>NC_135485.1:15457009-16068499 GCF_052094955.1 Ictidomys tridecemlineatus
AGATAAAATTGTAGGATCCCTTCTGTAAATATCATGATTATTTTCAGGATGTTGATTACAGAGCATTAAAGTAAGTGTGGGGACTTTGTAAATATGGATCCCTGTGCCAAACCGCACAGGCTGCACACAATGAAGTTGGCCCTGGTAGTGAGCATCCCGAATTAAGAAAAGAAATGAAGGGAGGTAAGAAATGGGGAGAAAAAGAATGGCTTATTGATTCAAGTTGTGTGACAGATAAACATAAGTTTAAAATGACCCGAAATTATAGGGTATTGTCCTATGTTTCAAGTTCCGCCAATAATATTATCTCTGTAAGTTACTCAATACATCTTCAGTACAGGCTAGATGCTTTTGGTTTACTTTTTTTTTTATGAGGGAGGGAAATGTACAATATGTAGTTCTAGTAAGGCTACCTTATTGAAAAGGTTGGCCTCCATCTTTCCATCCGTATCAGGTCACATAATTTTAAGCCATACAAAGAGAAAACATACACAATACTCAGCTCAGAACCACTAGCCATGTACTTAGAAATGAATGGGAGTTAGAGAAAACCAGAAGACTGCCAGAGATTGTCGAGATGAGGAGGTTAATCCAGATGCGTGGGTATTGGAAAAACGTCTTGTATAGAGAAAAGTTAAAAGAACTGATATTGCTTAATAAAGAAAAAAAAAGATAATGTGGGATATATAACCCCTATTTTAATTTAAGGATTTTTCAGAGGAACAAACATATTTTAAGCTACTCTAAGAGCTATCATGCAAAATAAAGCAGGATATTATAGGAAAGACAATTTATTTCTATGTCAGGAAAACGTTATAGAAATAGATGTCAAAATAGAAAATAACCTTTTCACAGAGACTTCTCCCACCTGTGCAGAGAAAAATTCCAAAAGACTTTGAAATACACATCCTGATTCATGCATACGACACAATGAACCCCATATAATTATTAATATCATGTATAATTATAGTGTGCTAGTAAAAACATAAGAAATAAACACCTCCCAAAACTCACAAGTCATCCTGAGTTCAGCACCCTCAAATATCTCAACCTTTTACTGTCTTCAAGTTAACTCCATAAATTGTAGAAAATCAGAATACCATTCGTTTTTGTCCATGAAAATGCTGTGTCCAATGGTTATTGCCTGTGACTCCTTTTGCATCCACTTAGAGATTCTTTCTAGCATTCTAGATGTGCTTCTGTGTATGGTTCATTGAATGGTTCAGTTCAAACTCACTGTGATATCTTATTGATTCCCTCACTATTTATTTATGCAGTGAAATAAAAATATTTGATGTGTACATTTATTTTGTATTTCTGTAAAATTCCTGATTTTGCTTCCTTTTTAAAAAATTCTTTTTTAACACATGGAAGTCAGCAAGTAAAGCCACTAATTATAACACTCTCAGGGACATTGTGAAAGAGACTTCTGAATTTGAGCAAATAAGATTTAAATATCCTGAAAGGCTCTTCTGAGATTCTCAAAGGCACCTTCCAACTCTGCTAATGTTCAATATAGGAAGAGAAGGAAAGGTCAGCAAGAGCAGAGGAAGTCATTGAAACTATGATGCAGAGGATCATGCCAAAAAACAAAAAAAAAAAAAAAGAAGAAGAATTAGGGGAGTAGCAAAGGGATAGCAAATGCATTTGTAAAATCTGGAGAATGGGGCTACTGTCAGGGAAAAGAATTTATCGTTTGGCATGAGTTTCTACGCCTATACCTGTATATCATAGATATCTTTCGCTATTTAACCAATAGAACAAAAAAGTGCCTATCTTATTTGGTTACGTATCCTAGGTGCTATGGTTGGCATATGATCTGACTATCCCCTAAAGTTCATGGGCTAGAGGCTTGGTCCCCAGGATGGCGGTACTGGAGGTGGTAAAAACTCTAAGAGGGATGCCACTGAGAGCCTTTTGGACAGTGGGGGTGCTACACTCAGAAGGGAATACTAGTCTCTCGGATGAGTTCTCATGAGAGCAAGTGGTTATGAGAGCCTGAGCCTGCCCACACAGCTCTTTCTGATTCCTTATTTAAGAGGCGACCATTTGCTCCTACTATCACTACTAGGCACAAAGAACAACTTGAGCAGATATTTTGGCTTCTTCTGAATGGAGTTCTAATTTTGTTCATAGTTATTTGAATTCTGACAATTCCTGAATCCAACCTTGTGACTGAATTCAACCACCTAGTTGTAAGGCACATGATGATAATAAAGTTGCATCTTCAACATATACCTATGGGAAAAGGGTATAAATATAATTTTTGCAAAACATCGATTAATAGTTGTCATTTTTGTACATGGGCTTGGCAAGAGCTAGTGTCACAGGAGATCCTGAAAGAGTTGGCTAACAGAAATTTTGTATTCTTAATGCGGGGAAGGAAGATACAATAAGTTTCTCTTTAAAGAGACATCTCATGGTTGCACAGGAGAGCCAAATGAGAGTAATAGAAAGAAAAATCTCATGAGTTTATTCAATGACCACATTATCATCTGCTAAAAATTCTGACTAGTGATGTCAGATGGTTTTCCAAATCTACCTTGTCTACAGTGCTAGCATTACATGTACTTATTTAACAGTTTAAATATTTTTTGTAGCTTTATTTTTAAGGAAAAAACAACCTGCTATTTCACAGGTACTAGGTCAAGGACCAAGAGTGTATACACGCATAAGACTATAAAATCAAGAATGGGATTCTTAATTTATGCTACCACTCCTGGGCTGAGTGTCCAGACAGGTTACCTTTACTCTAAAATTGCAGGGATTAAAAGTGTAATCCATGTATTAGCTCTCAAAGGACAAAAATAACAGGGAGTCTCTGGGTGGTTTTGTGGTCTGGGCACTTAGCTCTTATGCTGACCACCTGTCAGGGCCCCTTTTCTTTCTCAATGTTAATTACAATTCTTTGATTCAGAGGTTGCTGTCAGTACTGCATTGCCAGCCTGGTCTCTGGACCTGGGACAAACTTGGCTAACCTTGTGCTCATAAAATGATTCATTACTCTGCCCAGCTGTTATCTATTAGCACTGCAGATTTTGCACCAAAGTACACACCAGGTCATCTTCCCCACCCTCCCTCCACCCTGTTACACACTCCAACCGCTCGTGAGAGTCTCTGAACCTTATTTAAAAGGATGTTTTCTTGACACATCAAGACAAATGCATAGCCTTAAGTGGAACAAGGCCAAGACCCGAAACAGAGCAATTTGTCCAATTCTCCCAGTCACAAGGATTTTGAAAATTCTCCTTCTATGGCTGCACTAATACCATGCCAACAAAAAGAGAAATAGTGCAAGGAACTGTGTGGAACTGAGTGAGCTATTACCAATACTATCATCTTTAGATGAGCCATCATTGTTTCTGAGGGCCCTAAGGTAAAACAGTGAGCATGTATGTTCAAAGAAACTTCTGACAACCTTGGCCCAACAGTTTGCTCACTTAGTATATCACGGGACCTCTATGTGTGGACTTTGTTTGGGCGAACTCTGTTTGAAATGAGGCTTGGGAACTAGCTGGAAGCCAAACAACACGGGTCACTTAAAAGACATGATAGAAAATTTCCTGCAACCTAAAGTAGCAACTTGACAGGAACAACATGAAGACAGGCAGTTCGGTCTGTTCTGGGAATGAAGCTGTGCTCCCTGCTCTAGCTGTACTACCTGCCGCAATCACCGGAGCTGCCACATGTTGAGATGTTATCATACCATGTTAGAGCTGTCAAAACAAACAATTCAACATTTTTATAATGAGCCATCAGGCAAAGCTACAAAATATTTCAATCAACGACTACAAAAAGCAAAAAAAAAAAAAAAAAAAAGAAAGGGTAACATAACATTTATGAGTGAAGGCTTTGGGTAGGAAAATATCAGCCTAATTACTTCATGACTTTGAGCAAGTTTTTGTCCTCAGGAGAACAATTAGACTATCAACTTTCGGGGTCAATGAGTAGACTAGTATAAAATGCAGACTGCTTAGAGCAACACAGCACAGAGTGAGGGTCCAGGAGATGCAAAGCATAGTTAGAAATTAGAGTGGGGAATAGAAGAGAATATAGCAGAAGGATACAGGAGGAGAGGAGAGTGAAACAAATAAAGAGCGGACGATGGGTAAATACTTAATTTGACCTCAGAAGGAAAAATGCTCCCCAAGAATAAAATTAATAGAAGAAATTATAGAAGGGAAAAACAAATCAATAAAAACATCTGCATGAAAAATTGAAATTTCTACACATAACAACAAACCAAAACAAAATTAAAAGGAAATCATTTACAATGAATGCTACCAATTATTTAGAGAAGTGGAAAGGAGAGTAATTAGAACAAGAGACAGCACTTTTTCTCCTCTCGCACTTAGCATTAAGTTGGAAACTGGGACAATAGTCACAGAAGATGATAATAAAAAATATTATAACCGTAAAAATTAGAGGAAATTAACTAGATATGTAAATCTAAGTAGATATTGGTAAAGAAACTACTCCCAGTGGGACCAGTGTTGGGTGAGACCATTGCATTAGGGCACCATGTTAGGGCAGGGAACCTTTTAGGTACCCTGACCTGATCCAGGTATGGATTCTTCGTCTGTCCCACATGGCTGAGATTTTTGAGGTTTTATAAGGTCTCACATTTGGAGTTTTCCCTCTTTTCCTCTACTCACCGGTTGTTGGTTATTTCTTGAGAATATAATGGAAGACATCCCTACATTTGATAAAAAAAACTGAACTTGAAAATGCTTAAGGTCATAGGCCCAAGGTTACACTTGGTCTCTTTTTATCTTGCTGACAGGTTGTGGTGCAATACAACACAAACGCACAATTCCAAAGGTCTCTAGGAAAAGGCAATATTTTATACAAGCAGGCATTTTTCTCTAGCACACTTACAAATTTCTTCAGTGCATTTGTGCCTACATTATACTTTGTGCTTTTTAAACTGTTTCCAAATTTATAGCTTGATCTACCTGACAGATCCCCACAAGTGGTAAACAATTTACAGTCCTCTAGTTCCTTCCTAGAATGGTATTTATCTCTAAGACTTCATTACTTTCTCATTTCCAAATTTGTTTTGTTCCCCTAGCTCTGACTTATGAAGCAAGCTCTCATTTTGGAGAGGTTTAGTACTGTTAAAATATATATAATGATGCCTTGGTTTAATTAAGAGTTTTGTTACCAATAACATTCAGACTTACAAATTCTGCAAACTGTGAGTTATAAAGCTTCCCTATAGCATACCTCTCTATGTGTATACTATAAGTCTAGTCCCAGAATGAACTTGTTTGTGATCATGAACCTGCTGTGCAGATGATGTTCTTCCTTGAGTTCAATCGTCATCTTGATCTTGGGCAGTTTTAAGACCTTGTCTGTGATTGTCCCTATAATCATCGAAGTTGATTGATAAAACTAACAGTAACTGTTTAAAAATGTGAACCAGTATTATAGGTGTTCAATGGTGACTACGACTGTTATCCATTGGGGGACTTGAAAATAGTACTTACGGTAGGGATGCAAAACAATTCTAATGAGTGAATGCTACTGAGAATCACTAACCTTATACAAGAAAGAAAAAGGCAAATGGGAGTAGACAAATGATATCTATCCCTAACATACCAAATTATCCCTCACTCACAGATGGCTTTGGCAGGAACTATGGGGCAAAAGCTGAGAGGTTCTCTTTGCTGAAAAGACACCTGCAATGGGAATGGATACATAACAAAATCAGTTAATGCAACATCAGTAAATCACGATGGCAATGCCTCATTTCCTACTAAGAATACTGTTCACTTGCCTCTTCAGAAAAGAGGAGCTGACTCTTCTCCCTCCTTCAAGTCTTGTGCCAGGGCGATATGAAGCCTCTGGGGAATTTAGAGGACTGGGGGTTCAGGTTGAGATTTGCACAAGATGAGAGTGCTTCTTGGCATTCTTTTTACTCAAAGTAACAATAAATGTTCTCTACACATACGATCCCCATCCACACACACACACCCAGAGTACCTTGTCAATGGAGCCTCATGGACTCGGAATAATTTGATATGCCCTGTGTTGTAATGAGTTGGCTGCTACCATGATAACCATTGCATAAATAACAAATGAAATAAGATCTGTCTCCTCCATCCTGGCCAAGCTAGTTGCCCCTCCGCCAAGAGAATATCGTAAAGGAAACTGTCCAGACTGACCGTCTTCTGCAAGAGTTCAAGTTAATAAAGTTTCAAGCTAATGACATTTTTTTTTCACAAACAGCCTCAGGAGCCCTGGAAATGAGCAGGGGTGCTGACGTTAGTCTAGTATCCATTAATGATACACTCACAGCTATCTCCTTAGCTTATCACATTTAGGACTGTTTCACCAATCAGGAAACAAGAATAAAATCAAAGTCTAAATTCAGTAAATTTTTAAAAAAATATATAAAACAACAACAACAACAACAAAACTTTTTTACTAAAGCAGAAATTGGAGTCACTGAACATTTCACTGTTCACAAATGGCAACTATCAGACTTGTAGGCAAATAGTCCTCCTCTAAGATAGAAACACATCGAAATACCCTATATTATACATATTTTACTAGATCACCTCTTTAGTTGAGATCACAGAAACACAGTGGCTACCTTAAACAGAAAATAAATCAATTGGTCAAACCTTGCAAAGTACAGTGGTTGGGTGGGAGTGCCAGGCTTGCCAACAAGAGACAGGAGTTCTGAGAGTCTTAGCACAAACCACTCAATAAAGTTATCAGGATGCCCTTGCTGGATACATGAGCATATTTTTTCCACTTGCCTTTTTATAATTTGTTTAATTAGTTACATACAACAGTACAATGACCTTGACATATCATACATTTGAATCAGATGGGATATAATTTGTCATTTTCCTGAGTATACAGGTTGCAGAATCACATTGGTCATGCATTCACATATATACACACAGTAATAATAATGTCTGTTTCATTCTACTATCCTTCCTATCTCCCCAACCTCTCCCCTCCCCTCCCATCACTTCTCTCTACCTAATCTAGGGTAATGCTATTCTTTTTTTTTTCTCTCACATCTTCATACATGTATTTTGTATAACAATGAGGGTCTCCTTCCACTATCCATGCAATTCCCTTTCTCCCTCCCTTTCCCTCTCACCCCTCTTCCCTATGTAGAGGTAATCTTCTTCCCATGCTCTTCCTCTTTCCCCATTTTGAGTCATCCCCCTTATATCAGAGAAGACATTTGGAATTTGTTTTTTGGGGATTGGCTAACTTCACTTAGCATAATTTGCTCTAATGCCATCCATTTCCCCAAAAATGCCATGATCTTATTATTTTTTAGTGCTGAGTAATATTCCATTGTGTATATTTCCACTTGCCTTTTAATGACAGGTTGACTGCAGCAATCTTACAGTTCTCCCAGACTCATGTTTGGCAGGAAGGAGAACCTGCTGTTTTCCTGACAGCATCAACCTAAGTTTCATCAGGTGTCCTTGGCTCCAAAAGCCAAGTCCTTTTCTTTAGGCAATCACTTCAACTAGAGGACCTAACATTCTCATTAGCCTGGCCTCTGTTCTTAGCTCACTCAAAATAAGAGAAGGGGCAGAATCAACTATGTCTGAAATTCAGAGTCTGAGTGTTATGGAAGGACAGTTTTCACAAAGTTTTAGAGGTAGAAATTAAAGGCTAATCAGAGACGAACATGGAAAGACATTCAATTACTTTTGCCTTCAAATAATCACAAATTAAAACCTAAATGTGATACCATTGCACACCAATTAGAAGCCAACATCCAACACTGACAACAACAGATGATGGTGAGGATGTGGAGCAACAGAAACTCGCATTTGTTGCTAGTGAGAATGGAAAATGAAGACTGTTTGAGAGTTTCTTATAAAATTGAACATACTCTTAACATATGATCTAGTGACTCATAAAAGTATATGCACATAAAAACCTGCACATAGATGTTTTCAGGAGTTATATTTATAATTGCCCAAACATGGAGACAACCAAGATGCTCTTTAGTAGGTGAATGGATCAATAAATTGCTGTTCCTCCAGACAACATTAAACAGAAATGAGCTGGTGTACCACGAAGAGATGTGGAGAAAGTAAATGTGTATCATTAAGTGAAAGAAGGCAACCTGAAAAGACTGTGTGAGGCCAACTATATGACACACTATAGATGCCCAAAATGATGGAGACAAGTCAATAAATAGGTGGAAGATGAAGAGATGAATAGGAGGAACACAGAAGTTTTGGAGATTTGAAACTGTTCCATATGCCACCACAATGGTGGCTATATATCATTACAGATTTGTCAAAACCTTGAATCTGCAATGCCAAGAGTGAATTCTAATTTAAACTATGGACTTTGAGTGATAATTGTATGTCATTGCTGATTTACCACAGGTTCCACAACAGTGGGGGGTGTTGATAATGGGGGAGGCTGTGCGTGCATGGGGTAGGGGGTCTATGGGAACTCTCTCTACCTTTGGCTCAATTGTTCTATGAAGCCCCCAAATCCAATATTCTATACCTTTCTTGCCTTCCTTCATGAACTTCTCATTAGCAGGAAACTTCCTGAAATGCCATAATGAGTCAAGGTTTTGGAGTCAATGCTGATTTTAACTCTGTCAGTCACATTTTCTCAGCCATGTAACCTTGACAAAACGTCTAACCTCCACAAACCCCTGTAAGCTACATAGTGACACATCCAGTAATTGTAACAAACACTTAATGAGCACTTACTAAGTGCAAGAAACTAAAACAGGCACTTTAAAGGTAATAACTAATTGAACTCTCACTTAACTCTTCAAGTTACTTTTTTTTTTCCTGTTATTTAGAGAAAAGTACACTGGGACACAAAGTGGCTAAGTAGATTGCATAAGACAACATAGCTTGTGGGCACAAGAGTCAGAATATGAGCTCAGATAATCCAGATCCAGAAGCTTTGCTTTTACCAACATTCTAAACAGCCCATATATACCATGTCCACTTAGAATAGGGTTTAAAAGTATTAAGTTCCTTTCTCTCTCCATTGTGTCATTTGAATAATAGGTGTTTCATCAACCTCACAGCATTTCTTTCAAGCTCGAAAATAAATGAGGGCAAAGTAAGATAGAATTAGCAGTCCTAGATTTCAAATAGCTTTGTCTTGATCAGGTTATAACTTTAAATAGGTTTTTGCTTTTGAGTAAAGAGGTCTATCATCACAAATTAAAACCTAAAGGAGATACCACTGCACACCAATTAGAAGGTGGTCTTGATATCGGACACTGGTCTTGATATCAGACCAGTATTTCAATTCCTACTTAATTCTTCCTATCTCTATCTCTTCATTCACTTTCCTTTTAAAAGTTTGAAGAAAAGAGTAAAATTAATGTCTAATGAAGTTTTTTTTTTCTTTGCATCAGACAATTTTAGCCTTTAAGAGTAATCCATTTATGGCTTCTCAAGTGAAATTGAACAAGAACAGAGAGAGTAATAACACTTAACACTAATGTGAGAGTAATGAATATTCAGAAGAGGAACTTTAGTTTCAATTACTGAAAAAAAATATGTACCACCTCTTCTCTCCTCTGTTTACAGATACATCTTGGATTGTGCAACACATTTGTTTCTGAGTCAAGTATATCAAATATTGCTTAATATTATTCACTGTCTGGATTTCCCATTTAAGAAAAGTGAATGCATTTTTCAATTTAGCTCATTCTTTTGTAATGATCAAGGGTTTTATCATTATTGTTTGGTTTATTTTTCAGTTTTCTGGCTGCTACATATGTCTTCCTTCAACTGATGAGCTCTCAAAAATAACGCATGCTCTCTTTTTACCTTTCCTTCACAAATATTTATGAAGTACTAAGTAAATTGTATTTTAAAATTGTGTGAGGCATAAAGAAGAATAAGATAGGGATCTTAGAAGATCAGAAATCGAGTTAAACATAGTTAACTTTAAGGAACTTTGCTCACTGAAGCATTGGCATTGCGCAATCTGCTCATTGAGTATTCATATTCTATCTCCCCACCCCCTATCCAATCAGAGGAAGTCATGCAACTCACTCTAGCTCAGAGCTGTGAGTGGAGTAAGGTGTGTTATTTCCAAGTCAAAGCACTCAATTATTGGTGCAAGACCTTCTGGCAAACTCCCATCTCGATAACCACGTGTTCTAGATTGTGTTGTTTCAAAATGGGGAGGATTGACAGGTGATTATGGGGAATTCAGCCCCCTACCCGGAGAAGTTGAATTGGATATGGGCCATGAATAAGAAATAGACCTTTGTGTATTTAAGGAATGGAAGTTGTAGGGTTAATCTGGGGTCATTGCATGGCCTATCCTAGTCTAATATATTCATAACATGGGTTAATAAACATAGGCAATAAAAACATTTATGTAGCTTTTACTATGGGTCCGAACTATTTGATATATGTAATGTGTATACTTCATGTTACCCTTATAAGAATCCAATGAGGTAATTTCAATATTATTCCCATTATACAGATAAATAAATTGAGGCACAGGCAAGAAATCGACTTGCTTATTAATGGATAACCAAAAATGTTGGAAGTAAGAATTAAATCTAGACCTTCTGGCCCTGGAGTTCACAACCTTGAAACAACAATGCAATTTAACAAACAAAAAATTTGTGTGCAGTTAGTTGCACAGTAGAAGTACCCTGTTTCAGGTAATACTTAACATTGAAATATTAATATTTGGAACACCAGTCTTACGTCCCCCATGGAAAAAGTGTTCATTGAGAATCTATATGTGTTCATCACTGTGATCAGCGGTGAGCCTCAGTCTTCCTCTGGTGGTGCATAACAGAAACCTTCGGGCCCATGGGAAACAGAGTGGAGCAGCTTCTGAAGCCACTGGAAACCCTCTGCTATGGTGAAGCATGGGGGAGGTACCCCATTACAGCCTCAATAATCCTAAATATAACATTTTATTAGAAGATAGCTAGAGCTTCACCTTTAGCACCACCTACATGTTATATACTGGCTGGAATCTCCTAATAGTTATTAGGAGATTATTGACACAGTGGTCTATACTTCAGAGCTTCAAAGGGGGCATAGAGGCAGTTTTGTTATAAAGTAAACCAGTTTATCATTATACTAATTCATTTAATATCTAATTTTTTTCCATTTGACACTAAAGATTTCCCAATGTACGGAGTAATTGTAATGGGCCAATATTTGAGTAAATTAATCATGCTTTGAAAGCAATTTTTTAAATGCTTCTTATAATATATGAATACATATATTTATGTATTTCAAGAAGTCTAATGACTTGGTAAATGGTGACGATTGTTAAAAGTCCATTTTATTTCTTCTGTTGCTTTTAGGAGTTGTCCTCCATGTCTGGGAACAAATATTTTCTCCTTTAACTTGGGATGCTGCTAAAGTCTTATGTCAACTTGCGTGTACAGTGTTTTCAAATCCCACCAAAGCCCCATCCATCTCTTTGGGAAGAAAAACAGTAAAAAGAAGAAAGAATAGAAAACAAAAATTGCCTTCACTTGGCTTTGAACGAGCAAAGGAGAAGGAAGCAGCTTTTGTTATGATGCTATTTATAGCACTGACTTTCTCTGTTAGATGCTGCCTGATCAGGGAATGATCTTTCATTTTCAGAGCACAAACCATATCTTCTCTCTTGACAAAAACCTGACTCAAGATCATAATAAAGAAAACAACTAGACACACCAGTTGTGGAGTGAGGAGCTGAGAAAAGATTGAATTATGGTAAAAAAAAAAAAAAAAAGATGTTGAGAATAACTGGGTTCCAAACAGAAGATTCAGGCTGGGAAAGAGCAGCTGAGATGTAAGATGGATGTTGATGGTGGGTTACTAGCCATGGGCAGCTTGTGGGGCTGAATCTGAGAAGGGTCTGAAGGAGTTTTGTCAAGTTAAAATTATGGGACACTGAATGAATGCCTTTGTGTTGCTTTCTAGAAAGAAGTACCTTCTTCAATATAGACACAGGAGGAAAGCCAAGCTTCCCCCAGAAAGCTGAGGTGAGGGACACCTGCCTCACCTGCCACCAAAGGGTTCCTCCTGTCAGTCCAGACTTTCTCAAATTGTATAAAAGAAGAGTTTTCTTCTGATTGGTCCCTTCATTATTTACACCTCCTGGCACATTGCCAAAGTCTACTGTTTTCCTCAAATGAGAGTTTTCTTTTTTCTTTTTTACTTTTTTTTTTAACTAACAGTGACTAAAAATCAGAGGGTTGAGGGAATTTTCTAAAAAGAACCCACACCAGCACTCCATAATGTCAGCATGCCAATGATTACCATGGATCAATGCAGACCTGTTACCACTGAACAAAGGGAGAAGAAGAGTCAAGTAGTATGGTTTATGCATAAACAATATTCCAAGCCCTTCATACATGCAAAGATTGTGTAAGACTGGTATCACTATACCTATTTTAGCACCGAGGGTACTGAGGCTCAGAGAGGTTAATCAATTTGCTCAAATTATACAGAACATGTATTTTAAATCCATTGAAAATTTACTGAACTCTTAGTCTGTGTCAGGGTGTATACAAGACCAGGAAACATTTTCTATAAGGTGCCAAGTAATAAATATTTTAAACTCTGTAAGTCACGCTGCTCTGCTATAATACTCAACTTGGTGGTTTTCGTGAAAAGCTGCTATTGGGGATAGATAAAAGAATAGTGTGGCTGTGTGTCAATAAAACTTTATTGACACAATGAAGCCGGGAGCAAGGCAGATTTGGTAGGGGTATATGATCCCCTGATACACGATGGGGCACATCAGGTGATAAAGTCACTCATTAATACATTGTAGAGCCTCTGTAATTCTAAAAGCACTGTGTTCCCTTGCCTGCTTTAAAAAATGCCTCCCTACAATAAAAGACAAGTCAAAGATTTTCTTGTAAAGAATATTTAACTAAGAAAATTCAATATTAGGCAGATCACACATCTGTGCCCTGGTTCATTTCCATTTATGCTCCGATGGGACCTCATAACTCATACGACTTATGGATTTTCACTTGTTCTTCTTTTCTTCCCAGTTTCCAATTCCAAGTGCAAATATCCCCCCAGCTGATTTCCTATTAAACAGAGCAACACTATAACTCCTAGAAGGCACATTACGTTAGGGTTATTCTATTTCTCTTCAGGGGACGTCTCAAAACACACCAGAATTTATGAAGTGGTTGTATTTGACTAACTGCAGACCTGTGCTTGAATTATCATTTCACTATTGTCAGTCTTCAAATCTTGATTCCAGCATCTCTGTAACACGATTGCTTCCCTTTTTGACTTGGCTCCCATGTCCGGGTGGGGACCTATCAGGGAAGGTTCCAGGGCCTTCTATGTCCTGCTTTGAACACCATCCTCAGTTCCCTTGCTAAAATAAATTATACATTTTGAAATTAGTGTACATTTTTGAAAATTATTTTTCAATTCTAGATTAGCTTTTGAGTATCCTTCTTATCTTAGAAAGGGGAATCAATAATCAAGGGGGTGCTTTAAAATACAATTTCCATTATAATAATTATGAATATTTTTTCTAGTACTATAATTTCAGAAATTTATTAAATGAATTGCTTTCCAATTTCACAAATGTCCCCAAGAAAAAATGCAAATAATAGCAATAATAAGAAAGAAGAACTGTTAATAGCTACCATTTATTAAATGCTTAATAGATACTACAGACTATGTTGAGTACCATAAATACATTGCTTTTCTAATGTGCAAACATAAAATCAGAGAAAAATCTCAAGAGCAAAATACAGCCAGCCACAGAGGGCAGTGTGGGTAGCAGAGCTGTGACTAAACATAGCTGTCATTAGTTGTAGCTTCTATAAAATGATATCTAGGGTCTGGCTTTTATTAATACAGTTCTGTTGTTAGGTGTGAGTTCAGTAATTGTCTCGAGCAGATTTGCTCTGTTCAACTTGGCTGCTATGTTAAATTGCCTTGTTTATCAACCAAAGGTGAATTGTTCCAAGTACCCAGAGACCTGACTGCATGAGGTAAGAATTTGGAGCTAACCTAAGAATGTTGGAGGCAGGTTCAAAGAAGGTTCTAAGGCACTAAACATGACATGCTTACAAAGGAGAAACAGCTCCATTCATAGAGAATTTGAATCAGTAGATCTGAGTAGAATTCAGGAATATACATATATTTATTTTTTTCCATTTTTATTGATGCATTATAGTTGCATATGATGGGGGGATTCATTATTACATTTTTGTATACGCCCACAATATAACAGTATAATTTAGGAAAAATACTGTAGAATGATATTAGCCAAAATACATTGTTACACATATTTTTTTTTCCTTTGATACTGAGGTTTGAATGCAGGGACACTTAACCATTGAGCAACATCCCCAGCCCTTTTTTTATATTTTATTTAGAGACAGGGTCTTGCTGAATTGCTTAGGGGTTTGGTCAGTTACTGAGGCTAACTTTGAACTCTTGATCCTTCTGCCTCAACCTCCCAAGTTGCTGGGGTTACAGCCATGCTCTACTGTGCCTGGCTGTTATACATAATATTTTTAATTTTTTTATTCTAATTTGTTATAAATGACAGCAGAATACATTACAATTCATATTACATATATAGAACACAATTTTTCATATCTCTGGTTGTATACAAATATATTCACACCATTCCTGTCTTCATACATATACGTAGGGTAATGATATCCATCTCATTCCACCATCTCTTCTACCTCCATGCCTCTTCCTTTCCCCTCCCACTCCTTTGCCCTCTCTAGAGTCTGTCTAATCCTCCCATGCTCCCCCTCCCAACCCCACTATGAATCAGCCTCCTTATATCAGAGAAAACATTTGGCACTTGTTTTTTGGGGATTGACTAAATTCACTTAGCACTATATTCTCCAACTCCATCCATTTACCTGCAAATGCCATGATTTTATTCATTTTACTGCTGACTAATATTCTATTGTGTATATATACCACATTTTCTTTATCCATTCATCTATTGAAGGGCTTCTAGGTTGGTCCCACAGTTCAGCTATTGTGAATTGTGCTGCTATAAACTGATGTGGCTGTGTCCTTATAATATGCTGTTTTTAAGTACTTTGGGTATAGACCGTGGAATGGGATAGCGGGGTCAAAGGGTGGTTCCATTCCTAGTTTTCCAAGGAATCTCCATACTGCTTTCCATATTGGCTGCACCAATTTGCAGTCCCACAAAGTGGATCAACAACCTAAGAATTAAACCAGAGACCTTCTGTCTTCTAATAGAAAAAAAAAGTAGGCTCAAATCTCCATCATGTAGGATTAGCCCCCAACTTCCTTAACAAGACTCCTATAGTGCAAGAATTAAAATCAAGAGTTAGTAAATGGGATGGGTTCAAACTAAAAAGCTTCTTCTCAGTAAAAGAAGCAGTGAGGTGAATAGAGAGCCTACATCTTGGGAGCAAATTGTTATATATAATTTTTAACAGAAATTCCTAGTGATTCTCTTGCACATGTTTCCAATATCATACTTTAAGAAACACTGATCTAAGTAGAAATGTTTCAGGCCTCCTCCTTCTCCATTTGTCTACTTCCTCTGCTAGCGAGTTGCCCCACTTGGTCTCTTGTGAGGACCTGCTCTGTTCATTCTAAGGAACTGTTTCCTCCCTAAAGCAGGTAAATTACACAGAAGTTCTTAGGCTGAGCCATGTATTGATTCAATATCAACCTATGACAGCCTTCTTTGTTTTGTACCTGGACCTAGAACGTTTGGCCAATGCTCCCCATACTTTCTTACTGACTTTAAGACTCATTTTCAAGCCATGCCTAGATTCTTGGTGTAGTAGTGGCAAACACCCACCTTCTACCTTGATCCTTCTGCCTCAACATTTCTGATTCTTCAATGATTTCCAGATATTCATCAGATGTTGATACTCTGAGACACTTCCTTCTACTACCATGTACTCCACTCCCTTTTGACCATTAGTACTTGTTTGCAAATTCCTTCCTACATCATAAAATATCCTACATTTCCAGTCTCACCCGATCTTTATCTTTGCTTACCTACTGAGTAATTGACATCTCCCCTTGAAAATCCCTTGGAGATCCCCAATTTCAACTCACCACCACAAACCCAATCCCCACATCTAATTGAATTGTGTCATCACTCATCTAATTGCAAATGTCAGACCAACAAAATGAAACAAAAAATTGTATGCCATTCTCAATTCCTTATTTTGACTTATGCTTTGCATCCCATTGCTGATCACCAATGTATATTGATTCTCAAAACCTTCCCTCCACCTTATGTTTACCACACATGCCTTAGTTTAGCCCTCAGCATCCAACAGGCACCAGTGCCAAATGGTTCAGGTCTTCCTGGCCCCAGCTTCTCTTCCATCTATTGCTCCTTCACAGTGCTGCAGTCTGAACAGTTTTATAATCTCAAATTTGATCATGTTGTACTCTCCTTTTCTCCTTAAAACACTTTCATGTTTTAACGTTGCCAAAAGAATAAATTCTAATATCCATACCATTAAAAATGCATTTACAATCCAAACACTGCCAATTCATCCAAACCAATTTCCATCTTTTTCTCTATATGTATTCTTTTAAATCCACTCACAATGAATACTTAGTATCTTAATTGTGTTATTCTGCTTCCAACTTCAACTATTTCAACTCAAGTTAGCATCGTGTTTTTCCTACACCTCTGCAGAGATTCTTCCTTCTTCCTTCTTGTTCCCTAAATGTTTTTCTACCAAGCCCTAAAGTGAATTTTCAAAACATAATCAGATCACGTCAATCGATTGCTTCTCTCTTGGATGGCTTCATACTAGACTTGGATTAAAATCCATTTCCCATTCCTTATTTTATAAGGTCCTCATGATCAGATTCCTGCCTACTCTCTGCTTTTCTCTCCTTTCATTTTCCCCTCAGTCCAGTCATAACTGACCTTATTTTTGAACTTCACATAAGCCAAGGTAATTTCTGCTTTAGGACATTTGTACTTGGAACCCTCCGATACCTTTCCCTCCATGCTCATGAATGGCTGGTTCCCTCTTCTTGACCACACCAATGAGAGCAATGCCAGCAGTCCTCCCAGTATCTCCCTGTTATAGTACCATGATTTGTTTTCTTCATGCTGTTCTACACTATGCATGTTTACTCTTAAGTAAGCCGTTGAGTAATATATTCATATATCTCCACCACTTAATTGTAAGCTATTATTTCTCAGCACAAAGTGCTAGCTCCATAAGTGTTTGTTGAATGTCTCAGTGGCTTTGGCTGTGGATCCTTCTACTTGGGATATGGTACTCCATCCTTAGCCTCTGACTATGGGCTAGGATTTTTGGTCATTCTTCAATAGTTAGTTCAAGTCATTATTTTATTGGGAAGTCTCCAAACAGCATTGCTCACACCCACTTTGCCTCTGCTACTAAATGCTCCTGTGACAGCATCAAACAGTTTCACAATTGTTCGTTCTCCCTAAAGAGACCATCCTGGAGTGTAAACTGTCATCTCAGTATCTGCTGCATATAATACCATTCCTAGTAGATACTCAATAATAGATAGATACTCAATAGATACTCAATAAATGTAACTTACGAATTTGCTTCCGCCTTTACCAGAGTGTAGATATGAAAATGATAAGGTCAGAGGGATATAATTCCAAGACCAATAATTAAAGCCTCTCTCTGCAAGGGTGTGTTTACTTTTCATATATATAGAAAGATACACACATATTTAACACATAAAATGTGAATAATTCTCATGTATAATAATTAAGAGTTTATGCATATATTATTCAAAGTATATTTTAAATAGACGTCTTTGCTCATTATAACTGATGTGACAATTGGTTGTAGCTACAGATACTCATCTTGTTGATCTACATATGCATCTATCTAAATTGATAGATGCTAGGTAAAAAAGAAGGAGTAAAGATCAATTAAAGTATAATGCTTTATACATGGAAAATTCTTTAAGAGGCTTCCTAATTGAATAAATAAATTTTAATGGTAACAAATAATGTCTATGTTTATGTAACATTCCTATAAATATTAAGTGTATGCTCACATATACATAAATATTTGGTTCCAATTATCTATTTTTTTTGGCAATTGTATTTAATATATTTATTTTGGAAAAAAACAACTTTAACCATCCTTAAGAGACCCATGATCATTTCTCTCTTCTATTGGTATTGCCAAAGAGCAATAAAGTGTTCTTTATTACTTATTCATTATATGGATGAATAAGCTTATTTGGGCATTTATTTACTAACTTTGAAGTTTCTCTACTTTCCTAGATTCTATGTTTTCAATCACTTTTCCATGTCAATAGAATGCCCTTGGAATGAAGTTGTATCTGTGTCAGGTAATGCCAAAAGAAATAACTGAAATGCATTTAGATTTTTTAAATATCTAAGACTGCAATGGAAGGAAAAAAGGAAAGAATAAAGGGGGTGGGGGAACAAAGAAAGATGAAAAACCATAAATGCAAAGTAAGAAGAAAATGCAGTCTGGGGTTGTGGCTCAGTGATAGTGTTTGCCTGTCATGTGTGAGGCACCGGGTTCAATTCTCAGCACCGCATATAACTAAGTGAGTAAAATAAAGGTCCATCAACAACTAAAATTTTAAAAGAAGGAGAAGGAGGAGGAGGAGGAGGAAGAGGAGGAGGAGGAGGAGAAAGAGGAGGAAGAGGAGGAAGAGGAGGAGGAAGAGGAGGAAGAGGAGGAGGAGGAGGAGGAGGAGGAGAAAAATGTAAAATCCAGTCAAGTGTTTTGCCTTGTTGAGAACTGAGAGCAGAGAAAGAATTAAAAGGCCAACTCCTTTTGAAAAATATGAAGCATATGACACCTGAAGCTCCAGGGACCTTGACAGATAAGCTAAAATCACTGGACCCAACCCCAGTAATTTGGGAAGGGATGTATGAGCTACATTGCCATACATCTTCCAAATCTAAGAGAATTAGAATTTAGTAGCAATGTTTGACAATACCTCCTGTTAACAGGAATGGTAATTCTACCACTAACTAGGAATGTACATTTCAAACCCAGAGAATATAACTGCAAATGAAAAGATTTCATGAAATCAAAATTATAGTACTTACATTTTTGTTATTGATAATATTTAGTTGTAAGCCTTAAAACAATTATTTAGAGCATAATTGCACATAATTGGGGCACGTGAAATAGTAATACAGATGCATTAAGGAAAATAAAACACAGTAGCATTGGTTCAAGGCACTTAAAATGGAGTCTATAAGGCCATTGTTAATCAGACCTCAGATACATCCTTAACTGAAACTTTGAACTGGGCTGTTTGCAAGTCCACCTCCAGATGCTAACTAGTTTTTGGATTGAGCCAAACTCACAGTTTCCTAAACACTGTTAACTTTTGCTGACCTGCACAATGAGCCCCTTCCCCCAAATACCCAAAGAATACACCCAATCCCTTTCTTAAGAGACAGCTTAGCTTTTTCTAGCACCTATCATAATTCCTAAGAGTGATGTAACTTCCAACCTCTGGCAGTTTAATTCTATAAACACAGCTGCCACTTCGTACTCTCAGAGCACATTTTCAAGATAATACGAATGTAAACTTTCCTGGACTGAATTTCTAATTAGCCCCAAATAAATATAATTTTGTTTTCAACTAGGTTGATTTTATTCTTGGCTGACAGACATAAAGTCCTCTGCTTTGAGTCAAAACAATTTACCCAGAGTGCCAGATGAATACATACTTTTTACCAGTATCAAAAGGGTTTTAGCAACCTGTCCATGTTTTCACATCCAGTAATTATGGGAACCAAAAATTTTACTCTACTCTGGGAATAAAATGCTTAAACATTGCAATGTAGCAATATATGGTAATATACCTCTTTTAACACAACAGATTTTCCTCATCTAGATTTTGTTCATCAAATATCAGATATAAATGGAATCTTAGTAAATCAAGTATAACTGTAGATTTATTTGCTACTAGAAGTTTTTGACAGTGAACTGTGAACCTCATTAATCTTTTATTTCCACACACAATTTTGTATGCAGGCTATATTTAAAGTTAACCCAACTTTCAAATGGACTACCTCTGAAAAATCCAAATTGGACGCTGTTTTGCCTGAAGAAATTAGGATGGGTTTTGATATTCTTCCCTAGCACACTAAATTTAGACAAATTCAAGCAATTCCTTTGAAAGTCACTGTGGGACAAAGAGATTGAAAGACAAACTCAGAAAAGCAAAGGAGCTGAATGGAAACAGCTTTCACTTTGATCAATTATTTCAAAAGCCTCAAAGCGGTCAAATTACTTCGCCCTAGATCTCCAATTATATTAGAACATTTGCAGTGTAAATAGACATTGTAATCCAGTTAGCTTGGCCTGAGTGTTGTTCCTTAAGCATTTCCTGAATTCTAAAGACCACTGGGGTGTAGCTGGGGGCAGAGTAATGAGCCTTCTTTGGTGGGCTTGTTGGTGGGCTGATAGCAGGAGAGGAAGTGGAGTCCTAGCGGAAATGAGAAAGCACTACAAGTGCTCAGAGGCTAAGAGACCAGATCAGCGATGACATAAGCATGCACACCAGCCCTCCAAGGGACAATGCCATCTGGTTCACTGCAGACACATTTGTCAGAAATAACAGACTCCTGGGATCCTCATTTGCTCTTGGGCTGTGTTTAGATGGTGTGTTGGAAAAGGCCATGAGTACTACTCAGAGGTAAATAAGATTTCTTTGGAGGCTACAAGTTCTGCAAAATGAATAAGGCCAGTGGTTTTTTTATTTAAAAAAATGACAGAAATATTGTGTACACTTATGGGTTATCATGTGATGTTTCAATACAAATATACAATGAATTTTTAAAATGAGTCTTCATTGAAGATCCTTGGAGGACTCGGTTCTGTGCCCTGTTCTATCATTGGGCCAGAGACAGAAGCTTCTGTGGTCAATATGCCCAATATAAAAACATTCTATTTGAAATATTTTCCTTTTTTAAATGTTTATTTTACTGAATTTAAAATCCAACATGAATTAGTTTCCACACCAAACCAAAGATAGTTGTCCTTTCTCTGACAATCACCACGGAAACAGGGATGGATATGGCTCATGAGTAGATGGAAGCTGAGGGAGTCTTTTCCCAGCCAGGGAAAGCTGCTTCTCTATGGTCCAGCAAATGATGACCAATAGGTTTTCTTCCTTCTGTTATCATCTCTTTGGATCAGAAAATAAGAAAATATGCAGAAAGGATGAGAAGTGTTTTAAGTAGGCATGAATGCTTTAAACACAGCCTTCGGGACAGGAGGGGGTTAACTCAGCTCTCTCCCTGAGATTCACCTATATGAACTAACTAAGATTGCCAGTCAGCAGGCACATTAGTTTTCTATTGCTGTTGCAAAATCACCATGAAGTTAGTAGCTTCCCCTATGCAACTCTGTTACCTTAGAGTTCTACAGGATGGAAGTCTGATGTCCGTATCTCACTGGCCTATCATCAAGGCATCAGCAGGGTGGCGTTGTTTTCCCAAGGCTCAAGGATCGAGATCTCACTTCTTTGCCTTTTTGAGCTTTCAGTGGCTGCTTACATTCTTTGGCTTGTGGATTGCTTTCATCCACAAAGATAGCAATAGTAGACTGGGGCCTTCCCATATCACATGACTCCTACCTTCTCTCTGACCCCTTCTTCCACCTTTTAGGACCACTGTGATTACATTGGGCCCACACAGACAATTCAGGAAAATCTCCTTATCCTAAATTCAGGAAACTAACCACCTCAATTCCTTTTTTTTTTTTTTTTTTGCCATGTAGCATAATATATTCACAGGATCCAGGAATTAGTATGTAGACATTTTAAGGTTCCTCATTAATTATGTCCACCAACAGAGCTATGAGAAATGTGATTCCTGAGTCCCTTAGTGTCTGCACTCATTCCCAGTGCTTCCACATAATAGACAGGAAACTGTTTGTTAATGATACCATCTTTCTATGCCTCAGTTTCCTCATGGGTAAAATGCAGCTAATAGTGCCTATCGAAGAAGGTTTTTATTAGGATGAAATGACTTAATGAATGAAATGTGTACAGAACACTATAAATAACTGTTCAGAGCAAACAGTTTTGATGTTCATCCACTTTTTCAAAACAGATGGTAAAAATCATTAAATATAGGGTGAATGCCTAAAGGTTTCAGATTTAGAAATAGGAATTTGTTCACAGGTACCAACCACAGACATGTACAGTGCCTCCTCATATTCTGATCCTCTGAATTCCTAGAGTGAATGAATAGCTCAAGAAATCATGGGATCAAATCAGGTAAACACTGGTAGAAAGGACTGGCTTTGACTCCAGGACCTCCTAAGTCATTCATTCACTCTGGAAATCCCTGCTCTTGGAGAGCTTCTCATACATAAGCAGAGTGCCAATATGCAATGCTGCTTAATTTTCTTAGTCCTTAAGCTCCATGAAGGCTGGCACTTGACAGCTGACTATGAAATGTCACCAAGCAACTGTCCAAAATACTGTCTTCCTCTCAACCATGCCAGCCTTTTTTCAGGCTACAGAAAAACTATGCTTACCTTGGAGTTTTTAGATAGTATTCACATGACAGATCTGGCCCGCTTCCTAGTAAAATAGAGATTTCCATGGTCGCATGACCATTGTTACAGTCTGTATCTGGAATCTTCCTCCAAAGGCTCATATACTGAAGGCTTGGTTCTCAGTTCAGCAGTGTTCAGAGCTGGGGCTCTTGGGAAGTGTTTGGGTCATGAGAGTTCTGACCTCAAAAATGGATTGATCCACTGAGTGATTCATAGCTGATGGCCTTATTGGGAGGTGGTGGCAATGGTGGGTGGTGGGGCTTTGTTGGAGGAAGTAAATGAGTGGCCATGTGCCCGGGAGGGTATTTCTTGTCCCTAGCCACTTCCTTGTGTTCTCTTTTGCTCACTCAGGCAGGTTCTCACAGTGGTGGGTCAGAGATCCCCATTTCCGTCTGACTACCAACTGAGGACCATTTTCAGATTTTAGAAATTGCCTGCATTCCTTGGTGAGTTTCTCCTTTTTCCATTTTCAAATACAGAAACAGTGGGTGAGTTTCTCACATACCAAAATCACTCTGACTGTCCTGACTTATTTTTCGAATCTTGAGGATTCAAGTGATCACATTGGAGCCAATAGGATAATGTCCCCATGTCAAAGTCCTTGATTAATTCTATAAGGTCATTATTGCTATGTAATGCAATGTATTCACAGGACCTAGAGGTAGGTATAGGTATCTTTGGGGAACCTTATTCAATCACTGCCCCCATCCATGACCCATCCAGTTCACTAGGTCAACGTATGTCTAAGCTCCCCAACTCCTATTATTTTCTTCAGAACCCCTGACTATCAGTAAAAAGATGGGCATATAACTGTACATCTATTTTAGCATCTCTAAATAATCTATGATAGCTAAGATATACTCTAGGAATGTAGCAATTGAAGATGGGTCATTGCAGAGCACACAAACTGAAGTTGTGTGGTGCTTTGTGTCAGTCAAAGTATAGCCTCATCAATGACCAACCAAAGGCCATCTGCCTTATCCATGGTACTAGGGACTGAAATTGAGAAAATTATGTTATATGCATTTATGAATATGTAAGAATGAACACCACTATTATGAATAACTATAATGCACTAATAAAAACATTTTTAGAAAAGGTAAACAAAATACTGAGATAAATGGGAAGAACAAATTAGCTTTTCTGGTAGAATTCAAGAAAAGGTTTCTAGGAGATTATGTTAATTTGAGCTTTGCATATGCACAAAATTTAATAGGAGTAGAAGAAATCATTTTAAGTACGTAGGAAAGCAAGTACATAACCTTGAATATTGAGAAGAATAAATTTTGGATAAGAATGTGTTTGTGTGTGTGTGTGTGTGTGTGTGTGTCTGTGTATTATTAGTTGGTCAGTCTCAATAGAGTAAAATAAATCTCTTGGCCACAGAGTAACAGGTCTTCATCACTTTGCACAACATCACCACTACATTAATTGAAACTCATAGACAGTGACCAGATTCTCGTTTTGCTTGAGTTTCAATTAATATAATTCTATGCAAAACAAGAACTGTCTATATGTCTATCTTTAATCAAAGAAAAATAACTAACTCCAGGGAAAGCTCATTAATTCAGTCTATGCTGAGGTGGACAAATTTGCTAATACTGAAACAAACAAAAACAATGAGAGTATTTATGAAAAAAAGAATCTTTAGAAAATGAGAGCAACAAGAGTTGAAATCAAGATAATAATTCTCATGAAGATATCCTTATGGTAAAAAAAGAAATGAGAAGAATATGATCTACTTAAAATTTAAACATGGAAAAGGAATAAAAATAGAAAAATAATCCTGTTGTACTGAACTACAAAATAAAATAAGACCAAGAAAGAACAGACAAGGACATGTCACCCACCTGTGTGCGAACACTGTACAAATCTAATTGCTCTTGTGGCAATCACATTTAATTCTTATGAATATCTGTGAGGCAGATTTTATTAAGCCCTTTGTATATATGAAGAAATTGAGATTTAGAGGAATTAGATTAATGTGTTGATGCTGCTGTTGGCAGACTTCAGACCCAATACTGTCAGATTTGAAAAAGTGTACCATTCCTCATATTGTGGCCAGAATGGTGTTGCTTATAGTATTCAGGAACCAGGCAGAAACCATTATACCTGAAGATTAAATATATTCCAATAGATACCACCAATGTTACGTTACAGATCTCCTCTAAATTTTAAAATCATTTTGACTATAGATTACTTTTCAGCAGCAGGTTATGAAGGAAATGGTCTCAGGGCAATAGATATATCTTTGGACAATATGATTCCTTGTATTGCATTGCAGATACATGATGGTAAAAGGGTGTGAGATGAAAATTTGGTAAAGATTGTTGATATAAGAAGGGAGTAAATGCACTGGAAGTTTTACCTGAAATAGTAGAGATGTAAAAGCACAATTAGTATGCCATGGCTGCTACAATAAAGTATCCCAGGCTGACTGGCTTAACCAACATAAATTTATTTTTTTTCCAGTTCTGCAGGTTAGAAGTCTAAGATCAAGGCATCAGCAGTTCTGGCTGGTTACTTCTGAGGACCATGAGGAAGGATCTGTGCTAGACATCTCTCCTTGGTTTGTAGATGGCCATCTCCCCTGTGTCTTTACATTGTCTTCTCTCTGTACATGCCTGTGCCCAAGTTTCATCTTCTTATGAGTACCAGCAATACTGATGTGGGGTCTACCCCAATGACTTCATTTAGTGTCACATTGGAGCTCTCATCTCCAGATACAGTACATTCTAAGGTACTGGAATTAGGACTCCAGCATATGATACTTTCTTTTTTGGAGGAATGATCAGTTCAACCCAAAACCCAAAAAGAAAATGTCAAAAATTGCATTAGGATCTTTAGTCCTATAAAATTTGTGTTTTAGAATACATAAACATATCAATAGGAGTGTGAAGTCATTTATGTAATTGAGCAATGAAGGAATTAACAGTATCTGTTTTAGACATTAACACTGTTGATGAAGATAAATAGACACTAAATAAAACTCTCTCTCTATTCACCTAGTTTGAACTTGTATTTCTATCTAGGGGCAACCCTTCATTATTTAAGCCTAAGAACAGCTATATAGATGCACAGCACATTTTTCTTGGGAAATATCATTCTTCAGTCATTCTTCAATATCACTGGGCTTTTGTTGGGCCAATTTATGCCTAGAAGGATAGTTGGGGAGCTGAGATCAAGACAAGAAGAATTTGAGGTCTCTGAGTGCTACATGTAAAATAAAGAACAGGATCACCATTTCCACTGTTAGTAAAAGGAATGTACAGAAATTACATGTTTTGCCTTTTTCAATGGTTTAACCTTTCCTTGTTATTAGATGAACTGTACCAGCCAAACCATGCACTGGAATGGTAGCACTATTGCCTTGTTCATAACAATGCATCACAATGTGGGACACAGGACTGTCAACTCAGGCTGAGAAGTAAACATACTATTTTCATTCTATTTGTTTTGTAAGAGGGGAGAGATTGATTTTTTAAAAAAAACTTAGCAGGTTTTCTGTTTTGTCTTGGTTTTAGTCTGAAATTGGTTGTCAAGACTGAGCCTGGTTGAGATATTATGGGTACTGAACAAAAGGAACTGGGTAATATTCCAGATAAAGTTCCAAAAATACAAAAGAAATGGGAAGTTTTTATACAGAAAACTGACATGTTGATAATAGTGCACTGATCTGGGGTGAACTCTCAAGTCTCTAGATTATGGAATTTTAAAAGTGGAGTCTGACTCTTTGGGTGTCAGTAGTAGATAATTTAATTAAAAAGATGGACTGTTTTTGATCAAAGCAATTAGACCGTATTGGCATATTTTTTCATTGGCATCTAATATGCAAAGCTATTTAATAAAAAGCTTAGTATTATGTTTGACAGGTCAATTATTCATCAAATAGATGGGGCAGAAATGGATGCATAAAATCAAAGCTGTTTAACTCAGCAAAATCTTTAATAATGCTGTCACTTATTACCAAAGCCAGTGGCTTCACAAGCACAGTGGCTTGATCAAGAGAAAAGTATTCACAATGCAATGTGCTAAGTTGAAATCATAAGACCTCTGTAAGAGCTGTATGAAAAAAAAGAGGAGTCTCTTGTCCTTGGGATATGAGACAGGCCTTTCTCCAAGAGTGAAGGTAATACTATTCTTAGTTTCAATAGGAACCAGGCAATAAACATATAACCTGTTTGTTCAAAGGTCTTTAGGGAGAAAAGGCCCATCTTAAGTGTTCTCAATCCATTCACATAAATCTAATCCTGATTGCCTACCAGCTCAGGGACTATGCCACCAGATTCTAAGAAGTAATTAATATTTTTCCTTCAATCCAAAGTCAAGTTCTACTCTATACTCATGTCCTTGGACAGGCTACCACCAAGTTAAACAGTGTTGATATGTGTTAACATTAATTATGTTAGGGCATTATATAAATGACAGTTTATGACATCAGAGGCTAAGTCATCAAAGACACCATGACTTCTGCCTTGCTTTTCCTCTTCTCTGAGTAAAGTCAGACACCATGCATGAAGATACCCAAGCAGCCTTATGGCGAGGTCCACATGGAGCTAAATCTCAGGCCAGTAGCCAACACCATTCTTTTGGCCAAATAAATGAGCTATGGATCAGAAACTTCAAAATGAATGCAATCTCATAAGAGAGCCCACAATTAAATAGGTAATGAACTCCTGATTTTTGAAATACAGAAGGTATGAGATAGTAAATGCTGATTGTTATTTTAAACCACTAAATTTTGAAGTAACTTAGGATATATAACAAATTACTAACAGACCAATCTATTCTATAACTCTGAAATAATCTCTTAAAATCCCTAACATTTCTCACATACTATCAAGTCAGACCTAGACGTTTGCAAAAATGTATGGGTTTGCATAAATGTATGAATTTTTCACACATATATTTACATTGGTCTTGGAGAAAATATTTTATGAATAAATAATTCTTCCCTGCTCAATGGATCAAAGGAGAGCTAGCTCATCAATACTTTCATTTCTCCTGCTAGTCAGGGAAAATTAATTCATCCTTGAGCTGAATAGAATAAATACAAACTAAGAATATTATTAAAGAGTTATTTTGCATTCATGCAGGTAACATTCTCATTGACACTGGGGGTGCAAGTGTTTAGTTCTATAAAATACAACCTGCCAGTGTAGAAAACTGTGCCAGAAAGATATATTTTGATCAAACAAGCTTAACAGCTGAACTCAAACTGTGGCTAGCAGAAAATGGATGCACTTCTGGCTTCATTAGTAACTATTTTCCCTCTCCCAGCTGGAGAGAGAGAGGGGGGAAAATGAATTTTAAACACTATACACAAAATCTAAATCTCTTACAGACATGCATTATTAAAACCCATCCAAAAAGCTAACAAGTCATAAATCAATTTTAGGATCCTAGGGGGAAATTCTAAGAAGGGAGTCTTAATCATTGAAAAGCACAGTGCACACAACCCAGTGGTATTAAAGAAACCCATTGGTTTTACTGATGTGTGCTCTCCAAAGCTACCCCACATCTCTCACTTGTGTTCATGTGCTTTGAGATAGAGACCACCCAAGAGGATGAGGCTGTCTCTTTCTGAGTGTGACCACATCTATGAGATGGCCTTCCCTGGTTAATGACTAGTTAAGTTAAAAAGTAAAAGGTGTATAGCTGTATAGGTAGAAAGAAGAAATAAAAAGAGGGAAAGAAGGGATTAGGAAAACAGGGTAAATATTTAGAAATTAAAGTTATAGGAAAGGAAAATAAATAAAAGGAAAAGGGAAAAAATCAACAAGCTGAAATACAGCAGAAATAACTTTTGAAAGCAACATGATAGGCCAGCATAATGGCACACGACTATAATCCCAGTGACTCAGGAGATTGTGACAGGAGGATTCAGCTTTGAGGCAAGTCTCAGCAATTTAGCAAGCCCTAATCCACTTAACAAGACTATATCTCAAAACAAAAAATAAAAAGGGCTAGGGATGTAGCTCAGTGTTTAGGTGCTTCTGGGTTCTATCCCTGGTACAGAGAAAAAAAAAAAATACCGTTATCAGACATATATAGGCAATGAAACTAGACAATGAAAGAAAAACACTCAGAACTAAAATTTTAGAGAAATAGATAAATTAATACTAGAAAGTGGAAACTGTTCCTGTCCCCAATTCCATCTGCTAACATGGATGACTGCAACTCTGCCCTTCTAGAGGACAAAATTCTAGGGATCATGTCACTTCTCTTTTGTGCCCTGCATTCAGTTTGCCAGAAAAATCTTGTTGGCTCTTTCTATCTTGTTGGCTCTTTTTTCTACTTTAATTTAAATTTTTATTAGTACATATTAATTATACAGAACAACGGGTTTCATTGTGGCCTGGCGTATCTGTGCATGCATGTGACATAATTTCATCAGTTTCACTTCTTGATATCTTCCTTGTGTTCCTCTTACTGAGGAGTCATAGAGCTGTATCATTTGGTAGCTCCATTTTTTGTTTTTTAAGGAAACTCTATACTGATGTCTATAGTGGCTATCCTAACTAAATTCCCACCAACGGTTTATAAGGGATTCTCCCCACCACCCTTGTCAGCACTGATGACTTGAATTCTTGGTAGCTGCCATTCTGACTGGAGTAAGATGGCATCTCAGTGTAGTTTGGGTTTGCTTTTCCTTAATGGCTGAAGATGTTGAACATTTTGTCATATGATTGTTAGCCATTTGCACTTCTTCTGGAAGTGTCTGTTTGGTTCATTTGTCCATTTACTAAATGCATTGTTTATTTTGTGTGTGTGTTGAGTTTTTTGAGTTCTTTATGGATTCTGCATATTAATACTCTACCAGAAGAGTAGCTGGTAAAAAAAAAAAATGCCCATTCTGTAGATTTGTTCTTCTTTTTAATAGTTGTTTTTTTTTCATTTGTTTTAATTAGTTATACATGACAGTAGAATACACTTATGCACTTTGATATATCATACATAAATGGGGTATAATTTCTCATTTTTCAGATTTTTCTCCTGTTGTAGAATCACATTGGTCCTTATGTCATATATAAATAAAGTACTAATGTCTTTTTTCTTCTATTTTCCTTCCTATCCCCACATACACTCCCCTCCCCTCCTTTCACTCCCCTCTACCTAATCTAAGGTAACTATTATTCTCTAGTACCCCCCCCACGCATATTGTGAGTTAGCATTTGCATATTAGAGAAAACATTCTGCCTTAGGTTTGGGGGGATTGGCTTATTTTGCTTAGCATAATATTCTCTAACTCCATTCATTTACCTGCAAATGTTCTTATTTTATTCTCTTTTAATGCTGAATAAAATTCCATTGTGAATATATACCTCATTTTCTTTATCCATTCATCTACTGAAGGACATCTAGGTTGGTTCCGTAGTTTAGCTGTTATGAATTGAGCTGCTGTAAACATTGACATGGTTGCACCACTGCACTATGCTGATTTTAAGTCCTTGGGGTAGGAACTGAGGAGTGGGATAGCTGGGTCAAATAGTAGTTCCATTCATTGAGGAATCTCCATACTGCTTTCTATAGTGGTTGTACAAATTTGCAGTCTCACTAGCAATGCATGAGTGTTTACAGTGCTGTTTGCTGGACAGAAGCTTTTAAACTTGCTGCCATCCTCTTTGGCAAGTGTCTGTTACTGGCCCCTTGATATTATTTCTTGAGCTACAGGAGTTCCAATCAGGAACTCATTGTCTGGGCCTCTATATCAGACTGTTTCCTCTAGGCTTCTTCTAGCAGTTGCAAAGATTCTGATCTTATACCCTGATCTTTGATCCATTTTGTGTTGACTTTTGTGCAGGGGTGGGGTGGGATCTAGTTTCATTCTTCGACATATAGATATCCAGTTTTCCCAGCATTATTTGTTAAAGAGGCAATCTTCTCCAATATATATTTTGTCACCTGTGTCAAGAATGAGATGGCTTTATCTGTGTGTTCTTTTCTCATCTCCTATTCTATTTCACTGGTCTACGTGACTGTTTTTGTTTGTTGACTCTTTATAAAATATGAGCATTCTTTACCCCTCCCACTGCCACCACCTTGGTCTGAGCAATCACTGTCTCTTGCTTTGATTGCTGAAAGGCCATGAATTGGTCCTCTGGCATCTATCCTTGCTCTTTATGGTCTATTCTAAATATAGAAACAAGCAGGATTCTTTTAAAAAGTAGGTCACCTCATGGCATGCCTCTGCTTTGATTTCTAATGCTTCTCCATTTTATTTAGCATAAAAGCGTGCAATGTCCTGCAAGATCTGGTTCCCCAGTTACCACCTAAACTTAGCTCCATCTGTTCTCCCTCTTGCTCACTGGGGCCATCATGATCCTTGGTTCTTGCTTCAACAGTCTGGGCACATGCCAGCCTCAGGACTGTGCTTGGGTCTTCCTGATCCCTGGGATGTCTTTCTTTTAGTGTCATTCATCCAACACCTTTAAGTTTGGGTCACATATTACCTCTGTCTGACAGCATTTTTCCCTATTGCAACCTTCAGCACTTACCCTTCTATCAACCACTACTTTGCATTACTCATAGTCTGCGGTATCATCTGACATACTGTCCACATTTTCTTCTCTCTTGGGAGTGCAAGCCCAGTGCAGAAATCTTACTCTATATTATCCACTGTTGTGTTTTGAGTGTGCCCAACTGTTTCTGAACACATTCTTGCTGCCTATATTAGTTTCCCAGGGCTGCCATAACAAATTACCAAAACCCAGGTGGCTTAAAATGACAGAAATATATGATTTCAAGTTCTAGAGATTAGAAATCTAAAATCAAAATGTTAATAGGGCCATTCTTCCTTTGAAAGTGCAGATCCTCCCTTGGCTTATGTGTGGTGGTTTGCCAGCTTGCTGGGCATTTCTTGGCTTGTAGCTACATCCTACATGTCTGCCTCCATCATCATGTAGCCTCCTCTGTGTGTGTCTCTATGTTTGTTCTCCTCTTTGAGGGACATAGTAGTTTTGAATTAGGGGCCCACTCTATTTTAGCAATGACCTCACCTTAATATAAGACAAAAATCAATATAATTAATTAATACCCTTATTTTCAAATACAAGTACATTTGTAAAGACAGGGAGTTAGGAATTCATCTTTTGGGGGTTTAAAATTCACCTCAAAACAATAAAGATATGAGGGTTGGGATTGTGGCTCAGTGGCACAGTGATTGCCTGGCACATGTGAGGTGCTGGGTTCAATCCTCAGCATCACATAAAAATAAACAATGATATTGTGTCCATCTATAACTAAAAAAATAAAATAAAAAACAATAAAGACATGAAAGAGACACAGCTTCTTTAAAGTATTCTTTGGCTAAGGATGCTGTGGGAAGCCCCTTACTATAGCTTAAGTGCATCTGAATGAACAGACCCGGTAATCACAAAGTTTGAGTTTATAAGTATTTATATCAAAGTTCTTTTTGATAAATACTATAAACAGGTCATATAGTTGTATAATGTACCTTCTTTTAACATGATTTGATGTTACTAAATAAATCATTACTTTTTAAAAATGTAAATATCAATATGTAATATGAATGCCAAATTAAATACTGCATATGCTTTTACCAAGCAGACCACTGACCTGATGAAGAGAGGCATTGTTTCAAAAAACAAAATTCAGCAAAAGTAACTTTAAAAATGTCAATGAGAGGAAATACAACATGTCATTGTACTGTGTTTTTATTTGCAGATATATGCTTCCTTTCATTTTCCTAATATGGAACAGCTTTATTTTAAAATCATACGTAATAATAATTTCTTTTTGAGTTTTTAAATAATAAATCATAAATGTATGATAAACACATAAATGTATGGAATGTGACTACTCCAGATCTCTTTGCACTTGAATGTCTCCTGTTCTTTCTTAACCCAATATTTATACTCATGGTAAGTACTAGAGTTCCACCAAAAGAAAAGCTTCTGTGAAGTGAGGACTGGGGAGTGTTTTGTTCCATCTTCATTGTCTGATTAAACATGTTCTCCTCCTCTTCAGGTGTGAGCTGGTCCTTCATCTGCTAGGACAGAAGAGATGCTTCCTCCTTGAACCTGTTCTCTCTCTCTCTCTCTCTCTCTCTCTCTCTCTCTCTCTCTCTCTCTCTCTCCCCCCCTCCCTCCCTCCCTCCCTCCCTCTCTCATCAGCAAAGTCTTACAGGGCATTAAAAAGGCTCTCTGTTCCTTTAGGCCTCTGAGAGTTTGAATCAACTAAGAGTTAATAAGAAAATACTTTATAAACAAGTATAAACAAGACGATGAGAAGCTAAAATATTAGTGACCAGAGGGTCATTTGCCCAAGGTCATGCCAAACTGATGGGTTGTTTGTCACTGGTGGTCCCCAGAATGTTTAGGTAGCAACACACTGTTAAAAATAAGTTTTGATAGGAATGTGTTTGTTTTGCATGAGTATCCCCTCAGTTTGCTATAATAACAAAGTGTACTTATTGTGGGTACAGAACTTCAACAAATCTATTATATAGCAGGGAAAGCGGCAGCTCCTCAATCCTGTGGCTTCACCGACACTCCTGTTCAGGATAATGCTTCATTTAAATAATAATATGATTGAGTTAAAGCCCATGGAAATGAATCAAGTACAGAAAATTGATATTTAAGTCTGGCAAAACAAAACATAAAGATGTGAGAAAAGCTACAAAAATTCAGGAAGCATTTATCCAGTAGATAATGAATAAGAAAATGAGATAAAGTGACTCTCTAGCTCAAGAGCTCCATCTCAATCATGAGGATTCATTGTTTAGAGTCAACTGATATTTCCTCACTATTTTGCCTTCTTTGTTCACCTCCCTCTGTTCCTGAAAATATGGATTTATACATTTTCTATATTATCATCATATTTTTACTTGTTGGTTTATTCCACCAAACTGTTTCATTAATGACCCCAGGGCCCCACTTTATTTATCTATATGTAACCATCCACTGGTACAAAGCCCACCATACACTTTGGGTTCTGTGCACAGCTGCTGAATGACTGAGTAAGTAACAACGGTGATGGAACTCAAGCCTTAGTCCTCTGACCTCCCTCCATGAGCTCTAGTATAGAATTATCTCCACTGCTATATGTATCCAACATTGGATGCTTGCATATTCATTTCTAAAGTCAGAAATTAACAAAGAAAAGAAATGTGCTCCATATTTTAAAACCTAAGAGGTAAAATTACAAATGGTTATCCACCTAAATATTTTAATGTAGAAAGAATTGTTTTTAAAAAATTAGTGCTTGATTAAAGAATTAAATATGGAGGTAGCAATACTAATTTAGAGGAAGTAGGGAAAATGATAATGAGTATTTATTATTCACCTAGGCTTTGATCATTCCTGGTTGTTACCTATATTATATACTTCACAAGACATGTAATCACCGACAGTCCAACAGTCCAAATTCTAATCGTAACTGTTTATTACTCCTGGTTGGATTTGCTCAAACTGTTAACACATTTTGAGCTCAGGAAAAGAAAAGGAACAAGCCTAGGTGACTTTTGCCTGATAAAAAACCAAAGAAGGCATGGGTCCTAAAGTCAGCCTCCCTTTGTTGATATATTATCAAATATCTAAAAGTTTATGACAAACTTTTTCTATTCATCGTGTGTTGAGTTATTAAGCACCTACTACGAACTAAGTATGAAGTGTACTAAAATAAATCCTAATCCTAGTTGCTGACTTCAATATTTTCATAACCTAATGAAGCATACAGAATTCAAATAAATCAGAGATATTGAAGATGAAAAGCATTCTCATAGACAGATGCACCTAATACTTCAGGAGTTCAAAGCTTCTAATTTGAATTCATTTGAACTCAAGAAGACATTGCATAGAATTGTGAAGCAGCACATAAAACAGATTATAATTTGGGGGCCAGATGATAATTGTCAAAATTAGGAGGTACACCACCTCAAGTATAAAACTTTAACTGAGATTCATTCTTGTCATTTGTACAGTGGGCATAATAATACCTACTTCTTGAAGTAAGAAAGAATAGAGTGTTTATTGCTCTGTGGAGGGAATAAGGTTGGGGAACAGTGTATCAGGCATTCTAGGCCTAAGGGGCAGCAGGAATGAGAACATTAAAAATTATTTCTGGGGATTCAGAAAAGAAATCAGTAGTAGGAACTGGTAAGTGTTTTTTAAAAAATGTTAAAGAGAATGGAATCAAAAAGGTAGAAATCGCAAGTAAATAAGTGAAAAATATGGTAGGCAGTAGAAAATATGCTTAGAGTCACTCTACCTTTCTATCTAAAATTGTCTTTTTGGCTGGCTCACATACAATCAGCCATGCCCAACTAGCTCCACCCTGTCTTCTGGGTTGTTCCAAATCTTAGGAAGAGGACTGGGGTAACCTCTCATTGGTAGAGAGTGCTTGTCTAGAACATACAGGCCCTGGGTTCGATCCTCAGCACCACAAAAATAGAATGAAATAAATAAATCCTATTAAGAAATACAGGAGAAGCCCCTCCCCTTATTGTTCTAGTTCCCATGCTGAATGCCCAGATTTGGACTTGATCACCTGCCCCTAGATTCATCATATTGTTGCCTTGTCCTTCTGGGCCAGCTTCAGACACAAGCCGTCAGTCCTGGGATGCTTTCTGATGTTCCCAGCTCTAAGCTTGGTTGCAGATTTTTTTTTCCTTTGAATCTGATTCCAGTGGTTTAACTGATAACCTGTCATAGGCCCTGGACAGAAAATCTTACCAAAATTCACAACATTAATCTGGGAATACAGACAAATGCCTACAGTGGATATGAAGTAGGCCAAGATAAAAACAATAAATTGTGAATTTTGAATTGCTGTAAACAGTAGTGATACTCCAGCCAAAGATATTGAAACTCAAACTTACTATTTTTTTTAATAGATATAAAGGCCTAGGGTAGTTTTCACAATAACTACAATGCCAAAACTGGATCTGTTAGGATCCAACACACTGGAGTACAGAGGCTTCAATGAAGCTAGTCCATTAGAGTTGCATTATGCAAATGAAATTGATATTTGATTTCATCCATCCATAATACTCAAAATGTTCTGAGGCTGAGGCACCTTCCACCTAGTGCACAAGCAGGGAAAAAACCCACTTAGAATGACTTACCAGGACATAAACCCCCTCCGAGAGAACGAAAGGAACACATCTAAGAGAATCTAAAGGGACTCTTATCCTGAGTAGGGGCTGTCACTAGCAATCTGCACCTGGAGGATTTGGAGACCAGCAAACCTGGCCCTCAGCTGTGAGTGCTGGTAATTCCTTGTACCTTACCACTGTGTTCATGCAGGGGAAGTTCTATCCTTTACTCATATTAAGGCTGCAAGCTGAGCCTAGAACCATAACTTTCTGTCAATCACTGTCACTCAGGTAGTAAATTCCAGGTAACTCTTCACAGATGTACAGATAGCACGTAATTAAAGACTGCTTGCTATTCATCTTTTAATGACTTTTCTAAACTATTCCTCATTTTGTCTCTGGGATTAGAAAAAAGGCACCTTACAAACATGTTAATGAGGTCATTATGGGCTAATCTGTATGATCAATTCACTATGTGTTTAACATTTTGCCTACCTATTCTGAAATCCCACCCCAATTAAAAAATGAGTTTATTAAATATATGTGTTCAACTTTTCTAGAAAAATTTGAGTCCCCAGAGTAATATGGAAAGGGCAAAGCAACTCTCCTTTTCTAGCTGTGAGTGAAGGCCATTCCTTGAGCCATTATACAGAAGATTTTATAAAATAAAAACATGTGTTCAAATATCTGTTGATTTAACACATTTATATATGTATATATCACTGGAACATGACTCTTGCATGTTTTAATAATTGAGAAATGGATTAGAATCTATTTACAAAGTATATTAATCCTCATTTTATAATTTTTATAGTACCAACCAATAGGAGAAATCAATTTTACAAAGCACTTTGAACATAAATTATGTCAAAGGTAGAGTGACTGGGGTGTCACAAGCCGAGACCTGAAGGTTACATCTGAATTTCAGGGCAGATTCTGCTTAGGAAATTCAAGTCAATTTCTGAATATGACTTTTTTTTTAATCACTGTTGTTCTCACCTGGAACTTGATAAGTGGGAAAATGTTGAAATACGATAAATGAAAACATATAATCATTCATACTTGTGTATAACTATTTAGCATTGAATATGATCCATAACTGAAATGGAATTAAAGAAGTCTGAGTCTATCCAAAAACAGTATTAGCAGCAAATGGTTCCTTGTCATCTATGCAAATCTCCAGTTTCCAGTACATTCCAGCTATATTTTTCCATTGACTTCATTTGAAATCATAAATTCTAAATTATTCTACATGGGTCCTCATTTTAAAGATTAGGAAAACAGATTTAGGAATTTTGAAATTTTGAGTGGCTCATAGATGACAAACTACATCACCCACAGAGTCAAATCTGACTCCTGAACACATCTAAATTGACCAGAATTAATGGCAAGAATAGTAAAAATAAGGTATTATATGAAAGGATATTATGCCTTTGAGGGTGAGAAAATACATTATTCATCTTGTTTTTATGTTTGGGCAATTCAAAGCCCAGTTTAATATTTTACAAATGGTAAAACTTAACAATTATTGAGTAGAATGGCTACTCATAATTCATTTCTGTCTCATTTCCAGTTCTTTATGGATGATAGTTCTCAAACTTTAGTTTTTAGTTTTATACTAGCAGCACCCCAGAGTTCAAATTCTTCTGTCACTCCCAATATTGTATTTCAATTGGTTTTGAAGATGCTTCAAAAGCTGCACACCTGAGGAATATCACACTTAGAGTTACCCATAGTTCCTTCTTGTTGGCACAGTATTCAGAAGAAATTAAAGAGTATTTATGGAGAAAGACAGACTCCCCTCCCCTCATTGATGCACCCCAGAGAGGGTGAAGGAGGGGATGGTTATACATATATGCATATAAGCCTAGAATCTGTGCAGAAATGGCAATTCTCATTGATTACTCAGTCCAGGAAGTATTTAATCTTTTCTTTTCTTCTCTCCAGAGGGTAGAGAGAATCCAAGCCTTTGGCTCAGACCAATGTAAAAGAACTTCAAAATCTGCCTCCAACATTCACCAAAGGTTCACTGGAGTAGATAATTGAAATTTCCAAGTCCATTTCCCAATATACAAAATGGGAAGACTAACATATAGGTCATAGGACTTTTGTGGGCACAGAGAACATATTTTTCATAAGGTCTATTTGTAGCATATATTCCTGAATTATGAATTCTTTTCTATGTATAGACCCTATGTGAAAGCAAGAAGACACTGTATTCTTAGATATTTATACCACAGGTGAAACTGTTACTATGACTCTAAAACATAGGTGGTTGAAGAATGAATAACCTTTAACATCTATTTTTAGCCTGGGACAGGATGATTCCAAGAATCACACTGACTTAACATCCATAATTTACTACAAGATTTTGTTAAGTGTCAAATGAAAATAAATCAGCTGGAAGAACCAAATAATTGACATATCTTGTACTTTAGTAGATATAAAATTCGACTCTTAAAATATCTATGCCCAAATATTTGGAAATAATATTCCTCCCCCCTCATTGGAGTTTTAGAAAATAGAGCAGCTTTGTCACACATAAAACCAAAAGTACAAAATGTAAAAACAGGCAACATTTTTTTTTAACTGAGGAGAAACAATTAAGTAGAAGTCTCTTTAACTGTGTAAATTGAATGTCAACCCTCAGTTTCACCCATATTCTTCCCATTTTCTATGCTCTCTTACAGGTTTCACTAAAACTGACTGAGACTACAGCTTTCCCTCTAATAGCTCCAGAGTTGTCTAACTTTGTGACAAAGTAGCTGACAGAATGTGACAATTAAGCCATACTCATTAGACAGGGATCAATCTATTTTTTTTAACAAAAATGATTGGAGGTTCTGAATTATTAAGTAGCAAACAGTGTTCCTAGGGAAAAATTGAATTTTTAAATACATGATTGTAGATTTGCTTCTCCTTTGCTAAGCATTAAAAAGTGATGATGATTAGGCTAATGTTAATAATAATAATAATAATGATGATTTACATTAGATCATAATATATCCCTGCAAAGCTCCTCAAGTGCTCTGCATTTCCATGTCCTCATCTGTACAATACAGATAACAATAGCACCTGCCTCCACAGGAAGTTCAGGATGTTAAATGTGTTAATAAAGCTGCAGAGGTTGGCACATATTAGGTGCCTCGGGATGTTTGTCAGGACTATCATCCCACTCATAAAATTCTGGGCAGCAGGTACTATCCCAGGTGGGCAGTGAGAGAAGCTAAAGCTTGGCAAGGTTAAGGACTCTTCCAAGTCCAAGGAGGGAGGCATCAGAGAAACCTAGATCTAAATCCCAGTTCTCTGACTCCACCTACTCTTTCCTTATCACAAAGCCCTCTCCAGGGAAAATAAAGAAACCTGGCTGAGCCACTCATCTGCAGTCTGCACTATTAGTGACCTTGCAAGAGTGGCAGAGTCTGAACAAAGGCAGGCCTGCCTTTCTCATTAAAACACTTTAAATATATAAGAGAGAAGTAATTTTGGCATGCCTTTCAGTTAAGTGTACTTACAACAAACCCTTCAAACTTACCAGTGAATAAATGACAAAGGAAATAATGGGCATAGCTCATACCTGAAATTGAAAAATTACTGTCTCAGTGACTCAGCAAATCATTTACAATATTCAAACACCAGTTTATACTGGTGGAGAGATCAGAGTTGTCAGAGCCAGTTAATCTTAGCCTGTCTTAGTTTGCAATGAATATTTGGTTGGTTAGACCAGCAGAAGCCTTTGAGCCATAAATGAGAGCTGCCAGACCTAGAAATAAAATATGTGTATATGTTATACGTATACCTCTGTCCAGTTCAATTTTAGATTCAAATACAAAAACAATCCTTCTAAATGTAAGGATAATAAAAATGTTGTATCGAGCATCTTTATGCTAAAGTATTGTTAGGTCTGTGATATTCAGTTTCAACTGGGTGACCTGGATTTTACCCAGGAATCCTATCAGGGGCCTGCTTTTCAAAGTTCCTTTCTTCCTTTCCAAGGCTGAATACCAAAAGGAGGAATCATCCTTACTGACCACCTATTTGCGCCCTGACAAAATCCACATGTAAATGTCTAACGTCCAGTGTGATGGTGTTTGGAGATGGAGGCTATGTGAGAGAATCAAGGTTAGATGAGGTCATGAGGTTGAGGTCCTCATGATGGGATCCTGGAGAACTTCATAAGCTGAGACACCAACACCAGAGAGCTTGCTTTCCCTCTTCTCAAGAGTGCACAGATGCCATGTGGACACGAAGCAGGAAGCAGATGGCAGCTGCCCACAAGACAAAGAGAAGAGGTTTCAGGATGAATCCCACCTTGCTGGCACCTTGACCTCGGAATTACCAGCCTTTTAAACTCTGGTGACTAAGCTAGCCTGTTGTTATTTTGTTATGGCAGCCCACACAGACTAGGACAGGAATACACAGGAATTGAGCCCTGTGAGTTGGTGCAGCAGTCGCTACCCCATCTCACTCAAAGCCTTCACCAAGGGAGGTATGAGCTGTGCAGATTACCCTTTTTGGTTAATTTTTATTTTTGGTCCCCAGAATGTTCAGCCCTTAAAGGAACTAGCCTCTGAGTCAAGGGAGCCACATGTGTTCCTTTTTCCTGCCCCATTACAGAATCTCCATGTAGCTGGCTGCACTCACCTTCCATATTTTCTGCACATTTCTAAATTGAGTTCCATGCTATTTTCCCTAGTCTACATTTTTCCAGGTTCTAGTCACAGTTGCACAATTGTCTTATTTATACAGTATCTCTATTATTAACTCCCACCCACAGTGGACTAAACCCTTGGTTATTCATTTTTAGTTATTTTCCCCCACTGCCCTTTAACTTTGTTTTACCCAAGGGTAGGTTTGGTGAATTCAGAAAAGACTGGAAGCAGTTATCCAAGGATTTCGATTGAATGCTGAATTTCTCTTTTCTTTTCCACTTCAAAACACATTTGTAATAGAACTGTTGGAAAACTCAGCCAAGATATTCAAACTCCAAGAAATTTTGCATGCAGGCTCCAAAATCTCTACCTTATAAAAATAAACTTTTCCAATTACTCTAACATAGGCATATTGATCCAGACATTCTCAGATTTCTACACTTCAGTGTCCACGAGGCAGTTGGGCTCTTGATAGTAAATTAAGGTTTTGGGTTTTCTTTCAGTCCTGACCCGCCTTTTTTTTCCTGACTCCTCTCTCCCTTCCTTCCTCTTTCTTTCTCATGCACACAGACACACTAACCCCACTTATGTTCATTGATCTTCAAACGTAATCAGCACAGTGCCAAATATGTAACAGTTGCTCAATATCTCAGTTGTTATTTTTGACAACATTGAGCTATATTCAATTATTTCTAGTTTTGAAATAATTCTGAATTTTTACTTTATTATTCTTCTTAGAGCGAAACAAGTGAAAGATTTTGCTTGGAAACCATATCATTACTATCAAGGAATCTCCTACAAAGAACTTGCAAAAACATAATATAAAAAAGAATTGTGGTTTATGAAATTTATTTTAGGTCTTCTGTAGTTGTTCTTTTTTCCTGTGAAGCTGACTTAATTTTTGGCCCCAACCTTGTGAATATAGGATAGTTTGCTTGCTTGGTTTGTTGTTGACTCTAATGAGTGTTGATCATTAGTAAAACCTATTCAGAACATGAGAATGACTTAGAAAAGATACAGGTATATTGCAAGGCTTGAAGGGAAGTAATTCTTGTGAAGAAAAGCTTTCCAAATTATGCAAAGAGTGAAATTTACCCAACTTTCAAAGATCCAAAGGGAGAGAATATGTATGCATTTATGCTTGTTTAACTGACTGGAGCTGAGCTTTCACACCCAAAATAGATATATTTTACATAAGAATGCCATATATTGGTTTATTATAAGTTGCATGAGCCAGATTTCTTCTGTAAGTATTGCTTACTTTCCTTCATTTCAAATTCATTATTGAATTCATGGCTCTTAGGAGCTTTTTTAGAAAAGGATATTTCCCCAATGGATGCTTTTTACTTCCTTTCAGCCTGCTTCCTCACCTCCTCCAAAATTCTAAATCCCGTCAAACATGATTTAATGAGCCAAGAGTAGGTGTGTTCCTGGCCTGTGATTACTCAATGCCTTGTGCATCCCTCCATCCTGCTGAGTTGCAATCATGCCCTTGCAAACTAGAGCTCCTTAAAAGCAAGGCCTGCTTGTTATCCTCACTGTGTATGAGTCCTAAAAAATGGCTGGCACTTGATACAAGTTTCACATACAGACAAAGAAAACAGGGACTTTAAAATGAGCCCCAATGATCCCAGGCACTCAAGATACAAGAGGCAATAAAGTGAGCAAAACAATTCAAGAGCAAAACAATCTCTGTAGACAGATTTCCTTCCAGGCTTAAATTCCCATTAAAAACATTTCATTTCACCTAAGGGAATATCATTCTGTAAAGTTCTGGCATTTTGATATGCTTTATAGGTCTGACCATAGTTATTTTTATCCTTTTCACTAATATTCATGGTACCTCTAGGTTTTTAGTGCCTTCTATTGCACTAGAACAGAAACAAATATCTAGGTATCAATATAATGAGACACACAAGTGAAACACTCTTAGGTAAATAGAATTCTGCTATATTTAACATATTACTATTGAACTTGATAAAACAATTAGACACACTTACATCTGCTTAGTACCTGCAAGTATACAATGCCTTTTCCTATAAGCTATCTTATGAAATGGCACATAGATAATTTTCATGTTATAAGTATTGTGTAAATATACAATTTTAGGGAAAATCTGAAGTATTAAAAGGTAGAGTTCAACCGACCCGAGATACTAAAATTTCATTTTTACAATGTTTCTCCAAGGCATTATGTGGGTCAGAGGTTAGAAAACTTAGCAGCCAGGAAAGGCAAACTGTCAGACGCTAGAGGGATTTATGAAGCGGGTAGTTTCCCACAGCAGTGAAAAAGAAAAGCCTGGGCTGAAAATAGAGAATCTATTTTAAAGGAAGACATATTGTGTCAATAGTAGTCACAATGAGACTTGCAAGTTTAAACACCCCAAAGGAATAATAAATCAGTGATTGGCTCCATCAGAGGTAACTGATTGTATTGCATCACAGAGGATAATGTACAAAAAAGTTATCTGGGGGAATTAACTCGCCTAGTTTCATGGCCCCTTAAGGAGGCAATAATACTAACTATACTCAAAGCAACAAGAAGGCTGTCAGTGGTAGGCACTTTAATGTAAAATGTCCTTATTTGATGTCCTGCTAGAGTCCAATTCACTGCTTGTGTGCTTTGCCTCAATATACCACGGGCCACTAATGGGTTGCTATCACATCTTAATCACCGGAAAATGCTAAGATGTCCCTTTATGAGACATTAAATCTACATATGAATGGTAATTTGAGGATAACTTTTTAAAAACTCCTTTAAATTTGGAAATAACCAGATACCTACAGAGAACTCGGATCTCTTGGACCGGAAACACTGAGAGCAATGTTCTTATTCTACGTTGTATCCCGCATGGTGTACACTACACTACTGAGATGTTCCAACATAAGAATTATTGATGCTTTGATGTTAACAAACATATTTACTTTTTAAAAGCTTTCAAAAATCACCTTCTCTTCTCCATCCTCACCATATTCATCTTCATCATGATTAATATTGATTAAGTTCTCAGCTCTCGCACTTGGTGTATTTTGGCATACCCTTATTGTTGGTTTAGTTTCAAATCATCAAGAGTCAGGCTTATTACGATCTATTCCTCACTTGTGTGCCTCCCTTACGCAGACATAATGATTAAACACAAACACACAAGCAAACATGACCATGATTCTTCCCTTCCGTTATCTCCCTTTCATTCAATATACAGTTGCTTCTTTATGAGGTTCCAAACACCTGAGAGAGTGAGCCCAAACCTATGGGGAAGCCTGGAGGCTTTCCTGGTTTCTGCCTAAAGTCCTGGGTAACATTCCTACCATTTTCCTCTCACCCGCCTTTCAGAACTAACAAGACCCCAATAGCATCCAGAATGCAATATGCTCTTTTCCACTTCCATGTCTCCTAACATGCAGCTTGCTCATTCTGAAACGGCGTCTATCCCAGGTTTACCTGCAATGTCCTACTGAGGCCCCAAGCGCACTATACTGTGCTCCAGTGAAGCTTCCCTGCTCTCTTCAGGTAGGCAGCCTAACACTTCTGCATCTCAGGAATTCCTTCATTGTTGCTCATGTTCACGTTACATATTCATTTGTTACATGTTTATTTCCATGATCAACACAATGTGATGTTTGAAGGCATGAACTTTCTCACATTTTATTTATCTTCATAGAACCTAGCATAAAAGACACCTCCTAGTAAACACTTGGTATTTGTGCATTGAATAAATACACTTAAGACAAAAAAAAAGTTCAAATATGTCATGCTTTTGTTTGAATTATTGATATTTATAACAACAAAAGCTCATAAACCTCATTGTTGGTTTTTTGGGTGTTATTGTTCTTTGTTTTTGGAGAGGCTGGGGATTAAACTAGACTCACCTACATGTTAGCAAGTATCGTAAAATGATTGGATCATGTCGTAGCCATAGGCTGTCATAATATACTTCAGCTGGTAGAACCCTGCAATTCATTATTTTAAATTATTTTAATATTTATTTTTTGTTGTTGATGGATCTTTAATTTATTCATGTATTTATATACAGTGCTGAGAATTGAACCCAGTGCTTCACACATGCTAAGCAAGTGCTCTACCACTGAGTCACCACCCCAGCCCCCAATTCACTTTTATTACATCACTGAAAGCATTATATGTCCACTCCTCTGTGCATTAAGATAGAAATTTTTGACTATAAATGGTAGAGTATTTAAGAAAACATTAGCTAATCATGACTTGAATAGTGCTTTGTAAAGAAATTGCTTTCTTCTTCTATTTTAAGGGCAAATCAATGGTAACTTGGCATTGGAGACACAAGCTTGGACATCATATCCATACTCCAGTTGGAAAACCAGACATAGTTAACACTATGAAAATTCATAAAGTGACTTTTCTACCCCCTAATATGAATATTTCACACAGTTTACACAAATTTCACTCTGTGAACAAACCCTTTGCAATTTTCTCCCCAAACACCTCCTCAAGCTGAATCAGCCCCATCATTATTCTATTTAATTCTTTCTCTGTGTGCTCAACTTCTGGACCAATTGTGTTCCATGGCATTCATGCTTTATTTAGAGTAAACCCTCCCAGAATGTCCAACTCTTGAGCAAGCATCACTTCAATCTGCTCATCTTAAGTGGAAATTGATTTTCTCCTGTTACCATTTGCCTTGAGGGTCATGAAATAAAAGGAAAGATGAAGTTTCATCATCTATGCACCTACTAGCACCTGCTCATTAAATAAATATTTGAGGTACCTCCTACAAACCATCACTCCGTCACCACTGCTTAATAACTTCCCAACCCTTAGACTTTTGCCTGCTTTCATCAGCCAATTCTGCATTGCTCTCCTGGCTCTAGAAAACTCTCCAAACGCTTAATGATTTAAAACTGAATTGTTTTACCTTTTGTTTTAATTCTTTCCTATATTCACGACTGGAGAGATCAAGAATCGCAGCGATGAGTCATCTAACATTACAGTAATGGATTCCCTGCTTCTTGACATTCTACATTATTGCTGCACTTTAGTTACCTTTCAACCTTCTCTTTCCACTTCATAAAGTCTCCTTTATCACAAACTCTTAACTTCCCCCTTTGCAATGACCTCCTCTTTGTATTTCATACAAATGGGATACATTCAATAAATATCTACCCAAGAGCTACAATCGGCACCAAGCAAGGTTTCAAGATATACTGAATAGGGGCTGGGGTCATGGCTCAGTGGTAGAGTGCTTGCCTAGCATGTATGAGGTACTAGGTTCAATTCCTAATACCACATTAAAAAAATAAACAAATAAAATAAAGGCATTGTTTCCATTTACAACTAAAACTAAAACATTATTTTTTAAAGATATACTGAGTAGAATATAGTAGCAATCTTCTTCCCTGGAGCTAATAGGCACAAAAGGCTAGTAAAGAAAGTACATGAGCAAATTCACCATTACATAAAAATTAGCTAAGTCCCACAGGAAGAGTTTCTCAAGGGGCTGATAGAGATGTACAATTAGATATTTCAGGAATATCTTTCAAAAACTTCCAACTCAAGTGCTTGCATAAAAACATGAACTAAAAACTGGCCCATCTTTCTGGATTCCAAGGAAAAGTTTGCATAATCTTTATTGTCCAAAGCACACAAGATCTCATGATATAAACATTTTTATTACAAGTTGTATATCCATTTCTCAATGTTATTTTTTTTTAAATTTAAGGCTGTTTGGGTGATAGTCCTTTTAGACATTTTACAGGTAATCTTACATGGCAAGATCTTTCTAAAATTCTGAAAGTTAGTTTATTATCCATATTTTACATTTGATTAAACTAAAAATTAGTAGCTATATAATTGACCTATGTTTACCTCACTATTAGAGGGTGGACTTATACTATGATGGAAAAGACTGACAGCTTTTCCTGAATATTGCAGTTTTGTTTTTTCCCAGACACAAAGGGGATGCATTTCCCAGCCTTCCATGCAGTTGTGTTAAGTTAAAGCAGTCCATTCTAGAAGATGAGACCAAGTGAAAGTGATGAGTCACACTTCTGAGTCTTGCTAGTAACAATTTCCCACTTCTGTTCCTCTGCACACATTCTCTTTTTCAGGGGACTGTATGCCAGTATTTTGTAGGACAACTTTAAAAGTCACATGTTGGCAATGACAAAGTTGCATGTTGAGAATGAACCCCTAGCCTGGATCCGTGACTTAGCATGTGTTAGAGAGTTACTGTGATAGTCAGCCTGCATATCCACTTAGACAATTAGGTGAGAGAAGTAAACCCTGACACAAAAAGTCAATATCCAGACAGGCTTTGTTGGACTATGAGTACTTACGAAGTGTTTTAGGTCAACTTTTCTCAAACATTGTAGTCTGAGCACCCACTGACCCTCTGAAAAATCATCAAGAACTCCAGAGAACTTATGCTTATGTGAGCTTTATCTGTTGATTTTTATCATATTAGAATTTTTCAAAAATATGAATTTCAAAATAACAATTACCAAATGTTCACATAAACAGCTTTTTTAGAAAAATAACCATATTATTCAAACTAAAATTAGTGAGTTGCATTGCTTTTGATTTTCACAAATCTCTTTAATATCTAGTTTAATAGAAGATAATTGGATGCTCATATCTTCTTCATTAAACCTGTTATGATATCATGGACCTGACAACTCCATTGTACATTCATTCATGAATGTAAATATAAAAGGAAAATACCATCTTAGTGCTCTATGTTTGGAGAACAGCCTGTGCCCTACTCTGGATTACTCCATCTTTTATAGAACAGTGACTCCCTTCCCTGAGTCACCCCAGTTTTTAAGCAGCAATTTGCCCTGAGCTACTGAATTTTGAGTACAAGTACTAAGGCAAAATGAGTTAGTAACTTGCCTGGGTAAGTAGATATCCCCCAGAATTTATGAGAAAGAATAAGCCCCAGCTTCACAGCAAAATCATAAGACACAAACTGATAAATTAATAGTCCTAATAAAAATGATCATCTGTGAACCTCTTGAATTAAATCAGAGGCACCCAGATGCTTGACATATCAAAGCTATATCAGAAAAATCAGGTCCATGGGTTTATCAAATATACCAGATTATGGAAAGATGCAACCTCTCACCTGAGGCACATAAAAGGAAGGGCACATAAGACAGCAGTATGGTGGGACACACAGAGCTGCCATCTTATCAGACCATTTGGTGAACTCATCAGGAAGGTCAAAGGATTAAGGTGTGTGACCACCTTAATCTTATCTTAGCTACTTTGGAACCTATATGTTATGTAAAGTGTAATGTGTAACTTGAATGTTGAAGATTTTAGTAATTAAGACTGGAGTGAACTAAAAGAACTTCTGATTGTCATAGTTCTGATGCCAAGTGAACCATGAGTATTTCAGTGAACTAAAGTGGATAAAAGTGATAGATCATATGAATTGTTCCTCAATAAATTCTGACATTGTGTAAAGACACAAACATATCCAGCCTATGTTACTGGCATATCTCACTCACAACATATGAAAAAAAGATTTCCTTTCCTAAATGACTTGAAGGCACTTCAGAGAAACCCAGCCCAACCCCATCTCTGAATACATTTTGATAATCACTGCACTAGATCTCTGACAGTGCACCCTCCAATTTTATTCCCTATGTAGTATTCAGAATTCTTAAGAAACGTATCAAGATTTTTTTCCTTCCAAACTGAACCTAAATACACAATTTACACTTCATTTTGGTGAATTTACAAAGCATGTGAATCTCATTTAGTGGACATCAAAATTTTTTTTCCAGGGCAGTTATGATGTCTTTTTTGCTTCTTTTTCCTACAATACTGAGAACCATGTACTTTATAAGTGTCCACTAGGAACAGACAATGTTAAAAATGGAAGAATCCTTAGAGATCATTGGGAAACTTTCTCATTTTTACATTTAGATTGTGCAGAATCAGGGAAGGTAAGTGACAACCATAAGATCACAATGAACATTAAAAAAAAAACTAATGTTGGAAAAAAATACAGACTGCAAAATTATGACACATCATCCATGTGAATGACTGAGATGTATTTAAGAGTTTTAAGTGAAATGGTTAAACATTCAAAAGAATATATCTTTAGAATTTTAGAACTTGAGGAAAGAGGTCGATCATTTAATTTTTTTTGTTTGTTTATTAAAAAAAAACTGCAGGGTTTCAGAAGAATTGAATTCTCTAAAATCACAAAATTGTGAAGTACTGGTTTACAATCTGAATGGTATAGCCATTATATAATACTCCTATTTAAACAACTCACCTTTTATAGTAAATTAATGATTTCTGATTTTGAAATCAATCAATAAGCATAGAAGCTGATGTACTGGATCCAAAAGTAAAAATAAAAACTTCAGAATATACTTTGATAATCCAGGTTACAAATCTTTACACCCTTCTTTCAGCTTCACTAAACCTAAAAACTCAGAGAGCAGAGATTGAGAAAGTTAGTCATCTAACACTCTATCTTCTTTTCTCAAAGCAATATAACACACATATAAAGTTATTTTAAAATAATTGTTTGGGAAAATTGGTACCTTGACCCAAAAAGGAGGTCATGAAATCCAATGCGTCTCCATACTTCATTGAAACTTATTCAAATCACTGCAATAGATTTTCTGCTCCTGGGAAATGAGCAGATAAATGGCAGCATTCTTTCTAATGGCAATTCCTGACATTCTTATTAAAGTTCTGTGTTAAGTGCCCAGATACATTAAATCAATTCATTGTTTCCCATCCTTGCAGACAGCCCAGAATTTGGGAGAAGGATGGTGGCTATAAAGAAATCAATCATCAGAATGTGCTTCTTTTAACACAAAATGCGGATGGTTAATTGGGTTTTAAAGGAATCTGATATGAATTTAGACTTGAATGCAAAGTCCTTGACAAAAGTTTTGCCAAAAAATGAAAAAGGAATGTTTTCATAAAATGATTACTTGAAAACCTTGAAAGAAATGAATTATCCATAAGGATTTAATATTTTTTTCCTCTTTGAAAAGGTGCATGATCCCAGGCAGCACTAGAAAATGTACTTAGACTGCTGGTGTGGGGATGTGTAAGTCAGCTTGTCATTACTCTGACCAAAATACCTGATAAAAACAACTTTGAGAAGAAAAAGTATGTTTTCCTCATGATTTTAGAGGTTCAGTACAGAACACTGACTCCATTGTTCTGCGCCCCAGATGAGGCAGAAGGGTGTGGCAGAGGATAGCTACTGGGCTCATGACAGCCAGAGAGCAGAAAGTGAGAGAGCAGAAGAGAGGGTCAGTCGAAGAACAAGATCCAATCCCCAGGGCACCCCACCAATGACCTACTTCCTTCCGCCAGTACTCCACCTGCTTACAGTTGCCAACCAGTGGTCCTTTCAAATTATTAGCCCATGAATGCACTTATTAAGCCTTTAGTGCATTATTAACACATTTTTAACCCATTAATGCATTAAACCATTAATGCACTGATGATGTTACAGCTCTCATAATCTAATCATCCCACCTGTAAGCATTCCTGCATAAGTAACAGGATAACTCTCGAGGGGACATTAAAGATCCAAACTATAACAGGTCCCGAGTTTTCTTCTGCTGTGGCAAACAATGAGATTTTATATTTACGTTCCCTCTGACACCTTCCAGCATCCACTTAAGAATTCCTCCGGTAGAGACAGAAAGTTCACCTGAGAATCCCAACATGGCATATCACCTCAGTCAAGTCTTTAAATCCAATCTGACTTTTCTTGTATCAGAAGCTGGACAGCCAGAGAAAAACAATTGATTTCTTCCTGACGGACAAATAAAAATTGACAATACGACAGAAATCACCATACATGGACCCAAAGCAAAAGCTACAAGTTATTTAACACAAAGTAATAACAGCCTAGCAATTTGACAGAACTGTAAATCCATGCTACTGATTCATGGCATCACTTCACTAACAGTACAATGGCAGAGCACTGCCTCTGTTTATTATGTATAGTGATTGGCGCTTGGAAAGTATTTGATAATCATCTTCACTGCTGTTTTGTTATCTTTGCTACATGGAGATACTGATCAACTACTAAGTGACAAAAACTTGGCACTTTATATCCATATTAATTCACAAAATAGTTTTCTAGATTGGGTATCATTATCTTCATTTTAAAGATGAGGAAACAGGTGTAAGAAATTAAAATATTTTAGGGTGGGTTGCCCAGCTAGTCATTGCTAATGGGATTCAAACAGCATAAATAATTGCTCTTCTGGGTTTATGACATGACAGGAACTGTGGTAAACAACTTATATCAGGCATTTTATCAAGTCTTCCTCAGAATCCTACAAAATTAGTTGATATCTTACTCACTTACAAGATAAGAAAGCAAAGTTTGGAGTTATTAAGGACCTTGCCTCATCAGAAAGATAATGGCTGAATGGTGATTCAAAGCAAGAGTGACACCAGAATGCCAGTGTTGTCAACTGCCACCCCATAATGTCTTCTAATTTTAATGCCCATGCTCTTCTCGCTACACAAATTCGGGGAGGGGAGCAGTAAAATTCACACTTTTCGTTTTCATCTCTTCTCATCATCTAATTCCCCAAACAGTGAGACAATATAATGCACCAATGCTTTCAGAAGTTCAAAAGATGTAATGATATTTTAGCTGAACCAGATGCTCTATTTCAATTGCTAAAGGGTAAGCTCTCAACAGAATAAAAGGGCTCCTAGCAGGCAGAGCTGCATCCATCTTGATGGAGACCCATGTGATAAATTCCCCAATCAGGCTGAAATCAAGATAATTCATCATCAACCGAGAGACAATCAGCATGAAGTCAAAGGCAATTTCAAAGTACTCCATATCTCTTCTAGATTCTGGGTTTCAGATGGTACTCAATGCCCAGGTTTAAAGCCTTTCTGTTGACTACACTTGATGCAAGCTGGCATGGCCATTTGAGTTTTATTTTATTTTTTTTTTAAGGCATCTTCTGGAAAGATCACATAGAATTGTACAACCATGAAAAAAAATAGTCCAGTAACATTCTGCCATTTCTAATGTTCCCATATTTTGTATCATGGTGGTGAGAGCTCTCTTTACAAGGCAAACTGCCGCATGATCCTGGCAACCTCCCTTGCAAATACAAAGGCCCAGGACCAGACAACCAGAAAATGGACATGCCTTGGTCACCAGAATTTCTCTACTCCAGTTTTCAATTTCTGTACTCTGGTTTTTGGAAATTCTGTTATAACTTGCTGTTTCTGAGCTTTGACAGCCAAATTGGCTGCAAGAAATATCACATATTTTGTTAAAATGCTCCATTTGAATACATATATTTTCTCTGCTATTGCTCAGAATGGCTGATTGAACACAGGAGTCACAGAAAAGATTTCACCTTTCTTGAAAGATGAATCCTCTTTTTGGTACAAAGAAAATTAACTACTTGTAATAATGTGACACAATTATAGCCTATGATTTTTTTTTTAAAAAATCCACTAGATATAGTGGATAATTGTGAACAAAGGATCATCTTTTTAAAAAAGACAATTATATGAGAATTCTAGGCCATTAGTATAATTCACGATGCTGATTATTTAGGTTTGGAAAGAATGTATAATAAATTTGAATGTGAATTTAAAGACCTTGGCAGAACTATTGTCAGAGAAGGAGAAAGTCAGAAGACTGGGTATTTGAAAATTTCCAATACATGAGATGAATATTTGAATTCTTTCATCAACTTCGGTTGCTTCTGTTTGCCTATATTGCCAGTCAAATGAAGGCAGCAGGAAATGCGATCCATTAAACTTAATCACATAAAGTTCAAATCACATTTAACTACTCAATTGAAGAAAAATACCAGAAAAACTAATTACAGAGCTGCAAAATAGCAAGGATAAAACTGAAGCACAACAATAGACAGGAAACTCCCAAGAAATTGAGAGTCAACAAATATATATAATTGTCAGTGAAAAGAGGCAATTTGTATCATTAAATAATTTCAAGAGGAATTAATTACCACTCTGCCAAATGTTTTTTATCTTGTTTCACAATTAAAATTGTACTGTTCTCCTTCATTAGCTAGAGAAAACTTTAAATGATGAAACATGAATCTGGTAAGAATAAAATTCTTACAAATTTAATAAAATTCTTATAAAATATCTTGTTTCAAATATAAAAATTTCCAAAAAATTCAAAAAAAAATTGAAAATAAAAACATTAAGATACTCCATACTCTCTTTGTATAGATATGGAAAAATATCTATCTCATTCCTCAGTGTATGGGGTCTTTGAGAATTAAAAAGAGTATCTTATTTACATTTGGGAACTCTTACCAGTTGCTGAGGATGTCTATACAATTACATATTCTAGAAATGAGGAAATAACCACAAGATAGGTTTGGGGACCCACTGGACTGTCTTCGAAATGGTACTGAACTAAACTGCATTGAGCATCTGACTTCCATAGGCCCTCCCTCTGTCTAGTCTAATGGATCAGTAACATTTTGGGTCTCCTGGACTTAATGACAGATCAGAGTCAGTGTCTGACAATCCTCTAAAGATCTAATTATTTTCTTTTTCCAAATATACAGTCACCTGATAAAACACTGTGATTCCCAGTGGAGAGGAATAAGGAAGATTATCAGTGTATATTCTAATAGTGCATCAGGGTTCTTCCCTAAGGGAACCAACCTCCCCTTCATTCAAGGAGTTTGGATGCGTATACTGCCTCAAATCTGGGAATCAACAGAGGGTTCTGACTCACTGTTTTGTGCTTCAGGTTAGTCTTTTGTTCACATGACCTAGAACTCTTTCACTTATACAGATAAAGAATTCAGCAGGTTCCCCAGCTGCTAACATTTAGAAACTCAGTGAATGAATATCAGATGTCACAGTTCTGCCCAAGTCAATCTATTCTAATTGTTGCTTTGAGTCTACTCATCATGCTGGTAATTATGCCACCTTGGGGCAACTGAGTGCTGTACACTTGGTCCCTGCTACTCCAATACTCATTACTTCCATTGTATTTAAATTTCTCAGGTCAGTGGCAGCAGTGACCACTTTCTGGTCTTCAGAGAAGAGTAATCTTAGAGCTCTTCCAGGATGCTTCCAGGATGCACAAATTTATTTCTTCTAGCTCTAGTATGAATCATCCCAAGATTAGCAAGCAGATCTTCAGTGATAATTCCACTCTACCATACCATTCTCCCCATGCCTTTGAATTGCTTCCTCTGAAGTGTTAGACAGTAGGTCTGGTATTTCAAGTTCATTTACTATGGATCACTTTTTGAACAAATCAAATGTACTTGTTTGTCCATGGTTGAGCCAACCAAACAACTATCAGAGCCCTTTCTAATTCCCTGAACTACCACTTTAAATCTATGCTTCTTGGGCCTCTTAGAATTGGGGAGTAATATATTCATAATTTGGGTGTGCCACCCTAGGCTAGTTACAGAGGGACCCAAAATGCTAAGGTTTTGATTGGAGTCTTGAATAAGAGAGAGCTCTGCAATAGGTGCAGGCTGCCATGCACGTTGCTCTGCTCCTTGGGCCACATGATTCAGCAGATTCAATGTAAGCAAAGTGGCAACTGCAAATAGAGATGCTTACTTGTAATCTTTGGCAGACCCAAATAGGCTGATCATAGCACGGAACCTTAGAATGTGAACCAAAGCCCTGCCACCCTCAGCTGACATATACTTTCCTTTTCAGAAACAGCTTTTAGACTGGCAATCAGCCCTAGGAAAGACTGAATACTTAATAATAACCCATAAAGTTGCCATGCAACCTGTCCATCATGAACTGGGTGTTTATCTGATGTAACAAGCCATAAAGGTTGATGTGCCCAGAGACACTCCATCACCAAACAGCAGTGGTATATGCATTATCAGGCTCATCCTGAAAGCACAAGTAAATTATACCTAGAAGTGTCTAAAATAATATCAATAGTCCCCACTCCAGCTATTTTACCTTATCTCTCAAAATCAGTACCTGTGGTCTCAAAGTTCCCAACTATCTGTTGACAGAAAAAGGGGAGACTTGAGACTGATTTACAGATAGCTCTGCATGATATTCAGGTACATAAAGTAGACAGCATAGAATTAAGGCCCTTTTCTGAAACATTCTTAAAGGATAATGGTGAAAGGAAATCATTTATGCACACATACTGTGAATATTTCACCTAGTTATTTCCTTTACTTGGAAAGAGATTGACCAATAATTTGGCTGGAGAGTCGGAGATTTGTACTGAACATGATTAGGTAATTAGTGACAAGGAAGTCTGGGATGAGCTATGAGACAGACCTCTTGGAACAGGCAAAATATGAGATATTGTGTCCCATGTGAATGCTCACCAAAGGATGAACTTGGAAAAGGAGTAAATTAATAACTAGATAGGATGATTCCTTCTATGGATGCCAGTCAGCCTCTCCCCCTAGGCATCCCTATCATTACCCAATCTATCCATGTACAAAGTGGTCATGGTTCCAGGAATGGGCCTTATGCATAGGCTCAGAAACATGGATGTCTACTCACCGAGGCCAGCCTGCCTATTGCCATGGTTGACACAATCTGCCAGCAGCAGAGATCACAATAGGACACCACACTCCAGGGGGCTTAGCCTGTCACCTGGTGGCAGGCTGATTAAATTGTAGCACTTCCAACATGCAAGAGGCAGTAAAGTATATTATTCTCAGGGAAACAGATGATTATTCTGGATACAGATTCACCTTCCCTGCATACAATGCTTTTGCCCAAATCCACCACCTGTGGACTTACAAAATGCCTGTTCACTGTCATCCACACAGCATTGTCTCTGATTAAGAAACTTACTTCCTTCATGGAAAACAAAGTTTGGCAATGGGCCCAATGGAATGTACTGGTCTTTCCATGTTCCCAACCATCGTGAAGCAGCTGGATTGATAGAACAGAAAAATGGCCTTGGGAAGACTCAGTTACAGTGTTTGGTAGGTAACAATGCCTTGCAGGGTTGAAACAAATTCATTCAAAAGACTTTAGATTCTCTAAATTAGCATCTAAAACATGGGGCTGTTTTTCCCACCCCCAGGTTACATAGGTCCCAGAATCAAGGGGTGGAAATGGAAGTGGCACCAGTGACCCAATAATGACTTTTTTTTTTTTTTTTTGCTTTTTCTTCCTTATGTTCTGCTGACTAGAAGTTTCATTTCCAAAGAAAGGAATGCTTCTAACAGGAGACACAATGATGTGTCCATTGAATCAGAAGGTCAAAGAGCCACCTGATGACTTTAGATCCTTTTGTCTCTGAATCAACAGGCAGAAAAGAGAGGGACTATGCTGGCTGAGGTGACCGATTCTGACCACCAAAGAAAAATCAAACCACTACTCTACAACCAGGATAACGAGGAACATGTCTGAAATACAGAAGATCCTCAAGACATCACTTAGTATTACCAAGTCCTATGATGAAATCCAGAGAAAGTTATAACAATCGATTCAGGCAGGAGTACTAATGGCCTAGACCCTTCAAAGATTTAAAGTCTGTGTCACCTAAACTGGCAAAAAACTATGACCATTTGAGGAGCTTGCTGAGGATAAGAAACACACTTAATGGATAACAGAAGAAGGGAGTTATAAATATCAGTTATATATGTAACCAATATATAAATGAGTACAGTTATTGTCTTGAATATTTCTTTCTCGTTATATGTTTGGGTGTGCAATATCTTCAATATCTTTTCTTCCCTAATGTATTAGTCAGATTTTTTACTACTGTGACTAAATGACTTGAGAAGCACAATTGTAGAAGGGGAAAGGTTTATTTAGGGGCTCACAGTTTCAGAAGTCTTAGTCCATAAGTGCTCATCTCCATTCCTCAGGGCTCAAGGTGAGGCAGGACTTCATGGTGGAAGAGTGCAGCAAAGGTAAGTAGCTCACAGAATGATCAGGCAGCAGAGAGAGACTCCACTTGCCAGATACAAAACATATACCCCAAAGCCGCACCTCCAATGCCCCACCTCCTCCAGCCACACCCTGTCAGTCTTCAGTTACCATACAGTTAATTCCTATCAAGGGATTAATTCCCTGGTTGGGTTAAGGCTCTCACAATCCACTCATTTCTCCTCTGAACCTTCTTGAATTGTCTCACATGTAAGCTTTTAGGGGACACCTCACATCCAAACCTATCCTATTCCTTCCTCAGGTAACATAAGATGATGTGCTAACTTTGTATAACATAGTCTATACACTGTTAATTTTTACATCGTTATATTTAAGTGAAAGGTTATCAAGGAGAAGAGTAAACGTCACAAAGACTTTCCAGGACTACACATCATTTGGGGGTGAGTCTGTCTGGTTTCGGTTGTACACAGGAGAGTCACATGATGCTAGGCAGAGGTATGGCCTTCTTATTGTCTGTATGTGTAGACTAAGCAGGGTTTACGGAGACATGTTCGGCAGCTTTGTTACTGTAATGAATAAATGACCAACTTATCAAGAGGAAAGGTTTATTTTGTCTCATGGTCTCAGAGGTTTCAGTCCGTAGTCAGTTAGCACCATTGCTCTTGGACCCGAGGTGAAGCAGCACATCATGTTGGGGAGCACATGGTGGATCAGAGCTACTCCCCTCATGGCTGGGATGCTAAATAGGAGAAGTGAGAAATAAGGGTGGGTTTTTGCTGTCCTTCTTAAGGGCATGTTCCCATGGGCACATCCCACTAGGCCCCTCCTTCTAGAGTTTCCACCCTCCCAACAGTACCAGGTTGGTACTATGCCTTTAACACATGCCCTTAGGGGGACATTTAAGATTTATAACATAGCAGGAAAGGGTTCTGAGTGCTCATCTGACAAGGGATAGACCTGTGATGATTCATTTTGTGTGTCAACTTGACTAGGCCAAAGTCAAACGGAATTCTAGATGTTTCCATGGAGGTATTTTTGCATATGAGATTAATATTTGAATCAATTGACTCTGCGTAAAGCAGACTACCATCAATATGGCATATGGGTCTCACTCCATCAGTGGACTGACCTCCTCTGAGGAAGACGGGAGCTACCATTTCCAGCAAATGGCCTTCACTGGTCTTTAGAACAGCACTGCAACTTTTCCTTGAGTCTTCAGACTGCTATTAACCCCAAAGAAGTTCTGGACTTACAAGTCTCCACAAGTCCATGAGCCAAGTGTTGGAAATAAATCTCTCAGTTGATAACATGCAGAAAAATGTATTGGTTTTGTTTTTCTGGAGAACCCTAATACATACCCCAATGCTTTATTCATTAACTTTTAAATATTTTTTACTTTTAGATATTATTAGAAAATACTTCTATACTCTGTATGAGAGTCCATGGATAACTCTATCCTATTGTTTTTTTTTTTTAAATCAAACAAAAGCCTGTAATAATGAGACATACTCCAATCCTTGCATTTCCCCTCATCTCCACAAACTGGAGGTTATAATGTAGCTACTATCTACAGAGATCTAGAGTAACTTTGAATTCTAGAACATTAAATGCATAGGCAGAACAAACTTCTGCCTGAGAAGTTACAAATCAATTCTCATATTACTTTTGTAGGAAATGGGTCACAGACATTGTAACAGAATGACTTTATAGAACTCTTGACCAACCCCAAGCAATAGGAGAGCATTATGAAATAAACTCTGGAAGACCTAGACTGATGGGGAGGTACAGCATGACTCAGGGGGAAGCAAGAGGTATCTAGAGGATTGAGGCTTGGATTTAACAGATCTGAACTGCAGATAAATGATATGAACTTGGCAATAACATTTCCCAATTCAAAATTCTTCTTTTTTTTTTTTCTTCCAGTATGGAGAATTGAATCCACTGAACTATATCCCCAGCCCTTTTAATTTCATTTTGAGGCATGGTCTTACTAAATTGCCACAGCTGTTCTCAAACCTGCCATTCATCTGTCTCAACCTCCCAAGTTGCTGGGATCGCCCAGCTAACAGTTCCCATTTCTAAGCCCTGATTTTCTCATCAGAAAGCTAAAGAAGTTGTTGTATGAGGCAAAAACAGCAAACATGGAAGGGGTAGATCCACATTCAAAGCTTCCCTGGTCCCTACACTATTTCTGCTTTGGGGTCACCAGAGTTCAGGCCTATGTTTCCTCAGAGAGCTTTCAAATCCTGGATTGGTCCCATAAATTCCCTTGCAATTAGCTTTGTACTTTTTGTAGTCTACTTAAGTCTTAGGTTTCTGCTTTGTTTTGTTGTTTGTGTCATTTGGGCCTGTAAAATGAGATAATAGCTTGTCCTTTGTAGAAGCCTTTGTTTTGACTGTGAATTCTCTGTGTGTCCTGTTTCCTTAAAGCATCTTAGGATTATAAAAGTAAAAATACCATGATATAATTAGATAAAATCAGTGTAGTCAATTCATTTTTTAAAGTACCTTAATTTTTAATTATTTGCTAATAAATTCCTGAGACTGTGGACTCAGAAAACATTTGAGCTTTCTGTTAAGCTCAAATACTGCAGCTCATTAAATATTCCTGTTTGCCAAACACTATACTAATATTATCCTCTGCCTTCACAAAACAGTCCTTCAAGTAGTAATAGCTATTTTTAAATACTTGATTCTGTGCATAAGTACTCATATTCTTACTGTAAGTCAAGTAAACATATTAAATATTAATAAAATATTAAATCCTTTAGCCCTTAATACAATCATAGGAAGTTGTAACCATTATTTTTTCTATTTTTTCAGATGATTGAACTGAGACAAGGAGGTTAAATAAATTGCCTATGTCATCTATTTAGTAGGCAGAACAGAAATTCAAACCAGAGACTAGTTCTCAGGCCTATCTAGGTCCCTAATTACTATGTTATGTGGTGAATCTAGTTTCTTTAGTAAGCATACATTGTTATTATCTTCATTTAAGAGTTTTTAAATTATGAGCATCATAGTAGCTAGGCTGTTTGCAAAAGTGACACAATTGTTAGGAAAAAGAAGCCAAATTCACACTCAGAAGAGTCTAGCACAAAACCCATGATTTTTACCACCGTGAGATATTACCTCCTATTTTAAAGACAAAGAAAAACAAACAACAACAACAAAAAAAACAGCAATAATCAAAACAAGTGATGCTCTGATAGGTTGATGAAACTATGAAGAAAACAAGAAAAAACTTATCGATGTCAACTCTTGGTAAAATGAAAATATCTAGTATCTGAGATGCTAGTGTACTTTGCTCTTGTTAAAACACTAAACTAAAATATTGAACTGCTGGTGTCCCCATAGGGGACAGGTGACAGGGTCAAGAGAATCCCATAGCTCCCATGTTGGCATTATCAGATCTATTCTGCCTAAGCTCTAATGGGGACAATATCTAGTCCACCACATCCTACCTGTCTTCTACTCCTCTGTGGTTTTTGGTTCCAGAACACAGCCAGAGTTTGTACTCAACAACTGCACCTGTGCTCAGGACAAACTGCTCAGATAGAACCTATGAGTTCAATGTCTCTACACTCCAAACAGAGACTGCCTCCTGCTAGGGGGAGCAAAGACCATCATTATCAAGTCATTTTGTCACTGAACACTTAAGAGAAGCCTCTGTGATGAGGTGATTAAGTCTGATAACTTGATCACTTTGCACTGCAACTTCTTGGCTTTGCTCCCAATAGCTGCACTACCTCCTTTGCCCTTTCTTATCTCGTGCAGCATCAAGTTTCAGGAATGTGCCTCAATCTGATTTCCTCCACGGAGCCTTCTTTCATCCCTACAGAATACCAAGTAATCACCCATTTGAATTCTAAAGCATAGTTTTCATGTCACTAGCTTTATTTCTATCCCCCTAATCCCTATTTTCTCGATTTCTCCATCAAGATGGTAATCTTGTCAAGAGGAAAGACTACATTATAATCCCCTGCCTTACCTTGTACATATCAGCCTACAAACACATAGCAGACTCAAAAATGCAGCTCCTACAGAACTGAACTCAAATCTGGCTGAATTACCAATGTAGTTCCTGCTGCCCAGCACAGCATCTTACCCACCAAGTTTCTGTTTCACTGTCTGTTAAATGTGCTCTCCAACATGGGCCCTGTCCATCTCTTCATTAACAATGCTGTGTGGTTACTCTGGTTGGCAGAAGTAAGAAGTATACAGAATTATAACAAAAGAGATAATGCATTGCTTTATTGAGTTACTATAGAATTCTCAACCACAAATTGAGACTTCTGATCAGATGTTCTTTTTCTCTACAAGATGTTGATGAAATAAATAGTTTTAAAATATTTTTTGTTTTAACAATTTCAACTCAACAGACCAGACATTGTAGAACCCAGGTATGTAACCCTGTGTTCGGCAACATGGCAAATACAAGAACACAGAACATGGCTATATGATATAGTATGTGCCCATTGGAGGCAGCCTGCACTATCTTTGTATGGTACTCCCTCTGTGATGCTGTGCAAGAACATATTCAACACATGTCACTAATTACAGCTATGACAAATTGGGCTGGGAATGCATCTCAGTGGTGGAGTGCTTGCCTATAACTATGTCGAATCAATAACCATTTAATTAAGCATTGCATTAAATATGAATCATTGTATTGTTTAATTAAATAGCAAATTGAAGTAATTATTTAAAAGGCATAGTCTCAAATAAGAAGATAAAGTTTAGACTTACAATTTGACTTTCCCCTGTTCTTCTCATTCTTATTTGCTTAAAATCAGAAGTTTTAAAGGGGGAAAAAAAAGGATTCCTTTCTCTTGGGCCTTTATAACTTAGTGATTTCAGGGCACTCCCAGAACCCTGAAATATTCCACAGCAAAGCCAAAATTAATTTTTCTTTTGAAAATATATCTATAATACTAAACCCATCTTCTATCTATTTTCATTGCATAATATTTACTTTATATCATATTTACTATCCTTACCAGAAAACACAATGCATACATACATGACAAACTTTTGGAAGAAAGATAATATTTCCATATTCTCCCAGAAAACCAATTCTAATAATTTATCTTTGAAATAGTAAAATTCTCATAATGATTATTTTTAAAATTTTCCATCAGTTTCTCCTGTGCTGATCCAAATAGGAGATCAATATGAAAACCTGGCTGGGGGATGAAGTGGCAACTTACCGTGGCCCCTTACACTGTGCCTTCCCTGGACCATAATTCTCATTTTATTCCATTTTCCCCAGTAGGTAGAGTTCAACAGAATACTATTAAGAGATTAAGAGACTGAGAACAGACTGAAAAACTCATAAGTAGTGAAAAGCAGAACGTGCACCATATCTCACAGAACAATTAGTCACATCTTCGTGGAGATCTGGATTCATTCCTTCCCAGGGCTCTTCATCATCCTTCCAACTGATAAATTCCATTTTTCCCTACTTAGGGCATAGATTCTAACAGCACTCTACTGTTCAGCATATCAGCTCTACCATATCAAGATTCACAGAATAAAATCATCTCTTCTTCCTCCACTTGGAGCTTTAGTGTGTCCTGCACGCACATAAATACATTCAAATAGAAATGGACACCTTAGCCTCTTCTACCCCTGCAAGATGAAGTCAACCGTGCAAAAATATGTCCCAAAGAATTCATTTTGAAGCATTTAAAACCATTAGGTTACAATGACACCTTTTTGTTTGCACTAATTATCATAATTTACTATTTTAAATGAAAATTTAAGTATGTAAATAAGAAGTAACATCTCCCAGGAATATGACAGACACATTTTGGGAAGTAGAAACTCTGAGACTATGTGAGGGATCTTTTATAAAACTGTTTAGTAATTCATGCACTTTGGTAAACTATGAGACAATGCAATTTACAAGCATGGTTCTACGTTGCCTGAAGTTTAAAGAATTAGCAGACACACCTTTTGTCCTCCAAGCTCTGACATATAAATATATTCAGCCAATAGCTTATATCAATTTCAAACATGAGTGGCAACAATTAGAGACAAATTCAAAAGAAAGCAAAAACTGACTGAATAATTATTTGTCAACATTTTGATTGACATACAAATCATTTCAAAAGGAAATCAGAGTAATCAAGCATTGCCCTGGCTCTACAGTGACAAGGGGAGATCATCTTGAGAGGGAAATTCTAACAAATATAGCACATTTATTTTCAGACCCTGCACATCACAGAAAATCAAATATTTATTCGTTTGATTATGATGTGATTTTAAATCCCCTTGTGTTTACTCTCCAGCATAGACTCTCTTCCTCCTGATTGAACATCTGTGGAATGTTGCTTTGGTTATAATTAACATACTCTGGTTGGGTTCATCATTGACTGTGTGGTGGCTTTATGTTCTCAATTGCAATGGAAGATGAGGAAGGCTACAAGGCTGGAGTCCACCCCAACTCTGTGGCCTATATTATAGGTATAAGCAATTTTCCTTCTAGCTGACCAGATGTTTCAACATGTTTAATTTGGATGCTCCATTAGGTATTTGGGGAAAAACAATCATTGTCAAAACTGTATTGGGATGAGGAGAAGATTCAAAAAGAAAGAATATACAGAGTATTACTATCATGGCCATGTATACAGAACCTGTATTTTAGTTATTCTTGCAGTCACATGGGTGATAAGCTGGTGGTATCACCAATTCTAATCACTGGAGCCAGGATTTCATTGAATTGACACTCTAGAAAAATGTGCTAAGTGCCTACTAACATTCAGTAAATTATATCGAGAGGAAAGGGGAGAAGGGATATAAGGAAGAAATTAAAATCAGAAAAATCTATAACATACTCTGACAATTGCAAAATAGCTATCTTCAAACTGAGGAGCTTGATTAGGTGGTAACAGGATCATAAAAGAATAAAAGATCATAAAATAGGCCAGTTAGTCCCCCTTTATCTAGAATATTTTCAATCGTGTCCTGTTGGACTATTTCCTTATCCATATGGAAAGGGGAAGTCCTATGTTGTGTAGGTCTTAGAAGTCCCTTTTAAGTTATGAAATTATAATTATTTATTGGCTACATATGTCTTGTTCCTCTGATCCTTTCCACAGCCCTTTTTTTTTGCAAATCCCTATTTCTCTCTATTCAAGATAAAGATAACAATTTTCAGCTTGTACCCTTGTGATGTGACATTTTTCTCCAACTGCACTTTTGAATTTTTTATACAACTCTAAAGGATAAGCTGAATCAATTGTGAGGAATGTGCGGAATGTCCATCCATAAAAGGAAACAAGATTAATGACCTCTAAATGTGAGTGGGCAAAAGCAATTTACCAGAGTGAGTGAGGGTCATATTTTATCACAGGCAGGTGACTTATTCCAACATTGCAAATAGTTACCAAAAAGCACAGGACCACTAAGGCTTTAGCCTTTCTTTCCCCATGTGAAACCACTGTGCTTTCTGGTTAAATGACATCTACTATGTTTTAACCCTGAACTCAATCTTCATATGTTAATGAAGATTAAAATAAATTGCCAGAGAACTCCTTGAAGCAGAAACCAACAGAAAAAGTATTTGCCTCCTCAACCTTCTCCACGGGATCTGTACTTCACCCAGCAAGACAAGGAGCATCAAATTGTGTTTCTCACTATGTGGAAAATCTTTAGTGCATGGTCTACTAACTTTGGATTTTTTTTTTTTAAATTTCCTTCACCTTGGACATTGTCCTTGTTCCACAGAACTGTGGCTACTAATCAGTGCACCGCATGGTGTTGGCTTTTAATCTTCTTGGTAGTCATTGTAGGGTATGTTAGAAGGTATGAAATATGTCAGGACACTGGTAAGCCTTTCTAGCACACAGCAAAAGATAACAAAAATAAAACACTTCACTCTCTTCTGGACCTCAGGGTCCTCTTGTAAGCTCATGCCATTGTAGCAAAATTTAATTCTTGTAGTTATAACACTAAGATTTCTGTTTTTTTTTTTAAATTTAGTTTTGGTGGTCGTCAGTTGTGGCCATTCTCTGCAACTAGAGGTCACCCATGGCTCCTGGCCATGTGGTCTCTACATTTTAAAGACACCAATGGAGAATCTCCTATCTTTTGAAACTCATGTTTTATAAGCACTGAACAGAGGCTAAAAATCTCTGTCCTCAGGAAGATCCTTGTTTTTAAGATCTCACTTGAGTAGGTCAGGCCCAGTGAACAAAATCTCCTTTCTTCAAGTTGACTGTGCTAATAATAAAAGCTAATTATGAGAGGAGTTCCATCCATTGAACATGATCACAGGTATGCCACACGGACGCAGGAGGATATTTCACAAGGCTGTGGGACATTGGGGGCCCTTCTGAAAGTCTTTCTGTCCTGTGATTATTGAAAGGAGGGTCAGGAAACTTGAGATTTGAGCCAAGATATGGAAGCTGTTATAGCCAAGACTGGCCAGGAAAGGCAAGCAGAGAGCATCTCTGGAAATATAATTATTCATATGAGTGATGACAGAATTATAGTTAAAACTGGGTGTAAAGAGGGTATATCAGCTAAAGAATGACAAAGCTCTTCATTTCATAGCCACAAAAAAATGTGAACATTTGGTGAACTGCGACTTGTCATTTCCTATCTGAACACATTCTAGCATGGTTTTCTTCTTTGTCTCAATTAGGTGACCAAACCAACACTTGACAATCCCGGGCAAGACCACCTTATAAAATAGGATGAAGGCTGAAAGGATTAGAGGGTTCTATATTGTTAATAAGCAAAGAAAGTTTTGGACAAACAATAAAACCAATACAAATGGTGCTTCCTTAGTACAAATATATGTTGCTAATTAAGAGAATACTGATAGTGTATAGCATACTGACTGGGTTCCAATCCTAGCTGTTTCTTTCTTTGTTGGTTTTTTTGTTTTGTTTTGATTTTTTTTTTTTTTTTGGTACCCGTAATTGAACCTAGAGACACTTAACCACTGAGCCACATCCCCAGCCCTTTTTATTTTTAAATTTTGAGACAGGGTCTGCCTGCTGCTTAAGGCCTCACTAAATTGCTGAGGCTAACTTTGAACTTCTGATCCTCCTGCCTTAGCCTCCTGACCTGCTGGGATTACTGGCATGTGCCACTGACTCTAGCTTCAGCTCTGCAATTTTCTAAGTTGTTGATATTGGGCAAGTTATTTAACTCAATTCTTGTCTCACATTACTTGGATGTAAATGGAATAAAAAGATACCAAGCTGAAGTGAGTAGTATCTGTATCTATCTATCTAATGTATATTAATGATTTCTATATAATTTAGAAAAACATGTCATGTAGTTAGCATGCAGTACAAATCATTTGTTACTGTTACTACTAGCTATTTAGATCCCCTCTTCCTTCTGTAAGAGCTAGAGTTGTGAATATTGTCCCAACTATTGACACACCAAAGCTGCAACAGGGTACCTCTGTCATAGTATGTTGCAATTATTTGCTTGCCCACTGATCCCATCTTCTGGATGGCAAGCAACAGAGTAATGGTGCTCATTGATCTGTATCTCCAAGCTCACAGTAGGCATTTTATAAATATGAGTTGTTTGAAGGTTGCAGCACACTGAATAGTATGGCATCCTTCCAATAGGAGTTTTAAGTAGTGACAGACATGACCAGATGATCACCCAATTCACATTTATACTTCTTAACAAGATAACTTGGATTTGGGGGGCGGGGGTAGGATAACAATGTGCCAGGTTCACTGTTTCAATGCCACTTTGGGGATAGTTCAGATCCAAAGATACAGAGAGAAACACTTGGAACTTTCGTATCTGGAATCAGGATGTGAGGTAGGAGATGAAACAGCCATTTTGTGACTCTGAGACATAAACTAGAAGAGGAAAGACACCAGCTAAAAGATGTCAGAGTGGGGTGACACAGGGGCGTGGCACATGGAGGACTCAGGAATCTGTTGAGCTAGCACTGGAAAAGCAGCTCTTGTACCACCTACAGATACCTGAGGAAAATAAATTCCTCTTAGTTTAAGCTACAATTGTGAGATTGCTATTAAATGCAGCCAGGCACACATTTTTAACTGACACATCCATTTATACAGCATCAAAAGCCAAAGATCACCAACGGGCTTGCGGAACACAGTTAATCCATATTAATGCCATCCTCCTGCCACTCGATGATATGTATTTGGATACAGAGCCACTGTACAAGTAACTTGAGTGGGGTGAGAGGAAAAAAAAAAACAGGGAGAGTAATGCCTAAGGATGTGCTTAAGCATAACTTCAGGCAATGTGAAGCAATCATCCATTGCTGGGCAACAGAGAGAGGTTTCAATTTAGTGCCTCATTTTGCATATGATGTGCCATATAATTCAATTAACCTGCTAGGAAGAGCAAACCACAAACAGAAAGAAATGTAAATGTGGCTATGGACGTCAAGAGCACCATAAAGAAAGAGAACTCTATCATACAGTGGCATTTTCAGGCAATGAATACTTACATGCAAACTTACACACACACACACACACACACACATTCACCAACTGCAGTTTGTGTTTATCCCTATAACTTAAGAGTTTATCATTGGAATTCAGAGAGTTATTTTTGTTAAGAACATAGACCTGAGACAGATGGTCTGTATTCAAATACCACGTCTGTTAGTTTATAAGCAGCATGATCTCCTCTTTGGGCCTCTGTTTCCTCACTTGCTAATGAGTGTAGTAGATCTACGTCACAGAATTATTATGAGTTAATTAATATGAAACACACAGGGCAGAGCTCAGAATGATCATGATGCGTTAGCTAATGTTTCTGCAATGCTACACACATAAATGTGCTCTTAACTCAATTGTGACTGTACATTACAGTAAGTATATAAAAGCATAACCATACATACATATCTATCCATTCATTTCTACATAGAAATGTCCTGATTTATGTGAATGTACCTAGTTTACATATTATAAATCCTTATGAATTTTTAAAAGAATCAGCAGGATCAATCACAACAGCTACCACTTATTGAATATTTACCAGGTGTCAGTGCTGCGCTGAACACTTTGCTTGCTTTATCTCATTTAATCCTGGCAACACTCAAAAATGAAGACAGTAGTATTATGAGCCTTGTAAAGGATTACTAACTTGTTCATGGTGAAAAAAAAGCAAAAAATAAATAGGCAGGGGATCTGAAATCAGAATCCAAATCCAAATCTTTCAGTCTTCAGAGACTGGATATCTGAGCTTGGTGATGTTATTGTTATTTTTGTGTGTGTGTGTTAGTTATTAATTTTGATGACATGCCACACCTTGTTTTAGTCAGCTTTGTCACCCCTGGGACCAAAAGACCTGACAAGAACAACTTTAGAGGAGGAAAAATTTCTTTGGTCCTCACAGTTTCAGAGGTCTCAGTCCATAGACAACCAACTCCTTCGCTCTGAGACCAAGTAAGGCAAGACATTATGGCAGAAGAGGCATGGTAAGGAAAAGTGGCTCAGGACATGGCCACAAGGAAGCAGAGAAGAGACAAAGCTCAGCTCACAAAATTTATGCCCCAAAGGCACACCCCCAAGGACCTCCTCAGCCACACCTACTTGCCTACAGTTACTACTCAGTGAATCCCTACCGGAAGATTAATGTGCTGATTAGGTTAACCAATCACTTCCCCTCTAAATTTTCTTGCGTTATCTCACACATGAGCTTTTGGGGCACATTTCATACTGAAACCATCCCATACCTGAGATGATTTTTAAAAAAGTCTTGACATAAGAACTTCAGTAAGTTTATACTGATACTAGAAAATACTCTTCAACTAATTTTCTGTCAATAAACCTCCTGTTTGTCATTAAATAAAAGTATGATTAAAAACCTGAATACCTGAACTGTAGACAAAGCAATGGCAAGTTTCTCCTCACTTTGTTCTCCTTTCCTGCACCATGCAGAGTAGGGTTGGATACTACTTTCTAGGACATCTTCACCCAGAACATCTACGTAATGCCAGTAAACTAGAAGTTCCAGGGACTGAATGTATGACTGAACTATTCCAGAAGGCCACATGTAAACATGTGCAGCACAACCAATAACAATATTAAGCCCCGTTTGAGCTCTCTTTGGCATAATAAAATTCCACATGTTAAAATGCGGATTTATTTTAAGCCCTGGAAAGTGCTGACCATATGTCTCAGTGGCTGAGGAGATGGCTACTTAATAGATAATCTGAAATGCAAGCCAAAGAACTAATCACGGCCATCTGATCATCATGCCCCGTCAAAAGCCAGAAATGAGAAGCCAGAGAACAGAGACAGAAAGTGCCAACACATTTCCCCACCAGGGAGAGACCAGGAAACAGGGGTGATAAAAACAAATATCTTTGCACTCTAAGGAAAAATACCAAAATGATTAAAAATGATGGTAATACAGCTGTCAGTGAAGCAATACATGGTATGAAACATGAAATATGTTCTCCACTAAACACAATACCACTATGATCTCACTTATTCCCCTCTTATTGGGGAATTTGACTAGGATATTTATGCTCCAGGAGGGCAAGAGAGTTTCCAAACTCTACATCCTGAAATGGGATCTCTAATCTTAGTTCTGTCTGCTGGGCTCAGGTTAATTTTGCCTTTATACAAGCTGTTCTCCATACAAGCATGCTCCCCCACCTGTTTCCCTCGTTGGCCCCTGCACTCCTTTCAAATCACTCATTACCCACTCTGGTCATTTCTGCAATTTTCCTTCCTTCAGGAAGCCCTCCCTGCCCCTAGGTCAGTAATTTTTAGCTAGTATTATAAGAAATAATAATATGAATATGTAATTATAATATGAATCACTTATAGTCCTGCTTTCTCATCTCTAAAATCATAGTAAAACTCTTGGGCTGTACAGTTGTATTATGGGGAGAGATGTACCCAGAAGAGTGCTCAACTCATAATAGATACTATGTTTCTCATTGTTTGATAATTGGGATCATGAGGATTGTCATGATTTATAAGATAATATTATGAATATTTCTTGTATAATGTATCAAGAGCAGAAAAGTATACCTGTGATACTTATCCGTAGGAATAATTAAACTCAGATAAAAGTTCTTTCTCTGAGACAGTGTAAGAGGGTTCATGTACACCTCTATAAAATCTACTGAGGTCCTTTGGAAATTCTTCTTGGCTTGCTTTTTCCCATAATTCAATGATAAGTGAATCAACAGAAAAATGGTATTAGTGTTCATCAAATAATTTGGACAAAATTTTATTGAATATTTATAACAGACATATTAAAAGCCAGGAACATTCTGCAACACCATCTATGCTTTTCTAGAAGCACATGTTTATAGGCCTCATTGTCGTTTTACTTCTACAAGAGGTATGTTGATTACTGAACTTGAAGAACTCACCATTTTATTTTAAGCAATACAATCTGTGCTGTATTACACGTGGGAAAACATAAGAAAGCTCCAGTCTACAAAAATAGTGATATCCTTTAACACAGCATACTTTGGTTGGGTAGGGGGAGTGATAGTGCCTGTAGCAGGGTGTCCTGAGCCCTAGAGTGAGGGTCAAAGCCCTGAATTTCCTCTTTGTATTACTCTGAGAACTGTCTTCCTTGAGAAATACCATTTTAATGCACATCTATTCTTCAGTTTTAAGATTTTCATATTTCTCTAAGTATCCTCTGACAAGACTTGTGTGGTCAAACTTCAAAATTCAGTTCTCAAAAATGTCTTGTGGACAAAACTGAATTGGCAAATAGAAAAGTCTTTCAAACAATACATAGAATCTAATTAGCAATTTGAAAAGTAGTTCACCGATTAAAAGATCAACTTCATGAAGTTCACTTGAGAAAATCTACTTGAGAAAATTTAAGTCTAACTGATTTGCAATCACTAGAGTAGTTTTATAGAAATGAAATAAATCCCATCTATACTCAAACTTCTCATTTTCAGTAAAAAAAGAGTAACTAGAATAGTATAAAAATATGCTAAAATATACTATATATTTGAGATGCTGTATTTTAATGAGGATATAAACAAGAAAGGGAAATGGATGAAATATAGCTTCTAACCTACACTACTGATAAATTGCAATTTATTTCTTGAAATAATTTAGAAATACCACTGACAATGCTGAATCAAATTTAATATTTCTTGCAGCTTGAACATTTCACTGGTATGGTATGCTAGAACCTTATTATAATATTATTTGTTGTAGTTTAAAAGTATGTGTTATATATATATATCTACCATTGTGTTTTTAAAATTGTAAAAATTAATGTGTGCTACATGACATTTTTAAATACATATAAATAGTGAAACAATTATCATAGTCAAACTAATGTAAACTTCATCTTACAGGCCTCTCCTCTTTTTTTGATAAGAGCAAATTTGCAATTATGTAGGATAAATCAGTCTAGACATCTAATAAGGAGTATAAATAAAAATATATTGTATATTAAAATTTTACAAAGAGTACATTTTAGATGTTCTCATCATTTGAGTCTTTTACAAATGCATTTAATTAGTTTGGTAACTAAAGAAATAGTATGAAGTGGAGTTATCTAAAAAGTAGTCCTCATGAATAAAAAATATGAGGGTATATTTATGTCCTGTGGTACCTTATTCTCATGAGCTGCCAATGCCAATGAACATGGCCATTCAGCAAATGATATTCAGAAATCTTTGTCAATAACCACTTCTGTATATCACTAAAATAAGTGATTGATTTATACAACCAACAGTGTTTATTGAGAGCTTACTATGTAACTGACATAAAGACATTCATTGCAAGTCAACTTTCGGAGAATGTTAAGAGCCTGCATTTTTGGAGGGACAGGAGTCTTGCACTGGTTTATGTCTAGCACAGTGATTTTCATGGAATTGGCACTCAGAAACTGGCTATGGAGGACCAAAGCACCAGTATAAAATCAAAATATGTTTTTGTTCATCTTATGGTGCTATGCTTTCTGTAGAAACTGGTAATCTGTGTTTGCATGGAATTTAGAACATACAAACAAAGTTGGCCAGAGCATCTCATTGCCATGTGCTACAGAAGAGGATACAAGAATACTTTATAAATTTTAATTTATAACTATTAAAGTTAAAAATAATTTTCAAGGCATATACACAGAAAGAGAGAAAGGAGGGGGAGCACAAATCCTGGCAAAAATTTTATTTACAAAACATTTTTAACCCTCATTTTTTTTTGTGTTGCTGGGGATAGAACTCAGTGCCTCATGCATTCTGGGCAGATACTCTATCACTGAGCTATTACACTCCAACCCGACCATTACTTTTTATTTATTTTTTTTTTGTTGTTGTTTTTTATTTTATTTTATTTTATTTTTGTTTTTTTTAAATTTTTTTTTGACCATTACTTTTTAAAATGTTATTTTTTAAATTTTAAGATGGAACTAACAGTACCATTATGATCATTCATATTTTAAGCTAATATACTCTTTGGTCACCTATTAGTTTTTCAATAAAATATGGATATCTTAGCCTATTTCAAAACTATTCCATTTATCCCTCCATTTCTTTTCTCAGCATTTATTTTCATAATTTTTATGTATCAAATAATTTTTCTGAGTCACCACTTCCTCACCTGAATATTTGGATAATAATTTTTATGTTTTAAGTAATTTTGAAGATTGAAGAAAAAGATAAAGAAAACGAAAACTGTGTAGCATGGTGTGAGTTCTCAGTAAACCAAAATCATTCACTGTGAGCATTGTTAATGTTGAGACTCCACAGTAGAAAATGTATGGTTACTATAGAAGAAAATAAAGTTTCAAGTCCTAAGTCTTACTTTCCAGATCTTGTTTTCAGCCAAGCCAATTACTCTCCTTGGCCTCTTACTTCTTATCTTCAGAGTAGTGATAACAAATGATTGGCTGATAGAAGGGTAGACTTATCAAGCTGTCCAAGAGAGAAGAGGACTGTATTGAAAACCAACAAGAGTTTTCTTTGTTTCTCTTTGTTCCATATGTACCCTGCACTCTACTTACTGGTTAATTGCTACTTGTTTTCTGTCTGTCCTTTTCTGCCTCCAAAAATGTTTGTCCCCCAATTTAGAATGCACTTCAGTATTGCATCTCTCAATACCCATCATGTGAGGGTCAGCTCAAATGTTTCTTTTACTAAAAGATTTAGGATTTTTCCATTAGTAAATATCCTCACTCTCTCATATTCTTAACCATATATTTCCAAATACAATGCATATATACATATATATGACATATATTTATATATCTTATTTTCCTTACTAAAGACTACAAGCTATGATAGGTAAGGATGGGCTATGTCACTTTCCTTGATTTATTGTAGTTGACTTATCCCAGTGCCTTGCACATAAGAACAATTCACTAAACTTTGGTGCACTACATTATAATTTTCTGTGTACTTTGATCTCTACTTTGTTTTATAACTTCTTCTCACCTGAAATAATTTCTACATTTAGGAATACTTCACATTAAGCAGAATATATAACTTTTATTTTACTTTCTATTGATCCTACCCACACATCTTTACAAATTCTCCCTGAAGATAAGGTACTGTGGAGAGTCACAGAGGACAGCTGGAGAAGACTAAGTGTAGCCTCAAGGGAATTTGAATAGTGGAGTGACGTGCCCTACTTTTGGCACTGGAAAAAAAAAAACAGCAGAAGGAATGAGCAAGATAGGTCTGTCGACTTACACATTCAGAGTTGGCTCATGAGATTTGGGATTCTGCCTCCTCTCCTCTGACTTGTTCAAGTTGTCCCTAAACAAAGGATCCAAAGAGATTTATTCTTGAAACTTAGTTCCATTTTCCAATGTTGGCCTTAACAATGAAACCATAACAGTGATCACTGTTCTTATTCTCATTTATGTGGTAATCTCATTTTCCTACATCTCATTTGAACAGCCTGATTCTCTGACATAATTGTTATTAAATCCAGCTTATTTATGTGAACCCTGTGGCTCAGAGTGACTAACTGAATTGACCCAGAGTGACTAACACACCTACATGACAGAGGATTCCAGTGGAAACTCTTCTGGCTCCAACCCCCAGCCTCCTTCTAGCCCACCATCCTCCATCAGTTCTCTGATTCCTCAATCTTCCTTCCAACTGGCATCTCTGAAATGTGGAGAGGCAAACAATGAAAGAAAAAAGTAAAATAGTAGTGCCAATAGGCAAAAGAAAAAATATCACACAATTTCAGTCTGAGAATCAACTATAAAATCTTATGGTCTTATAAATGTCTCAAATAACAAAACAACAACAAAATAGGTCTGAAATGAGTAAGGGCAGCTTTCTCCCTGGAGGGGGATTCTCAGGTACTGATAAGGGGAGATTGATACAACCCAAGTGATGTGAAAGCTCTTATTCAAGAAGTGAAGGAGAAAAAAAACTAAAAAAAAAAAAACCTAAACAAAAACAGGGCTGAGTCCATTCTATTACAGAAGGGTGCCAGGGTTCCCTCTTAGCACATGGACGGTGGGACAGTCACCTCTGAGCAGCTTCTGTAGGCTTATTTAAATACCCTGCTGTCTCCATCCTGAAGCTTAAAGCAAAGAAAGCAAAGTCTGCATGCTCTGGGATATTTCTCACTTTGCAGACCTGTCAAGTTTGAAAGATACTGACACTTGTTTTATTTTTCTTAAAGCCTTTTCCAGCAATGGAAAATACATCTTCTCTTCTCCAGTCATTTTTTACTTTTGTCCATAAATAGCTTCCAAAGTCACACAGTTCAGTATCTGAATACCTGTTTCTAGTTTCCTAATTCATGACAGTGTGTCCCCCCGACCCACCAGCACCCCAGGATAAAATAAAATTTGGTCACTGAGTTAAAAGAGGGGCTACCTAACATCTGCCTGCAAAAACCGACTTGCTAAACAGCACTGGGGATGTGTTTCCCCTTATAAATGTAGCATTATGTAATCTACCCAGAATAATCAGAATAGCACAAAAGCAGCATTAATGAGGACTCTATTTCTTTCTACTTAGGCCTCCTACGTAACACTATCTTCATGTAATTTTATTTTGTGGTCTAAAATAATTATTTCTATATTAAAATGATTGTAACAGTTTTGCAGCTCTATGTGTTCCGTTTTTAAAACCACAGATCCTGTACACAGAACCAACAGAAGGACTAAAATATTAACCATGAAAAAGATTCAGGCTGTATCCTGCACACAAATATTTGTTACATTGGGAAAGGAGGAGAAATGGAAAGAAGTTATACATCCTCCAGTATTTTCTAGTTTCTAATAGAAATCTTAAACAGTGTTTCTAAAAATTGTACTCTATCAAGAAAAATCAAACATAAACAGGCATACTTTAGATTCATAACCTGAATTTACATAACAAAGGAGAGAGGATCATTTTTAAATGTTGCTTTAATTGCTATTTACCCAGAAAAAAAGCTTTAAGGAAGTCTAATTTAGGACAGGCAAGTGGGAAAAGTTTAAATAAGACCTTAGAATAAAGGATATTTTAGAATGTCAAGAGGTTAAAAAAATGCAATTCTTCCAATGAAGACTTATGAAATCATTGTAAACCAGTCTTTAAAGTGTTAAGGTAGCCATTGTCAATACTGGTACTAACTTAAATTCCTGATCCTTTAGAGAAATGAAGTTCTGCGTGAATGACATTAAAAAGCCTTTCAAGGTGACAGCAGCCTTCTTTTAAAAAATTCCCCAAATGTATAGATTAAGTTTTAAAATGATGCTGGTTATAGTTTTGATGCTGGTCACAAGGTGGGAGGGACTCTAGGGGAGGCGGGGTTTATAAGTTTGGTAATATTGGGGTGGCAGACTCTCTCTGGGTGTCTGAGGCCAGCTGTGATTAAGCAAGCCTACTGTACTACCAGCTTTCTGCATGCTCCCCACAACACAGCAATAAACTCAGTGAGCTGCAAGTTGGCCCACATAAGCCTTAAACTTGTGACTGTGACCTTGCTCATCTCAATGCCCAATACTTACGAGTAGAGTACAGCACCTCATAATTTCTGAAAGGTCCTTCAGAACCTAATTACTTCTCGCAGGCACTTTTGTACATACTCTGGAGCTTCTCTGGCCAGATCCATCCTAGAAAAACTTGACATCTGGTCTAGTAAAGTCATGTGTTAGGTATGCACATAGCTTCTGAAATCTCATTCCCACAAAAGCACTATTTCATTGGTTAAAAAAAAAAAAATTCAAGGTTCAGAATGATAGAGAATGATATCGCAATTCCCCCAATTGATAGTGCTAATTTACTTCAGAATTAGGATACAAACAAAGTCAGGTCTTCTGAGTCCATGGCCATTAATAGTCCTCCTAAAGTGCACTACATTTCTGTGTACTGATTGCAACTTAAACCACCTGCAAAAGGACCTTCAGGTCAAGAAGAAGGAGGTGACCCAAAGAAACACTATCCATAACCCAGGACTTCAACAAACAAAGGACAGCAGGAAATGGAGAAAGTGTTTATTCCCATAAGGTAAGGCAAATAAATATTGAAATGGCTTATGGTGAGTGAAAAAGTTCAGAATATGAACCCAGCTAGGAAAATGTCATAGCAAAGTCATTAAAAGTAAAGATGCTGGGGTCAGACACCTCAGGTCATCTTCCAACCTTGTTATTTACTATCTGGGTGGCTTTGGAAAAGTTACTTAATCCTCTGCATCTCAGCTGCTTCCCAGAAATAGACTCAAGAGACTAAAAAAAATAATATTCCTGAGTTCTATTCTTTCTCCAACCATGTTGTCCACCACAGGTCTTTTTAATGCACACTGTGAATTTTTTTCTGAACTACAAAACTTTATTGCATAACCTTTAAGCTAAAAAGTTTATTTTGTCACATATGTAACTTTAAAATGATCACAATAATTTGTTGTGGCTTCATTTGGTACTTGTTTAATTGTTCATATGCCCAAAACCTGAAAACAATGAGCATGTCTTGCTGTCCAGCCATTGGAACTTCTCACTAAACTCATAGCTGATTGCATGACTGCCTATTAATGGTTACTAAATAGTATTTTTAGGTGAAGATTAAATAAGACATATAAAGAACTACTATAGAGCTGAGCATATAATAGACCCTTAACCCACTGCTGTTATTTTTCAGAAAGAAATAATTGCACTTTTTAAGTTTTATTATTGCTCTCTGATTAGCCAACGCACCTCCAAAGCTCATAAAAGGGGTGTCAAATAAAAACCTGTATAACTATTGTAGACCTCTTCCCTATCCACAGTCTCTCTAGGTAAGAAAGAAAAACATTTGCTTTCATTAATTTTCTTTTCTCTTTTATAGTTAGGGATAGTGGGCAGAAAAACTGTTAAAGATAGGAATGGACATTTAAAACCTAAATGCACAGTGATGGAACCATTCTACCAAGTGACATGTTGCGACAAAACCTAACTTTTAAATGCAATTGCAAACTTGGAAAGGAGTCAGGAAGAGCTAAAGAATGGTCACTACTGCCCTTTTCACCTTAGTTTGTGTTTTGTGAAAGCTGTACAGCTGTACATTCCTCATAAAAGCTTATTGACACTAATGCAAAAAACAAAAAGTTGTGGCCACAAGAAAAATTTCAGATATGGAATTTTAAAACGGATTATTCACATGTCTAATAGGAACCTAACCAGATGCCACTTTCTACAAGGGGATTTCTTTAAGGAATGCTATGTAGCACTGTCTGCAATGAGCAAGCAGGAAAATCATGACAGCATAATCCACCAGTTAGCAAAACTTGTGCTGGAGCCAGGAATTCTATAGGAAGCAGATACCCAGGTCTTCAGTTCCCACTTGCAGGATCTGCTGCAACCAACTCCATGGGCCCCTGAAGGCCTACATAGAGGACTTTTAAGTCTTTTGTCATTTTCTCTTATTATGGACCCAAGAGGATGGAAATTAATTTTAACATCTATCACATGTAGTAAAGCATAAGAAAGGGAAGATTTATTAAAGTTAAGACAAACAATGACTGAACCTATTTCTTTTCTTTGGCTGCCATTTTGCTGCAAATGTTTCTATGGCTGCATTTACTGATGTGGCTCCTGCCTATAGAAGTTTATTTTCCTTTCAAACATTTCATTGGTGGTAACATAAGACATTACCTGGAAGGGAATGCATAAAATAAAATTGGACTGTCTCAGCTTTGCTACTTTTTTTAAAGTCAAGAGCATAATGCATTATTGAGGAAACACTGTCTCTGATTCACCAGGACAGATTGATGATAAGATCATATGGTACGTTGTCTATAATAACCTTTCTTTTCTTTAAGCCATCCAATGAGTCGAGTCTTTACCTTATCAGAGCATTCCTAAATGCACCATTTCAAGAGATCACCTCTTCACATTACTGTATCCATTATCCATAGAGCATGTTCATCCAATTTTCTCAGCAGTTTATGAAAAGAAAAAAATAAAAATAAGAAGTCCTGCTTGCCCATACATCAGGGTGATTTATGCTGATGCTTGAGCCCGAGTATTCCTGTTTTCTCTGGCCCTTCTATTTGTTTAATATATGAAGTAGGAAAATTAATATTCTTCTGAAAATCTCTCCTCTGGTCTCTACTGATTTGAACATAAAGTTCAAAAGGAGATGGTATCTTATAAAGACTCTAAGCCTACTGCATTAAATTAACAATACTAATCTCTGTGTTTCACATGGTACTTACACAGAGCAGTTTTTATAGACATTAAATGAAAATGCCAAAGCTGTCCTTTAGATAAAATGCAATAATGGAAACTCCTCTAGACACTCCTTCGGGTCTTTTTAAAGGATACACTTTAGCTAGCAAATAAAGGAGAGGAAAGAGAGCCACATTGACTGGGTTTTTCTCCTCCTTAACCTTCCTTAACTCCTCACATTTATAAAGCCCCTACTAACCTGGAGGAAGTAAATAGAAGAGAAAGAAAAGGAGCATGGCGAGAAGGGAAAAAGTGAAAAAAAAAATATATATATAAATATATATATATATATATATATAAATATATATCTCAACTATATCAAATTCAGTTCCACTGTCCCTGCTAGACCGACCCTAAGGGAAGAACTAAGATGAAAAGGACAAAGCCAACCCTTGAGCTGTTTCGTACATGATGGAAGGGATGGAAGGAGATAAGAGGGGAAAGCTGCAGAAACAGCTTATGATTCTCTACACTTTAATAAAATTCCTGTTCACCTCCCCTTATCTTCCAAGTTTTACTTTTCTGACTTGTCTATAGGGATAGTACACATTTCTCTTTAGTCTCAACCAACTCTACTTTTGATTTCATGTATTCATTAATTCAATAGCATCTATTGGAAATCCTTCATGTCCTTGGCTGGCATTGAAGACTCTGTACATAAAGGAAATAATCACTAGCCTTGGAGTTGGCATATCACTACCTTTGGGCTCACTGTCTTGGAGTTGGGGTATGTGATAGAGAATCCTAGAGACAGAGCCAGGGACACAGAGCCACAATAGTGCTATGATAGGGTTTTGCATCAGGTGCTATGACTCTATTCAAAAATGATTTGCCCCAGACATGGTTTTGTGTTCTTCTATGAAAATTTAACATCTATGATAATTGCTACTGTACAGTTTTATTTCTACAAGGAAAAAATTAGCAATTATTTCTTCCTTATTCTGGAAATTGGAAGTTTCCATTGTAAAGTGTGGAGAAAAGTATGGAAAGCAAACATCATAAAAGATTCTGAGTATAGTTGGGCATGGCGTTGCACACCTATAATTCCAGAGGCTTGGGAGGCTGAGGCAGGAGAATTGCAAGTTTGCAACCAACCCCAGCAACTTAGCGAGGTCCTAAGCAACTTAGTGAGATCCTGTCTCAAAATAAAAAATAAAAAGGGCTGGAAATATGAATGATGTTTCTACTCATTTTTGTGTTGAGGGTTAAGTTGAACAAACATTTAATAAGCACATTGATTAAATGTTATTAAAGTCAGAGGTACCTGGTGGAGGGAGAGGAAACCTATGGTGACACAGGCTGGCAGTGAGTCATACTGTCTAGTAGCTCACATTTGGCATGCTGCCACATCCCCTAGGTGGTGTGGTCCTCCTTTAAGTTGATTCATAAACCACACTCTAGCATTATCTCAACTAATGCTTACCATGGAGACAACATTAACCTTTTCTAGGACCTCTGGCCCATCCAACTGATCCCTAACAGCTGGAGAAGTATGAATTTCTCTGACAAATAAAGGGGTTCTGGAGGAGGATGGCTGACAGAGGTAAGGTCTGCTAATCTGGTTTGACTTAGAATTAATCTCCAAACTATAACAAGACTACTCTACCTCCTCCTCCTCCTCCTCCTCTTCCTCTTCCTCCTCCTCCTCCTCCTCCTCCTCCTCCTCCTCTTCCTTTCTCTCTCTTTCTATCACTTAAATTTTTATAAGAATGCATAGTTTTTCAGTATCTGCATTTTGGGGACTTTTTGAACATTTTTTATGTCATCAAATCTATATTAGCAGCTAAATATCCATATGACAGGTATTTTGAGGCTAATACAGTTTGAAGCATTTTCTATATTATTCATTTAATACTCATAATAGGTTTATAAGATAAATGCTATCATACCCCATTTATACAGATCATGACAGTAAGAGACTGAGGGACTCATTCCAAAGTTACATAGCTATTGTTTACAGAACCAGTCAGTCTCGTCCAGGATCCACATCTTACCCTTGCTACTTTCTGAGGAAGACACTGAGGCACAGAGGAGTCCACTTTCCTATGTACTTTATTCAGTCCGACTCCATTGCTGCAATCTCACCAGGGGTCTTTCTATATAAGGGGATTTTCATGAACATAAACTCCAACGTTAAAAAGTATTTGGGTAGAAATCTCTTGCCCCTGTTTTGTTTAAAATTATATTTTTCAAAAGAATCTATTTGGTAAAATATAGAGATGTTTAAAGTAAAATGTATACATTATTAGTTATTACAAAAATTATACCAACAACTTAAAATATATTAAACTTTTCATGAAAACCTCATTTTAAATAATTCTTAAAATTACGTCTTCATAACAATGTGAGTCTACATTGAAATACTTGTTAGTTTGTTATATAAAATATCCATAATTGATTAAAATTCCCCCTTTTTCCAATAACACTAAAATTAATAAACTTCACTTAAGATTTGCTCCAAGTTGGACAAAGTACAAATCGAAACAGGCTGAGAGAGCAACACATCAAACTTATTTTCAAATGCTTGAAATTCAGCATTGACATTCAATTTAGAGAAAAAAAAAACATCAACTATACTTAAATTTTATGCCTTAACTTTATTTTGTAAAACTACAAATGAGTAGAATCTAAAAAATATATAAATAAAAATTATTTAAAAATTTAAATCACTTGTTATGTTTCCTACTGGTTTAATCCTTCTTTTCCTTTTAATAAAAATGGGTGGCTAAATATCATTTGGTTTCTACTGTTTCTACAGGTCATATTAAGAGCTGAGTGAACACCAAAAGTGTTTAACAGACTTTGATCTTATTTTTATCGCATGGCTCATAAAACTGATTTAGAAACCTAAAGATGTGTCACTAAAATACTGAATGATGAACAGTCAGAGCTTATTGAATTCCTCAAGTCTAAAAAGAATGGTTGACCATGAAAGCAAACATTCTTCAAATGTAGCCAACCACATTTAGAAAACTCTTAGAGGGATCTAGAAAATTCTAGACTGCACCATTGCTAATGTGCCAATTTTTCAAAGCCAATAGACAGTGTTTAGAAAACTCCTCCTTCTGCATAGATGCCTAATATAATTCCCATCACAAAGTTTTGGCTTTCCTTTGGAATTATAATGGAAGCCCAGAAAATTTGGAAAAAATTCCAAACATCAGCATGTTTGGAATTGTTTTCTATAAGGACATCCTCCGGGCATTAAGTCTGCTTCACGGAATCATCATCACATTCCAACTGTCAGCAGCATCCAGCTTTCCTCTTGGCTGTATACCTCATTATTTTTCTCCTGCTGTTGATGGGCCTATGTGATGGATGGAGGCCCTTCTAGAATGCGTTACTCAGCAGCAGAGGTATGGCAATGCTTTGAGCAGTACACCAGAGTGTCAGCCTGAAACCTGTGCTGCAAGACCCACATTGAAGGAAAACTCAATCCTAAAGGCTTGCAAAGATAAGTATTCTCTTTAAATGGCAAGTTATTCCCAAGGCAAAGGGAAAATAGTTAGACACCCACAAAACTGAATTATAAACCAGCAATGCCCTTCTTTCTTAAAGAAAATGAAACAAATGCGTTTGGATGTCTTAAGGTCCTGCAATAAAGCTAGAACTTCACAGATTCTCTCCTAGAGCCAGCACAATGCTCACTTAACTACAAAGCAGGGATTTTATGGTAAGATACCTCATTTACAATATGGGTATGATTGCTGTATGATCATGGAAAAAATGACTTCTGTAAATTAGGGTGTTCTCCTCTGTCAAGAAATAAAAATACCCATTCCTAGAGTTGCTGGGGTCTTTTACTGAAGTAATAAACTTCTGATCACAATTTACTTATCACTTGAAATAAAGAAAATTAAGGTTAAGTGTATATTAATATGTGTTTCACTAATGGTTATGTTTGTTCTTAATCTGTTTCTGTCTAGTTCAGATTCCATGAAGGTATCATCAGATTGATTAAGAAGTAGAGGGAGAGTGGTTGGCAATTTTCTGGATAAGAATGGCATCCAATTTATTGCTGCGTAACCAATTTCCCTCAAACTTAGTTGATTACAATAGTCAACATTTATCTCACAGCTCCTCTTAATCAGGACTCCAGGAGTGCCTCAGCTGGGTGGTTCTCATACAGGATCTCTCAGGCTGCAGTCAAGATAGGGTCCAGAAATGCAGTCATTGGAAGGCTTGGCGGGGCTGGACCATCTGCTTCCCATAATGGCACATTCACACATTCACGTGAGTTTTCGTGGGAGGCCTCAATTCCTGTCCATGTGGGTTTTTCCATAGATGTCTCTAGAGACAAGAGGACTGGTTTTCTCAGAGTAAGTGATCCAAGAGAGACAGACAGACACAACACACACACACACACACACACACACACACACACACACACACACACACACACACCCAGTATGAAAGCTGCAGCTCCTTTTATGATATAATCTTGAAAGTGACATAGCATCACATCTGCCATAGTCTGCTGGTCATACAGGTCAACCTGGTATAATAAGGGGACCAAATAAGGGCGTGAATACCAGGTGTAAGGATCATTGGAGGCCAGAAACGTTTACATAGCATCTCTCAAGTTATGTTTTTCACAAGTAAAACAATTATTTGAAGCAAGAAGTCAGAGAGTTTGAACTACCTTCCTCTAGTGCCTATAGTCCAGATTATTAAGAACATGTACTCAAAATGGCTCAAAAGTGTATGTTATTTCATATTTTTTCTTCACATCCTTTTGATTCTCTTAGTTGAGATAAAGTCACTTTTATTTTAACACTAAGTAGTTGAATTTTAATTTGTAAAAATCAAACTTCATTTTTAATAACAAAAATATAAATAAAATAGTACTTATTCCAGGCATGGTGGTACACATCTATAATCCCAGCAGCTCAGGAGGCTGAGATGGGAGGATCACAACTTCAAAGCCAACCTTAGCAAGTTGTGAGGCACTAATCAACTCAGTACAGTATAAAATAGGGCTGAGGATGTGGCTCAGTGGTCACGTATCCCTGAGTTCAATCCCTGGTACTCTTCCTGCCAAAAATAGTGCTTATGATGGTAGAAAGTTAATATAAAGAGATTATAACAATAAGAAATTCTATTTTAAAATATAAAACATTAAAAATTAAACCCTCCATTTAACATAGCATGATTGGGCCTCATTCCAAATCAAATTTCTAAAAATTTACCCTATACCTTTTTAAAAACAAGTATGGAAAAAGTGGGAGAGAAGTATTGTTTAATTTACTGTCTGTAAGATATCATTCTAACTTTGAGCCACCTATACTAAAGCACTGTACATAGTGGAATCAGTCCATGACAATGGGTAATGAACTATGTACCAGTGTTATTCCAAGATAATAGCCAATTTTAAGCAGTATTTATAACAACCAATTTCAGCATCAGTATTAAAAAATAATCAATACTTGGTCCATCATTTCTGCTGAAGTGCAGTCCATGTGACTGAATAACTAATGTTTATCAGACAGGTAACTAGAAAACTATCATACCTGTTTCTTTATGTGTTTTTAATTATCCCAACTCATTTTAAGACTTAAAGAAATCAGCACATATTTTCATGCTGCAGAGGGAGTGTTTAAAAACAGAAAATGAAGAGAAAATACTGCACTAACAACAGACTCAATCTTTTAAACACTTTAGCATTAAAAATTCTAACAACAAATCGTATTTAGAATGGGAAATGTTAATGACTTGCCAACAGCATTGAAGTAATCTTTTTAGCTCTTCGCTGTACTTGTTGAGTTGGTCTCCAGTCTAAATCTCTTAGGGTGATAACCAGAAACTTGGTTCTGACAGACAGGAGGTTCACAGATCTGACAGACTGTGGTGTGTGTGTGTGTGTGTGTGTGTGTGTGTGTGTGTGTGTGTATGCAGGCACCCGCACAGTACACTTCTACCTCATTCATGGGATCACAGAAGTATCTTTCTCTACATCTAACTCAAATGAGCTTTCTGGAGGGTTAAAATGACCTGGGTACTTTTGGGTGGAAGTAATGTTAAAGGGGTAACAGTGTATGCCAATTATAGGTTCAGTTGAACCAATACAGTTATGATGAGTGGATAATACTCCTTCATTGTTTTGAACACTATATCTTAAAAGCAGCAGTGTTTTCCTTTGGCAAGTTGTCTTTGAAGTATGAGCTTAGTATTCTTAGCTGTTCCCCTCTATAATGTCCCTCACTGTGGGGAGGGAGAAGCTTGGCTTGAGAGTCCTATCTAACAAATCAAGAAACAGAATTTCTCTCCCTGCTCTTATTCCAGGGGTTTTCAGCCCAGCTGGTACCTTTTCATCTACTCTGCCATTATAGGTCCCATTCATAATAGTACAATAGCTTTGTCCCATCTTGTCCCCCTTCATGAGATTTGCCATATGTGAGCAACCTCGGAATTCATATTTTTAAAACGTCAGTTTCGGTTAAATAAATTTGGTTTTAAATAAAATATTTAACTCTCATAAAAATTTTTTCCGATTTTTTTTCCATAAATACAAGGATCTCATACAAAAGATTTTGTAAACAAGATCCTTCTCACAATTCAGATTCACCCCACTGCCATGCTTCAGACAGAGCCTTATATTTGTTCTCTTGCTAAAAATGGAGAGTCACAGGTCTTTGAGGGGTGATAAAGATATATTTGCAGTAACCTGAGGCTGTCTGCTGATGCTATCAAAAGACTGAAAGAAAACATAAAAGGCAGTTCTTCCTGATTATGTGATCCAACTATATTTTAATGCCAAGTCTGTGTGTCATGGAGAATCAGCTTACCTCTACCAACAGCTGTGTCACACGTTTGAAGGACCTGTCGCCGAGACTTTGAAGAAGAGAACAGGTTGCTAGCCTGAACATGGCCACTGCACCATTAGATAAATCTGGTCTGACAACAAAGAGACAGTGAGATCACCATACTCAGCATTATGGCCCTCGATGACATTGACCTCCTGGGGCCTCCAGGACCTCTGCAGGATGATGGGAATACCATGGAGCATCACTAGATGCTAGCTAGTGCAGACCCTTTGCTAGACTGTCACTGTCTTCACTGTCTGTTTTCATTTTCAATATTTGCTTTTGCATTTTGATTCCCAAAGTAGGGGAACAACGTTTGAAGCACAATAGGAATTGCCATCTTTAGAACAATTACAACATGAAATGAATTGTATCACCTTTCAAACTTGATGACCTCCATATAAACTTCAGAGGAACATTTTTCAAAGTTAAATCAGAATCTGGACAAGTTGACCTCAAACCTTGTCCTGAAATGACTCTTCCCCTGGGAACCCCAGGGAGGACACTTAACCACTCTCTGTTCTTGGTAAAGAAGGATTATTTTTAAATGAACAGGAGATCCTACTTTCCCCTTCTCATTGCAGCAGAAAAACTTCACAATTCTTTTAACCAGTCTAAATTCGGAAGAGTTATGTCTGAAAGATTCTGTCACCAGAAATATATTCATTCAAGAAACTTTGTATTCTTTCATCTGTGAATAAGGCAACTCTATGTTTGAGGTCTACTTTATGCAATGTGACTTTTTAGGCCAGATTTCTAGGAGTTAAGTCCATTTTATTCTTCCTATATTTGGAGTGTTTTGTGTTTTGACCTCACTTTTCATAGTCTGAATTTAAAAAGATGGGATCGATAAAGTTGGGAAATATGGGATGGAGCAACTTTATAACACTGAATTCAACCTATGACATATTATTTCTCTATGTCAGATAAGATCACGTAATGAATACTGCAATCACACTTTTTAAAATAAAGTGTTTCTTTATAAGGAAAGAAGCAAATCTTCTGTAAAATCTGTGACTGAGATGATTTAAAGAAGACATAAAAGTGAATTAAATGCTGTTTCAACCATCCATCTTCCAAAGTACATATTCCAAGAAAAAAACATGGTGCAAATGTTTTAGCAAAGACAGTGGATTTCTATGGAGGCACTTCAAGATTCAGATTATGAATGTAACTCAAGAGAACAAAATAGAAATGCCAAGTTAAACATGGTAGTTTTTAACAAATAAATGATAATTAAATAAGGTGGAAATCCAGATTGAGAGTATCTGTGGCCATCAAAAGAAGGCCATGATGGTCTTCTTTTGAGTTCATTTTTAATATTACACACCCAATGGTCTAAATTGTAGAAGGCATCTGGCCTGACTCACTTAAAGAACTCTATTTTAATTCCAAGGGTATATAATTAGAATACTAGTATTCTAGCACTTCAAGATATTTTTAAAAGTTGTTTGAAAACTGCTATATCATCACAGAAGGCTCCTCCCTGGCACAGAAAATGGAAAAGCTGCTCACAGTGTTCAGGATGCACTTGAATCTTGCTTTCCATTGCCCTCTTCTCTTCACTTCCAGGCCATCCATCCCTCTCGACTCCAGCATTGCAATCAGTTCCCTGCAGCCATCCGATGCCAGCTGGACTTCTAAAGCACTGCTTTAAGGACAGTGGCACAGAACTTTAGGAACAAGACTGCAGAAGTGTCACACCTGTGCTCAAAGGCCTGCCAGGCTGCATTCCAACCCCACAGCCCCTCCTGCCACATAGTTCCCATCATTTCTGTCAATCTGGTTCACTAGCCATACTGCCCCAACCCCAGCACAACTCCTCTGCCACTACCCTCATCAAAGCCTCCTGTTTTCTGTCCACATTCTATCCTTGACCTTCTGTCATACTGATAGAGAATTTACTCTGTAAAGGTTCAGATGCTGAATATTATTGACTGGGTGAACCCAAAAGCTCCTGTTGCAACCAGTCAGCTCTGCCACTGGAACACAGAAAAAGAGCCATAGCCACTATGTAAATGAACGGGCATGGGCCGGGTTCCAGCAAAACTTTATTTTAGGACATTAAATTTCAATTTCATATAATTTAACTGTCATGAAATATTTTCTTTTTATGTTTCTCCAATCATTTCACAATGTAGAGGCAATTCTTAGTTAACAGACCATGCAAGAACAGACAATGGGTAAGATTTGAACTGTGGGCTACAGTTTGCCAACCCCTGTTAATTGTAACTCCTCTGTTCACAATCCCGCAGTGGCTCAGAACATATGCTTGGGTCCTCAGCATAGTTTATAAGCCCACATATTACTGAGTTCCTTTGCCTTTCTGCCTTTATCTCCAATTAGTCTGGTTTTCCTCTGTTCTAGATAACTCTCCTGCTTTGTGCCTCTCAAACACATTTAATACAAGCTGCCTCAGGCCTTTTACACTAACTTATTTCTCTTCCTACTCCTCCCCCTTATATTTCCATGACTCTCTTGCTTACTTCAAAATTTTGATCCAATGCCATCTTCTCAGAGTCTATCCTAAAGACTTTATTTCAACTGTAACCACACAGTTTTAGGCTGAATTGTGTACTCCACAAGTTTATCGACAGAAGTCCTAACCTTGTTATCTCAGAATGTATGATATTTTAAGATAAAGTCTTTAAAGACATGATTCACTTAAAATGAGGCCTTTAGAGCAGGCCTTAATCCAATCTGTTTCTATAAGAAGAAATTTAGACACCTAAATAGACAGCAGAGGCATGCATGCACACAGTGAAGACTGTGAGGACATAGCAAGAAAGTGGTGGCCTATAAGTCAAAGAGAGAAGCCTCAGAAGAAATCAAAGGGGACTTTCACTTCCAGAACTATGAGAAAATATTTTTTTTTTCTGTAGTTTAAGTCATCTAGTCTGTGGCATTTTGTTATGGCAGCCCTGACACATACCCTAACTTCCATAACCTCTCAAACCTACTTAACCTGTTATTTTTACCCAGAGAACTTATCACCTCTAACACACAATTGAATTCACTGCTTTGGCATGCCTATTATCCGTCTTCCTCTACGTGAGGGCAAGGATTGTTTACTGATGTAGCCCAAGTTCTTAGAATAATGTCCAGCAAAACATAGGCACTTAATGAACATCTACTGGATAAGTGAAACCCTTGCCATGCATTTATCTTTTCATATCCTCTGCCTCTATTTGTTCTTTTGGGGAGGTCCAATTACCAGCTCAGCATCTCTAAACCCAGGGCCAGTAAAACCGAGTTAAAATATTACCACTGCTGAGAATGACTCTCTTGCCACCAATAATAAGTGGTCTGTCTTTGGACTCTACTAATACACGGTCTGTAACTTCCTGGCATCGCTTAACACATTGAAGCCTGCATGATATTTTTTTAATGTATGTTTTATCTTCTCCACTAAGTGTTAAGCTCCTTTATGGTACAGATGTTGCCTTGAGCCTTTTCAAATCCCTCACCATACCTTCTGAGTATGCCACACAGACTAGGGATACAATAAACATTTGCTGCACTTAGGAAGAGTATTATAATAAAAACACCTGTTACTTACTGTATTGTGGCAGGTTCCTCTTAGGACTTTGTTATTATATCCATCACAAGTCATAACCTCCTGAAGGGTGTACTACCATTGGTCCCCTTTTATTGGTGAGGTCATTGAGCCTAAGAAGATTAACTTACCAAGAGAATACAGCTAATGATTAATAAAGCTAGATTTCAAATACAAATCTATCACTGAAGAAAGGTGCCGAGATTCATTGCCCCACCTGTGAAAAAAGAGAAATGCTTACTTTTAAATAAAACTACCACTTATTATGCTAAGTGAAACAAAACAAAGAAATATGTGCCTAAATTCTCATTTATTTTAGAGGTTTGAATGGATCGATTTCACAATTCCAATGACTAGGTGGCTTGTTCTGAACTTAAAATTTAGTCTCTGTGTGTTCTTCAAATTTATATATTTCAAATTTGTATATTTGAAATATTTTTTTTAAATTCATAATTTGAATTCATAATAAAATCATCCTCTAGATCTTGTCTTATTAGTAATACTTTCAGTTTTATAATATAAAATATATCAAGTACGTTCGGTTTTCCTAAAGGTAGTATTTTAATATCTATATATCCTGCCATCACTTTATAATATTTAACAATTTAATGAATCAGAATCTTAATATTGACTTATAAAGAAACTAATTTCTATTTTTCATTTTTTTTAATTCTACTGTACTTTATATCCTACAAAAGTCAAAATGAATAGTTATAAATCTTACTTTTTAATAAAGAAAAAATTTACTTAATTATTAATTTAACAATTTAATACCTTTAGACTAATCGTTTTAGAAAAAAACGATTTATATATATATTGGATCAACATATAAGTTATCTGGAATTTTTAGGTAGGAGGTAATTTTTTGAAAGAATGAAAATAAAATTGAGTTTAACCCTGTAAGTAAATAAATTTTAAATTTTGCTATTTTTTAAGGAGGGCTTTGCATTCAAAGCTCTGTAGTTTGAACATTTTAAATAGATAAAAGCAAAAGTACTCTGGCCTTTTCTAAGGACTTCAGAACAATTGGATAATATTAATCAAACTACTTTAAACTGATTGATCAGTATTCAAAACAGGACTTAGCATGACTTGAATGAGTACTGTATCCCAGCTACTGTCTTTAAGAATTCTGGCTGGAAAAAGGATCTGGTGATAGCTTGAATTAGGATCACTTAATTTTTCTAATGTAAAAACTGATGTCTTGTCCAAGGTCATTGCTAAGATGAAATATTGCTAAGATTTAAGTCCAGGTCTTTTGGGCTATAAGGCCCAGGTGTTCCTATCAGATCAAGCCACCAACTAAGACACTTATCACAACCTAAGGTAATGCTAACAATGTGCTTCTGGAATTCTGGGTGAATGACATTGGTAGAATCACCTCAGTAACTTGGCTTCATTTGTGTCTTCTGCAAGTAAAGTAATCAGACCAAATGATTTTTAAGATCCATTTTTTCTTGACATGTCTAAGACACAAACAGCTCCTTATTCAAGTATAAGCTACACAACACACATAATGCTGCCTTTATGGCTACTCTTGTATCTAGCACTTGTAGTAAGAGTGGCAAGACATCAGTTTTTGCATCAGAAAAATTAAGTGATCCTAATTCAAGCTTGAATTTAGACAAGTATCTTACTTTCAGAATGCAGGGACTGTGCTCTTACTTGAGGCAGGCTGGGAGAGATCATTGCAAAGTACATTTGCATGTGTTTGGGTACATGTCCAGCAGTTGGCTGTCTAATTTCCCTCGGGGAACTTTAGTAGACACAGCATAAAACTGATCTAAAAGCTCTTTACAGATTTGGCTTCATAGCTGTTTGAAGCCTTTGACTTTTGTTTATCCCAGGGCATTACAAGATGGTTAGGAAATTCTTATGTATCTCCCAAAATAAAACAAGCTCTATGTACCTTAACATAGCGTACAAGAGAACGCAACAGACTTGGCAGGCACTATGCATCTTATGCTAACCTGGTGCCCTCAAAACAGAAATCTCCCCGTAATAGAGGTGAAAATACTGAACTTGGAGGATTAATGACTCTTACAAGAAGAAACTACAGAGATAAAAATGATAAACTCAAAGTGATAATACTTTTTTTCTTTTATTGATAATCTTAAGATCATAGCACATCCAAGGTAGTACCCTTCGGTTTCCAGCAATGTTATAATTAAAGACTAAAAGAACGTATGTATTTCTATTCTTAGTTTATTAGGGTCTCTTATACAGGTAGAGATATGTGCCTATTTTGTTATATGAAAACACTGTAATTATTCATTTGCAGAAAAATGAGAAAGCATGAAACATGGATGTTCATAAGTCAGTCATTCATGATATATATGACTTTTAAAATGAGCAATTACACAACCCATACCTCATTTAAAAACGTGTAGGTACAATTTTTTTTTTTTTTTGCTTCTAATTACAGAGAATTCAGACTTTCAGTGTTCTGCACTATCTGCAAAAATTTCTGGGTAAAAATAAGAAAACAGTAGAACTACAGCAGGGATTAGAATGAGTAGCTCAAGGGGACAAAATCAGAAGAAGTGATATAGGCAAAGAGTGACAACCCTACCAAGCTTGAGGAAGACCTATGAGAAACAGACAGGAGATTGTGGGAAGGGCTTTTTTGGATAGGGTGGCCAGCACATGGCTCAACAGATGACATTTGAGCTGAGAATGAAAGTCATCTCACAGCTCTTCAGTGAGGACTTGAGTTTGAGGAGAGAACACTATGTAGGGAAACAAGTGGATAATGAAAAATCAAGTTTTTTATCTCAGCTCCTGCATATCCCAGAGATGGCAACTTGGTCTAGATTCTTCAATGGTACCGCCTAGATCTAATCATATGATTCAGAAACAACCACATTACATTATATGGATGAAGAAATACATGTATGTATGATATTCTCCCACAGTACTGTGCCAAATTTGGGTTCGGAAAACACTGTGTTACGGTAGACCTGGAAAATTATGTATTCCTTCTATCTTTCAGAAGATTTTGATCTACTTGAGCTACCACTTGAACACCAGAGATGGTCCAGTGACACTGTGTTGATGAGTAATAAAATGCTGGATCATATGGAATAGACAACTCATACTAAGGGAATTAAATAAATAAAAGGAATTAAATCAATGCACACCACAGAGTAAAGCTGGGCTCCAAGGAGAAGAAAAATGAGATCTGAATAGGTGTTTAACTGATGAAATGTGACATTCACTCTCTGACCACTCGAAAAGCCACAGAAGGATTCCTCCAGCCAGGGATGAGGAATGGTGAGCTTGGCCAGTAGCTCCTATGAACAGTCAGGGGAAGTGTGGGCAATTAGGTTTTTAGCCAGACCTACTTTTCCTACAAATAATCCCACTGATTCTCTTCCTGAGCTGATTGTCTCCTTCCTTGTTAGCTCCTCTCTCATCAACCTAATTCTTACAGAGGAAAATATTTTAAAGGTTCTTGCCTCCCCTCTGTCCACCGTCCTTGTCTACCCTTGGTGAAAACCACAAGACAGCTCTCCTCTGCTTTTTGAAATCTTAACATAGATACGAGGCAGCCAACCATCCTATTTTCTGTGATGGCAGGGTGACAAGCAGCGGTGGGAATGATGAAGGAATGTCTTACAAAACCACAAGGCTCAGCTCTCAATAAGCACTTAATAAATGTTGGTTGAAAAAAAAAATAAATGGAGTTATCATTACTGAAGACTAATAAAAAGCAAGTGAATTAAAACATTGCAGTCATTTACATGTAGGCTTCCTTTCTGTTTACTCCTAATTACGAGGAAGCATAGTGATGACTAAGTATCCGATTATTACTGGTAAAAATTTAATTTGAAGAAATCATATAGAACATTCTATAGAAACTAGATCAGCAACAGTCACAGAAGCTGCCATTTGCAAAATATCTGCTATCTACAGAAATATGTGGAGGAAGAACCCCATTATATCCATGAGATGCACCTTCTAGATGACTTCAGATTGGGATTGGGGATAAAGCACCTTCTAGACAACTTCAGTGGGATTGGGGATAAAGCAAGAATCCCAACACAGGCTGCCCACCCATCTTCTACATGTGCTTCTGCCCATCAGCATAGTTGGGGGTTGAGCAGAGACAGCAGCTCTCCTGGAACATATTTTTGGAATACAATCCTTAATTTTAAGGTAATATATTTATATTATGGTCATTAAGACTATAATGAAAAGACATTGGAAGGAGTGAAATGGATCCAGATAGTGAGCCAGATATGAGACACATAAAGAGGGGTGTCAAGTAATGGGCCACTTTTTAGGAGGTTACTCCCTGAACAAAAACTTGGCACAGTCCATCTCCCTCAACCCTGGCCACCCATTCAGCTCAGCTCTGACTCATTCCCCCTGAAATTGGAAAATAATGACAAGCTGATCTTCCTCATCCTTTGTTATATGCTGATCTGCTGCAGAATCCTATCTATTCTCCTTTAAAGACATAATGTGAACATTAGTACCAAATAAAGAATATCTGGAGGCATCTTCATGTTACTATGGTATCTCTAATAGGCAGGAGAAATGGATGATATTAGGCTTCAAGTCATACTTTGCAGAGGCTTAATCAAAACTGATCTGTTTGTGAAAATGTTTGCCATATACTGCAATATATAGATACAGATATAGATACATACCTGTGCGTGTAAAGATAGATAGATAGATATCACTGGTGAAATATTTTTTCTGATTATCTATCAAGACCAGTTGGTCTTTGTTTTCTTCTATAAGGAAAACAACTCCTTATATTTTAGCCACCCACCCACCACCTACCCACAAATAGATCACAATGCTAGCAAAGTGATATGGAAGAGATCAATTTGCTTGATCAAAGAAAATCAACGCCTAGGCCTAGCAAAAACAAACCATAACTATTTTACTGAGCTGTAATAACATCCTCTTATAAAACAAACATCACATGATTTTATGCATCATTTAATTTGACTGATCACCATCATATCATCATCTTAGAAAACAGAGCCACCGCCATTGGAAGGCAAGGGATTATCTTACTTAGATAAAGAAACATATAGATTGATTTTGGAAAGAAGCTTTGCAATCGAAATAAAGGATAATAATAGCAAAAGATGTGGTCAATAGATAGGAACCTTATGATTCACCAAGCAAAATGATTATCTTGATCTTTCCACTCTCAAGAACTTTTGAGGAGGAACGACATGACCCCTGTTTGTAATTCTAAGCAAACCACGTTGTTCATTGATGATACCAGTGGTGGGTGAATGTATCATTTTACTGGCAGGAATGTATTTCTCTTGCTTATGGTACTTTTCCTGTTGACATCAAGGTGGGCCCTGTTATCCGAATATGCCCCCAACAGCCCAAATGTTAACAGTTTGGTTCCTGGCTTGGTACTTTCAGGAGGTGGCAGAACCCTTAAGAGTTGGGTCCTACTGTTCAATGGGGATGTGATCTCCGAGGGAGTGGGTCCTCAGCCCTTTCCTTTTCCAATCATGAAGGGAGAAATTTTTCTACACATTTGCTTCTCCTGTGATTTTCTGCCTTGACACGGGCACAGAAGATACAGATAGGCACCTGTAACTGATTAAGGGTTGAAATCCCCAAAACTGTCAGTCAAAATGTACCTGTTTTTTTTTTCCCTAAGTTGATTATCTCAAGTTTTCATGACAGTACCAGAAAGCTGACCAACACAGGGTAATACAATGGAACACAGGCAGAAAATCTGAAGGTAGGAGGAAAAGAGACAAGCATTAGAATTTTTTTCCATTATATCTCTGTGGCTTGGCTGCCTCCCTGTTCTGTAGGCCATAATTCTTATTCAACAGCCCTCTACATAGTTTCCCATTCCATGTTCTTGAAACAGTCCCCTTCGGTCGTCCACTGTGACTAGCTTCAGTGTACACTTTCCCCCCTTTGTGATTGCCTTATACCCTGCCTATATATAGAATCTCTTTATCAAATTACATTTGTGAGTGCAAGGTCACTTTCCTACTAGATACACAATGGATACAGAGCACAATCAATGTACAATATCCTTAACAGGCTTTGTCCTATTGTTATGAAAAGTGAATATTTCAAGAATTTAAATGAGACACTGATGTCTAATTGGTGATATTTCTGGTAAGAGAGCCCTGATTACCTTAACCAAGAGGGGCAAATGTAGCTCTTCCGATGAATATTAGTCCTTCCCTTTTAGACCACATGTGTCATACTAATTAATTGTGTCAACCAACCAATACAAGAGTTTCAAATTTATCATGTCTAAGACTAAGGGACCATACCAACTCATGTGAAATTGTTGCAATGATAAAAAAAAAATCATCTTGTTGAAAAAGCAGTCTTTAAGATCTACAAACTGACATAATATATTAATTATGTGACAAAGAACATAGAATACTACACAATGCAGTATTAACATTCAGATTTCCCTGTACAATTAAAGGGGCAGACACTAACCTGCGTGCATAAGTATTTTATACACTGAAATAAGGGATCCTTCATAAGATTTGACAGCAGTGGTACAATTTGGGAAACTTAAGCAGGACCCTGAATATCTCATAACTCTTGGCTGAAAGTTAAACAGAACAAAACAATCCTTTTTATACAGTTGATAATGTATAAACTCTGCTGGGAAAGGTAACATAATGCCATGTAGTCATTGACAACCAAGTATCAACATCACATTTGGTGGGCTTTCTTCTTGAGAACAGGTTTCAATAGAAGGAAGATCACAAGAAGACATATCAACATAGTATTTCGTGTGCATTTGAATAAGGAAAATTGTATATAATGCTATGAGAAATATTTAAAATTTGAAAGAATAAATTAGAATTAAAACAAAAATAATGAACAGCCTAATTTCAGACCTGTCAGGTCAAGGGAATGTAAACTGTGTATTCAACTGTAATATGGCAGGTTCACAACAGAAACTCCTGTCATTTTTTTGGTCAGGATTAAATTTAGATTTTGTTAATTTTTAATTATGTGAAGTCCTCAGGGACACACCTTGTGTATGAGATGTGTCTTCCCTGAGAGCAAATATGGATGGTATGAGGCCAGGACAAGATGTGGAATGCTGTGGAATGGGAAATACGATCCTGAGATCCATACTTCTGAGCAGGGAAGAAGGAGAAAGGAAAAAGGACACATGACCAAAACTGGTTTTGTTCACTCTCTGACTTTGCTGAGGGTCACCCTTTACTTTTTATTCATATTTTTAAAATGCAGCACAAAAGTACTTAAATCTTTACATGATTAACTTTGCAATGGCTTGACCCCAAATAATGTCAAGATAGGAAAGCACTTAGTGCAGACTTCTGAAACAAACCTGTGTACTTTCTCTCTCTCTCTCTCTCTCTCTCTCTCTCTCTCTCTCTCTCTCTCTCTCTCTCTCTCTCTCCCTCCCTCCCTCCTTTCCTCTCTCCCTCCCTTCATTTCCCTGTTCTATATGTGATGGAATTCTTACATCATGCTCTTATAACATAATTTTCTTCAATTTCAAATACTTTAATCCACTAGATAAACAGCAATTCAAACCTTAACAGAAGTTTTGTTTGTTTTTTTTAGCTTAAATTGCCTTTGCTTCCCTTAGGTGAAGAGCTGAACTCTACCACACCTGTAGCTTGCAGGTGAGAAGTCTGACATAGAGCTCCAGGCAATATTAGACAAATGTTTAGGGAATTCTTGGTAATAGGAAAATGTGGTCAGGCCTTGATTTTTCAAGAACATGGGGTATAGAATATTGATAAGTGTCAAAACAACCTTCAAATAACTACAAGACTTTCTCATGCTAAAATCCATAGTTAAAGAAAAACCATTCAAAACTCCATATCTATAATATCATTTTCCCCTTCTTAATGGGTCAACATTCTTGGTAATGTATTACATGGGTTCCTATGATATGCAAATTACCCACTTATAGAAGTATCACATTGCTAATCTTAAAACCCATCTCCATTTATTTAGATGTACAAGGATATACTGAATAGTAGAAGCCTCATCTATAATTGAATATAATACGGTACATCAAGAGACAAGTCTCAAATTGAGAAAGAATTAGGATGACTGATCCTACATTAAATCTCACTAAACTGGAAACTATTGCATTGTAATGCTCGCCTATGGATTTCTGCAATTTATCATCTATAAAAAAAGACCTTTCTAAGTACTTATGTTCTTACGATGAGTGAAGCTGAAACATATGTTTTAAAATTTACACTCTGCTGGGTACATTGGTGCATATCTGTTATTCCAGCAGCTTGGGAAGCTGAGGCAGGAGGATCCCAAGTTCAAGGTCAGCCTCAGCAACATAGCAAGGACCTAAGCAATTCAGAGAGACACTGTCTCCAATTTTAAAAAGGGCTGGGGATGTGGTTCAGTGGCTAAGTGCCCCTGGGTTCAATCCCTGGTACCAAAAGTAAAATAAAACAAAAAATAAATAAAATCAACATTTTGAAAAGTGATGTGCATGATAACAATATGAAAGTATTTCTGTTAAAATGAATGAATTTTAGCTTATGATTTTACCACTGAATTCATACTCTCTAACATAAAGATTATTTAGGAAAAATTAGTAAGTGAATTATGCATTTCCAAGTAATCTTAGACATTGTTGAAAATCACCCAAAAAGCTCTCAGAAAAGGAAATTGCTTCTCTTTAACTCTTGATAACACTGACAAGATACATCAATGGAAAGTTTGTGTCCATAAAAATTTCTTTGCACTTCAATTATCCTGTTTGTGTACATGCCTGAGCCATTTTGGTAACAAATTAGAAGCAACTGCTCCAAACACAAATTTATAATATATTTCAGAATTCATCTATTTTTCAAATGCCAAACAGAGTCACTATTTCCTCAGATGACACCATTAGTTGAAAAACCAAGGATAAAATACATTTTGGTTGAAAGGAAAAAAAAATCATCTGAGGCACGTTCACACTGTTTTAAATTTTTGATAACTACAAAGGCGCATGCTGATTGTTCAGGATACAATTAGCAACTTCGTGCATATCTAACCTTAAAGTAAATTTTTTAAACGAATTCAACTCTGCTTCCTACTTCTTCATTAATTACTAGCTAAGGGACTTGAAAGTGCTCTAATGAATTTTACATTAGATCCCGCAATATGAACAGTGTATATTATCACAGCATCTCGTAAATGCATAAATTAACTTTTCCAAGTAGAATTTTGAGTAGTTGTAAAGACTATGGCTGGATTTCACCATTTAATATTGTATGGATTGAACAGAAAAGAATTTATACAAGAAACTGTGCTTTGATCACATTTCTCAGGACAGGAATATCTCTGGATACCCCCACCAAAATCTGCTGCTCTTACTTCTCAAGGCTCAAAGCCACTAATCTTAGGGTTAATTTTTTTCCAAATCAAAGAAACCACTCCTGTTTACTTTGATTTCTGAATATGCAGGAAATAAAGCTTAAAATATTGCTGCTATGCTGGCTTTCCATAAATTCCATATCACAAGCTGCCTACTAGTTATTAGACAACCTGTGAACAGACTGTAGTTTGGATGTAATACTTGTGGCTTATAACTCTGCAACTATTTGCCATTTTCATAAAATTCATCAAAATCAGAAGTTCAATTAAACTATTCTACAAACAGAATAAACAAAGAGGGCAGAACAGGACACCTAAATCCAGCAAAAAAAAAAAACAGGTAGAAGTTTAAAATTGTTATATTAAAGAAAAAAAACAGACAACCACAAAAGCCTCGTGTAAACTATTTGGGGGAAATATTTCTCTAATTTTACAGCAAGAATAAAGATCACATATTGAGCACTGTCAAATGAGACAAGGAGTCCTAAATGGTACACCATCCTTCCTAGAATTGTTATAAACAGGCAATGCCAAGGTCATACTGATGGGACTATCAAGTCATAACATGAATGTGAGGACCAGGTGAGAAACACAGCAGTTACAAGAGTCAGAGGTAGGCTCTTGGTAGGTATTCTTTAAAACACTGAAAGTCACCACAATTTGTACTGCCTAAAGATGAGCACCTAGATATTAATGGGATGTTAACATTAAAATATTAACAATTCACTTCGTGTCTGCTAAGATTTAATGGTGCACTCCGAAGTCATTTGATTGTTACTGTTATCCTCTCAAAATTGTTTTCCTCTTTCACATCATCAACATATTTGCACAAGCAGTTGTGTTGACAATTTTCTGTCCTACTTATTCTTTCTAATTATTTAAAGAAAGACAAATATGAGTTAGAATTAAAAAAAAATAAAACCAATAATATTTCCCCAGAACCCCTGAATCAAAGTGTACTATTATACACACACACACATACACACACACACACAGGTTCTGTTCTCTCCAAAGTTTGATGGCCCCTTACAAGTATTTATTATCAGTCAACTCTATCTGGTGCCACCTGTCAGTAACTTCATGACATCAAGGAATGTCATGGATGGCATCACGGTTGGCTTAGCCCTATGATTTTAGAACATCTTTAAAATATTTTCATTCTATCTATAATCAGAAATTTCAATTGTGCAAATTTGTAAACATTGAAATCCATTGCAATGAAACAAATATTAACCTCTCATGGACATTTCACTCCTCAGCTACATTCACATTTTGCTCACATTTTCAAGGAACTCAGAATTCCAAAAGAAATACCCTTAACTGTTCCACTGCCAAGTTCCATGATCAAATACTGGAAATAATCTATGGAGTACAATGCTCCAAGAGTTCTAGAGAATTTCCAAATGCCTGCAGGAAGCACAGCTATGTGCTTTTCCAGTAAACTGCAGCAAGCAGGAGCAAGGGGAGAAAAAAAATCCTTTGCACAATTATGCTTTTTTTTTTTTCTTTTTGTAATCTTTCCACTCTGCAGACACTGCTTCCTTAGACTGAGGCACATCTAACAGCAACACTGCCATGAAAACACAAAAGATACATCCAGAGAATCCAGTTCTAACCCCACACTAGAGCTGCACTGCACACATTTTTAAAAGCATGAATCTCAGCAAACACTCACAATTGCATTTTATTGACAACATTACAAATAATCACAACAAAGAAATAGTGAGCCTTTCCTTCTCCGTTTCAACTTCATTACCATGCTCTGCCAGCTTCTATTTAAAAAAAAAAAAAAAAAGATCATTACCTGTATGAAGAGAACCTGTTAATAGTCTGAGAAGGTACTGGGCAAATTTCAATATTTCACGTTTACACCGCTTTCTACAGCCACTCATCTTAAGCAACAAGGTATTCCTCTGAGGAGAGCCAGAAGTCTTTGCCAACAGGGAAAAAAAAAAAAAAAAAACAGACCGTCTCTGAGGGGAAACTTCTGTCTCAGTTTATGTCACAGGCTGCCTTACAACTCCTGTGGAATTAGCTGTTAGTGCCTGAATCAGAAATTCCTCTAAGAAGCTAGAGAAGCCGGAGACAGACTCAACAGTCACAGGGTGGTGAGGGCGCTGCTTCTCAGGATGGTCCCCAAGTTCCTCGGTGGCAACAGATAGGCTGCCGGATCACACTTGTAGTAAGCCAGCTATGATGCAGCTCGGCATCCCCTCTCCTGAAGCAAGTGCAAACTCGCAGACCATTCAGAGGGAGGCGGGGCCTGCCACGCCAGCTCATCAATGAATCAGCATGTAAGCAGGTGAGAAGACAGATGACAGGTCACTGGGTCTGAAACCCTTTGGATACCAATAAAAGATCCCTGCTAATGCAATCGGGTCTGCTAGAGAAGAATCTCAGGGGCCAAGGTGGATGAAAACAATTCCAAAAAAAATAAAGGAGAAATTGGAAAGCATGCAGCTCAAGGTCAGACATCAGACAATCCCCTGACACAGTGTTAATCAGATTCAGAAAGTCTAAATGGGGGGAAAGCTCATTGGAGAAGCTGACCCCGATTCTCAACAAATAGAGTTGAAGACTGACCAACAAATAGAGGTAATGCTGTTCTGTCACAGATAAACAGATTGCACTTTGGGGGCTCAGAGGTATAAAACAAACTGTTATCTAAAATTGACTACATTTTCTGTACCATCCAGGCTCAGATATTTGGGAATTAGGTGAAATCCTTGTCCGCTTTTATACACAGTAGCATGAAAACCACAACTCTTATGCCCTGTACTTTGCATCCAGGCAACAGAGCTCCAAAACTAATTTGGTGCATTATCCTAAGAGCACAACTGACTCAGTTTCCTCTTATTTCTAGAAGGCAAATGCAACTTCCTGTCTCTCTTCCTGTTGACTTAAGTTAATAGAACAATCACCAGGGTTTGAATTTGGAAAAAGTACTTTGTCTATTAAATACAAAATTATAGAAGCAGTTGCTATAAAAGCCAGAAAACTACAGGCCTGCTTTGGAAGTGCACTTTTTTTTCTGAATTCTTAAATGCCATGGGCAGTTTCTAGGATTTGTTTACACTCTTAATTAATACTCCCAGGGTTTTTTGTTTGTTTTTTGCTCATTCTGTTTAAATATAAACATTATCTCTATGATGTTTAATTTAAATACCATAGACAGTTCCCCTTTTCCCTGTCTATTGACGCTGTAACAATTCTAGTTGGAACTAATATTTCCCAATAACGCTATGTATGAAATGATGTTCTTGTACAATATAGAAAGATGCACTTCTAGAATCACAGACTTAAACATATATAGGGTAGCTGATCCTCTCTGGTAACTCTTTCACATTCTTCCCTGACCCAGTGTTCACACCATTTAAATGGGTCAATGAAGTATTCTCTTCAGGAATTCTCAAAACTTTATATGAAAGTGTTTGAGATTAAAACAGATTCCTTACACAAAAGGTTAGCAAAATATTATTTGAAGTTCTTGCTTCAACAGATCTGGCAGGAGAGATGGTATCTGTAACAAAGTCTGAAATAGGCAGAACATGCTATTATAGTTTGATCACTAGGCTAATTATGGTAAAGCCTCATTAGCTTATCTATAAAATTGGGATGAGAATGCACACTTTTTTCATTTGTTAGAGGGTACAGTAGCATAGGTGATAGTCTTAAAAAAATACAGTCTCTTATTCATTTATCCAGCCAGCACACACTGAGCATTTGTCATTTTCCAGACATGCTTCCATGCATGAACAACACAAGCAACAGTGATAGGGAAAGGCTTCAGTCTAATACATTTCTCAGCAGAGAAAATGACAAATTAACAAAAGAGAATAAGAACATATCATATGTGAATAAGTGCTATGAAAAAAAAAAACTCACATCAGGTTGACAGAATAGAAAGTGAATAGGTGGAGTGATCAGGGAAGATATCCATAAGAATAAAAGCTAAGCTGGGATGTAAATTAAAAGAAGGAGCCAACCATGAGACATTTAAGGCAAAGAGCACACCAGAGGGAGGGAACAGCTGTGTGAAGACCCCAAGCTGAGCTGGGGCTTGGTAGCCGCCAGAGACAGCAAGAAGGGTGTGGCTGCTGAAGCATGCTGAGCCTAGGGAGGCTTCTAGGTGCTGTACTCACAGAGAAAGATGGGCAAGGGTGCTGGAAAGCTGTGCTTGGAAGAGGTGAGGAAGGGTGCAGCCTGTCTGCTGTGTAAAAGAGGAAGTATGAAGGAGCAAGAGCACAAGAAGGGGCACCGGTGGTGAGCAAGCACCATGCTCTCTTTTCCTGGCTTGAAGAATTCTGGCTTCTTAGTTTGACATAGTACATTTTTCCAGTTTTGCTTTTGTTCCCTATGCTTTTGAGGTCCTTTACAGGAAATCATCCTTCCTCCTGGGGCTATTCTCCTGGGTATTTTTGTAAGAATCTTATAGTCCAAGATCTTGTATTTAAGTCTTTCAATGATTTTGAGTTGATTTTTGTATATAGTATGAAATAAGTGTTCAAACACATCCTTCTGCATGTGGATATCCAGTTTTCTCTATATTATTGAAGAAATCATGTTCTTGGCAACTTTATCAAAACCAATTCCTGGGTGTTTATTCAAAATAATTGAAACTAATATATTAAAGAGATATTTTCACTCCTATGTTCATTTTGTCATGATTCAGAACATTACATATTAAAGGCAATCTAAGTGTCCAACAAAAGATGAAAGAATTTAAAAAATAATGTGGCACATATGCAATTGAATACTATTCATCCTTGAAAAAGAATGGAACTGTCATTTGTGATTTTATGGATCAAACTGGAGGATTTGATACCAAGTGAAATAAGCCAAGCACAACAAGATATATATTACATGAGATTATTTTTATGTACAATCTGAAAAAGTTGAGCTAATAGAATCAGAACATAGAATGGTGGTTACCTGAGGCTGGGGGTGAGGGCTATGGTAAGGAGAAATGTGGATCAAAGGGTACAAAGTTTCAGTTAAATAGGAGGAATAATTTTTTTGTTGTTGTTATATTACAAAGCATGATAATAACAATGTATTTTGTGTTTCAAAATTGCTCAAAGAGTAGATTATAAACACTCTCATCACCAAAATGTATGTAAGTTAGACAATGGATGTATATCAAATAGCTTGGTTTACAACACTATACACATGTATCACGTTGTACCCCATAAATACGTACAATTATTACATGCCAACTAAATATTTTAAAACAAATTAAAAATAACATTGTGGGTAGGGTTTTGGTGTTAATAAAATCAAAAGTTATACTTTGAATACTTTAGAATTGAGACAACCAAAATGTACTCAACAGTGAAAATGGATTTCAAAATTAATCTGATCATTTAAAAATATTTGTTAAAATGGGATTTAAAGTATTCAACCTGCAGATGCCAAAGAATAACGGCAGATGTGTTAGTCAGCTCCAGCTACAAAAACAAAATACAACAGACATTTATTATGGGTGCTTTAAACAGTGGACATTTATTTTTCAGCCTTCTGGAAATTAGGAAGTCTGAGATCAAAGTGCTCACCTATTCAGATTTTGGGGGCCCCTATTCCTGGCAGGTAGAGTGCTGGCTTCTCACTGCTTCCTTCCCAAAAGGAAGACAGGGCTAAAGTTCTTCCTCTTTCATGAGGACACTAGTTCCCCATCATGGAGGCTCCACTCTCACAACATCTAGCTCAACAGTCTCTTCTTATAAGGACACTGATGTCATTGTGAGGACTCCACTATTATGACCTCATTAAAACTGTCCCCCCAAAAACAACCACTTCCAAACACAATCACACTGGAGATTAGAGCTACATATATGATTCGGGGGCAAAGAAGACAAAGCAAACCTTTGGTCCACAACAGAAATGGCATAAACATCTTTACTAAGCAAATTTAACTTAGATGAAATGGACCATTTCTTTAAGAATGATGAAAACTACAGTAATCCACCAAATATGAAATATATAATTTGAATAGCCCTATAACTTAAGTAAATTTAATTTATAATTGAAAATCTCCCCATAAAAGAAATATTCAGGTCACAGAGTTTCACTGACTTCTACCAAATCTGTAAAGAAGTATTATTAGCATTTTTTTTAGACAGGTTCTCCCTACATTGCTTAGCACCTTGCTAAGTTATTGATACTGGCCTCAAACCAGCAATCCTCCTGCCTGAGCCTCCTATATCTCTGGAATTACAGGCATGCATGACTGCATCTGGAATAACACCAATTCTTTACAATTTCTTTGAGAAAACAGACAGGAAGTAATAGTTTCTAACTCATTTTATGAATCTACTGTTAGATTGATATCAAACCCAGTTAGAGACAATAACATGGAAAAAAAAATACTCTTGCAAATTGACACCCCCAAACTTCTTTAAGAAACATTATGAAAGAGAAATTGGCAATGTATAACAAGAAAAAGATAAAGTTCTTCCTAGGGATCCAAGATTGGGTTAGTATTCAAATAACAATGTAATCCACTATTTTATCAGGATAAAGAAAAAGAGTCACATGATCATATTAACTGAAGAAAACAAAAAGCACCAGTTCAATACCCATTTATAATTTTTAAACATCACAGAAATAGGAATAGAGTGAAACTAATTCCACTTGACAAAGACCATCTACTAAACCCTACTAGTAACATGATACCTACTGGTGAAAAACTGAATGCTCCCAACCTAAGGTCAAGAATGAGATAATTAAGTGCTTCAAACTGTGTTGTTTCACATAGTGTTGGAAGTACTAGCCAGTGCAACAAGTTAGGAATGGAAATTTAATATCTACAGATTGTTAAGAAAAGTCATCTTATTTGCTGATCATATGACTTTCCACATAGGAAAGTCATATGATCAGCAAATAAGTTTGGTGTGAATTTAACAAAACATGAATAAGACTTATATGCTGAAAATTACAAAAAAAAAGACTGACAAAAACAAAGAAAAGTTACATAAATTGAGATACTCTGTATTCATGTAAAAAGAAGACTTAACATAGTAAAGATGTAAATTCTCCCCTAATTGGAATACAAGTTTAAGGCAGTTGCAATCACATACCCATCAAGTTTGTTTGTTTTTGTTTGTTTAATGTAGACAAAGCTAAAGTAAAATGTATGTAGAAGTATAATGGAACCAAATTAAATAATGCAATTTTGCAAAGAATAAGTCTTCAAATCATAACTAGAATGAATTCATGAAAGATTTTAAGACTTATGTACCTATAGTAATCAAAACTGCACGGTATTGGTAGAAAGACACAAAGTTGAATGCAATAGAACAGAATACCTAGAAACAAAGCCATACAACTACTCACAACTGACTTTTGAAAAAAATGCAAGTGGATTCAGTGGAAGAATAATGGGGTTTCAAAATGTGATGCCAGAACAATCGAACACTGAAAGTATGACCCATAAAACAAGAAATTGATGTTTGATGTCATCAAATTTTAATATTTTCATTACCAAAAATCCTCATAAGAGGATAAAAGAAAAGCTATATACTGTGAGCAATTATTTTCAAACTACACTTATGACAAAGAACTTGTCTCTAGAATCTACAAAGAACTTCAAATGCCAACAATAGAAAAGGATGCAATTCAATTAGAACAGGAGCAGAAAATATGAAGAGATATTTTACCAAAAAGAAAATAGAGACAGCAAATAAAAATATGAAAATACATTCCATATTATTATTATTGTTGTTGTGCATAGTAAAATTATGAGTTACCATTATGTATCAATTACAATGCCTAAAAAATAGTAACAAGAGCAAAAAGAGACAGGATACAGAGAAAATGAATTGCTTATATATTGACAGTGGAAATATAAAATGCTATCTCTACTCTAGAGAAACGTCTGGTAGTGTCTTAAAATTCTAAACACACATCAACCATAAAACCTAGCTACTGTAATCCAGAACATTTATCTCAAAAGAAAACTTATTTTAAATTACACAAAATCCTGCATATAAATGAATATAGTATTTCTACTTGCAATCAACTGACCTGGTATTGCATTTTGGATATGGTTTGAATGTCTTGCCAAGGTTTCGTGTGTGGGAATTTAATTCCTATTGTGAGTTTCTAAGAGAGTAGGAACTTAATCTAGTAGGGTGTTTAAAGGTGGCATGGAGTTATTAATGATGGTGGAATGTGATGATCATTATTACTCAAAGTACAGGTATGAAGACACAAATTGGTGTGAATTTACTATGCATACAACCAGAGATATGAAAAATTGTGCTCTATATGTGTAATAAGAATTGTCATGCATTCTACTGTCATATATAAATAAAAAATAAAATTTTAAAAAGGTGGAGCCCTGGGAAACTGCTTAAGATTACATAAAGTCATTATGGTAGAGCAGAATCCCACTGGCTTTAGCCTGAAAGAGAGACAATAAGACACACAGATTCACGCACAGGTTCCCTATCTCTTGCCATATGATGTCATGAACCACGTTGCAACACTGTCAGCAAGTTTTATAATAACTTTTTATAAAAGTTTTATTTTCTTTATAATGCTACCCAGACATAGGTATTTCATACAATCTCAAAAGGTTCTATGATACATGGTTCCATTCACAACTTTCTTGAACTGACAAAATTATAAAAAATGGAGAATAGATTAGCAGATGACGTGGATTAATAAAGGGGTAGGAGACAGAGGAAAGTAGATGCCTCTATTAAAGTAAAACGTGGCAGATCTTTGTGGTGATAGAAGTTTTCTGTATCTTTACTGTGTCCATGCTAATATTCCAATTGTGATGTTGCATTACAGTTTTGTAAAATATTACCATTGCAGAAAACTGGGTAAAATGTATATGGGGTCTCTCTATTATTTTCTTATAGCTGTATGTTAATCTATCCAAAAGTGAATGACAATGAAAAATTAAATAAACACAATTTTTAAAAAACACTTGCTTTGAATACCTACTATGCGTTTCTGTTTTAGGTGCTGAATTTATACAAGTGAATCAAACAGACAAAACTGGTGTCTAGTGGAGATTACATCATAAGGCAGGAGAGGATAAGGTCTAGAGGCAGGGCAAATAAAATGATGTGATCACAAAAGTACTCATGACAAGGCAACATCTGAGTACAGACTGGAAGGAGGTACAAGAGTGAGCCATGTGGCTACCTAGAGTTCATACAGTTCCTTTCTCTGCATACATAATTTTCTGTAGCTTCTGGATAATCAGCCAATGTTCTACAAATCATTCTGGGTTGAAATTCTCAAAATTATCCCTCTCTAAGGGCTATTTTTTCATAATGAAGCCCAGATCACTAGTATGATCAATCCAGGGAAAGTAATAACTAATTATCATTTATGATTTTTTTTTTGCAAGGAACCATTTGCATGTATCTAGGTATTATTGGAGATTGTGTACGGAAAATAATGCTGTTTACTATAATCCTCAGGAAAATACAAAACATAATTAGGAAGATAAATAAAAAAATGTCACAGAGAATTAGAAAATAAAAAGGAAAAATGATATTTTAATTATCAGCTAATTTAGATGAAATATAACCACTTTGTGCAATAATATCAACAATCCAGGGTTACATGGTCAATCATAAACACATGCCCTTAATGCTTCCGAGAGGCTTCCGCAAAGCCAGTGTCATTTACAGAGAAATGTGAGGGACTTTACAACAGTGCACAAGGGCCCAAGGGTTTTCTAAATGAAACCAGTTAGCACTTTTGGCACATGCAACACACAGGCTACTAACGTTCCTTGCAGTAAAATTACAAGTAAAATTAATTTAAAGGCAAACTGGCTCACCATATGATAAGAACGGAAGACCTTAGGATATGGGATGATTCCAGAAGCAACTGATCTTGCTAAGTAAGTTACAGAGGATTTTAAAACTGTTCTTCAACATGCATTTCTCCTAATTGCATTTGGAGGAAATCTTTTTCTTCTGAGCTGCTCTTTCAGAAAAGGCCAAGTCTGAATAAAACAAATCTTTAATGCACTTGACTGACCCTCATTCCTCCTTAGAATGGAAAACTAAATATGCTTGATTAAGGGAAGGAAGTTGGCTTCCCTTCAAGGAAGAGCCTAGAGATTCCAAGAAGACTCTTATCACGGTGGAGTTTCTCCCAAAGTCTGCTCCTCTCAGCACATCTTCATGTGTTCTGTGCATCTCAATGGGAATAGACATTGTAATGCTTTTCAAATTGTCACAAGTTGCAAAATTAAACATGTGCAGCATAAAAATAGCACACCATGGGGCTGCAAAGAGAAGCAGAGCAGAGCCCTGCGGCAAAGTCACAGGTTTTAAAAGTGGGTCTTGATAAAATATTAGACTAGCTGGTGTCCATTAGAAAGGAATGTCCCAATGCCAGGTCCATTATTATTCCTGGAGCATCACTAATTACTTCCTTTAATGAATAAAGAGCAAACCAACACACTATTACTGTTTACATCAAAGTTGGGGGCAGCTTTGTGAAAGCTTTGTGGCTTACAAAGCAAGTCAAACCTACTGGCAGAGAAAGAACCCCTTCCAATGCACCTAAATCTCACAAGTCTTCCAGTAATGCTTAGAGGATGCAATTGTGGAGGTTGTCCACCATACTTTATGTCACCAGTGGGAACTAAACCATTGATAAATATGAGACTCTTGTATCACTTTGATATTAAGGAAGTGAGATAACAACGCAACAAATATTTACCTTTAAATAGATTCACATAAGTATGTAGCAAAACTTATGAGATTTTAAAAGATGCAAATCCTGGAGGGCTCAAGAAGGGAATTATTTCTCTCAAAGTATAGAGGTAGAATTATTTTGTTTAGTTTTGTTCTTATGAGGAAGAGCCACCACTTGGCACACACAAGTGTTCTAAGATAAGTAAAAAGTGTTCTTGATATAAGTGTATGGTTTGGAGAAACTGACCACTGGATATGTGCACCAGGCTCCCTCCATGAGTCATCACCCACCACAGTCCAGCCTTGCTATGATTGACAGAATAGGAGGCGAGAGGAGAGGCGTGTTGTTGATGTAGAACCCTGAATGTCACTGACAGAACCACGCGTCATATTCAAAAGAATAGATTTGTTGAACAATAGATTGGGGTATGGGTAGCATCCTGGGATTCTAGGGAAGTTTCTGCATTGAGTTGCAGGACTCAAAGAAGGGAGGTTGAGAGCCAACAGGAGTGAAAGGTTGTGTTCCCAACCAGAGGTTTACAACCAGTTCCTAAGAAAAAAGAGTCACATGTGTCTCTGAGTTCAACATCCCACAAAATGAGGCTGAAAACAATGTCCCAAAGAAATATATACCAACCAGACTCTTAATGAAAGGTGTTTTCTTTCTGGTGGGTGAAAGAAGGAATGATACTCTAATTTAGCACAGAAATTAAACATCAAATTATTTACCAACATTCAACTGCATCTTACCCCACCCCCATGAAGTAGCCATGCACTCTCCTGCCTACCAAAGCACATATGGTTATTGGGAGTATGAAAACAGTGTCCCACAAATATATCACAATTTTAGGCTTGTTTTAATGGAGATCCTGGAGCTCATCCACTCAATTTTATCCAGACTGCTGCTCCTTTTTCTCATGTATCATCTTTAGCCCATTTGCATCAGATCCACCTGGAATGCCTGTTTAAAATGCAGAGTTCTTGGATCCCACCTTCAAGAAACAGACAGAATCCCTGAGAATGGGGAAGGGGGTCTTACATGCTTATTAATTTCCGAGTTTTCAAAAATCTCAAAATGTTGATATCGAATGTGATCTATGGCACCTACCCTGTTGGAATTAAAGTTGATGAAAAGTCAAATTTCAAGCTAAAGGTGACAAGATTATGACTCTATAAAAGTCTCAGTAACCCACCAGATATTTCTACCGGATGCCACCTGCAGATCACTAAGAGCCTGGGATGTGGTCTTGGTGATGCAAGCTTTCATTGTCCAAAGAAATAACAAGCCAATGAAGGAAGCTCCATTTCCATTATATCAAAGGCAATCAATATACAGTCTAAAAACAAGCTGGATACTCATTTGGCCTCAAGAGAAGTCATCAACCACAGGCCATCCTGTGGTAGTGTCTATCGGAATCTAATGGATCCTCATAGACATGGCCACCTTGCCTTTTTACAGTACTTTATTGAAATTGCCAGTATATTTAAAAACAATTAGGCCAAACACATGATCTAAACTTTAGGATCCAGGACGATACCTCTCTCTGTTAACTTTTTTCAAAGATTAATCCTTTTTTCCTTTCAAATATACACTATGTAACCAATACAAATCTGAGGATGCTGTACTCTAACAAAAAAAAAAAAAATTGTTGTTTGCTTTTTGTTTTTTAGGGAAGAGGTACAGGCCTTGATGCTTCATTCTCCTGTGAAGCGAGATCTCAGAAAAGGCCATTTTAAGCCACAGGTAACTAGGTAAAGGATGGAAGTATAATAAAAAATAATAACAAAGAGCAATAGATTTGTTGACCTTTCTCTAACCCCATCCAACATATATAGACGATGACTTGATTGAGTAAATTTTTATTGGGTTTCTGTTTACCAGGTAGAGGTTGGGAACTAAATTTCCCATGATATTAAGATATATAAGAAGCATTTAGAAATGCTGAAGAAAGGTCAGCGGTAAAGGTCACATGTCAAAGTCATCCATACAGAAGTGGCAGTTAAAACTAAATATGGAAGGGAACAGAGATATGCCCTTCAAGCTGATGTCACATTGCCTGCATTATACATGACATTGTTCTATGTTTCACTTGAGATCAATTGTTTTGGTTATCATAAAACAGACAACCTGTTGTTTAAAACAGAAAAGATACAAATTAAAAATATAGACAGATCAAAATACATGCTAAAATGGCAAACAAACTGAGAACCACTCTGCAAAGATTACGATCAATAAGAAGGATGGTATTAAAAGCAGAAATATTCTTTATTTGTTCAATAAAAAGTATTTTCTCACTTATGTAAACACCTAGGAATATCAAATGCAGTAGTATTATACAATCACAGAAATATATTTACTCAGTGATATTTACACCAAGTTCTAATTCTCTTTGGTTTGAGTAATCCGTTTGTGCTAGCTTTTTATAACTACATTAATGCCATATGCCAAATGCCAATAAAAACAACATACTTCTTACTTCAGCAGCTAATAATTACCTACATCATATTATAACAGCCACCAAGACTTCCAGCACAGGCAACTTTCAGATTATATTGCATAGGAGAAAACACACAGACACACCATTGTGGAAAACATAGCAATATACCAGTGATAAAACACAACTATTCTCCTCAAACTACATATTCTTGTTTTGACATACATAAAGCAAATTATTAGATTATGGAGAAAATAAAGACCTCTTTTGGGTTTCAGCTCAGAACCCCATATTCAAATTTGACTAGGTAAAGGCAAAACATGGCTCTGCATTCTCCACGCCTTTTGAATGTCCTTGAGTGTGCCTTAAGGATGTGTTTCCAAAGAGCAGTCTGAAGATGATTTCGCCGCACATACTCCCCTGGAACCTGCAGCCGTACTCCCTTCTCATCAGAGCAGTGTGATTAAATATTCAGGACCCTGCCATGGTGGTGCATAGCAAAGTAATGCAGGGCTCTGACCTTCTCCTGGAAAATCAGTCAGGGAACAAAAGCGTGACAACGAGTGACACTAACTATGTGCTGTAACCGAAAAACCACCTAATGCAGTTTGCATGTTACATACTGTTCGGTATGGTAAATGTACTGTTAAACTCCTACCACAGGAAATGGACTGGAAGCCTCTTAAAATGCATTTTACAAATTCCACAGCTGACCCTCTGCTTCATGTGCCAAGAGCAGGAGGCAGTGGGATGAACACTGGATTTTTATAGTCATGTCTGTGTCCTGCTCTCTCAACCACTAAAGCTAGGCAAGTTGTTTTAGGTCTCAACTGCCTAATCTTTAAACTGGGGACCTTATATTAAACAGCTTCTGTTTCCTTCCTAGCACACACAAAAAATTTGTGTGTCTAATATATAGAATTCTAAATGTTTTTAAATAGTCACAAAATATACCATGCTACAGATATACTTTCATTTACTCACCCTGACCTCCAGTGATAGACAAGCAAGATTTTTTTCAGCTGTCCTACTACCATCACAAACAGTACTGCATGGATAGTCCTGTACATGTATGCTTATGATATGAAGCTTTCATTTGAACAGGTGAGTGTCATTAACTTAGAGGCATGTCTATTACACATTGTAATATAAAAAGGCAAGTTAAAAGCCATATATATAACATGATTCTACTTTTATGAAATAAAACTCAATTCTTTACAGGTGTGTGATTCCTTTGCATAAAACTGTAAACCAGTTCATTGGAGAGAGAGAACAGATGGGTAGTGCTAATATTTAGAATATGAAAGCATAACACTTATGAAAATATAAAAAAACATTTAATATCCTTTTATGAAAAAGAAATAAGATGAATGAAAAACATTAATTCCATTGAATGATAAAAATATAGGCAATATTTAGTTGGATTCCTTCTGTTACTTTCATATGGTTTTTGCAGAAAAGAAACATTAAGACAAAAAGGAAAATAATGAGACTGTGATGTGATCGTCCCAGAAGACCCCTGAAAAAATACCAATGGCATTATGCATTCTTTATGGGCAGTATACAAGGATGAGAATATTTCCTGTGTTTTTGGAATTGGTCTCCACTCAAAAACATGTGGTATAAGTTATTACCCACAAAGAATGAGGGAACTGAAAATGAGAAAGGTTAAATGAGTTACCAATATTTGTTGCAGTATTAAGTAACACAACTCAAATGTATGCCACTCTGCCTGATTCTGAAACCAATTAGGTAAGTTCATATCCTACTTCTATGTGCAGTAGAGAGATAATGTTTTGGGTTGAATTCTCCCTTTTCTACTCTGGGAGTCACTAAAACTACAACAGATAAACCTACATTTTTAAAGTAGCTAAAGTAAAAGTTAATATTGTTTTTTATACAATACCAAATTTTTTAATAATATCATTTTTACAGTCTAAAACTATTAATAGGATCCTAGATACTATATTTAGTAATTTAGCAAAAGCAGGGTAAACTAATTGGAGGATTAGTTGGAATTTGGGTTAAGTATATTATTATTGTATCCTATACATTATTTCCTTGTGTGTTAGCTGAAAACGTATTCTAAGACCCTCTCCCCATCCTTTATCAGACTGATAGGTATGCTTTCAATATTTTACAAATTTTGTTGGCAAAGGGCTACATATCTCATGGGAATTTGGGTGCTCTACCACTGAGCTGTATTAAAACCCTGTGCAGAGAAGATAATTAAACCCTAATCCCAAGTTACATGCTATTAAGGGGCAGGACAAGTTTTAATATGTCTTCTTTTTCTTTCAGTAGTACTAGGGATAAAATTCTAGGGCCCTCTATATTGAGCTATATTCTCAACCATTTTTATCTTTTGAGACAGGTTCTTATTAAACTGCTAAGGCTGGCCTCCAACTTGTAATCCTCATTCCTCAGCCTTTGGAGTTTCTAGGGTTGCAAGGGTGCACCACTACACCTTGCTCACAGATGGATTATTCCCGTGAGGGAGTTGCGAACACCTCACTCACATGCCTTCTCCTGAGATTCGCACTCTCCAGGCCTTTCTCCTAATGCAGTATAGCATCTCTGGTTTTGCTGCTCAAATACAGATTCATTTCCACAAATGTTTATTCCAGCACCCTTCCCACAGCCCAAAGTCATGGGCAGCTGCTGAGGTGTGGAATTAAAGGATATGTTTTTCATTTTGAGATCTGAAAAAAAAATTTTAGTCTAGAAACAATTTGCCAACATTGTCTTCATTCTGCTCCTTTTTCTTTCTAAGCATGTGTTATTCAGGAGATCGGTTTCATGGGCATTCACTCCACCACTGAACAAGTTAGAAAGGCAAGGGACTATAGACTGAAGCCATCTGAGAGTCTTATACCAGCTCTTTTACTTGTTCCCCATGACTTGGTCCAAGTCATTTAAAATGTCCAGGTCTCAATTTCCTCATGTGTAAGAGCAACAAATACTATCTGCCTAACAGACTATCCTATACAATTCTTGTGAGAATTAAATGAGAAAATGCATATAAAATATATTGGAAAGTATCTGTTATCTGTGAGATGTATTGTCAACAGAATTTGCTGCTCCTACTACTATTGTTTCCACATGGAAAGGGGGATTTTTCTGAAATAAATATCAACTAGTCAGGGGGAGTATCCAATTTCCCTGCAAGTACCTAGGATATTAGAAATCAGCACTATATTAATCAACTAAGCAGTTTGTAGATAATATAGGGATATATATGTACTTTCTCTTATCATGTAAACACTGGCTTTGTAGTCAATAGGAAAAAGTAGCAAAATGATTGATTTTCAAAGTACAAGAGCATAGACAGAGTCATGAGTGGAGGTTGGACTTCATTCACTTCAAAGAACTGTAAAATTGAATAACAATGGTGTAAGGGTGTGCACATTTCTGACAAGTGTCTAGAGCATCCATTCACTTCTAAAATTTCTAATACTCTAAAAAGAATATATGTCTCTCGATTAGATATAGTGGGCATTGGTAATAAAATAAGTCGTCAGCTTTTTTCCCCTTAGAAACCTGAACAATACATTTAACATATACTCTTAGATATAGAGTCTGGTGCCATGTTCTGTCATTGTTTGAGGTGATGTTTTCTTTTGCTAGTTTTATAAAAATCAGAAACTTTCTTTAAAAAGTAATGGGTTGTAGTCAGTAACTGCTGTACCTTCAGTGGTTCCTGGTGTACTTTCTCACTCACGGGGGCTGGGAACCATCCATCTCTCCTCTCCTGGGCATACTGACTACTTTACAATCTCCCCTGGCATTTATCAGCCTGCTAACCCCCCTTGTTCTTTGTGAGAAGGCTACAACAGTAAACCCTTCTTTATTATTGGAAATCTTTGTTATTGAAAAGGAAGGGTGAAGGCAAGAAGGTGGAACAGAAGGATGAGAAAGGTACAGGCAGGAAGAATTAGTGGAGGAAGAGGAAGAAGAATCCAAGGAAGGGGGTAAGAGGAAGGAAAGTAGGTGGGAGCTTCTTCGAGAAGGGAAGAGGGAATATGACTTGGTAGCATTTGGCATGATTAACAATAGGTTCCTGAGAGAGAGCGCTTCCCAACCCCTCAACTCCCCCACACACTCAGCACACTCACTCTGAGATAAAGCAGTTGAGGGCAGCTTGACCCACAGATTTTAAAGTTACCTATGAATAAGTATTACATAGCATCTTTTAATAACCAGCCTTTATCAAGTATTTATTTTATAATACCAAGTTACCCTACATCAGTGTGCACATCTTTATCTATTGCCAAACTATTTTCTGGAGGATGAACAAGGGGACACAATCCTCTGTAGTGAACTACCACAAAATCCCTTTTTTTGCTATTTTCACTCATTGATCTTGATACATTTTGAATGTTGCATGTCTGCCATTGATGACTCGAGATTAATTATTTTCAGCTCAGTTTAATGAATGTGGATTGAGTTCCTTATGGCTTTCCTTATATTAAGGTCAGGAGAAAAAAATTGTATCAGCTCTAAAAACCGTATAGGAGTACAAATGTCAGGGGCGAGTTGCATCAGTCAAAAAAGTACTAGCTGGAAAAAAAAACTTATTTTTATAAAAATTAATTTGCTTTCCTCTTGAAAAAAATCTTCCGCTTTCATGATACAGTTTCCAATTTTTTTCTTTTTAGTTCTGGTACCGTAATTGCAAAATATTTCACTTGTCTCTCACATTATTCATTCACATTCATCCACACATTTATCTTCATGAAAGAATGTAGAATCAGGTTACTCTAATACAACTTCTCAGATTTCTTTAAGATCAGCATTAAAGTGGAGACACTGGGATCCATTGGAATTTAATGTGCAAAATGTATTAATGTGGCCATGTGAAGAAGCTTTTTTCTAATGATCTCAATTTTACGGGGAGCAGTGAAGGTTACAAATAAAGCCAATCCTTCTTGGTCAGCTTTGGTGGTCATTCAGTTATCTAGGGAACTTCAAGTCTATTGGTAAAGTGGTTCAGTGCATGTATGGGGCCAACATAAAAGTCTTTAATTTCTGATAAGAAACAGAAACTTCTAGTTCTTTGGAGCCCTATATTAAGGAGTTAATAGATGAAGGCATGAAGCTTTCTTATAAGATAGTCTGATAGACACGTTCACTCCTGTAAGTGAGTCAGCTGGGATCACCTCTTCTGCCATCCAGGCTGATTAACCCATTTAAATTTCCTCCCCTTCAAAGCTGGTGTGACTCATGTCTGCCATTGTAAAATGACTTTGTTAATGAGAGCACAGGGCTGTGGCCAGATACTGCTGTGTCTCCATTACTTGAGCCAATTCATTCCCCCTTCTGGGATGACTCTTAGGAGCTAAGCGTATGTAAATTTAGAAACACCTTCTGAGAAGCCACTTCCCTCCCAGACAGAGGGTGTGAAGCAAGTTCTCCTGCAGACATAGTTGGCCTACTGTCCACTTAGAGATTAACCAGCCACACTGGAGTTTCTCAGTTCAATTCCTTCTGTCTGATGAGCTTCAGGGATGCTTACAAATATCATCTTCCTCACTTATACTCAGTTTTCCCAGACCATTGTTTCTCAACAGCAACATTATTTTGAGTCAAATAATTGTTTGGTGGTTGTTTTGGGGTGTTGCCCTGAGAAATGGAGAATGGTTAGTAGCCTGCAGGATCTCTACCTACTGAGTGTCACAAGTATATCCCCAGTTGTGCCAATCAAAAATTGTTACCAGGCATTTCTTAATGTCTTCTAGAGGAAATAACTGCCCCCAGTAGAGAACTACTGTTCTAAGCCCATGAACTTGATTCATGAGAGTGCCACAGATTTTTCCTTTGAGCCTTACTGACTCAGATTTTACATGTGCTTTTGGCACTATTAACTGCATGATTCACTATTTCACTATATATTAACTATATAGCTCCCTAGAATCCACTGGATTATTATGGTAAATCAAATGCACACAGGAGTTAGTTCTGAGCATTATATGCCCCTCGAGGAACAAATGTCTTTATAAGAATTAGAATATTCCAGAGTAAATGGGATTTTATTTTCCTGGTATTGCAAGTTCATAGTCACCTACCTTCAATTAGAAGCCTAAGACTGAGATAAAGGAGTAACAACCAGCAGTCAAATTTTATTCTTGTTTGTTTCTTATTTTTCTTTATACCAATGAACTGATTAGAATGTGCACATATCAGCCCTCTTGTTCCTGTTCTGACTTCAAGGTCTTTGACCACTGTCCATTTACAGTGTCCCCTATCCCTGCTTACTAGCTTCTTCTTTAACATAGCTTCCACTACAAGCTCAGTTTTATATTGAATCAATGAGCATTTATCTGTTCTTTTGTGTTTTAGTAGATCATCCACTCAGAACTACAGCATCTACTTGGCTCAATTCATCATGGCATCTTTTTAATTTCTATGCTGTAAATCATCTGTCAGCGCATGATAGAGACATTCAGAACACAAAGAAGTAAGAGATAGTGATTTATCAGTGGGGAAAAAAAAGAGAAGAGGAAACACATATTCTTAGAAATACCCCAGCTGACTTCAGAACCTCTGAGAAGTCACACTATAGAACTACAGTAAAACGGTTGTCTATAGTAATGACCTTGAGCTTTCCATAAATAAATATGTATACCATAAGAAAAGGAGAGAAATGGTACTATGTTTATAAATAGTTCCATCTTATCTTTTAATATAAAAGTTGTAACATTTCAAGGGATAATTTTAATTATCTGCAAAGTATGCTTATTTAGAACACATCTTTCCTAAATAAAATAATTACCGGAATATTTGTATCTATGCCAATTAGATTGATTCATATAAAACTACTGCTTTATAGACCAATATTGACAATTACAAATTTAACCCAAGAAGCACTAAGTTCTGAAACACAAAAAAAGAGAATATCAACTAGTCCTGCATCCTTCAAAAGCAAACACATTTAAAATTTCATTAAAATAATTCATTTCTATTTTGCTAACAGTTCATGAATGTTTTCTTGTTGCAAGTATAGTTTTATGATCACAGAAACCCAAGAATATTAACTATAAATGATAAAATAACACAAGATTGAGGAATCACTCCATGACCATATAACCAATGGATAAATAAGTGAAGTAAGTGATTATTTCAATGAGCACATCTACTTGCAAAAGATTCTTCCTGGATCCTCAATTATCTATTTTGCCAATATTAATGCATTTTAATTTCAGATACCATATACATTTGGGGGGTTGTTTTTATCATTCTTCAAATGACAGTGCTCAGCGGCAAGGACTTCAAAAACAAAGCAAGCCAATGAATCATATTAAGTCTCAAGACACAACAAGCACCCTAACAAGTGATCATCAAAGAAGGAATCTTTTTGCCAGTGAAACCCCTTTAGCTATTAATCTGTGATGTTGGCTAATGTTGGAAAGCAATAAGAAATACACGCTTCAACACATGATACAGAATATAAGAGAGAATGTCAAAGAGGACACAGAAAGAGAGAAACTAATTATATTAAAAACCTAGGAACTCTAAAATGAACTCATTTTATCTCAGAGGAACATAAAGAAATATAAAGGAATCAATTTAAATTTATTATGTGCCTGCTGCTCCTTCAGCTGTTGTTAACAGACGCTTCATGGAGAACCTATGGGGAGAAAAGCATTCTCATAGGTTCTCTTGGAAGGAACCTGGGGAGATCATGTTGGAATCAATGTAAATGTGAGTATATGGTACTTCATCAGGGCTGAGTTTTATTTTATCAGCTCAAAGAAGCTAAGTAAAGTTCAGGAAACAGCTATTGAATAAATAAATAATACCCCTATTCCTATGCCCTCTAGAAATCCTTGGTATATATAGTAGAGGCTAGTACTTGACCTTAAACTCAGCAAAAGCCAGAAGAAATGGAAGAAAACAAAAAGAAAAAGAAGAAGAAAAGATAGTGAGAGCATTGGTTACTTGATACTTTTTCAACATCTGTTTTCATCAATTTATTCACCAACTGGTGATGAGAGAGGACTTCTAATCTTCAAGTCCCCATTTAAACATCTCCGCTCTCTTTTTTATGCTCACATAGGTGCATTAGACTAGCTGCATGTAATACCACATAAAAGGCTTTCCATAGAAAGTAGAATACATAGTTTTCCAATTTCCACAGATAAAATACAAATAGCAAAAACGGTTCAATAGAACAAAATATTCAATCCTCCAAAGATAAATGGAGCCTCACAGCAGATAGATGCTAAAGAAAATTCAAACCAGACTCAAATGCTGGGAATTTTTAAGTATTGTTTTCTTAGAGATTGATAGTATGATTATCAACCTGCTATCACAGATGTAAATAACCATGCTTCACAATAAAAGGGGAAAATTGAAAGCTTTTGTGCAACACTAGACCCTTAATTCAGAGTTTGATTAAAATGTCCAGTGCACTAATGCAATGTTTATGTACAAAACATTTTTTTTCCAGTATAGTATAATAATTTCAGGTACAGACACCAGTGCTAGATCACCTGGATTTGCAACCACACTCTGCCTTTATTGGCTATGTAATATTAATCAAGTTACTTAACTTCTCTGCACCAAAAGGCAACACATGATTACACCTGCATTGGGTGTTTTATAATAATTTATGTTTTTTTTCTTGATATTTTGCTTTTTCTGTTTCCCAAGCTTCCAATACTGAACAAATTTTAAAAGTGAATAATAAGAAACTGTACATGGTAGATGATAAGGCACCAAGCAAAAAAGCAGACATCAGCCTGGGTGCACCTCCAGTGCTATAACTTTCAACTTCAGTTGCAGTCAATATAATTATCCTTTTTCAAATCAGTTCATGCAAGGTATAAGTTAGGTACTCAATTTGTGTAATTAAGTAGTTTCTGAAGGTAAGTACATACCCGTATTGATGTTCTTTGTTAACTGACTGAAAATATCACACAGAAATGCATGCCCTCTCATTGTCAAACAGTTTTTGGACTTCATCATTAAAGAATTGAGCTCTTGATTACATATCCTATTCTAATATATCCAATAATACTTTGGCTGCCACACCAATAAAACACAGTTGGAAACTCAGCCCGTATTATTCACATAGTCTACATAATTCTTTCCTTCTTCCATAGTAATAAGCTAACACACAGTCATCCTCATAACCACATAAGGTTAATTTCCTCCCAATTATATGTCATCTTCATAAGCATTCTCTAAATGCAGAGTCATGTCTTATCTATGAAGGAGCTCTAAGCAATGCTTATATATTTTTATTTATGTGTATGCATCACTGGTGTAAAGAGAAATAGATTCTTTTATTTCAAAGGTATCTACTTCTGATTTGCACTTAGAACTTAGAGTTCTGAAGTGCATAAATGTCATATTCAATCAAATTACTATTCCATTGAGCTCAGTTTTCAGTCTCTCACCAGTACAAACAAGAGTTATATTATGGAAAACTTCTCAGTTATCCAATCTATGGCTAGGAGCTGAAGAGGGCTGTAAAAATGAATCTAAGCCAGCTCTGTATTTGAGGCTCTCACAAGCCTCAAGGGGAAGAGAGAAAGGAAAATAATCTTGGTGTACAGCTGGGCTCTTACATCTGTGGTTGGGCACATGAGACAGAGAAAGGGGAGAACAGAAAATGTGCTCAGGATAGGAATTACTAAAAAAGATTTTTGCAAAGTTTTAGAAAACATGTAGGGTTTCACCAGGGCTGGGAGAGAAAACAAGGAAGTCCTGCATTCTAAAGACAGAAAAAAGAGCAGCTGAACAGGAGAGGCAGGAATGAGCCTGAGAGGGAGGAAAACTGGAGGACAAGTCCTCCTCCCTGCCAAATCCACCCTATTTTTAGTTAGCATAGGCAGATTTAATTCCACACACCAGTTAGGCAACACTACGATTTTTAATTGAGAATGCAAGAATCACAAGTCAATTCGCATTATAATAGCAAATTTGGCAGGATTCTGTGGTTGCTTGGCTGTTTCCCTGACTCCAGAGAGTACCGGTGGACCTCTGGTTTTCTTGCCAGTTGCTGTGAAGTCCTCCTAAAATATGTTATCACTGTCATTGACATAACATTGCCCTTGTGCATATTTACATTTTATAATATCCTCACATTATATGGTAATGTTTTTGAACTACTCTATGATTAAACATGTAGATTTTGACTACATACACATTCTCAGGCAGAACATCTAATGTTTTAGAGAGGAGGTCATAAAAGAATTACCAGTGATGGCAACCTGGTAAGGAAAGTTGTGCCTTCAGAAAAAAATAGACAAAAGCTCTATAAGGATTCTATCAATCTATCTACTTATCTACCTCCCTACCTAAATAATTACTTTAAACAAAGGTTCACAGTCTAGAGACCTAATGAGTCATTCGCTTCCTTAGTCTCCAATCCCATTTATTTTCCCTAAGACATCATTTCTCATAGACCTAACTCACTGAAAACTAAGTAGTGACAAAACAAAATTCAAGGATGATGATAAAAATTCATCTGTTTTCTGAATATGAAGACTCCTCTGATATGACATGACCCAAGCACCTAAATTAGAGAAGAGCTGTGAGAGAAATGGTGCTACTCACTGTTCCATTCCTTTTCTGAATTACTTCACTTACATAGGTGTTTAAATTCACAGGAATTTAAATCAGATGTGGGCTTTCACCCGAATGTATGCACTCTTTCCAGTAATACATTCATAACTACTTTAAATGCTCTATAAAAGAACTATTGAGGGTAGTACATAAAGGAGAAGTACTTTATTGAGAACTGGAAGAGATTAGGTTGTTTTTGTTTTATTTTGTTTTTAAAAAATGCACAAAGACTTGACTATGCATGGCTCAGAAAGTTTTGGTGTCCTGGGAGCTTGGTCATGCATGGTTAGAAGGTATAGACATGTAAATTTGGCCATATATTAATTTACTCTCTAAGGCAAGAACAAGCCTTCCTTCCTAACCTTAAGTCATCTTAAAAAGGAGAAATTTTCACAGAATGGACTCTTTAGGGGCATTATTTGGTTGTGGTCCTTTTGATATAAATGACTCTGAGCTATGAAAGACACCCTGTTCTACTTGTTTATTTTTTAGGCTTTTTAAAAAATTCTCTCTGAGAGTGCTAAGACCACACTGAGTTATGATCATATTATACTCTTTAGGAAATAATCATAGAACATTTCTCAACTTTTTTTTTTTTTTTTGAGATGAGGATCTTGCTAAGTTACCAGTTGGCCTTGAGCTTGGGATTCTCCTGCCTCAATGTTCTGAATACTGGGATTACAGGTTCACAACACTGTGCCTGATTTGTCGTAGATCTTATGTGTAGATCTTACAGAAAAGGAGCAAGAACAAGTGAAAACTGCTTGGGATTCAGGGAAGATAATCAAAATAGACAAATACCTCTTTGGTTGGAGAGAAGGCTCTAAGGGTCCTGAATCAGAATAGACCTTCCATGAGTGATGGTATATGGTCGAGGATTTGAGGACTCAGGATCTATGCATCGGTCTCTCTTTGATCAGACTTAACTGAATATACTATCACAGAGCCCCGATGAGATGTCCAAGGAGACTCCTGAAAGCCAATGAGGTATGGAAGAGAATGGATTTTGAAATCATGTAAATCAGAGTTTGAATTCCAACCTCCCAATTTATCAGCCTTTCACCCTCAGAATATTTTCTTGACTCTTTTCAGTCTCAGTATGATCAATATAACCCTGGAGTGTTATGCAAACATTTTAAAATAACACATGGAAAGATACTGGACATATGTATTCAACATATATCAATTATTAACATACATTACATAAATAGCATCTAAGAATTTAGGTGAGTTGAAAATCTAAACAAAGTCCCGCATTTCTGAGCACCACTGTTTGCCAACTCACCAATTTGTGCTTCTCCCATGAAAACCCTTTAGGAGTATTTTTTGGTTTCGTTTTTGGTCTTCAGTATCCTCCAACCTTTAGATCTCTAGTGGGGGAAATTTTATATTTCCTTCTTTTGGCCTAAGAGATACTATCAATTTCTCAGGTTTAGCATGCAATCTTATGTTCATTTAGTAAACAGATTCACTTTACATATAAGTCTTACTGTTATTCCAAAGTGATGAGATGACAGACTGAAAAGTATCCATAAAGAATAGCACAGTTTGGGGCCATGTTTTAAAGATTCAAGGAGCATGTGACAGAGTCTAGAGTGTAACCTGTGTCAGTATACAGTGGCCAATATCAATCACATCAGAGTAAGAAGTCAGAGGAGGGCCTTTGGATATCTAGAAGTTCCTGTGAGAAGTCAAAATATTTCAACCCTGTGTTTATTCTGCCTGATTTGGTGTCTAAGCCTGGTAAATCTTGGACATGGTTTGTTTGACATCTCTGCTTTTACTGTCCAATTATTCCTAAGAAATTGCTGGTTTCTTTTAAATCAATATTTCTTCATTGAGATACAAATCCAAAAAATTAACAACTTCTTTGTAAATATGTCAAACACACACACACACACACACACACACACACACAAGTTCCTTATTTTTCTCCTTAGACTTCCTATCAAAACATTCACACTATTAATGAATAATAATCCAGAGCTGGTGTTTGGAATATGGTTGAAAAATTGAATATATCAAGAAGTCATCCATAAAATACCCACCTTAAAAGGCAAGAGAAAGCCTCAGTCATAAGAGCAATAAAATGAGTCCAGGCAGCAACAGTGGATCCCTTAAGGAGATCAAGGAGACATTCAAAGTCACGATTGTTTTCCATGTCGTATCTCATCCTCCAGTGAAAGGCATGAGCCTTCAAGATCTGACAGATGTGTAGATTCCCACTTTGGAACAAGGCCCACCAAGTAACCTTTGCATTAGTGTATCTGAAGCTAATGACCTTATCATTTTGATACTCTGTCTCAGCTTCTCTGCAAATGAAATTATAGAACACAAAAACAACTTTCTTCTGCACTTTTTTCTCTCCTTCCTATAAATCGATTTCTTCTTTATCCTGTTCAATATTAATCAGTGAACTTTGACAAGGACTGAGTCTTTAGCAATTTATTCCCTTCCCTTTACTAACAAATCACCTGGCACATAGCAGATATGTAATAAATGATATGAAATTGGCTTAGTAAATTAATTGATCAATCAATCAGAGCTCTTCCGTACTAAAAGGAAAACAATCCTCTAAAGGGAAGAATATAAATTCTCTTTCTGGAAAGTGTAAAAGAAAGGGAACACATCACTGCTATCTCATATTGCTTTGGCAATATGTGTTTACTTAATCTACAGCAAGCAAATGCTATGTAGGTTGAAATAATACATATGGAAATAGCTCGATTCTTCTCAAGTTCATTTACATAAAATCTGCAAGCTGTACAGCTGGATATCTATGGGTAGCCATGGTATGTCTCACAATTTCACTAGTTTTGAGGTTTAGTTACAAAGAATCCATGGCATCAGGACACAGGTAGCCTGGAAATGTTTACTTCTCCCTTCAGAATCTTCATGGATAAATAACTGAAGGGGACCATTGAAATGACTTGCTTTTGGGGAAAGCAGTTGTTCCCTCAATAGCTAGCTTCAACCACCTTTCACATTCTCTCAAAGAAGCATGCCTTATGCTTACACAGAAGCTGTATTTTAAGCAGCTAAAAAGGCAGCATATGAAACACTGAACATGAAATTGTCTAGGCATAAAGATGAGACTCAGATAGCAGAGGAGGGTGAGTAATGCTTTTTGCCAAACGATGGAAATTCTGGAGCACAAGTTAGGAAAACCATCATGAGACAGGCATTCAGAAACCAGGAAAGTGTTCTAATGGTCTTAGAGAGGACTGACATTTAATGCTTGTGTTCATTCCTGTTCCTGAAAAATGTTTGACAAGGCCATAAAATTAGCTCCAGTGTCTCTGATCTATGAACACTCTCTATCCTTTAAAAAAAATCACATTTCTTTGCAGTGCAATTGCCTATTTGTTCTCTTCCTTCCCCAAATGTTTTCTGAAAAATTACCCTGTTCACCACTGTTTTAGTCAGTTTTTCTGCTGCTGTGACTGAAGGACCTGACCAGAAGAACTACAGAGGTATCCAATACAATGCAGACGAGCCCTATGTATTTCTTTGATCAATGAATCAATCCTGATTTACATGGATTGTACATAAAAACATTGCTATTAAATTCTAAGTTCTCTTTCTATAAGTTTGGGAAAGTTCATTCTTTCACTTCCATGAAGTAAAATCTAATTCTTCCTAACCAAAGTCTCAAATCATCTAGATAATGGGAATCTGTATATTAGATGCCATACCAGGAAAAAAATGTTACAATCTGATAATGATTCTTCCTCAACTATGCTATTGGTCAATACTTTCAATACTGAAATACATCCAATGGGTCTCACTCTATATTTCAAGTAGTCACTTGCCTTCACTCACCTTGTCTTGGAGAAGCCCCATCCTGGAATGTAACCAATAAGAAGGCCCGGCACTACCCACACACTTCCACTTGGCATCTGGTAATACACTCCACTGGTTTTGCTTCTACTACATTCTCTCTGTCTCTCAAATTCTGTCTTAAAACCCAGTCTCAAACATCTTCACACCTCTTAACTACACTCAACCTTTCAGATAATCTCATGCAAGTAAATACTGACAATTACAAAATATCGATCTCCATTCTGCATCTCCTTCCTAAACTCCAGACTCATTCAGCAATATAATCAATGAACATGTAGTAGACACCTGAAACATAACCAAAACCAATTTTCAAAATTCCCCTTGCTTCCAGCCTATTCCACAGAGTATCTCCTGTTTCTGCAAATGACAATAGCATTCTTCCCGGTGCTCACATTAGAACACAAAGCCTCGTCTCCCACTTCATACCTAATCCATCAGCAAATGGTGCTGGCTCAAGGTTCAGAATGAAAGCAGCTCCTCCTACTACCACCCCTGCAACCTTGGTCCAAGCTGCCAGAATTATTATTGCAGATTTATTGCAGTAGTCTCTTAACTGGTGTGTCTGCTTCTGCCCTTACTGCCTATTGTTGATTCTTAATACAGTATCCAGAGTGAGGCTTTTAAAACACAATTCAGATCATGCCACACCTCTGCTCAAGTCTCTCCAGTGACTATCCATCCCATTCAGAGAAAGAGGCACTTACACCACCCACATCATTTGTCTCCTGGTTCCCTTCTGATTTCATCTCATCTGCTGGCCCTTTTCTCACTCTGGTTCACACAGATGTGTTGCTTCTTTAAAAGATCCAACATGCTCTGCCTCAAGGTGTCCCCCTACCCCCTTCGGTTTCTTCTGCAGGGAATCCCTTCTAAAGACATCTCTTATCTCTCACTGTCCTACTTCCTCCCCATCTTGACTTGTGAGTCAACTTTTCAATGAGACTCTGAGACCACTCCATTAAACTTGAAATCCTCATAGAACACACTTCGTAGCTCTTTCTTTGCTTTAATTTATCTCAATCCTTATTCTAGTGTGACATCACACACACACACACACACACACACACGTTTCTACATTTATTTTGATATGTGTCTTCTCTTTCTTTTAGAATCTAATCTCCATGGCTATACAGACTTTTATCTTTAGAAACAAATGCTATGTCCCTCAATCAGTGCCTGACATATATAGGGCTCCCAAAATACTATTTTGATAATAATAATTGCATACCCATATTGGAACAGGAATCATTTGGGGTCTTGGTTATCTTTTGTTTAGTTACTTACTTTCAACCAATGATATCCTAATGGACACACAATCTGTTTATTTCATTATTAGAGACATTTTTGCATTTAATTTTCCAGGCTTAACATAAATTAAAAAGGAGGAAGAATACACAAGTGACTACTTAGATAATAGATGCTGCTATAAATCTGCTGGTCCCAGAACTAATCTAGAGAACATAATATGTTGGAGGCATACTATTATCACTAGCAATTCTTCTGGGCAAAACAGAAGACTTCTGTGGCAAGAATTGTACTGTGCCAACTCTCAGAAAAGCAAAACAAAAAACAATTTTTGTTATGTTCTATGTAGTCAGAAGTACAGCTTTAAATTATTTTAATTAATGGCTGGATAAAATAAGCATTAATTTTGCTGTAAATTAAGAGAATTAATAGAAAAAAAATTAAAGAAAAGCATAGCTATGGATCATTCCAAGGAAAGCTTCCTGGAAGTAGTGCACAGGGAAAGCAGAAGCTTTGCAAATTTTGGTCTTAATTAAGAAACCATTTAAATTGAAAGGAGCTTTGTTTATAAATGAATTTTACACACAAATAATTTTCTATTTTCATTTGAATCTTTACAACGCAAAAGTATATACACATACTAAATAGCACATTATAAAGATCATACTATTAAATATATAATATGTAAAGTTGAATAAATCATAAATCAGATACAATCTAGGGGTCATTAGTACCAGTTGTTTTGGAAATTCTCCCAGAAGCAATTATTATTAGCTTACTTCTCCTCTCACAAGGATTGTTACCTTTGGTTGCCTAAAGCCCAATGTTTTGTAAACAGTTATTTTATGCTTTTGCTTATTTATTATTACATGCTTCAGTTGGAAGGTAAATTTGGTCTCATCCTTGTTAGAAGCAAATGCCAAAAAAATAATCATTTTAATAAAATGTACATAATTTTATTTAGAAATAAATAAGTACCTGACTCAAGAACTTCCAGGGATATTGTCAAGGAAGGACATATAAAACCAATTCCTATATCTTAAACTCTCTAATTCTGTCTCCTCTCAGTTCATCACTAACATTTGCTACTTGGTCTTATAATTTATCAAATCAAAATCTTTTTTCTAAAATATGAACTCCTTGGAGGAAATAATTCCTTATTATGTTTTACTTCCAATCTGTGTAGCGTAGTCTTGGAACACAGGCAACACCCTGAACATGCTCCGGCACTTGTAAATACAAGTGAATTGGTAACTTTCTGGAGGCTTGGAGATATTAAGATACTGTAAGGAAAAATAAGTTTCCTGAGGGAAAAAAAATCAAAAATTAAATACAAATACTATGTTGACCTTATGGGCCAAAGAAATGTAAGAGTCACAGAACCTGCAGACAACAGTTTAGATGCCTGATCAGTTAAAATTTTATTTTGATTCTTGTTTGCTCTAAAATGGGTATGTATTCAAATCACAAACTTATAAGGTAGAAGGTACACGGGAAGTCACCTGACTCTAGTTCCTGCTGATGGTGGAATCCATGCTGATGACAGACATCAGCCTTATGATCAATTTCTCCAAATGATCAGGGCCCAATTTTAGTAAGAGAGCCTGGTCCCTTCTCAGACAGTATTAATTGGTAGAAGCCTTCTTCCTAGGTAGCCAACATTTCACAAGTTAGTAAGTGCACACATGCACGCACGCGCACACACACAGAGAACTATCTACAAAACATACAGCAGATCTGTCATAATATTTAGACATAGAAATTTTCTTTAAAAAAATGGTAGAGGAGAAGGGGAAAGAGGGAGAAGAACAGGGTGAACAGATCTGAAAGCTAAAATGTGTGTATGAAGACTAGCTCCCTGCTAACTATGTAGTATTTAAGATGAGTGAGACAGTTCTAAGAATATATGGCAAGAACCATGTGTCACAAACATCATACTCATTCTCATCCCCGTGTTTTCCTAAATGAAAACACTTTGGATAGAAACCCACTCCTCATCCTTGATATCCTGAGGGCTTAATCAAACCAAAGATTGCACTATTTAACCTTCATGGGAACAAATCTCCAACTAGAATTTTCCACTGTACTATGATATTCAGGACATAACTCATAATTAATTTAAATTTCTGATTATCTATGCAATATTATCACTTTATTCTATCAAAAAAATAATAATGAGCCTGCCCTTTTCCCACCATGCATTAAAAGTGTTCAAGGGCCCAAAACACCTTACTGGATAGATATAAAGGTTCCCAGAAAAGTCAGAACAGCTAAGTCAGACCATACTTCAGAGGCAGGGCAGATCCTAGAGAACAATGAAAGAACTGAGAATTGGAGAATTGGGAATTGACCTGTACTCTTTATTTCTTATGTATAATCCAGTTATTAAAATTTTATTTGCAATAATAAATGTCTCTTTAGTTTAAATTACCTTGATTGTATAATCTTGTCTTAGTTCTTACACTTTAAGTTGGTCAGTCATTTCTTTGGTTTTCTATTTTTATAAATATATAAAAGGAGCATAACATAGCAGGAAATAAAATTGCTTGCAAAATTTGCTTAATGAAAAATTATTCTGCTTTAACCCAGTTCTATTTATAAGTTACATTAGTATGCTTGGAGACCTTTGCAGTGCCATACTCTAGGATGAAATGATGTTTAATCGGGAAAATAATGTACAACTTATCAAAACAATAGCTCCAGACCTTAAAATGTGAGCTGTTTCAAAAAATATAAATCAAGTACCACATTGATTCTTAATAAATTTAATACCAAATAAGTTAGAAATAACATTGATTTTCATCCACTGTGTTCCTTGTGAATACTCTAGAAATCTGCATTTTTTATTTAAACCTCATAGTAATTCAAAAAGATTCAATCTTAGCCACCCAGGAGCAGTGGTGCATGTCTGTAATCCCAGAGGCTTGGGAGACTGAGACAGGAGAATCACAATTTCAAAAACAGCCTAAGCAATTTATTGAGGCCCTGAGCAACTTAGAGAGATCTTGTCTCAAAAATTCAAGAAGGTGGGGTGGAGGGGGGCTAGGGATATAGTTCAGTGATTAAGCATCCCTGAGTTCAATTCCCAATACCATATATATACATTTGATTTTTAAATATTTAATCATGCCCAAAGTCAACCCAGCTGTTTGACATCAAGAAAGCATCAAACCCTGAGCTCAGTAACAGCCAAACACTCAATGATTCCTCCGAGAGCTTTTTCTTAGAGAAAATTCCTCTTTCTACACTCTTTTGAACATTGATTTCAGAACTTGAGTTCTCACCTCAACAATCACTGCCTCAGTATATTCACCTCTTGTGGTGGAATCAAGGGAAGGAGACTACCAGTTCTGAAAAGCAATAGCCTGTCTATGGATACCTTCCCAGACTCAGGTATTATCAGTATGCAAATCATGGGAAAATAAGCCAAAGAAATGAAACTGAAGCAAAAAGTTTCATACCTATTCCTATCCCAAAATATTGCTCTTGTATTTCTATTCTATTCCTATTCAATTTAATCTAACTAAAACTTCTTTAAAGGTATACTGATATTTAAATTAACATGTTTTAATATAAAATTATTAACTTTTAATAACTGTGCCCTCCTAATTAGGGAAGCATGGATCTTAGTCCTGAGAGGAAGGATAAAGCTTTCCTTGGGCATTCTTATACCTAGCACAATGGCAGTTCCTTGTATCTGCTATGTTTTTATTTTATATAGTTCTCTTTATTTTTTCACAAGCCAATCCTAAATTTTACTTCCAACTTGTTCTAATTCATCTTTTACATTAAATTTCCCTCTTTGGATTACAGAGTGGTTTCTCTCTCCTGGATGGCCTTGATTGATATACATAGTGAACTGAATTTGATAAACAGTAGCTTGAATAAAAACATGAATAATGATATAGAAATATAAAATTTCTCTGAGGCTCTAAAATATGGTAATACCTGTCACAAATTAAAAAAAACAAGTATTTATTGAATTCAGAGTTTCACAAACTTGTATTAATACAGACACACACACACACACACACACACACACACACCATGGCACACAATTAGTGTTATGTTGGGCAACAGAGGGACACACGTGCCTTAATGCATAGTGTAACTGAATTCTAGCTGGTGCCATTCTGAAGATAATGCAAGTTCATGGGAATAGCAAATGCAATCTCTGCAAGTCAGAGATTTTCCTTTTTATTCTTTTGCTAAAAGATGCTATGGAATAACGGTTTTGGACACTTCTGTCTGTGAGACAACACCTGGTCATGAATAACCATGTCTCTTTCTGTAGGAAGATTAGGGATGCTAGAGATTCTATTTAATATTTCCCATTTGATAAGTTCTGATTCACAAAGTTTGGGCTTTCCCAAAAATATGTCTGACCTCCAAGGAAAGTTGCAGAGATAATCAGAATTTTGACTTTGTAGTTTGAGAGAGTGTGGTTTGGGAAAAGACCTTTGCAGAGGTCTCTGCTTTTAGAAATTCATGGCTTAAGTAATAAGTGTCAGACACTATCAGAATCTGGGGCTGTGACATGCTGCAGGACAGGGCACTGGTGGAAACTATTATTACCTTTTATGTGCATTCACCAAAATGTTGTTAAGGAAATGTAATTACCACTGGGGAGTCTCATTTGTCCAAATTATTCTGGGCTACCAAAGAAACCTGACATGTAAACAGTTTAGATAAGGATTCTAATAATCTAGCCATACCAAGTGCCTGCAATTTGTCACGCAATACACTCTTACTTCTAGGTAGAATACTCCCTTGTCCCTGAAGAAATATATCAGCTGAATATATTGTAAAGACAATTGTAAGGCAGGGACAATACACTGAGTTTTCTTCAAATTTAAAAAGAAAACACAATACAATGAGATTTTCACCTATTAATTTCAAGTCGGATGCAGTGGCATTCCCATAACAAAGATCCACTAAGTCATTAAAGACAGAAATATAGAAGATCTGCAGGGAGCTTCAGAAAATAATTTGAGATACATTGTACTGAAATTTGGTTTCAAAGTAAAAGAGGTAGTTAAAACTCTTAAACATTTTTAGTGGCCATGATATAACCAACACTATAATGAAAGGGAAACCAAATAAAGCCCGAGACACACTTGCTGTCTTTATTAATTTGCCTCAATTGAGAGACAAAAAATTAAGTGACTGTATTTAGATTATTCACACAAGAACTGTACAATAAAACTGCAAAAGTGTTGTAGGATTTTCAAAAGATACAGTCAGGTCTCAAATGCACGATTGACCCGAGACATTTTGTAGAGAAATTGGCATTCATCCAGAGGAACAAAGTCAGGCTGTGAGACATTCTCTTTCGCAGGTATGTATTTTCAGTTAAGGTCAGATTCACATAGAGGCAACTGTCTGCAGCCACTCTTTATGTAATGGAATGGCATGGCCCCTGAAAAGAAGGATCAATGGAAAGAGAAAGCACTAATTTCCTTATTGATTTAAAATATGTTTTCATTCTACCTCAGTTGGTATTGGCTGAATCTCTTCTGGGATGCATGCACCATGTTGAGCACGAATGAATTCAGCAATGAAGCAGTGCCTTGCCCCTTAAAATGTTATCATGCAGCCGAGAAGATAAATGGGTAAATAATTAAAATAAAATTTGATTAGTATGATAAGGATAACTATAGTAGGCTGTGGGGTACAGAGGAAAAGAAGATCTGGTGGTGTGCTGGGGCCAGCCAGACCATGATTGGCTGGTGAGAGCTGCCTATTAAAATTTTCAGGAATTTTGTAGAACAGCCACAGAACACGGTCATTATTAAAAATTCAAGGAGACAATGTTACAATTAAATAAATTAGATTTTAAACAAAGATTATCAATACATGAAATCCCACCACATCCTAATTATTTTATTACATCATACCATGATCAATGCACTTAACTTCATTTAGTTCTATTGTATCTGTGTGCTGGAAATGCATTAAAGTGGTGTGGGACTGTGCCTCTATTACCAACTCTGTGTTCATTGGTATCAGTCATTAGCTTGGAATTCACCCCCATGAGAGGACTCACATGAGAGAATTTAGCTAGAGCACCAAAAGAGGTTTTTGGTTTTGATTTGCAGTAGAGAGGTTGTGGTTAAACATGTATCAGCACAACACTGAGAATTTCTTACCTAGGTCCCCTTTCTTGTGGCCAGAGAAAGCTTCCTGGGAGAAGAGAAACTAAGGATATGTGAAATCTGCCAGTCAAAGAATGTGGACTTGCATAAATAAAAGTCTAAACTAGAAATACTTTGACAATTTTGTGGCTTCTCCTCCTCCTCTGATCATTTGCCATCATTGTCATTAGAGCTGCTCACTCACATTCAATTCTTTGCTCTCAGAGATTTCATAGGGGTACATTTTTCAGTCCCTTTGAAGTTGGGCAAGGCCAAGTGACTGGACTTTGCCAAGAGAGTGTGAGCAGATTAGTCATTTCAGAGTGTGAGGCTTATAGAGACAGCCTGTGATTTTTCTGTGCTCATTTAACCCTAACATGGAGACTACAAGCAGTTATCCACAGCCCTCAAATAACCATGATGACCAGTCTCCCCCAATCTCTACTTAGATTGGCTACATATACTGAGAAAAGCAGAAATTCATTACTGTAAATTCCTGATCCTCGAGGGTTATTTGTCACTCAGATAAGACTCACCTTAGTTGACACCCCTATTCATTTCTCACCAATAACCACCTAACTTCCATTCCTACTGGCAGTCTCGGCATCCTTCAATCTATCTGACTACATTGCAGACAGGAAAGTCCTGGAACTAGTCACTACTTGAACTTTTTTATTTTTCCCAAGAATCCCATCATTTCCAGGATAAATTTAAACAATTTAGAATGTATATTCAAACACTTATTCATGATTTGACTATGAATATTTATTTTAATCGTACTTATGAAGTCACTAAAGAGGTTTCCTGCTATCAGAGCACACAGACCCTGGGAAGTTCTATCATCTTATTCATCCTTACCCACAGTGGTGGGGACCAAACCCAGGACCTCATATATGGTAGTTACAAGTTCTACCACTGGGCTACACCTCTATACCCAGTGCCTCCTATTGACAAATCCATTTACTACGTCATTTCATAAATGAATCATCATGCAAAATTCCTAACTTCTTCCCTTCTCTATATTTTTAATGGCACTTTGCTCACAGTTATAAGATAGCAATGATCTTATGACACTACAAACAATTCAGTGTATTTATCTATCCAGACTTAGCTTTCTAGAATCTATTTTTGTAACCCTGAAGCTTGACACATTGTGCTCATTAAAAACTTGCACTCAAAATATATAAGTAACTAATCTTTGATTTGATAAAACACGGACGGCTAAAGCAGAATTTTGCATTCAGTTTTCTTGGCTCTGATTTTAATTAAGATTATATCTTACACTCCTGCCAGAGCTGCAAAAGAAAGTTCTAATCATTTGCTCCAGTCCTTTCACTTGATGGATAGAAACCAAAGCCTCCAGATGTGGGATAATCTGCAGTGGGTTAGAAATAGACCCTGACGTCCCCTTCCCATAGGCATTGTCTTTTACCAACCCTGAATGTCATGTTGTTCTAAAATACACTATACCTCCTAATTATACACTAATCAAAAGTTCATGTTCTCATCCTTCATGCCAAATTGTTCTTGAGAAACATAGTCAATTTTTTCTTAGTATTTTTCAGTTTATTTTCATAGGTTATGTTGACACATGTTGCTAGTACTCTTACACACTTTCCTTCTTATAAATATTTTTTAAAGTTTTGATTGGCCAAAGTATTTCTTGAAGTAGTCACCCAAAGAAATATCTAAACAAAAATATTCAAATTTTCTGAATTGGAGAGACCAGAAAAATCACCTAATGCAAACTTTTTATTTCTCTGATTTCTAAAAAAAGATGAAGTCCTAAAATGTCACATGATATAATAAAGGCCACACAGCTACAGAGAGGCCAAGGCAAGAATATACTGGGGTTTCTCCATTTTTAGGCTGGGGTTCTTCTTCCTGCTGAATGCAGGGTTCTGTTTTGCTCTTAACCTATGTTATGGCTGACTCACAACTGTGGGTCCCATTTCTGTTGCTACAATCAAATAAAACCAACAACGTGTAAACTTCCTTAATGCTGTTTATTTAAATACAAAAAAGGTAGAAAATAAATAACAAATATGCTATAAACCTAAAACCTATCTTAATAACAAAAAGGTAGAAAATAAATAACAAAAAATAAATTAAAAAAGATTTAAAGGTCATAGCAAAGATATTTATTAATATTCTAAAAGGCACACCCAAGAATATTAATGACATATGACTGAAGGAATATAAAAAGAGAAAGAACAGAAACAGGCTCTGTTATTGAAATCTGTTTGTGTTTTCATTTTTCTTTCTACAGTTTACTTGCAGGATTTAAGTAAACTTTAAGATGTTCTTAAGATGTTCATTCAGATGAAACACGGGAGACAGATGAGTGCACAGTGCCTAAATGACATGGAGCAACCTGAGCATCTATTCAAGGCAAATGCAAGAAGGATTACAGTAAAATTCTGTATTTAGTTCCATATTCTACATACATGGAAAACTGATGACTTACTAATTTAAGCCAGAACAAAAAAGAATCTCTGTCTTCTAAAAAAAAGAATCCCTCCAACAAAATCTTAACTTCCTAAAAACTATCCTTGTATTTAGAAGCCTGTACCAGGTTTATACTGCATAAATGTTTAACCAATTAAGAATATATTTTGTTCTTATCTGTGTCCTGCTTTTCACAGACTCTCTGGTCAAAATGACTTAAGATTTTATAATATTGTCTCTAAGTTTCAACTCTCTCCATTCATTTGGCCAAGAATTAGGGTCCACACTTTGATCCGACCATTCTCCAATTCTCCCATCTTTCTGCTCAAGTTCTAGTAATGTTGATCACCTCGTCTGCTTATTTGGGAAATTAATATATAATCAACAGCATTAAATACATGGGCATCCATGACCTGCCACTAAATAAGAAGAGAACAATGCAAGAGTTCAGAGAATGTAAGAAAAATGATAACTTGTGGGTTTTCAAATGTACATATATGTTTAAAATGTGAAAAGACCTTGCTTCTACTTTGATTAAAATCATAGTAAAGTGACAGGCCATGCATTTTAGTGAGAAATGATCCAGGAGTAAGAACCTGTAAAACCACACATTTGGACAATACAGAGTTCAACATTAGCCCCTGCGCATTGCTAGAAAGGGAAGGAAAAGTGAAATACATCCATGGATTTATCACAAAATTTAAATAAGTCTGCCTATTATATAAATTTGGAATTCTAAGTCTGTTTTCTAAACAAAGAAAAGAACTTACTATAATATTTAAAGGTTTGTCTTAATAGTTATCTTCAAGGAACTGTTGATATAGAATCCTAAAACCATATATCTTTATTATAGAAAGATGTAATAAAATTAATGTTTGTTGTACAGAAGTGTGCCAATTTGCTTTACATTATAATTGTATTTATCACAAGAGGATAAATTTTCTCAGCAATTTGCTTGATAATTATCCTTTGATCATAATCTTATTCATTAGAATCTGATTAACACCTAGTACATTGATATCTAATACAAAAAGTGCGTGCTGTTAGTATTTTCGGGAATATTAAATAAAGAAAATTAAGGAGGTTAAGAAACTTGTGAAAGAAACTAGCAACCAGTAAGTGGTTGAGCAAGGACTTGAATCCAAACCAGTGTGGATCAAAAATAATGATAATAAATATGCTAATTTCTCTCCTGTACTTGAAGTATGATCCATTTGATCCCACAAATTTGTAATTTGCTCTAAAAAGCACTTTATATAAATTCTCCAGCAAGAAAATATATATAACTGCCTTCAAAAATAAAATACAAATACTAAAATCTATCTTGAGAATTCAAAATTGATTCAGTGTTTCAAAAAGGAAAATTTCAAGCTTGAAACTCTTATATGACACTTCACCTCTTTTTTTCCCCAAAAATCATTTAGGCAGAATTATTTGCAGAAAAGTTGAAGATGATTGTTTTTCAAATAAGTATTTGGAAAATTTATGTGGAAAGTTTACTTACCAAAGATATATGACAGCTCATAATTATTTCAAGTAAATTTTAATGTCCTAAAATACTATTATTTCCATGAACTAGATGAACTACATAAGTGTAGAAAATTCCCTTTGCTACTCATACCATGATAATATGGAGAGAAAATTACACTTGTTAAATACAGTTACGTCCAAAAATATTTCCTCTTTGTCTTGAATAGCTCTTTTGAAGTAGATTCTTTATGCCACAGCCAATTTTCTGTTTCTTTTATTCTGAGCTAACTACCATTATGCAAAAGGAGAAAAAAATGAATAAACAAAGTACTCAAACAAAAGTATCCAATGGTTGATTCATAGCAAAACCAAATATGGTATCTACAAGGAAGCAGGAATTTCTGATTTAATTTACTTTCATATTCATTCAATCATTAAAGCAACTGGTTTTAATCTTTGTATGTGGGCTTAGCACAAAAGTGCTTCAAAACCAGAAAAATATTGCATACACTTAAATAACTGCAGTCAAGCAAATTTCCACATACTCAAGGATATACAGAATACATATATGTGTGTGCATGTATATGTATATAGGTATGTATACGTGTACAAACACATGCATGCAAAAAGCTCTATCTATCTATCTATCTATCTATCTATCTATCTATCTATCTATCTATCTATCCACATACATAGGCTGGCTGTTGGCCCTCCATTTATATGGGTTTCACATCCATGGATTCAACTTTAGATGGAAAATATTTGTAGGGCGGGGGCTATGGCTCAGTGATAGTGCACTTGCCTGGCATGTGTAAGGCACTGGGTTCAATTCTCAGCACCACATATAAATAAATGAAATAAATGTCTATCAACAACTAAAACAAAATTTTAAAAAAGAAAAAGAAAATATTTGTAAAAAATTTCATTTGTAGTAAACATGTATGAATTTTTTCCTTGCCATTTTCCTTAAGCAATATGGTGTAAGAACTAATTATATAGCATTTAAAGTGTACTAGGCATTATAAGTAATCTACAGAAGATTTAAAGTATAGGAGAGGAAGTAGAGGTTATAAGGAAATACTGTACCATTTTATATAAAAACTTGAGCATTGACACTTGTTTCCTGTGGGGTTCTAGAATCAATCCCCAATACTAAAGGAAAACTATAAATAATCATATAAACATAAAACATAAAATAAAATAAACATAAAATAAATTATGATGCTTCCAATAACTAAATATTTACATAAACACATACTAAACAACTATACAAGTTCAGTATATTCTGTAGAAGAGATTCTTGAGGTACCTGGAACAAAGAAGCATCGTCACAGACACATCCTATCCTCATCCTTCTTTTCCTTCCTTCTTTCCTTTTTCTATTTCTATTTTCCTTCCTCAATCCTTCCATTTCTTCCTTCTCTTTTTCCAAAAACAATTACTAATCATATTATACATTAGGAATGAGTATCTGTAGAAAATCCAAGGGCAAATAATTATAGAAGGTCTAAACTTTTGAAGAGCTTTAATGTACTGGGTATGAATCTGTTGAAAAATAAAAACCACAGGATTGTAAAGCAGGCTACATTTAAATACAGATATTTCTTATGTTCCCTTGGAAAATTATTTAATTTTGCTAAGCTTCCATTTCCTCAAAAGGTAAATGACAATCATTTTAATTTCATCAGGTATCTTGAGAATTAAATAAAATAATATGAATGAGTGGAGAATTTTTCACATAGCAGATGAACTATAGATGTTAACCATCTGCTCTCCCACATACATATAAACTGCAAAATGTGATTAAATGTTTCTGCAATGTTTTAGTGTCCATCAATAGCAAAGAAAAGAGCTTGACATTGCTTTAAAGTAGTTTACTCAGAGAAGTGCTTAATAAACAATGGTTGAAATGTTGAATATGTTACCAAACACAGAGAGAGAGACAGAGACAGAGAGAGAATTTTGAGAGATAAGGACACAGCACTCAGAGAGTGTAGAAAAATGAGCTCATGATAGATATCAATGGCAGATTAAAGGGTGACCAGTACACTCTTTCTTATCCACACAGTGTCACAATGCTGACTTGCAACATTCCCAATTCTGATTTTATTTTTTCTGCTTTTATGTAGGAGAAGCTGTAATTCATTGGGAGAACAGCCAAGGCAGTGGGCCTCCAGCCCAGCCATGGTGGGCAATATTCCATGATATCATGAAACAGGTTGCTACCTGAAAAGACAGATGAGCTTGAGAGGGAAGAAGATCTGTTAGATACTCAAATAGAATGGTGGAAACAAGTGACAGGAGGGGCCTTCTCACCGGGGAATGCCCACCTTCCTTGGCACAACTATTTTGAATGAGAATGCCCAGTTTTCTTTTCTCTCATCTCTGTTCTTTTTAAAATTCTATAATTCAATTTGGGTCATCAAAGAAAATCAGCAATGTCAAGCTTGTACTTCACCAGAGAGCAGATACTGAAGTTCTTGTGTGCAGAAGGGGCCATTTTCTTCCTAGCCACTGGATTATGTCCTTCTTCCACAGTTAATGGAAAGCCGAGAACACGAGGAGGATTGCATGAAAATTGATGTCAGGAAGTTGTGCTCTGCCCGACTGCCATAAGGATTAGACCTGACTATCACTACTGGAAATAAAAAAGACAAACAGAAAACCTCAATGGCAACCAAATCTCAATGGTAACCTTCTCGACAAATATTGCAGAAGATTCTATCAGTCAGTCATCAATCTCAAATGCTGGAAATGAGAAATTACTGTGACCTCAAATGGCAGGAGGTTAAGGTCTGACTTGTACAATCAACATTTTGGAGACATAGTCATTTTGATGGTATTTCCTGCTACATATAAAGTAAACCACGGTCTACAAAGTTTTAGTATAGACTTTGCCCATAATTCAACCATAGCCTCCAACAACTGGATAAACATTTGCTGTCTTCAAAACTCCGAAAGGTCACCCATCATGAAGCCTTTGTTCTGTGCTCTTCACCCACATCTTCAATAACATTGACCCTTACCACCTTTGGGCTTCCATCAGACAGACTTCTCTCATTCATTTGTGCTTTCCCTCTTTGCCCATCTGTTTTCCTAAAACACACATTTAAATGCAAAGGTGAAGACTTGTTTGATTCATTTTATTAATCTTAAAGATAACTATGAGGCCAGGGAGACATGCAATGTTTAGCTTGATTATCTTATTTGCTCAAATATGAAGACACTTCAATGTAAAGCTGCTTCCCTGAGCCCTCCCTCGGGGACCTGAAGGAGCACTGTCTGGGCCAGCAGGGAGCCTCTGGGGTCCTGCTCCAGAACAATAGCCAGGGCCCCCTTTGACCAGCCAGTGTTCAAGTTCTGCAGGTTATGGCTGCATTCTCAAACTTTAGGACAGAGTCTAGCCGGTAATGGGTGCACAATAAACATTTGTTGAATGACTATATCTCATACCTCAAATGTCAATAAACTTTACTAATAAAAAATGTTTTTGTTTGTTTTTTGTTAAATAAAGCATATTCTTTACCTCTTCAGGAAAGACCATTCAAATCATTACTAACTAGCTTTTCAAATTATATTTTCTACAAATTTACACTGATTTATATGGCTCAGCTCAGGAGAGATTTCAGAATGGTCAGTTAAGTTTACCTTACAACAAACAGCACCAACTAAGAAATACAAAATGGCACCTTGCAGATATGGCATTTTTTATTAACCTGATAGCAAAATTAATTGAAAAGAGGATAGAGCTGTAGAAAACAGTGTTTCCAAATAAATTGTAAAGACATCTTCAAAGAAAAAAATGTGAAAAATTTAGATAAAATGATCCACACACAAAAAAGGTAAAAAGTGTTTTCTTAGCACAAAAATCACAATGAAAACAAGGAAAAACAGGAGACTGTTTGTTTCTTCTTGCAAGACAATATATCCTTCACTTGAAAAGAAGATTCCAACCAAATTTTTAAGGCACTTAAGAAATTACTGAGAGCAATATCTATTCTGTATAGTTAGATTGTCTTTGTGGTGTTAATAAAATTAAAGATTTAAAAAATGAGGCATTATTCCATTTTGACAATGTAGACATTGAAAATAAATAAGTCACTACAAATAAAGATAACAAGGTATTGACCAGGGCATAAACTTCTTAAATTCATGAAAGTTTTACCCTGTAAATTTGAAATTCGACTATTTTTGTGAGTTCTCAAACTTGAAAAATATTTATATTATACAAGTGAATATCATACCACAAAAAAATGAATAAAAAATGCACTGACAATGTATCAAATCTCTTAAGGGAGAAGAACTTACTAAGCCTTGAAGTACTATGGGACAAAGTACAAAAAGAAAAAATGGTGAATAATTGGGGGGGGGACGTGCAAATGTACACATGCTATAAGCTAAAAATAAAGAAGATCAAAATATGAAAAAAGGCAAAAATCACTTTACAACAAATTCAAAGAGAAAACCATAGGGATAAGTGTTTGGAACATAAAATGCAGTTGTACAAATTACTAAGGAAAGCTCTAAAGCCCTTTAAATACCCTGGCAAGGGACAGTGATTTAGGTGGTTAGAACTGCCCTAACAAAACACAACAACAGACTGCCTGACTTAGATCACAGACATTTATTCTCCCCTACAGTTCTGGAGGGTGCAAGTCCTAGATTTGATGATTTGGTCTCTTCCTTGACTTACAGTGACCACCTTCTTCAGGTGCCTCACATGTTCCTCCTTTAGTCTACTGAATTAGGAAACACCCGTAGGATATTTTTTAAAGCCCCATCTCCAAATGCAGTAGCATTCTAAGGTACTGAAGTCTAGAACTTCAATATATAAATGGGAAGGGAGGATTCAGAATGTAGGAGAGGTAATTCACAAAAGAAATACTTCTTAAAAATGGATGTAAAAATGTTGCCTTTACTAATAAGTAAAGGAGTGCTAATTAAGAGTGAAATATGATTCTACTTTTTTATTAATCAAAGCAGTAACTGTTGACAAAGTATTTTAATGCTATTATATTTTACTGCTGGTACAATTTCTATAGTGAGTTCTTTGAATACTACTGGCAGGAGTATAAACTGGCAAACCATTTCGGGAAGGAAGTTTTCAATATAGATCAGGATTATAAAAAATATTAAACTCTCAATAGAGATCAAAATAATCAAGAAAAAGATAATAAAATAGATGCAGATATCAGCATATTTACATCTGGGGAGAGAATTTTTACTGCAATATTATTCACTTGCGTATTATTTATAATATGAAAAAACTCAAACCATTCTAAATGCTCACCAAGGGGAAATTCTTATGTAAACTCTAGATCTCATAAGCTGGTGTGCAGTCATTAAAATGATGTTTATGAAGACTATGAAACTCATAAAATATCTCTGACTTTATATTTTTTAAAAAGTAGGATTCAGTTTTTTATTTAAAAGATGCACAGAATAACAGGAGTCAAGAAATACACCTACAGTCATTACTTTAAGGATAACATAATTGGGGAGTGTTATTGGGTTTTTTTGTTTTGTTTTGAATTTCCTTACTGGTTTTATGTATTTTAAATCTCTAAAATGCAACATATACTAATTATGTGGTATTGGCTTTGGTTTGTTTTTTGTAGTGCTGGAGATTGAATTGAGGACCTTTCACACACCAGGCAGCTGCTATACTACTGAGCACACCCCACCCCTGTATTAATTTTTATAATCAAAAATAATAATTTTTATGTAAATAAAGTTGGATCAAACGTACAAAAGTTCAGTTCCAACCTATTAAGCACAGGTTAACAGGCTATATTTAAATGCTTTGTTCTCATTTGGCCATATAGTTTTGTTGTTGTTTTGTTTTGTGTAACTATTACATTGACAGGAGTGATACCTTCACTTAATACGACTGCCAACCCCAACAACCATTCTGCTTCAGACACTATAAACATGATGAACCTAAGAAGAAATTACTGTATGGGAAAAGCTGGAGATCTGATTATAAGAATCTGAGAATCATTCATTGAAATCACCTCTTAGGGATCCTGGTAAAATTATTCCCTGCTCAGTGGGTCCAACCTGAGAACTTCCACAAGACCTTCCTGAAGGTCAGACATACTTCATAAGTGAGTAAACATCCCAGTGACGTGTGACACTACATCTCTGCTATCCTTCCTAATGGCTGTGAAGGAAGTACCCAGAGAGGTATGCAAGTTCTAAGATGTGAATGCCAACTCCTAGTAAGTGCAAGGCACAGAAGACTGCCCCTTGGGAACTGGCAAAATGGTGCATTGTATCTTAAAATACAGTGATTCAATGTCTATGATCCTGGAGTTCATGAAGCCCCACAAATTGTAAACATGGGATCAATTCTTTATCAAAAATATCATTATGTTCATTGGTTTGATGATAATGTTAACCAGAATTCCAATTTTCTCATTAGCAACATGACTGCAATGGGTGGAATAGCACTCCCCAAAATCTATGTCTCTCTGAAATCTCAAAATGTAATCTCACTTAGAGATAGGGTCATTACAAATATAATTAAGATAAAGATCACAGTGAAATTATCCTGAATTAGACCAGGCCCTAAATACAATGAGAATGACACAAGAACAGGAAAGAACATAAGCACACAGGGGAGAGGCCATGTGAAGCCTGAGACAGAGATCACAGTGGGACCACCAGAAGCCAAGGAACAGCAAGGCTAGGAGCCACAAGAAGCAGGCAGAGGCAGAAGGATCCCCCAAGAACATCCAGAGAGGCCTTGGCTCTATCAACCCCTGGATTTTCGACTGATGTTTGAGCCTCCAGAACCTCAAAAGAATATATTCTGTTGTCTTCATTCATTCCATTTTTAGTAATATGCTTATAGCAGACCTAGGAAACTATCACAGGGTTGCACAGAGACAATAATGCCACATCTCACAAGGTCTATCCCTTTAAATAATGGAGGAGAATGGTGAACAGGGAAGAACTGGAGTCAAGGAGCTGAGTAGCACTTCCCCTGAGTGGCCTTCCTCAGACCACCCAGCGAGCCTCCCCAAATTCCCACTTAACCACCTCAGAAGACAGACGTGATTGCCTACCGTTGTAAACAGACTGAAGGAGAAGATGCTTGTAATAAGAACTTGATAAGCTACAACAGAAATGCTGACTTTGTTATTGTTAGTTGTTTAGAGTAAATGGTGATTTTATACTCGATATCAATTTATAAAAATAGAAAATAAAAAAAAGAAATTTACACAAGTACATGTGTTGTTTGTTTTTAGTTCTGTTATAAAATCCTTTTTACCTAAAGGATGAAATTGCGTGCTAAAGATTGAATTTGGACGTGGATATGAGTCACTGATCTCTCCAACAGGTGAATTACTAGGGGTGTCTCAGGTGGGGAGTAACTTAGGGTTCAGTTATGTTTAGGATTGCTGTGCTATTATTAACCATCATTTGCTACACCTTTAGGCATCTGAAATGGGATAATAAAATAAAGAGATGACCCTGAACATGGTCAAATAGCTTTAGTGTTGCTGATAGGAAGGAAGTAAGGAAGGAAGGAAAGAAAGAAAAGGAGGGAGAGGGGAAAGGGGAGAAGTAGGAGGAGTTAGGGACAAAGAGTCCTGCCATTAATGTCCTGAGCTTTTATGGCTTTCTCCATACTATTTGATGGTTAACATCAAAGGCAAGAGAATCAATTGTTGTTATTTAAGTAATAATCACAGTACAATACTGCTTTTAAAAATTCAACAAGAGGTTTAATTTCATTTTATTACATGTGGATTTTGTTACATCTGGATTTCCTCTAGTATGAGATAACTGTATTTATGTGGGTTTGTCTCTGTGTCCTCTATTCTGTACCACTGGCCTACAGGTCTGTTTTGGTGCCAACACTATGCTGTTTTTGTTACTATTGCTCTGTAGTATAGTTTAAGGTCTGGAATACTAATGCCACCAGCTTCACTCTTCTTGCTAAGGATTGCTTTGGCTATTCTGGGTCTCTTATTTTTCCAGATGAATTTCATGATTGCTTTTCTATTTCTATGAGGAATGTCATGGGGATTTTGATTGGGATTGCACTGAATCTGTATAGTGCTTTTGGTAGTATGGTCATTTTGACAATATTAATTCTGCCTATCCAAGTACAAGAGAGATCTTTCCATCTTCTAAGGTCTTGTTTAATTTCTTTCTTTAGCGTCCTGTAGTTTTCATTGTAGAGGTCTTTCACCTCTTTCATTGATTTCCAAGTATTTTTTTTCTTTTTGAGACTATTGTAAATGGGGTGGTTTTCCTACTGCCTCTGAGGATTTGTCACTGATGTACAGAAATGCCTTTAATTTATGGGTGTTGATTTTATATCCTGCTAATTTGCTGAATTCATTTATTAATTTTAGAAGATTTATGCTGGAATTTTTTTGTGTCTTCCAGGTATAGAATCACATAATCTGCAAATGGTGATATTTTGAGTTCTTCTTTTCCTATACATATCCTTTTAGTTTCTTTCATCTAATTTCTCTGGCTAGAGTTTCAAGAACTATGTTAAATAGAAGTGCTGAAAGAGGGTATCACTACCCTGTTCGAGACTTTAGAGGAAATGCTTTCAATTTTTCTTCATTTAGAATGATGGTGGCCTGAGGCTTAGCATAGATAACTTTTACAATGTTGAGATATGTTCCAATATCCTCAGTTTTTCTAGTGTTTTGAACATGAAGGGGTGCAGTATTTTGTCAAACGCTTTCCTCTGCATCTATTGAGTTGATCATATGATTTTTAACTTGGATGAGTCTGATTGATGAATTACATTTACTGATTTCCGTATGTTGAACCAATCTTGCATCACTGGGATGAACCCTACTTGATTGTGGTGCACTATATTTTTTTGTATGTTTTTGAATTCAATTTTCCAGAATTTTATTGTGAATTTTTGCATTTACATTCATTAGAGATAATGGTCTGAAGTTTTCTTTCTTTGACATGTCTTTGTTTGGTTTTGGAATCAGGATGATATTGGCCTCATAGAATGTGTTTGGAAGTGTTTCCTCTTTTTCTATTTCATGAAATAGTTTGAGGAGTATTGGTGTTAATTCTTCTTTAAAGGTCTTGTAGAACTCTGTATCCATCAAATCTTGGCTTTTTCTTGGTCATTAGGCTTCTGATGGCATCCTCTATCTCTCACCATTGACAAAACTCAATTCAAAGTGAATCAAGGAATTAAATCAGAATTAATTGAATTAAACCAGAGACCTTGTGCCTAATGGAAGAAAAAGTAGGTCCAAATCTCCATCATGTCAGATTAGGCCTCAATTTCCTTAGTAAGATTCCTATAGTGCAAGAATTAAAACCAAGAATCAATAAATGAGATGGATTCACACTAAAAAGCTTCTTCTCAGCAAAAGAAACAATCAGTGAAGTGAACAGAGAGCCTACAGAGGGGAGCAAATCTTTACCACAAGCACATCAGATAGAACACTAGTCTCTAGGATATATAAAGCATTAAAAATATTAACACTTAAATAACAAATAACCCAATCAATAAATGGGCCAAGGAACGAAATATATACTTCTCAAAAGAGGATAGACAATCAATTAACAAATATATGAAAAAAATGTTCAACATCTCCAGCAATTAGAGAAATGCAAACCAAAACTCCTCTAAGATTTCCTCTCACTCCAGTCAGAATGGCAGCTATCAAGAATACAAACAATAAGTGTTAGTGAGGATGTGGGAGGAAAAGGCACACTCATACACTGCTGGTGGAACCACAAACTGGTAAAGCCAATATGGAAAGCAGTACCGAGATTCCTTGGAAAACTGGGAATCGGACCACCATTTGACCCAGCTATTTCTCTCCTTGGCTTATACCCAAAGGACTTAAAAACAGCATACTACAGGGACACAGTCACATCAACGTTTATAGCAGCATAATTTACAACAGCTAAATTGTGGAACCAACCCAGATGCCCTTCAATAGATGAATGGATAGGTAAGCTTTGGTATACACACACACACACACACACACACACACACACACACACAATGGAATATTACTCAGCATTAAAAGAGAATAAAATCATGGCATTTGCAGGTAAATGGATGGAGTTGGAGAATTTAATGCTAAGTGAAGCAAGCCAATCCCCAAAAAACCAAAGGCCGGATGTTTTCTTTGAAATGAGGATTATGACTCATAATGGCAATGGGTGGTGGGGAGCATGTGAGGAATGGAGGAACTTTAGATAGGACAAAGGGGAGAGAAGGAAAGGCTGGGGGCAAGGGGGTAGAAAATATGGCAGAATGAGTTAGACATCATTATCCTAAGCACATGTATAAAGACACAAATGGTGAGAAAATACTTTGTGTATAGCCAGTGACTTGAAAAATTGTGCTCTATATGTGTAATATGAAATTAATTGCATTCTGCCTTCATAAATAACAAATTAGAATAAATAAATAATTTTTAAAAATTCAACACGAAAATAACTAGAGTAATAAATACATTACTCAGTATTTTTTTTTTCCTTTTTGCAGTGCTAGGGCTCAAAACCCAGCATTGCTCAGTTCTTAAAGTAACTGCTTAAGTGTGCCATTTAGAAGATTCAATTTATAACTCTTGATGGTGAACCTCTTTGTGCAATAAAAATATTATCAAGACAAATTATTTTCACTCTCTCATAACCGATGTTATCGAAACAAGTTTTCAAAATCAAATGAAAGATAAAACCAGAGAAGAAAACAAGAGTAATTTCCCTATGCTCATTTTTAATGGGAAATCAATGACAAGCCTAGAGTGTTCTGAAACCAAATGACAGCATGCAGTATCTCCGAAGCTCATCACCTCAGGCAGCACGCTGCCCTCACTGTTCATTAGCTCCCTCATCACTGTCTATGGAAGTCTACCTTGCTGTCTGTCAGAGTTCTCTGGTCTTCTTCCATGTGCAAAAGGAGGACGAGTGTGGCAATGCTCATTCTTCACTGCTCTCACCTACCGTCTTCCCACTTGACACCACTCCTGGACATGCAAGTGCCAGTTATGGAGGAAACAACCTTGATGACGCCCAGGGTTTCTCTCCACCCTCACCCTTGAGTGCAGACCCTTCCCCAATCTTGGGGGGGTCCCTGCTATGCTTATCTAATGAGATAAGCTTTCATCACTGACTTCTGCTTACGTTAGCATTCACAGGTGTCACCACTGCTCTCCACACAGACAACACTGTTGTCACACCGAGGGCTGGAGCCCCCTCACCCTTCTGGACCACTGGGTAGGGAGAGGGCAGGACGTGCCTTCTCAGAGCACACCTGCCTGAGATCCTCACCTGAACACTCCTCCCAGAGTCCCCTGCTCTTCTCTTTCACCTCCTTTGATTAGAACTGTTTCACTTCATACTTCACACTCAGAGTCTGAGTTTCTCAGTCCCAGTTTGAGGCTTGACCTGTCTCTTCCAAGCCACTGTCATTTCCTAAGCACAGAACAAACCCACAGTGTCCGAAACAGTTTTAATAAACTAATGGAATTAAAATCTGTTTATTTTCTATTCTATAACCTTCAGTAAGATGTTTAAATCAATCATGCTTTATTATTTTTTATGCATAAAAATATCATTTAAAACAACTTTTAGAGACAAGATGTATTCACAAATACTATGTATATCATTCTATCAACTCTGAAGTACCCACTAGGTACCTCAAGTGTGAAAGGTTTTATAAAGGGCTGGGCTGTAGCTCAGAGGTCGAGCACTGCCTAGCATGTATGAAGTACTGGGTTCAATCACTAGTACTGCCAAGAAATAAAAATTTAAAAAGATATTTCACAATAAAAAGCCATGCCATTATTTTCATTCCCACAGATTCTGTTTACTCAGCACCAGACACCCAACGTAGTGTTACTATGTGGAATTAGACACCCAGAATCACCTCACAGGGTTTCCCATGGAATCTTGAGGCCGCTTACATACTTCAGGGATGCATGATAAAATTGGGGAATGAGATGAAAAAAAGAAGCATAAATAAATGGTGATATGAAGAATCACTATTTATTACAATCACTACTTATAACAATCATCATGGTTCGTCAGCCCAAGGATTTTCATTACCACAAGCAGAGGTGAAAGCTGTGTTTCTAGTTTCCTGCAATGTCCTTCCTTCCTCTAGATCTGAAGCTGGGAATCAGGGTGCAGGACTAGGGTTTCATGAAGGCTTGTCAATTAAATAAATAAAGCATTGATGTCTTTTGAGTCAATAAATTGATTTTAAATACATTTTGTAAATAAATGTCATTTACTCAGAATTTATCAGGATCAAGAATGATGTAATCCATATGCTTCACATACATTATTCTCATCTATGCAGTGCATCTAAAAGGTGTGATAATTTGCTCAAAGCCTATGACTGCCCTGAGATGGATAATAATCTATCTCCTTTTAAACTACATTGTCCAAGTGCTCAACATTTATTTAGAGGAAAAACTGTAAGCTGTATAGTCAAGGACAGAGAAGGCAGACCACTAAGGTTAGCACTCCACTGGCCCCATACAGCTGCAAAGAAATTAGCCCTGGACCCCAAGTTACGAATTATAAGCAATAAAAAAGGCCTGTAGTTAAGTGGATTCATCTTGCCACCAAGTTAGATGAGTAAAGTCATCTCTGTTACTTAACTCCTTTGGAGGTAGTAGAAGTCCTGTCCTCTTCCCCAAAGCAAATCATATAGAACATTTTCCTGCATGGCAGGCAGTTTGGAGAACATAGTGGATTCATTTTCCTCCCATTCCTACTGCTGCCTGCTTGATTCTCCAAGCCTTGCAGGAATGCAAAGAACCTGATCTGATGGACCCTATACTACAGGGGCAGGTGGGCAAAAGGGATAGTCATAGAGGAAGCATTAAAATGCATTATGTAATACAAAGCAAACATCTGGTTTCTCCAACAATCAATCAGTGACCTGAAGGGATCGGGGAAGGGCATATAACAAATGTTACCCACTAAGAAAAACTCAAAAACCATAACATCCAAATGCCCTATAAGGATTCTGTTTCAATCCTGACACAATCCATTTTTTAAAAATATATTTTTAGTTGTAGATGGACACAATACCTTTATTTTATTTAGTTAGTTTTATGTGATGCTGAGGATGGAACCCAGTGCTTCACACATGCTAGGCAGGCTCTCTACAATGAACCACAACCCCAGCCCTGCAAATGCATTTTTAAAAGAATTCTTGTGAAAACTGAAAAAATGTGAATATGGATATATAGATGAAGTATAAAATTGTATTAAAATTATTATGTTAGGTGTGATAATGACTTGGGACTTATGTGCAAACATGCTCTTATCAGTTGGAGATGCATACTTAAGAATTTCAGGAGATGTACATTATATCTAGCATTTGTCTCAAAATATATCCCCCATCAAATAATAGACAAAACAAGACAGGAAAATCACTGGTAATGTCAAAGTGAGGAAAAAGGGTGCACAAGCTTTATGATACTATTCACTTTCTTTTGTGTTTGGACGTCTCATAATAAAAAGCTTTAAGAACAGCGAATGCATTGATTCTTTTTGCCTCAGAAGGAGAAATTTGTGCTTGCCAGGTAATATATCCAAGTTTTATAAATGTAACTGCAATGCCTGGATCCACTTATATTCATATGAAATCACTATGGGGGTTGAACAGAGGGATACGAAAAGCAAGTGGAGCTGTGAGGATAAGGAGGCCTCAAGAGGATGAGTTTAACATGATCTCTGATGGAACAAACAATAATCAGGTGCATGGCCACAATACGAAAGGAAAGAGTGAATGTCACATAGAGAAGTTCAAGTAATAAGGTGACAAAACTAGAAATAGAAAACAAGTTCTGCTAGTCTGCAGGTCGCACAATCCCTTTCGTCCTTCTAGACCCATATAAAACATTATAGACCCTTTGCCAACTCTCCACGGTTGTTAACTGCTCCCTTATCTGGTATTCCACAAAGCTTTATTTGCACTTTTCTGGGTCCCCCCCCACACACTTCGTAAAGTAAAGAATATAGATAAGCAAACAACTTGGAATGATACATGGACACACTGAATAAACAGTAAAAGGGATGAACGTATGGGTAACAAAAGGAAGGAAGGAGGGAAGGAAAAATAAGTCCTATTCCTTCCTGAGAAGAAAGAAAACCACTGGGCTCAGAGGTTGGGGCCTTATATATAAGAAAAGACTTCATTTAAATAACCCCAAAGTATCTGGAATGAGATGCTACTTTCCATAGTAGGCTGCTACCAGGAACTTGCTCAGTTTGTTTTGTTTTAGCTAGACTAAATCCAGACAATCTCTTTGTGCAAGCAATTCATCAAATATGCCAAGCTGGAAGCAGTGGAGGGTTTTTATCTCTTGCTGAGCAAAGAAAGTTTTCATTGAGCTATCACATGCACGGTTATTTTTATTTGACTCTCAGTTGAAATACTCCTGCTGCATGGCATATTGAATACTTTATTGACCATAAAATGTGCCGCTGCAATTAGAAGTTTTCTTTCCTTTTTTTAAAAAAATTTTTTTTCTAAGCATTTTGCCTTTCCAGAGGCATTTGGAAGCTCATTCTTGTTTATCAGTTTTCCAAGGGTGTTTGCAATTTAGCAAAACTGAAGTGGAAATTTAGTTAAATATCTGGCATCTTAGAGTGTTTCCCAAGATCTGCCATTATGGGAAGCAAAACACTGTGTGGTAAGACTCCTAGTGTGTAATATATAAGGGTGTTTTTCACCCTAGCTGAAATCCTAGAAAAAATATGCCCTCTAAATAAATCACACAAATCCACTTAAGAGACTGCCTTATAAATCATGCAGCCTTGTCAGACGGTCTTGGGGTGTGCTAAGTGCTGGTTCTTTGAGTTGTTTTAGAGACAATCACCTTGATTTGGTATCATCACAATAAATGGCATAGGCTCATGGCAAATACCACATTTAAACAGCATGAGGTTTCAAGATCTCATGGCTGAAGCAGAGATGGGACTTGGAATAGAGGACACACAAAGCTCTGGACCTTGCAATTCAAAGGGCAGGAACTGTCCACTCACCAGTAAATAAAAACTGAAGGCAGGCAGGCAGGCAGGCAGGCAGGCAGGCAGGAAGGAAGGAAGGAAGGAAGGAATGAAGGAAGGAAGGAAGGAAAGAAGGAAAGGAAAGGAGATCTTGCTCTGTTCTTTAAGAAATAAGTCTAGATGATTTCTCACAGCAGCATTGAAGATTTGAGTTGCTATATTTGCTCACACTTTTAAATCCTCCGTCAATTATTTCCTCCCATGTGTCCCCACCAGGATAGTAGTGGAGGCCACACACATGCACTCAGGTCTCAGGATATAAGTTGTGCTGTTCTCTATAAATTATGCAGCTGCTTCCAAGGAAATTATTTGTTGACACATCATGCCTTTCATGGAGCTCTGCAGTCAAGTCCTTACCCCAGGGCCTCCAGGCCTAGAATTCTGATGACATTCTAATGAGATGGCATGACTACACCTGAGAGTTTCCAGCTCAGCTTTCAAGCTCTTTGATTTTTCTCATCCCTGCATCCTGCCACAGCCTCTGGGCAATAGGCAGAGACTCCAAGAATTATAGCCCAGTTTTACTGGGAGTCCACCAGACTTGTGATGTGGCCTTGAACAAAACAGAAATATCCCCTCCTCTAAGGAGCTCATGTTCTAGCGAATCACATGATGAGGGCTTGCATCTTCCCACAGCAGGTACCTCACAAAGTATTCTGCATGCGCTGTTTAGTTTTCTGTTTTTTTCTTAATTCTCTTGATAACATTTTTCTGCTCTTTGCTCAATTGCCACATTATAAGAGAAACTTCTCCTACTCACCTTATAGAAAATATTTCCTTCCCACTTATAAAAAGTACCTTCCACTCCACCATTCCTCCATCTCCTACCTCTACGTGATGATCTAACCTTGATTTATTTTCATACAGTGTCTTTATCATTACCCGAAAAAAAGTTCATTCACTTATGAGCTTATTATTTGTCTTTCCTTGCTGGAACATAAACTGTTTTGGGGCAAGCAATTTGGCTAATTCACTGCTGAGTACCTGGCACATCCTAAGTGCTGGATAAATATCCACTGAAAGGATTAATTCATGAATAACCACAGGGAAGAGGTATATGCAATTATTCCACTCACTCTTAGAGATAAAGTGACACAAATGATGAGAAATTTGACCCCAACATCAACCAACTCATAAGCAGTGAAGTCTATGCTCAGACCAAGCCTTTCAGAATAAGAGTCTGGCCCCTTGATCATTACTCTAAATTGTTTCAATTTACATAACCATTCCCTTAACAGAGTCAAAGCTTCCCTCTAAGCCTAAACTTCCTAGGATGAGATGAATATACTTAGGAGAAAAGAGGTCACTGAGCCATGTAATATATAGGGAAAGGCACAACCAAACTACAAATATAATCCTAAAAATCTCCAGAATAAAACTTAAACTAGTATCAGCTATGCAGTGTTAATATAAAATTAAAGGCCATCAAGGGAAAAGGGGAAGGAATAAAAAGCTTTGGAGTCCAACATGGATGTTAATGTTCACTGATCTGTTCACATTCTCAACCTCAGTTTCCAAATCTATAATGTAAGGATAGATGCCTAGTCCCCAAGGTTCTGGCAAAAGGAGAAGACATAATAAATGCAAAGTTTCTGGCACACACTCCAATCAAGTTAGGGACTCATTTAGTTATGCTACTCTAATAAGTCCTAAGCAAATAGATGAATAAAATGAGGTTTCACTTATTCATCTATTTACACATCACATAGACACAGCAGAGGTTTGGAGCTAAGCATCTCAAAGGAACAAACAGCCTTTCTTTAGAGCAACTGAAAGCCAAGGACAAGTGGCTGATGCTAATTGGAGGCAAGAGTCCCTAATCTCAGCAACTATGTCCCAAATTTGTTTATTTGTTGCTGACCAGATCAATAAACTGATAAGGCAGGGGTACCAGGTGTATCTGTATCCAAAGAGTCACCTAGACAGCTAGTGAACTCTGCAAGCATTGTTAAGAGAAGCCACCTATTGGTCAAATATCTGGCCAGTTTTTTGAAAAAGAAAAAAAAATGGAGTTAATTAAAGATGCTTAATAACAACATTGCTAATATTCAGTATATGTTTACCAAAACCTTTCATTGGAATTTGTATTCAGTTTATTTCTCCAATGTCTATAATTGCTGATAAGAGTAGTAAAGATGGTGCCTAGGACATGCATGGCTGGTGCTGCTATTTCTCTTTAGTAAAGAATTCTTACCTGTTGTTTTACAGACTATAGAAAAGATGTGGAATCTATAGTCCTGGATTTGAATTCTAGGTTCATCAATCGCCAGCAAAATAAATATCACATATTTAAACTTCCTTTTTTTTTTCTTATAGGAGTAGGAGGTTTGCCACACAATACATGGATATTTTTAATAAATGATACTTCAATTTTAATATTGTCTCCAAAGTTAGGATTGATGTCATGTACTTCTTGGGGAAATCAGGGTAGAAAGGTTCAGGACTTTTTGTAGTCACCTATTGCCCAGTATTGAGTCTGAAAATAATCTCTAGAGATATGTTGGCTTATAACTCTTAACTAGCAGGTCTGTGTCCTTATGAAGGTAATATGACCTGGGTATATTCCTCATCTGAAAAATGAGTATGATAATAGAACCAACTCCCCATTTTCCTGTAAAAAATTAAATTCAGAAAATATATATCTAACACAAAGCCACGCACACAAGAAACTAGTCAGCAAAAATTTTGCTGCTATTAAAATGTTTTTAATAACAAGAAGAAACAAAATTCATTCATCTGATAAAATTTCAGGCGAGACTCCATGTCCCAGATGCTGCTCATAGCCCTGGGGATAAAACTTCTCTGTTCTCATGAAACTATTTTTGGTAAGAAATTGATATAGGTCAATGTCAATAGTGATAAATGCTCTCTGAAGACAATAAAACAAAGTAACAAAAGTACAGCCAAATGCAGATGTGTGTTTGGGGAAGAGTGTTTGGGAGGTAGTTTATAAATAGGGAGGCCACAAGGGTCTCCATAAGGAAGGAAGTTGGGAGCTTTGACCTAAATGATGCTCACAAGCCAGGTGGACATCATGCAGATTGTCCGCAGGACTCTGGCACATGCTCATTCAAGATGTGCTTTCAGGCTTTCTGCAATCTGTCATTTCTGTAAAGCTGTAGTACTAAATGGAATCCAGATTCAATACATGTACTTTGGTCACTTTTCTTTTACAAAAGGAACATTCTGAGATTTGTAAATGGTGTCCACAAAATAGTTTTTGGAAAGAGGGGTTTCTGGCTATGAGACTTAGCTGGGACACATTCTGTGGGCACCCTGAGCCTCAGTCAGATCATGTATAAAATAGACCTGAAACAAAACCATTACGGAATGCTTCTAGAAGGCAGAGCACATAGTGCAGAGATAAACTCCAAATGGTCACTATCAGCAGTAGTGGAAGACCCTGGTTAAGAGCTCTGATGGCCACTACATAAGCTGTGTGATTTCTCTGTGCATCTGTGTCCTAATCTGTAAGCCAGGGATAGTGATAATAATACTCTTATTAGGCTTGTGTGAGAAAATAAATGAGTTGTATAAAAACACTTTGAATGTTTCCTGGCACAGAAAAAGAAATCTCAACAAGTGCTCATTCTGTGCATTACTCATGGCATGGAGATTGGCCTTAGTAAAATATAATCACAGACCCTCCGGCAACTGTGAAAAAGAAGACTACTGGCTTAGAAAATACAAAGAACCTGTTTTTTCCCAGTCAAATCATCCCTAACTCCCAGAACAATCACATGTACATTCTTGCATCTTATTTCTGGAGATTTAAAAATACTAATTAAAATTTTCAACACAATGATGTGGTCAGTGAGCAAGAACCCTTGCTTTGGATAATTCTGCCTGTTTTGATGGATCTTTTAATTTACATATTTCCCCAAGATTGAGGCCAATTGTCAATATACAGCTCTCTTATCAACAGTGATATATTATATGTGTCATTTACAAATAAAAAAAATTAATTTTAAAATGTCACTAATTGAACAAACTGAAAGTTTCCAACCAAGTATTCTTAGTTTCATGACCCAAGTTCTTGGAATCAAAGAATCATAGAATCTTTAATTACAAAGATCTTCTGAGATGATTTTGCCCAAGAACAGTAATCATCCTACCTCCTCACAGGCAGTAATAATTGATCAGGATGTATTTTTCAATCTCTGAGTTCTAATATGGCTTTAATAACGAGTTCTAAAAATCCATTCCTACACCAAGTTGCAGGGGAGGTGACCTATTCATCTGGTCTCAATCCTCACTTGGGAGCTGACTTCTGAGCAGCTCAGGGTCCTCTTGGGGGAACTGACTTTGCTGAGGTCACCCAGCAGTAGATGTGGGATGACAAGCCAGTCAGCCCCATGCCTCATGCCCATGCACTTTCCACCACTCCTCGTGACCTGCTATTCCAAGCCTGCCTGAACACGCCTACAGATCCAGGCTAAAGTCCTCATCCTCCATCTCTGTGGAGCTTAACGCGCAGCTCCTCTGGTTTCATGCTCTTGATTCTTTGCTCTCCTTTCTTTTTTTCTCTAACATAAATATTTTTTTTTACTCTAATTTTCTTTTTGAAAACAAAAGGACTCAGGTCTCCAATGATTCTATCCAGCTGCACTCACACTCAAGAGGAGCATCCTGTAAGCAGAGACTGTGGGTGTGAATGTAAAAGATCATGTCCTCACCCAGAGTGTCCTGGGCAACTCAAGGACTCATACTTTTCCTTGCAGAAAACTTAGCTAACTTGCCCTCCTCGCCATCTCTTGCCAAACTTCCTTAATCTAACTTCCAGAGCCCATGCTTTAACCAAAGCCAGTGTTTTGGTTTTTTGTGTTGTTTGTTTTTGTTTTTTCCAGCTGTGATCAAAAGACCTGGCAAGAGCAATTTTAGAGGAGGAAAAGTTTATTTGGGGGCCCAGGGTTTCACATATCTCAGACAGCTGACTGTATACCTTAGGGCTTGATATAGGGCAGGACATCATGGCAGAAGTGTTTTGTGGAGGAAAGCAGATCAGACATGGTACCAGGAAGCTGAGAGACAGCTCCCCTCACCATGGACAAAATATAAACCCCACGGGCATGCCCCATCAACCCACCTCCTCCAGCCACAACCTACCTGCCTACAGTTAGCATTTGGTTAACCCCTATTAGAAGATAATGCACTTATTAGGTCAAAACTCTCATAACCAATCATTTCACCTCTAAACCCTCTTGCATTGTCTCACACATGAGCTTTTGAGGGACACCCAATATTTAAACCATAATACCAGTGAGTACAATCTATTAGTTCAACAAATGATTGTGAAGACATTTAGTGCTCTGCTAAAAACAAAGCAATAATAACACAAGAAAATTTTTGATAATAACTGTGCCAACAAAGGGGTGAAAAAACCACATGTACACATTCATGCTATTAATTATCACTATTGGAAAAGCTAACTTAAATTCATGCTTCAATTAGATACACATTCTCATTTAAGTAATATTCTACATTTGTTCAACAAAAATGGGAAACTTATGGGTTTTGAAGATTGACTTTATTAAAATATTTGTGTTCATTTGGCAGCAGGGCATCGTGAAAAGGAGAATCAGAAAGCATGAGGCCTTAATTCTAAGCCATTTCTGTGCCAACCAGAGTATGGGACCTCTCAGCTCTGTGACAATTCCTTACCTGTATAATAGGAGGCGAAATGATCTCTGTATTTCAAGTATTAAGGAGCTAAAATTTTAAATCTGTCCGATTATTTGCTGTTCTGTGGGTAAGCTTCTCAAGGCTAACCACATGGTCATGAAACACATTCCCATGATTTTCCAAAGATACTCAACACATTCTGTAACAAGATGTGCATTTTGGATGACCAAAAGATATCTTAATAATCCAAGAGTTTATTCATTATATTCATTGACCATCTACTAAATGTCAAGAGCTATTCTAGGTAATTAAGACCAAAAAAATTTTGGTCTTATACGAAAAGCACGATAAACCTCAGAAAATCAAATAACTCTTCACACTTATATAAAGTGGCTGTAAAAACAGATTTAGAGAAGAGACTAGTAGTTCTTTTGGATGCACCTTGTTAAAAACACACTGTATCTTTTTCAACAATGAAACTTCTAAATTGCACCATGGTAGTTACTAGGGTTGATAAACATATTATGTGTGTACTTTTCCCCTTAAATATCCATCTAAGGCTTATTCAGCAAACACATGAAAATATTCTAAAATTTGTAGGAAGAATGCATTATTTCTAACTTTTCAAATTAGATTCAACCTATAAGGCAAATAGAAGAGGAAAGCAACACATTCATTCAGTAGAACACTATATTAGCCATTAAAATCATCTCTCTACACCAAATTTATAATCAAGTGGGAAACATAATTCTTACATTCAAGTAAAAAAGAATGAAAATGTAATATATTAATATAAATTTGTAAAACAAGGACCCAAAAAGGCAAAAACTAAAATCCCAAAAAACAATATACTATAAGTAAATGTTTCCTGTAATGAGATTATATAATTTATTTCTTTCATAGATCTTGTTCCCAAATTTACTCTAATAAGACAAAAAGGAAAGAGATTACATTGGTTAAAAATAAATTAATTTGTTTTATCTTTTTTAATCCTTTGCTTTGCAAACTGGAAAAGGCCTAGCTACCTAAATAACTAAATAAAGACAGAATAGGAAGTCATGTTTAGAAACATAACTCTACCTTAACATGATGCATATTATGAAACTACTGAAAACTTATGATTTACTAAAGACTCCACAAAAAAATTCCAACTAGCCAGGCATGGTGGAACATGCCTGTAATCCCAGCAGCTCAGGAGGCTGAGACAGGAGGATGACGAGTTCAAAGCCAGCCTCATCAATGGCTAGTCTCTAAGCAACTCAGTGAGACCCTGTTTCTAAATAAAATACCAAATAGGGCTGGGGATGTAGCTCAGTGGTCAAGTGGCCCTGAGTTCAATCCCTGGTACCAAAAAAAAAAAAAGTATAACTAATATACAATTCAGTTAAGCTTCAGGATTGACAAAATCAACATACAAAAATTAGTAGAACTTTAGATATCAATAATGAACTTGCTAAGAAAAAAAATCATGAAAGAAACCTCATTGGCAATGGCTACGAAGAAACAAGATACCTGAGCACAAATTTAAGGAAGGAAGTGAAAGATCTCTGTGATGAAAACTGCAAAATACTGATGAAAATAATTTAAGAAGAAACACAATTTCCAAAAATGAACAAACTCCCATGTTTGTAGATTGGAATAAGCTAATATTGTTAAAACATCCATAGTATGCAAAGTGATTTATAGGTTCAGTGCAATCTCTACCAAAATACCAATGGCATTCTTCATAGAACTTAAAAAGACGGCCCTGAAATTCACAAGGAAGCACAAAAGACTGAATAGCCAAAGCAATCCTGAGCAAAAGGAGCAAAGCTGGAGGCATCACAATGCCTGCTCTCAAGACACTTCACTGTTATGGGGACTGAGACAACATGGTACACGTATGAAAACTAACACGGAGATAGGAACAGAAGAGATCTCAAAAACAATCCTGAGCCTCTATAGTCGACATTTTCTTGACACAAAACCTGCCCTGTTGGAGGATGGTGAGCTTCTTACATAAATGGTGCTGAGAAGTTGGATATGTGGAAGGTAAAAATTAGATCTGAAGTCAGAATGATATATAGTTTGGAACTGGAACATCTCCCCAAAACATGTGTGCTGAAAGCCTGGTCCCCAATGCAGCCATGTCCAGAGGTGGGCTTCTGGGCAATGATTAGATCAGGAACATTCTGACCTCTGATAAGGATGTGGATTAATCCACTCCACTGACAGCTGAATGGACCACTGGGAAGTGAGACCTAGTTGGAGGAAGTAGGTCACTGTGAGTGTGCCCCATGAGGGTTTATCTTCTCCTTGTCTCCTTCTATCTGTCTCTCTCTACTTCTTGGCTGCCATGAGCTCAGCACCCTTCCTCTACCATGCCCATCACCATGTTGTTTCTGCTTGGTGGCAGCCGACCATGCACTGAACCTCTTTAACTGTGAATTGAAATAAACTTCTCCTCCTTTAAGTCGTTCTTGTCAGTTATTTTGGCCACAGTGATAAAAAGCTGACTTGCACATCTAGTAACTACCAGAGACTAGGAAGGTTAGTTGGGAGAGAGGGTAGAGGGTAGTCTTGTAACAGGTATGCAGAAAAATGAACTTGGCCCCTCTCACTCTATGAAAACATGAAATCAAAATGGATAGAAGACCCCAAAATAAGACCTGAAATTATGAATCAACTAGAAGACCAGGGAAAACACTTCAGGACATTGGTATAAATATGTTCTTGGGTATTTTTTTTAATAATATACCAAAAGCACAGGTAATAAAAGCAAAAATAGACAAGTGGGATTTTACTAGCTTAAGAAGTTTTTACACATCAAAGAGAATTATCAACAGAGTGAAATGAGAAGCTGCAGAACAGAAGAGAATATTTACAAAGAGTTCAGGTGACAAAGAATTGATATCTAGAATACAATACAAGGAACTCAAAACACTCAGCAACAACAACAAAAGTCCAATTAGGTAATGGGCAAATGACTTGAAGAGACATGTCTCAAAAAAGAAATACAAATGACCAACCAGTACATGAAAAATTATTCAATATCTTTAGTGATCTAAAGTAAATGAGATATCATCTTACCTCAAAGAGAATTTTTATTACAAAAAAAGTTGAAAAAATGCAAATGTTGGTGAGAGTGTAGAGAAAAGGGAACTCATACAAAACTCTGAATAGCCAAAGCAAAGCTATTGGTGGGAATGCCATTGTGGAGAACGGCATGAACTTCCTCAAAAAACTAGAACTAGATCTCCCACAGGATCTCCAGTCCACTTCTGGAGATTTTCTGTATATTTTCAATTCAAAGAAAATGAAATAAGCATGATAGAGATAACTGAACCCCCATGTTTACTGCAGCACTATTCACAATAGCTATGATGTAGAATCAACCTAGATTTCCATTGGTGGATGAGTGCATGAAAAACGTGGCATATATATACACAATGGAAGATTATTTGCCCATGGAAAAGAAGGACATCTTGCCATTTACAGTAAAATAGATGGAAATGGAAGATTAGGTGAAAGAAGTCAGGCACAGACGAACAATTACTGCATACTCTCTCCCGTATGTGGAGATTAAAATGCAGACCTACAAGTAGAATGGTATAATTACTAGAGACTGTGAAGGTTTAGGGACAGCTGGATAACCAGCATCAAAACACAGGGTGAGGAAGTTCTTCATTCACAGCACAGTGGTGACCATCTATTATATAACTGATGAAGGATGACCAGAGAGGCCCCCAAAGCCTCCAGACACACAGAAGCAATGAGGAGACAGAAATGCCAATTCAAGTAATTTGATTGCTGTACCACATAATCCACTGTACCTCACAAATATGTACAATTATTACTTGTCAATTAAAAAGAAAACTAAATGTCAGTGTGAAAGAAAGAGACTTTCTTCTCCTTTGGGTATTTCCTTTTTTTGTCTATGTAGTCAGTAGAACCTAATTCTATCTAAGTAAATGGAATATTTTACTTAATATATATTTGACTGAGTTTATGGGTCTTTATAACTAATTGTCCATTTTTTTTTTCTGCTTTCTTTGTCTTATGTTTTCTTCCAGTGCCTATGCTGACTTGGTGAGCACAACTGGCTTCAACTTACAAAGCACTAACAAAATCAATTTGAACAGAACTGACTGCTCTTATTAGGTGAATCTCAGCAAAGGACCATGTTCACTATTCCTCAACTGCAAACATAAAGCAAACCAGCCAGGGCCCCATTTTTTTTTTGTTTATAAATTCTGAGGTGATAAATCCAACCCTAATAAACAAAACCAGCTTCTTCTGGTCAGCTCTTACACATTCCAACAGTTAGGCCAGCAGGCTGGGCCATGAGTTTTCTACCAGTAACCAAAACCCTCTCCCAGTCATGATTCTTTCTCTGGAAAAATGCTCAAAGTATGTTGGTGCATAAGAGGGGCGGAGGGGAGGGGTGCCTAGAAGGCCGGGAGGGGACGTGGCGGGAGATAAGATTGGATGGGAAGGACACAGGTGAACCCTGAAAAATGCTTTTCTGGCTCAATGCACCATCTGGGATGACTGGGTGAGTCTCCCTGACTAGGTCATTGCTTGGGGATGACCTGAATGCTTGATAATTGCTTCCAGAATGAACAGACAGATGCACGATTGATCTAATTTCCTTGTTAGCTCATTCTGGAATGCATTCCTAATAAGTGACACAGGTCACCGGGATGACAATTCCTGAATGGTGGTTGAGTTCACACAAAGGAAATGAAAAGAACAATTGCCCAAATTATCTATTTCTGCTATCATTTTAGCTATGCTTGTTGACCGTGTGTCACAATAAACAAAGCCCACGGCTGTGTGTTCCCCAACACAATAGCACATGCCACCGGGTGCTTATTAGCCACAAGATGCTGGTGATGACAGCGACACGCAGAGACCAAGTGGACTGCGGGCTATAACAGACAAACACATGTGGCTTGGCTTTCTTCTCACGACGAAGGTTTAATCGGTACTTGTTTTTTTTTTTTCTTTTTGTTGAATAGAAAGAACAAGTTTAAACCTTGAACTTCAGCCATTGAGCATTATAGCACTGGCTACTGAAATGGTCCCCTCCATGGCTGTGAAGCAAAGCCTTTGCTAGCAGGAAAGAGTAAATTGAATATTTTGAGTGTTCTCTGGGAGCCAGAGCGTTAGTGGCAGGTGTGGCGTAACTTGTGCTGGTCAATCTTGGCTGAGTGATTTCTGTTCTGAGTCTCAATTTTCCCAGCAAAATAGAATAATGACAACTAACCTCATCCCTTTCTCCTGAGGATTATATGACATGGAAGGTGCTAAATTTTTCATCACAGCCTTGGTTCAGTCCTCCTCCTTTCCATTAAAAAAAAAAAATGAAAGTGGCAAAAAGAACAACGACAATCTCTAATTTATCTCAAATGGTAACAACTCTCAAGTTTTCTTTTAATGACTTGAAAAAAGAACCCTGAGCCCACACAGGGAATTTGGAAGCAGCCTGTGAGTTATAATAGATTTGCTAGGAAATGGTTCAAGTGCCAGGAACTCTGGATCAGAAGAAAATTTATGCAATTAGATCATTTGGTCTAAATGTGATTATGTATTTTAGTAATGAACAGTGTGATTCTGCAGGTAAAGCCAGGATCATAGAGGGAACGCAGTAAATAGAGATGCAATCTATCACAGAAGCTTCACAGACCTGCAGAAATGGAAATCATGTATGTATGATTAAGTAAGCATTTTTATAAGTAAGTTATATCACAAAATTTCCTGGAGCACAAGGAAGATTCAGACCAGCAATTCTAGGAACATGGCTATAATTCCAGTCAAGGAGACAAACTTTAAAATTCAGGAGACAAGAAAAAGCAAACATCTAAAGACAGCAATAGCGAGTCAGCACGAATCAATGTATGAGGTTTGCAAATCAGAAGAGAAATGAGGAAAGTTCACTGAGAAAGTTCATAAATGAGCTAGTTTGATTTGGGAAGAAACTGAAAGAAGTCTGAGCCTTGGGCTATATCATGACACCAGGGCATGTGTTTTCAGTGAATTATTTATATAAAATGATATAAAGTGTATCATTTTGGTACCCAGGGGTGGTTATTTTAATTATATCAGGTCAGGATCAGAACCCCAAGTACATAAACCACTGCCAAGCCATGCCTGGGCTCCTCCCAGAAGACACTAGAAGATGGTGACTTTGCTCTTTAATACTGAGACTTTTGCTCCACAGCCCTGCAGGGACTGGAGCCCATGAAACCTTAGAACTCCTACCCTTCTGCTCAAAGCTCAGAGGAGCAGAAGGTTAAGAGACCAGCTGCGAGGTTCTGTTTTTCTTATGTGCTGCACCTCGTGCTCCTTTGGTCTGGGAAGGACCCCAAGCCTCCTCTAAACCTCCTCTAAAGGGAAGGGCTTTGCAGAGCACACAGGCACTGTGGGTGTCTGGGGAGGAAGAGCTAGCCCTGAGAGTTCAATTCATAACACTTTGGCTCCTCACTCTCCAATCCAATCTAGTCTTCTTTGTTGTATAGGGTTGCTGGAGCGGCCCTCCTGCCTATGGGATGGATACCCACTGCAGCTGTGTATCTTGCACCTACCTGTGCACACACCTACCAAGAACTGTTTCTTCCCCTTGCTATGCAGATGTGGTCTCTTGGAAGAAGACAGGCAATGCCTAGATTGTTAGAGAGAAATGGCTCCTCAAGAAGGACAGGGAATCAGGATGGGAAGCCAAGCTGTGACCTGCCCCGGAGGACAGTCCTTACCCAGCCCAGCTGTGCTTAACACTGGAAGTTCCTCAGGACCCACAGACCTTACTATGGGACTACAAGAGAAAAGACTGAAGATATGCACACACGGGGACAGAGACAGACCCAGAATCAAAGTGCTTCGCACTCTGTGGGACCACAGGAAGCTGGTAAGTAAGCACAAAGTACCTGACACTGTTAGACCACCAACAAGTTGTCTGCAACAGCGCCACCATGTGGTAATGATGTGCCATGCAGCAGTGGGCTTATCTGTCTGGCTCTTCACTTGAATTTAGTCCCCTCTGTTGAGGGCCCTTGTGTTATACAGGAATGACAGGAGGAAGTGGAAAGACTGGACACCTCAGGAGTCTTCCTACTAAGGAGCAGGTGGTGGCCTCAACAATACTTTTTTTTTTTTTTTTTTTTTTTTTTACAAATGAGAGAATGTGATTATTGGGCGCTTTAAGGTTTACTCTCAGCCATCCCATTTTCCATAACAATAAGAAAGCACAGGGCTTGACAGCATCAATCTTGCTTAATAGCTCCGAAATGACCCATCAGGCAGTTTCTGCTATGTGATTTACACAAGGAAAACAGAGGCCCAGAGAGTTCAAAGAATTTGTTCAAAGCTTACTGCAATTTTAAGAGGCTGAGCTGGGATTCACATATAAAGCCATTTGTCTTCCACTTCCTGGACTCCCAATGCCTGCTGTCCTCACTTCTCCACAGTCTGAAAACAAATGTCACCACACCTTCCTTTACTGCCACTGCTGTTAGTCTAAAGCAAATTTGTCCAATTGGTGAATCTAAAATTCTCAATCACTCTATGCATCATTAATCATGGTTTAAAAAGTTCCATGAAGTTTCCTTTTCAAACTTCTCACCGCTTAATAACATATAGGAGTAAAAATAATTATGATCTTATTTTATAAATGAGGAATGGAAAGAATAAGGCTTCCTTCTCATTCTAAAATCTCCTGTCTCTAAACAAAATCTTATTTCACTCCTTATTAAATTAAAAGTAGCTTTCAGCAGATAACATTAACTTGCCCTTGTTCTCAGTGTGCATAAGAGAAAGCCAGAGTCCTTTAAGATAATGTGTGCCTGGGTCTTCTGGCCCAGTCTTGCTCTTATTGCTCCCTTGACTTAGCTAGGTATTTGGGAACACAAAGGGGAAATTCAGGGACGTGATATTTTATTGTCCCCTATTCTTTAGTAAGGATACACCTAGAAAGAAACTTTCGGGTCACCTCAACATAAGCACGTAATCATTAACTGAGTTATAAAATAATCATAATTCTATCCTTGGATCATGTATGTATATATAATTGCCATCCTTCCTAAAGGCCTGAAGTTTTTAAAAAGATTTTATGAGGCTCTAAATTTATTACGTGATTTAAAAGAATAATTAAGCAAAACAATTATGCTCTGTGGCATTTTAGAGGGATTTTAAGACCTAAGACTTTGGATTTGGTATACATTTTTAATACCCAAAAAATCAATCTTAATTAATATTGGGTATTAATAACAATAAGCACATACACATGAAGTATACAGATTTTGCTTCCCACTAAACAGTCCTAGAAATATCTCCAAGAGTGTTTTGACTATTGATCTCATATTTATGTTATTTTATCATGTTTTATTGTTTATTTTTGGTATTGGGTATTGAACCCAAAGCCACTTTCTCACTGTGCTACATCTCAGCCCTTTTTATTTTTTATTTCAAGATGGGATCTGGCTAAGTTACTGAAGCTGGCCTCCAGCTTGCAATCCTCCTGCCTCAGCCTCCTGAGTCACTGGAATTAGGAAAGCACCACTGCACCAGGAACAGATACATTTAAAGATAAATTCTGGCTTAAGCACATGAATGAATATAAAGCAGAGTATGTTTCTGGTGTTGCAGCTACAATTCAGGCTCCAACACAAGGAGAAAGGCTTTCAAGGCCTGCTGGTTCTCACTCACTTACTGCTTGTTCGCTGCTGCCACCTGCTGGTGAATGCCAGAATTCACTTAATAAATGAGAAAGAAATTCATTTTAATTGTGTTGTTTATTTCACACTCCAATTTTTCTAGGTTTTAGGAAGCCTTACTATATATTTGAAACTGATTCTCATGATTAATTTTGTATACAGCAACTGAATAAAACACAATAAGTAAACAATTCCTGCATTTCCACCTCTCAGGATTAATCTCGGAGACAAAAGACTTCAAAAACTTAGCATCTTTTCATCTAGTGTTTTCCCACTTAAAGCACACTATCAAAGCTTAAATTATTTAATGTCTTTTTAATGGATACATTACACTTAGTCATAGGATTGTATCAATTGATTTTTGAAACTTTGTCATTTATTTTGTTTTTCGATTTTTCTTTGGGGGGGGGGATAAAAATAGCCTGTTTGGACCTACATCTGAAGTCAGATTTTTGTTAAATGAAAAATTACTAGAAATAAAACTCCTTAATGCAAGGATATTAAAGGGGAAGGCTTCTGACACATACAGCCAAGTTCACCTCTACAAGTCTAACAGATTCACACTCCCTCAAAAGTGCTGGTCTCCACATTCTCACAACACCACCCTGTAAATAGTTGTAAAAACTACTCTGCAGCATGAAGGGAAGGGTGCTGCTAGCATTTGCATTTCTTTTATTAATACTGAGTGTTCCCTTTCACATGTCTGGTGGCCCCTTCTATCGCTGCCTTTCTAAAGGTCTTGTTCTTTTGTCACATCTTTCATTTCAGTGGGTGTGTTACAATTAAAAAGGAGATCAACACTCTTCGGGTATGTTCCAAATATCCCCCACTATAAATCATTTCATTTTATTTGTGGTATAGTTTTAGCAGCAGATATTTTCTGTTTGCATGCTTTCAAGTAGACCAGTCTTTCTCTTAGTGTTTTTTGACCAGTATTTTTATGCCTAGAAATTACTCCCTTGCTCCTAAAATTAGTCCTTGCCTTTCATTTTCCATGAAGCAGATTTTACCTAGATGATTTTCCTTTGGAGGGTCATTAAGTTACCTGGCCTAAGAAAAAAGGTTCATCTATAAACCAGTATCACACCATTATACCTGAATTGTGTTTACCCGCAGGGATTTCTATGGATGTTCAAAGTGTTTTGAGGACTTGATAAGGAACCCCTTAGTGTACTTATTTATGGGCTAGCAGCTCTGTTCCATAGTATGAGCTCATAAATTCTATTCCATTATCAACATTTTAAAAATCACATTTCACATGAAATAAAACTTCCATGAATTGGGACCACAAACAAATGTAGGGTTCCATTACTATGAGGGTCATACATAGAGAATGGGCACCTCAGAGAGGACAACTTGGCCAGTGGACAGTCTCGGCATTAGAAGAATTGGCTTCAATGGTTTCTGTACGAGGGGAAACTTCTACATTTACAATATGATCAAGTGGGAAGCACAGGGAACAAGCCTTCGAGTCACGAATGGGCACCCTAACACCACTGCGGCCCACAGAAGACTGTCTCAGTTAGCCCTCCCTGGGTCCCCTTTTCTTCTGATGTGAAGTGAGGTAATTGAGTTAATGATTTCAAAGCTGTCTCACTCTCTAACTTTCCATGGATTCTTGTTTTTCAGATTCACTTGGAAAATACCTCAGACAATTAATAATAATAATAAACATGGAGATAGTCTCATACTCCATAAAACATTCCATTTTAGGTCTCATTAAAATTTCTTTTCTTACAATTTAAAATGGGCAATTTTCACACCAGGCTTTATATGCCTTGATGAATTAACTACACTGTGTCCAGGACACAATGCTGGGTGGCTTACATCACAAACACACCACAAAGTGGAACCAACACATCTGTCACCTCTGATCCCATTTCTTACATATGCACGTGTACATACACACACAAACACACACACACACACACACACACATATGTTAAAGTTCATGTGTGAATTCTCCCACAACAAGTGACTGATAACTTACAGGCAGGAAATGCATACTCTGCCACTCAGCTATCATTGATGAATGCATTACAAACTTTCTTTGCTTATATATATATATTTTTTAGTGTTTCAGTTCTTTGTTGCTTGAATAAGGCTTCTCACAAATATAAAGATTTTCTGGTTTTCTCTCTCATATAGCACTAATAAATTTAATAAAAATTGAAATTTTACTTTAAATGCCTAAGCCAGGGTAGGCTTTTTTTGCCTGTAAAATCTATTGATTTTAGACAGGACGATGATAAGTTTAAGGCCATGGGGATGGTTATTTGATTATTTTGCATCACGAAAATTTAAGGCATAATCTTCCAAAGACAAGCACCGGAACACACCTCTGGATTTACCAGGTGAAGCTGCTTGTTGTCCCTCCATGACAAAGTTTCAGGATGGGGAGGGATGCACAATTTTCAAACAAAAAGAAAGCCACACAGCAATTCTTCAAAGGTAAATGTGTTTATGTGCTTTCCTTTTTGATTATCCTTGAACTTAGAGTCAAAAATGGTTTCTTGTGTGGCTTGAAGAAGAGACTCTGCATAGTGTAATACAAGATAATACAAACAGTAGTTTTTAGTGCCTAAAGAGAAGCACATTTCACATCACACTAGAAGTATCCTTCAACATAAGGGCATAATATGAAAATAAGATTCTTGGAGAAGTTAATATGATCCCAATAAACCCTGATGTAATAATAATATGGTTTTAACTGAATTTGTTAGGATGTGTACCAGCCACTCTGTTACCAGGCTACCTTCTTGCAAATTCTAACTCAGGACTTTACTGTGTGACCAATTTTGGCCAATTCTGTGGCTCTTTGTAAAACAAGAAGTATCCCCAGCACCTACTTCAGAAGGTTCTTGTGTGCAACGTGTACGCATGTGTTTGCTAAATTCTCTGTGTGACCCTGCAGAACACAGTGTCACTTACAATTCGTTCTGGACTCTTCCTGTAGTCTGTTCCATTAATTTTCTACAAGTAGGTTTTTCACCGGGAAAATAAACAAAATGTATTCTTTCTCCGGAAAGATATTTAGAGCTATGAGAACATTCTGCTTCTGTCTTTATACTTCCAGAATTTTAAGGATATGATAATCCTGCAGTCGTACTAGTGAACTACACCACATAGCTACAAAACACAGCGAGCAAGGAGAGCGTCTCCATCAGCATGTTTGATGGCGCTCAACAGAGACACAGACACACCAACACACTGTGCTTGCAACAGCTTCTGTGCCCGCCATTGAGTGTGTGTGGCACCTTGAAACCTTCCCAAAGAGAAAAACAAATCTTTTCAAGCTTAAGGAAAGTACTTTTAAACCTAGAGGAAATATTTTGATTTTTTTTTAAGGTTTATAGTTTTAAAACAGAGGGGTTATTTAAAAATGTTACAGAAGTCAGTGTTTTTCTTTATTTCATACTCTAAAATGTCAATCTGCCCAACACAGAAACATTTGCAAAGGGATAACTTCTTAGAACCTGTTGGAATGACACACTTTATAGCTGAAATAGATAGAGAGATGTCAAAAATCTCGAGAGGATGATCAGAAAGCCCAACACTTTATCCTCAATGTTATGTTTTCATTTGGGACAATCTAATGAAAATCCCACTAAGTTAAGGAGAAATAAAGAATCTACCCTCAAAGAAGTCAAATCTCTGTTCCTTTGTTTGCACCACATTTTCATTTATCTTACTAGAATGTCCTAACTAATGCTTTCTCTCTACTCTTCACTGGAATAAATTTGATCTCTCTGTCTTTGAGTCAATGCTGAATTGACATTCAATTAATATTTCCAAAGCCTGCGTGGCCAAGTGTCATTTCTTGCATCTCAATGATTTTTTAAGCGAAATTAGCTGATAGAAAGCAGAAATTCAATTGTTCAACACTGAACTTCTCCCTCCCAAACAATAGGTAGTTTAAGTTTTGTATCTGGCAGTGAAGATGGACGAGTCTGCTTGATCTAGACTAGGAGTGTTCAGCTCGAGAGAATCACATGGGAAGCTTCAAAATAAAGACACACGTGGTCAAAAGCCATCATCGGAGATTTTGTTTTAAACAGTTTTATGAAGATATCACAGATATAACATAATTCACCCACTTAACGTGTTTATTTCAATGGATTTTAGTATGTTTAAATGTTGTACAACAATTGCCATATCAATTGTACAACATTTTCATTGTTCCAATAAAATTTTTTTAAACATTCCCATTAGATATCATAATCCTGTTTCCTCCCAGCCCTGAAAAACCTCCAAGCCACTTCCTATCCCTCTGAATTGATCTATTCTGGGCATTTCATCTAAGTTAAATCATATATGTTACATTTTGTCTGGCTCCTTTAATTCGGCAAAAGTTTCATCCATGTTGTGATGTGAATCAGCATCTCATTCCCATTTATTGCCAAGTAATATTCCACTATATAAAAATACTACATTTTACTTATGCATTTAACAATTAATAGACATTTGGGTTGTTTCTGCTTTTGGCTACTGGGAACAATGCTATCATCATCATTCAAGTTTTTGTGTGGACACATATTTTCATTCACCCTGAATATATGCCTGGGATCAGAATCTGTGGGTCATGTGGCAATTCTGAGTCGAACCTCAGAATGTGAAAAACCTTATCTGCCAAGTGGAGGTCAGTTAAAGAGCCAGTGCCAACATGGACATGCGGACATTTGTGTCAACAACCATGTCTGTGGCTTCCTGACGAAGACTTCAGCCTCATCTTTCACTATCCCAACTGGTCACCAGAGCTCAAACCTTTACAAACAACTAAACATCCCCTAGAAGCCAGGAAATGCCATTGTTATTATTATCATCACATCATCATCATCATTACTATTTGTTTCTTTCTAGTTATGTATGAGAGTACAATGTGTTTTAACATATTATACATATGTGGAGTATAACCTTCCATTCTTGTGGTTGTGCATGATATGGAGTGTACATGATGTGCACTCATGTATGAACACAGGAAGGTTATGTCTGACTTATTCTACTCTCTTTCCTATTCCCATCTCCCCCTCTTCCCTCCACACCCCCCTGTCCAATCTGGTGAACCTCCATTCCTCCCTCACCCCTGCCTATTGTGAATCAGCATCCACATATCAGACAGAACATTCAGCCTTTATTTTTCATTTTTTAAGGCTAATTGCAATCTTTTTAGTTTTTTTTTACTTAGTTATAAATGACAGTATAATACATTTTGATTCATCATACATAAATTAACTTCTCATTCTCCTGGTTATACTTGATGTAGAATCACACAGGTAGTGAAATCTATAGGCACATAGGGTAACACTGTTTGATTCATTCTACTATCTTTCCTACCCCCATACTGTGTCACCTCCCTTTACTCCCCTCTACCTAATCCAGAGTACTTCTATTCTTCCCTAAACACCCATCTCTTATTGTGACTTCACATCTGCATATCAGAGAAAACATTCAGCCTTTGGTTTTGGGGGATTGGCTTACTTCATTTAGCATGATAGTCTCCACTTCCATCCATTTACCAGCAAATGCCATAATTTCATTCTTCTTTATGGCCGAGTAATATTCCATTGTGTATATATACCACATTTTCTTTAACCATTCATCTGTTGTAGGGTGCCTAGGTTGGTTCAATAGCTTAGCTATTGTGAATTGAGCTGCTATAAATATTGATGTGATCACATCACTCTAGTATGCTAATTTTAAGTTATTTGTGCATATGCCAAGGACTGGACTAAGTGGGTCAAATGGTAGTTCCATTCATCATTATCTGAGGAGTCTCCGTACTGCTAGGAAATGCTGCTTGATGCTACCTAATGTGTGCAGATTAGATCTTCCTGGACTACCTTTCCCACCAGCTCCACTCCAGTTTGCCCAACACACTGCAACTGAAACACCCTTTTCTCTATGAAAATTAATCTTTGCAAGTATCTAGGTGCTTTCTCACTTTTGCCTTCAGGAGGTATTAGCTGAATACAAGGCACAGTCTACACCTGGTGCTCTAGATTTTCTTTCCATTGATTTCTCACAACAACACTGTACAGGTACTATTTTCCTGATTTAATAGGTCAGAAGTGGAAGCTATACATGCTTAATTTACAAGTGGTCCTAGAACAGCCTAAAGTCAAGATTTTTTTCCAATACCATCTCACTACTCCCAATTTGCTAATCCTGTCATTAATTTCCTTGCCTTCTCATTATGACTCTTAACACACAGTTGAAACTGTGGATAGGTCATGTTCTTCCAAAACTTTTTTTTAAAAAATCTACATTTTTCCCTCTACCATTAATTGGTCATTTTTTTCTTTTTGTATTTGGATATTGGACATGATCCTCTGCTAGGTACTATGCTAAGCAAAGGGCAGATAATCACATACCTATCCTCCTAATATGCTGGTGAAGGAAGCAGATATTCCTCCAATAATCCCAATTATAAAAACATCATTACAAATCTCTAATAAGAAAGGATTCAAAATGAAAAAAAAATTGAGTATGCAGGATTTCTAATTTAGTAGACCTTTGCCTGTCTGATATTTCTGCTTGTAATCATCACTCTCCAACTCTATGATATTCTGGGAAGGGCATGTCAATCACAGTATCCCAAATCCAGTCCAAAGGTTGGTATTCTCTCTTGGCCCAGTAACCCACAGCACACTGCCTGTCTGGCCACAATCAAAAGATAAAGGATGAGCATAACAGCTGAGCCAAGTCTAAGCCGATGTCTTGTCCTGGTTTCTCACACAGGGCAGGGTGCTGTAGTACCAACCAACCAGAAAATCTCAGAAGCTTCAAATATTGAAGTAGTTTTTCCTCAAATGAGGGTTCCATGCTGAGTCAGCACAGTGATCCACGAGGTTACTCACAGACCCCGAGGCATAGATCCCATCTGACATCTGCTTTCCTGATCCTTCTCTGGTCAGAGAAGAGAAATGCATGATGACCTACCCCACAGACCCTACATCGGCTTCCCAGGGTAGACGCACTTTCCTTCTTTGACCAAAGTTAGTCTTATGCACGGGGTGAATTCAAAGGGAGGTATTATAAATTCCTCCTTCAGGCTCTACATTTTCTTTTCAGATGTTCAATGAGATAACAAAAGTTCAGGAAGACCTGCAGCCATGTTCCTTTTCCACTTAAAATGAAGGAGCCCATCTTCGGGAAGAGAGAATAAGGATGCACCCAAAATAAATAGCAAAGCTAAGAGATTAAGTTGGAGAATCGCAGGGCCCCTGAGACCAGAAGCACCCCTGGAATTTCTGGATGTAAAAGAAAATAATGACTTAAAACTGCTCGAACTTGGTTTCAATGACTTGTAATCAAAAGCGCCCAAACTAAACTTGTCTAGAAGTTTTAGTTTTGTAACTTGACATGGTTTGTGGTGAGATATCAAAAAATGGTAGCACTTAATCAGATGACCCTGTGGATTTCAAGCTTACATTTGATCATGTTAACTTCTGTGGGAGACGGACTCGAGCGTGACTGGGTGATGTGGCTTGCCTCATTTGAATGGCTTCTCCTTAATAAAAGGGATCAGCGGAGCAATCCAGCAATTGGCGTCCCTGGGTGGGCAAAAGGTCTGAGTGTTTAAGTCGCCAGGACAAACGCGCCAGACTTCCACATGTGAATACAAAGATCAAGACATCTGCCTCAGAAGTTCTTATGAGCGCAGAGAAAGTTCACTGTTCAGCGATTCAAGTGAGCCCTTTGCTACCTAGAATGTGCTCATGAAAACGCCAAGTCTCTGTTTCTTCCCTTTTTTTTGGACTCCTTCTCTTCTGCTCTTCTCAAAGCTAAAGAACATTCCGTATTCCATTCTCATGTGTTAATCGCCCGGCAGTTGTTCGTTAGGTTTAATAATAAACCATTGTTTATTAGATTTAATCTGTGATTAGGACAGAGAATGGGCTGAAAGCAGAAATATTATAAGCACAAGAAAAACCTATAGGAACTGAGGCCTGGGTTTTGAACCCTGAGTTTAGAGCCACAAACATTTAGGACACACGACACATGAAGACCTTCAACACATTCGCAGAATTAGGAATAAGATATCCCTTCCCTTTGCTTCAGCTACACACCAATCCACTTAACCATAACAGACATGGAATAATTTCTTTATCTCTAAACAAACTTCTCCAGTTGGTCCAGGAGAATTGCATAACTCAGGCCAAAAGAAGAATCAAGCACAGGTTTAGGGAATCTAGTAATAACTTCAATTCATCATTGTCTCTTTCTTTCTTCTCTAACTTCACAAATTAACTTCTCCGTGCACCACCTGACTCAGAGCAGAAGGTGCACCAGCTGTTTTCAGATCCAGCCTTCAGTGCCCCTGGAGGATTCAAGTCCAGCAAAACATGACAAGAAACAAGATATTGATCAACATTAGAAAGAAAAATAATGAGGATTTAAAACAGGGTAACTTCCTCTATGAAAATGGGTTGTACCTCTGATTGTTCTAAAAGTTTGTAAATATAAACTTCTACATTCACTTTAAAGTGCCTCATCTATTAGTAAAACTATTCTCCACTCATTTTAAGAAGGCCAAATTAGTTATCTATCCTTTGCCTCCCTCAAAGTGAAAAATATGAAAGGGAACCTTATTTTTATGCATTTATTTATTTATATACTTATTTGTTGATTTATTAGTGATAGATCATAGGAAAAGCAATTAATTTCTTTTTTTCTATAACATATTTTTATGTATATTGCAATAGTTTGCACACTGTATGGGATTTTAATTGGCTTACCACTGTGACAAAAAAACCTGAAAAGCACAATGTTGTTAGAATCTGTAAACAAGTCTGGATGGTGCCTGGCAAAATGCCAGAGGGAGTGGTTTGAGAAATAACAAAAGCGAGCCATTAAGTGTGAAGATTCCTTATTGGTTGACTGATGTATCTAGTTTTTGCTAATTAAGATAAGCTGTGTGGAATGTATAAATACCTCTGTTGTCCTACAATAAATGGCTTCCACTCCTGCTGTATCAACGTGCACAAGTTGTTCCTCACCCCCAGAGTTAATTTGCTGCAGCTGGACTGCAGCACAATGTAGATAAAGAAAAGTTTATTTTGGCTCTTGATTTCAGAGATTCTGCCCGTAGTCAGCTAACTCCATTGCTCTGGGCCTGAGACAAGGTAGAACATCAAGGCAGAAGAAGGCATCTCAAAACATATCAACCAGGAAGGAGAGAGCTCCACTCACCAGGGGCAAAATGTCAACTTCAAAGGCATGTTCTCAGTGACATATTTTCTGCAGTCACACCCTACCTATAGTTTCACCCAGTTAAACCATATCGGCATATTAACCCACTGCTTAGGTTATACCTCTCATAACCTAATCATTTCATCTCTGAAAATTCTTGCATATATATCACACAATAGAATATGGGAGACATATCTAAATCATAAAATTCTGCCTTGACCCCGCCCAAAACTCATGCCTATATCACAATGTAGAATATGTTTAGTCCATTTCCAAGAGTTCACAGTGTCATTTAAGACTTACAGCATTACTCAAATTCTAAGTCCAAAATTGTCTTATCTGAGACTCAAGGCAATCTTATGGATGTTTTCCCAGTAAAGATCAAAAACAAGTCACATATATCAATATATAATGGCAAGGAGAAAACATTTCCATTTCACAATGGAGAAATAGGGACATAGAAAAAAAGGGATGAGACCAAAGCAATATCAAAATCCAGTTGGGCAAACAAGTTCCATAGCTCCATGTCCAGCATCTGAGTCAAACGGCATTGTGATGTTTTTTCCAAAGAGGTTGTATAGCTCCACCTCTATGGCTTTGCCCTTTGCAGCCCACATGACCTCTTTCTTGGCTTCTCTCTGCTCAGTTCCTTAGCTTTCCTCAGTGTACATTCCATGTTACTAGTGTCTCTTCATCACAGGGTCTCTACTGCAGCTTTGACCTCCTGTTCACCTGTTAATGCATCACTCTCTCAGGGGCTGCCCATAGGGCTTTTGTCTCTTAGACCTTCCTTTGAAATTTCAATGGAATCCTCCATGTCTCCTGAACTCCAGCAATTTGCAATCATGCAGAACTAGCACCATGGGGTCAATGCCAAAGTCTGCACCATCTCAAGTAGAAGCCAAGCCACTTATAACCATGGCTATAGCAGCCTCCAAACAACTGGATGGCTGAGAACTGCAAAACAACTTTCTAGGCTCCCATGTTCAAAATAGGTGTCCCCAGGGACTCATCTCAAAGGAATTTTTACTTTTACAGCCTGGAGCCCAAGATGGGTGTGGTCTTGCCAAATTCTGAGATGCCCTCAAGCCATCTTTCCTACTGTTTCTATGTAAACTATACATCATCTCTTTAGTGGCTATAATCTCTTTAATAGCAACTTTCCTTAGTCCCAGTTTTACTCACTTTTCTGTTCAAATTGCAAGTTTTTCAAATCTTTGCACTATATTTTCTAAATTCCTAATTACCACAGCAAATTTGGCTAAGAGCAGCTAGCAATATCCAGTGCCACTGCCTGAATGCTATGATGCCTTGAAATTTTCTCCACTAGATGAATTAGTACATCACCTATAAATTCAACCTTACAAAAAGCCTTAGGACATGGGTAAAATGTAGACAACTTCTCTGATAGAACATAACATGAATGACTGCTATTCCAATTTCTAATAGAGTGTTCCTCCTCTGAAGCCACATGATCCCAGTCTTTAGTCTCCACAGTCCTACTGACATTCTGCTCTTCTGAATTCCCCACCTGAATTGCCCATTAAGCTCCACTTACAACATTCTAAGACTTTTCCAGCTTGCGCCTCTAAACTTATCAAAATCCCTCCTCTCTGCAAATGAGCTCCAAAGGTTTCTGAACCACATGGTCAGGTAAGTCATAGCAACAACCCCTCTCCTGGTACCAATTTCTTTTGTAGTCTGCTTTTGTATCCTGTGAACAATAGAGCTGACAAGAACAAGGTAGAGAAGGAAAAGTTTACTAGAGCTAATGGATTCAGATGTTCAGTCCATGGTTGGCCAACTACATAACTCTAAACCCAAGGTGAAGCAGAATATCATGGTGGAAGAGCAAGGCACAGGAAGGATGCTTAGGATGTATCCACCAGGAAGCAAAGATGGAGTTCTACTCACCAAGGACAAAACTTAAACACCAAAGGCATGCCCAGTAACAATCCCCAGACACACTCTATCTGCCTACACTTACTGCCCAGTTAATCTATACCAGTGGATAAATCCACTGATTAGGTTATTCATTTTATCTCTAAAATTCCTCACAATTTTAAACATTGAGCTTTTTGGGTGACAACTCATATTAAAATGTTTTAGTTGGCTTTTTAACTGCTGTGATCCAACCAGACAATAGTATAAAATTGTCTAAATATATTTGTCTAAATATAATTGTATAAATATATTTGAGGGCTCATAGTTTCGGAGGTATTAGTCCACAGAAGGCTGGTTCCATTCCTTGGGGCTCAAGGTGAGGTAGATGTTATGGCCTAAAAATGTGGCATAGGGAAGCAGCTCACCTGATGATCAGGAAGCAGAGAGAAATATATATCCCAAAGCCAGATACAAATGTATACCCCAAAGCCATGCTCCCAATGACCACCTCCTCCAGCCACACCTTCCTATCACTCTATTAATCCCTATCAGGGATTAAATCACTGTTTACATTAAGGCTACACTCAATCATTTTTCTTCAAATTTCTTCCATTGTCTCACACATGATATTTTTTGAGGTGATACCATATCTAAACCATACCTAAATAACTTAACAAAGCAATTGCAAGAATGTATTTTATTTCTCATAGAAATCTTTTAAAGGAGATAGAACAAGCAGGGTCATTCATTAACAAAGGAAGAAATCAAGACCGTTTGTCAAGTGAGTTGTTTGGTAGGTGCCACAGAATGTGATTCTATTGAGCCTGGAAATCAGGCTTCTGGGTTGGGTATCAACATTGGGTAGACAACGAGCCAGATGAGGGTTGAATCTCATCTCCACTACTCACTCATCAGTGACCCAGGGTAAACCATTCCAAGTCTCTGTGCTCAGGTCTCCTCATTGTTAAAACTAGGAAAATAAGAGCATCTCTCTGTAAGCATTAAATTTGTAATAGTTACAAAAGCATTTTAAACACAGTGAGCTCTGAATAAGCTCCCATCACACCTGGTAATATTCCTCTCAATACATCACAGTGCTTCATGAGAAAGGCAGATTATTTTTCAAGTGTGGTTTGTAGGGTCAAGAGATAGAATAACCTGGATTTGAAATTTTCCCTGATATATATTATCACTTAAATCTGGGCAAGCTCATTGAAACTAGAACTTCACCAATAAAATAGAAATAAGAATCATCACTGTGTATGGATGTTAATTCCATTAGATATGATGATGTCATATGTCAGGTAGGATGTGCTGAGTTGGGGGAAGCACATCTCGTGAGGGAGCTACCATATTTGTTTAGCTGGCACTCTCACCTGCTGTGACAGATCTCTAACTCACACAGGGCCAGCCCTCACAATATCTTGGAAATCCCAAGGCACATCTGATGTAGTAAATTCTCTTAAGCAACCCCATGGCCTCTGTCTCAGTTTCTCCTCTGGAGAAACTGGGTAAGGGTGAGCATCTTAAGTAAGAGCAAGATTAGTAAGAGATTCTTTATGGAGCAAGGATGTCCAATGTGGGAAGAATTCATCCACTGGGCACTCAGTGTGGGTCAAACCCATCATGACCACAAACTTCTATAGAGGAAAGGAAGCCTCCTATATCCCTAATAATATAAATATGAATACAAATATTAATACTACCGTTAATAATGTATATGATCCTAAGAACATTTCTCAAATACCAACTAATGCCCAGTTCTGTTCTCAGGGCATAAGAACTTTAGAGTGCGATATTTTTTCATTTTATCATTTCCATGAGATGAAACAAGATCAACAGCTTCTACAAGTTGAGAAGGAGCAGCGACAGATCTGATCCTGGAAAACAAGCTCCTACCACCCGCAAACCCGCAGATTCATGTCTCTTCCCGTGCCACAGCTGAAGCTTGGGCTCTCCTATTCTCTACAAGAACAAAGTCTCTGTGCCAGGTGGAAGGACTCAGAAAATCAGATTTCAAGGTTTTCTGCTCCAGTGAGACTCTTTATTGTTAGGTGTCAGTAAGCCACTTGGTTCCTGCATCTTCACAGTTTCTGATATTTCAAAGTATTTACAAAAGAAACACAAGTCGAAGCCATCAAAGGCAGGACTTTCAGCATTTATAGTCTCCATCTTCCGCAGGATCTGTAAACAACCAGAGGTAAACCAGAGAAGCCCTAGGAAACTCTGAAAGATACGTCTTTTCAAGTGACAGCCGAAGGATGAGTAATGACGCGATGTCCCTGTGGAACGATATCACAGCTGTCGAGTGCAGCATGCAGCCTGTCAGGAAGAAGCACCGGGCAGCTGACAGTCCCTGGAGCTGGGCAACAAACTCCTACACAACTCTCTACACTGTTCATTTTTATATTTAAAATTTAAAGTAAATGGACCACTGCAAAAGATAGGAATTAACCCATTCACTGTGCCGTGGAAACTTCCTTTAGACCATAGGTCTCTCCGAGAAGGGACAGTAAATGAACAAAGAAGAAAAATATCCATATATTTGAGGGCAGGCCACTTGGTGGATTTCCCAAGAGAAAATTAAAGGTAGTCCTCTTCAAATCAACCATAGATTTCATCAATTATATTTGCACGAGGAAACTTTCACCCTTTTGCAAATAAACTGCACTGGATATTACAAATTTCAGGAGCAAAGGAAAAAAATCATATTAGTTTTCACAGATAAATTTTTATCACTTCAAGAGCAATGTCATACAGACTGATTGTACAATCAACGATATTAAAAAGAATTTTAAATTTTTAGGGAAATAAATAATAAATAAAGTAGGGTTAAGGACTTCCTTACTTCATAGATAGGATACTTAGCTGAATGACAAAGTACACTATGAACTAGTTTCATCACATCAAAGATTTCTCAGTCATGTGCTGATTAACTTCTGAAGCTCTGAGCTACAAACGATGAGGAGAGCAAACAAGTCTCCTCCACAGCCTCTTACTACATGAAACTATCACCTTGCTTGCAAGGCAGAAAAAGATGCATGCATTCAAAAAACACTGACTCTCTACCAGGCATGTCACCAGACAGCTCAGATCAGAGGGACTAATATAGCTTCTATCCTCAACGAAAAGCCCCTAGAAATAAATCCTAACGTTGGAGTTCTCTCATGGGCATTCATGGCTACAAAAATAGTTACCTCTCAGTTACACCCTCCTAGGAACTACATGAACCCCAGTCACATTCTTATAAACCTATAAAGCGGATGTGATCATGTCATTATTGCAGGTCATGATGCTGCAGGTTCAGGGAGCTTATGTGCGTTGCCTTCTGCCACACAGCTGAAGCAGTATTACAGCTCCGACCTATCCAATTTTCAAGAACAGGGTGTCCTCCGTTCTCTCAGAGTTTCAGGACACCCCAAGAGAGGAATCACATAGCATGCCAGATGAGAACAGAGATAACAGACGTTTCCAGAAGGAATCAGGGAAGGTTTCACAGAGAAACTGACACAGGAGAAACAAATAATAAAATAATAATAAAATGCAGTACTTCCAGATGGAAATTTTAGGGAACTCATCTTGGTTTGTAATACATTTTCATTTAATTTTTAAAATTTAGTTTAACTTAAGTAAATTATAGTCACAATGTTTTATCTCAGTTGACAGTTTTGATCTTGAGACAGAATAGCATTTCGAGTTACTCCTAACTGGACAATAGAAATGTTGTGCTCTTTTCTCCTGAACATAAACCATTAGGTGGCAGTAGCTGCACACTCATTCTAGGGCTGGTGGGTAAACCACTCACCATTTCAGCATTTTGCTTCACAGAAAGTACTTTTAAAAATCTTAATTTCTGCACTTTATTAGGTATAGTCAATGAGTCATGCAGGGATGGATGTTTGAGACTATGTGATGTCTGCTGTATTGGTGTTAAAAATTGGATGTGCCTTTCATAGTTCACATCTTCACAACTTAAAAAGTTCTAAATACAATTTCCTAAAAACAGCAGGAACAAAAAGATGTCATTTCTCTCCGTAGATCTCTGTGTTTATTCTAAAAATAAGGCATTTTTTTTTTGCATGCTTAAAAAAACCAAGGGTGAGGCAGAATCACTTTAAGGGAGCTTTGTGCGATTCATTCTTTGCGGTTCCTGGGCTACCTACCCAACTGTTGACTTTTCGACAATCACTTATGAAAACCAATATGGGGTCCAGTTTGTATTCAGTGTGAAGTGAATTGATTTGAATGGAAGCCCAGAACTGAAATTTGGTTTCTTCACATCTTCAGTCTCAATATCCATTTGACACTAGGAAAAGCATGGAAATGTTATTTTGGTTATGAAACTGCCATGAAAAGCCGCCTCAGCATGCCACTGAATGGAAAGGGCTCGGGGCAAAGCCATTATGTGGATGGGCAAATGAAAGGAGCCCAGGACGAAACCATATACGGCCTGTATGTGCATGAAATTTAAGCCCTGGGAAGAGAGGATGAGAGGCTGAGGTGGAAAATGAAAATGATCAAAATAAACCCCATGCTTGTTTTCATAGGAAATAACATCAGGGCATTGGACAACTATTTCCTATAGGTATGTGCAATCCTTAGAACATTTTCAAAATTACTTAGGGATTAAAAGCATAATTTACCAATTCTGGAAATACTTATAAGCAACTATTTTAAAAGCAATATTCTACACATGCTTTATCTTCTTTTTAGAGCATTTCATGGAATACATTCCAATTATATATATATCCGAAAAAGAGGAATGGGGGGGGTGGTATTAAAACCTAAAGGAGAGGAATTTACCTTACCAAAAAACCTCACATTGGGATAATTTATGTTCTGGTGCTGTACTTAAAATTTTAAAAGAATCAAGGCTCCCAGGACAAGGTTTTGTTTGTTTGTTTGTTGTTATTGCTGTTTCATTTGAATATGAAATAGAAAAGATATCAAGAAAAAAGTACCTTTGATTGCCAGAAGAGGGCTCTATCCTCAAATCTAAAAATCCCACACTCTCTCACTTTTGCTATACTGAATGGTGCTTGAGCATAATCCAGTTTAGTCACGGCATGATAATTTTAAAAGAACTCTAGTCATAGCTTTCTATCATTTATGATATTAACAGTAGTCTTAATTTACCTGTTAATGACAATAGAAGCTAAAAAGATACTATCTTGTAACCACAGAGTCCTCACGATTTATAATGAAATGCCTAGCTTTTGCATTCACTTAACTGAAATGTATGGTTCCTCTATTTGTGTTTATGTGCCACAAAAATCTCAATTTTGGAATACATCATTTTAAAAGGATTTCTGTTTTTTTTTTTTTCCTTAATGACTTTTTACTTTTTACTTAGTGCTAGAGTAAAATACCACTCTGGGTAGTTAATAAACAAGTGAATTGATTTATCCCAGTTACAAAGACTGTGGGGGTTTTTCCAGATTGCAGTCTGATTTCCTATTGGATCCACATATGGAAAACAATCTAGGAGGCAATCTGGAGTTTCTTTTGTGAAGGCATCAACCACGTTGCTAGGGACCCCAGCCTTACGACCCACACAGCTAGCTCCGCAGGCCCCATTTCCTAAGACCATCAGAAAGCGGGGTTAGAACTTCAACAAATGAATAGGGGCAGGGGACACAAATATTCAGTCTATAGCTCTTGGTTTTCTGAAAAATAAACAAAACTGATACAAGCCTTTGAAGAAGAGAGTCCAAAGAATCGGTAGTGTAAGTATTTTATTTTTTTTTAAATTTCAGGGAACAAGTCAAGAATAATATTTATTTGATTAAAATGTATGACCTTGTTAAGATCCCCTGTGTTGAACGAAATATCCATTTCTGTACTTAGCCTGGTTGGAGAAAGCCATAATTAATCTCACTTTTCTCAACTGTAGAAAGCAAATAACAATGACAACTACCACATAGGTACTCAATATCCCTGTATCTATTCTTTTTTTAAAGCACTTAGTGCTTTTTGATTTGGGATTTTGGACTCCTTTATACATTTATTTATTTTGCTTTCCTTGCTCAATGGACCACAAGTGCCAGAAGCTCATATATGACTCTTGTCTGTCTTCACTTATACCTCATTCCTGGTGTCTGGAATGTGGGAGGCACCCAACAAACACTATCTGAAGGGATCAATGAAGTTTGGTGAAGATACACCAAGGTACCAACCCAGACGTTGGCAATGGGAAGCCGTAGGAATGTCCAGAACAACACTTTGTTTCTGTTATGACAACCTTTAGATTTACCTCCCCTAAATGGCAAAGGTAGAGATTCTTAAATATGTCCTAGTTGGTGAAAAAGTTGCTTTCATAAATTAATGTACCGAGTCAAACTTGATGAGTTAAGGAAAACTTTAAAGCAAATTGCAGTACAGATGGTATAGATGACAATACCTGTGGCCATGAATAAATGGGGTTTATAAAACCTGCTAGACGTAAAATGAGCACAACAGAAGGTGGGCATCAGGAGTGATGACAGAGGGCCTGGAGAGGGCCTCAAGGCCTTGACCTTACAGCAGGGACTTTTAGAGATGGCCAAGAGGGATGAGCAAGGACTCTGCACCTGGGGCAGCCCAGCCATGGCGACCAGGGCTGCAGACCTAGAGTCACCACCACAGGTTTGACAGCCTCACAGAATTCATGCAGAATCTCGAAAGGGCAAGGGCCATGGCTCACAGAATCATCTACTGCATTTCGTCCTGCTAACAAGAATCCTCCATTATCTCTGATTTCTTCATATAAATGCCAAACCTTGAAAACTGGACATGACAGTCAAGGTCATTATTCTAAATGCTAAGAGTGTGTGTGTGAGAGAGAATTTGCAAAGAATCTTGTGACTCAAGGTCAACAGATAAGAAAAAGAAAGCTACTACCTTGCTTGGGAGTAGAAATTTTCCACTCCTAAGAAGCAAATGGAAGTGAGGTTAGCCAACAGCAAGGTAACATTCCCATTTTTTGCTGTGCCTTTAAAAATAACAAAGCATACAATGGGTTTCTGGGGAAAAATTCTGCACCAAATATAAATGGAAATTTATCAATCCAGTTTATAAAAAAAAAAATCAGTTCCTCTGCAGGAGGTATTATGGCACTGATTCATCAATGTTCCAGTTTCTTTTAAAAAACAAATAGTTATTTCATAATGGGAAAAAAATAAAATGCACATCTTATAATTCAAGAGGCAAATATTGGAAAAGAATAAAATAAATGCCACCTGAATTCTTTCTTAACGTAAGGATGTTTAATTCTATTTATTCATTCAAAATCTTCCTGTACAAATTACTATCCAGGTGGAGGCCCAATTTCTATTCAAGGAAGAACCATGGAAATACCCCAAAGGAGAAGAGAACACTTCGAGAAAAACTTCAGATTTTACTTAACTGTATCCTGCATCAAAAGCCACATTCTCAGAAACTGTCTGATCGAATGGTTCACTTTTCAACTGATTGCTTTGTGTCTTGAAAACATACACCTGGCGGACAGAATGAATCTCTTGAAGTCACCTGAGTGGGTACAAGACAGTTCCACACTTACAATGGGTTGACTTAGGATTTTTTTGACTTAACAGAGTGTGCCAAGTAATAGTCATTTGATAGAAACCAAATTTCAAATTTAGATTTAGATCCTTTCCTGGGTTGGCTGGAGGCAGTAAAATCCTTCCTCAGGATGTTGTGGTAGTGAGCCACAGGTCCCAAGTCAATGACAAGGAAACAGCCTACAGTGTACCACACTGTTCAGCAGGTAAAGGGTATAAGTACATTTTGAACTGAACAATATTTTCAACTTAGGATGGGATTACGGAAAGATAACCCCAGTGCAAGTGAAGGAGCACTTGTAATTAACACAGAGGATGCTGGAAGTCCACAGTGTTGTCCGCTGGGGACAACTGTAACCTCAAACTCTGGAGGAGGTTCATGGAGTATGAGATTCTGGCTGGAAAACACTGCTGAGACCTGAAGTTCCCTTTGTTTCTGAAGAAATGAGCTAACCATGAATGGTCTGGTAGGACAGCTGCTAGTTGTACCCGATAAATACTCTCATAAGGTTCCTCCGTCATTCCTAGTATTTCTGTATGTCTGAGACCAACAGAGATGAAGGAATAGATGTTACCATGATAAAAAGCAGAATTTTATGATGAAGGATACAAAGCTTCTTATAGGAAGGATATTTATAGATTTCTCCCCACTCCTAGCCCACCAAAATATCTTATAGCTGAAATTCGAAATTCTCCTTCTTCTTCTTCCTTCTCTTCTCTAAAATGTTGCATTTGAATATATAAAATGTGGAAGAATTAAATATACATACATATATATTTCCATTCCTAGGCTACCTGTATTCAGTCAAATCCTCCCTCCCCCAGGATGCTGGAGGGAGATATATCTCACATATATAACTTCTAATTCCAAGAGATTATAGATATGTATGTGTACATATCAAACTTAGATGTAATCATGGATTTGGGCATGGGAATAGTACACACTGATCAGAAATAAAATTCAAATGGTCATTCTTTTACGATATTATGCAAACAGCGAGAGGAAAAAATGTTTTTAAATTCTTAAGCATTTCACTTTGAAGGTGAAGAAATATCTACTTTTAGTGGTCATGAAATATTATAGCTTACACTAAGTTTCAGCTTCATGTTTGTAAGTTCCTCAGAAACTACTTTAATGTCCTCACCATTGAGTGTTTACAGTGCACATGGAACAAACAAAATCAAGGTGGACAACTTTGCCTGCTTCAAAAAGTAATCCATCCTTTTCAAATACAAAGTTTATATGATACTTCAGCTGACACTATTAACACTTTATTGAAAATATTGCCATTGAAAAGAACAAACAGTAAGCAAACACTTAAAAGTACTTGGTAAGAAAGCAGATTCTTCATTATCAATGTGCACATGAGCTAATGAGCATCAATTTCTGGATAACTAACTCCATTTTACAAGTCCTGGAAATAAAGATAATAATTAGGCTCTTTAAGAAGGTTCAAGAACACTAACAAGATTTACCTAGTAATTTGGCTTATTAGTACTTTTCACCCAATTCCGTTCCAATATATGACTACATTATCAAAAATGTTTAATTAGTTGATGATACACTACAACTTTCATAAATGAGAAATTGGTTTTATAGAACACTGTATACAAAAGAAAAGGAAAATATCTGTATAACTTAAAGCTTTTATGTTCTCAAACATGCCAAGAATAGCCTATTGATACTGTAATAATATCCCTTTCATAGGAGTAATAGGTGATATTTACTAGGAACTGTGTAAATGCTTTCCAAAATTGATTTTTTTTTGGGGGGGGGGCGTTTCTACAGCATCTAATGAAGAAGGCACCTATACTGTCCCTCTTCTTCAGATAGACAGAGACGTGGAAAGGTTGCTGTACTTTCTCAAGGTCCCACATCTAGCAAATGGCAGGGCTGGGAGTTGAACCTAGACATGGGAACTTCAAACACTGAGCTCCAAAAACTTTTTTCTATATTAAAAGATTGCAGAATATTCATCCAAGTGCTAAATATAGCTTGATGTATTTTTTAAAATAATCTCTTATGTTAATAATGGTTTAAAGTATTACTCCTAGAATTCAAAGGAGTATCATACCTGATTGTTTGGGGAAGATTGAGGAAGTAGCTAATGTATCTGCACAACAGCGCCCACTTGAATACTGATACACATTCACTCTCAAATTGCTTAGTTATGTGCTAGTAAGTGGCTGGACCCTAATTGTAATATGTTAAAAAACAGGTCAGTGTTTGTTAGATGTGGTAGGTATAATGGAGCTAGAGGAATGGACAAAGTATAAGACACACTTCAGAGACTCCAAGTTCAGGAGCACCCAAGAATGACTTCTAATCTCTGGAATTCTGACCATGACATAATATGCATCAACTATGGAGCAGAAATGTGTCGGCTTCCCCCCACTCTCCCTAGAACAAAGGCCAGCAAAACACAGTCCAGGAGGTTGACATGCTGCTTATTTTTTTGTAAATAAATTTCATTGGAAATGAACCACAATGATTCATTTATATATTTTCTATGGCTAACCCCATCCTACAATGACAGAATAAACTAGGAAGGACAGAAACTATATGACCCTAAAGTCTAAAATATTTATCATCAAGGTCACTATAGAAAAAGTTAATTGATTCCTGGCTTATATTATCTAACACACAAAAAAGTATCTACCAAACTGATTAATTCATCTAAGCCATATACACAGGGAAACAAAGATTTTACAAAGACACAATCCCCTTCTTTCTCTTGTTTTTTTCCCCCAAGTCGTCTTCTCCTATTAGCTTCTCTATTAAAACACACAAACACACACACACACATACACACACACACCATGAACATTGGATCTGAGAGTAGAAACGTGATTAAGTCAAGCTTAAACGTGATTAAGAGTAGAAACGTGATTAAGTCAAAACTGTGATGAAAGACAAGCCCTGTGGTGAATAATTAAAATGCAATGCTCAGTGCTGTAACAAACACAAGAAATTTCTAAGAGAAACTTCTGCCAGAATTAGAGAATCATTTTCTAAAGTCTGAGGATTCTTTCACCTTAAGACCAACTTTCTTTTATCAGTGATGGGACTCAACACACTGTTAGCTTAAGTGTCTGGTATTAAATGGTTCAGATCATATCATTGCCAAGATATTGATGATCTAAGATTACCAAAAAAAAGGAAAAAGAAGAAAAAATAGGTAGAGAAGTGTAAAGCTTCTTCTCAGTACACTAAATAGGAAAGAAGTTTTAATTGGATGTCAATTTGTCAATCATCTGGTGTAAAACAGATGAAGAAAGAAGGTTATTTCATTACAGGAAAGCAATGACCCAGTCATGTCTGTGGATTTTTCACCATAGACCAATTTCTCGGAGTTCACCTGCCAGAACAGGAATCATCAAACTACAGTGTGTGACTCAATATATCCTGCAGGGTGTTTTTGTATAGGCCATGAACTAAGAAAGACTGAAAAATTAAAGAAGAGTAATTGACAGAGACTGGTTATATTAAAATATTTACAGAAAAATTTGCTAATCTTCTTTACCTAACATGTGAGGATCTGGACCATTTAGACTTTTAAATTAAGGAAAAAAAATAGCTAGTAAATAATGACTGAGATACTAAAGCAAGTAATAAATAACAATATTATTTGGTAGATAGAAAACAAAAAAGGAGGGGTTTTGTTTTTGGAATCTCTTTTGATTTTTATCTATTATCTGTAATTCAGATTCATCTACTCACTGTCTCATAAAAATAACATTATTTAATTTAGGACTAAACAAGTGTTTTAGTCAGCTTTTTCACTCCTGGGACTAAAAGTCCTGACAAGAACAATTTTAAAGGAGGAAAAGTTTATTTGGAGACTCAAAGTTTCAGAGGTCTTAGTTCATGGACAGTGAGCTCCATTCCTCAGGGCTCAAGGTGAGGCAGAGCATCCTGGTGGAAGAGTGTGGTGGAGGGAAGCAGCTCACATGGTGATCTGGAAGCAGATATAAAAAGAGACTCTACTTTCCAGATATAAAATGTAAATCCCAAAGGCACTACCCCCAGTGACCCACCTCCTCCATCTACACCCTATGGCCTTCAGTTACCACTCAGTTAATCCCCACTAGGGAATTAATTCACTGATTGGCTTAAGGCTCACATGAGCTTTGGGGACACACCTAATATCTAAATGACAACAACAAGGAATGCAACTCCTCTCCTATTATTAAATATTGATACTCCTCATTTACTTAGGCATACTTTAGGCTTTCTTGCTCTATTCTTATACCTCTTAATGTATCTCTCATGTTTTCTAATCTGTTTTGTGCTATAAGCTGAATAATTTCCTCAATTTTTACAACCAATTTATTAATACTCTCTTTACCTACATCTAATCTTCAATTTAAATGTACATTTACATTTTTAATTTCAACTATTACCTATTTTACTTCTAGAAACTCTCTTTCACTCATTTAAAAAAACATTGAAACCTCCTATGTACCAGGTATTGCTCTATATACCAGAGATAAAGCAATGAAAAAACAAACAACAACAAAGTACACTGAACTCGCTCATGAAACTTGGATTCATGTGGATAGTGCATAAATATATATGCAAAATTTACATCCAGTGGTGAAAAGTGCCATCTTGATTAAAAAAAAGAAAGAAAGAAAGAAAGAAAGAAAGAAAGAGGTAACTACAATAGGGAGAGAACTTTCTTCTTGTGACACCTAATTTGAATGAGGGATATCATGGGACACCTGAACTGCTGTGAGCCTGGCCTAAACACAGTGAAGGCCATGATGAGACGTGCTGGTCACAAGGCAGACGGTAGCACCCCTGGAACAATGGTGGGGTGTTGCCAACACACAGACACATGGGATGCCTGTCAAGGACGATAGGGAGACAGAGAAAGAGCAATCTTTTCCAGAACACATGAGGCTCCTGAGGTTCCCTGTTATGTTTTTATAATTGTTCTGATTCTGTACGCATCTTGGGGATATATTTTTTTTAATTTGTAAGATTTATTCACAACACAAAAGTTGAGATGACCGAAACAGCCTGCAATGACCTCTTGCCTCTGAAAATTGCCTCAATTTTCTTTATTTTGCTGTTTCATTTGGGGAATGATGAAGAATCTTTTTAATAGTTAGAAAACTTCAGATTTTGATATCGTTTATAAAGGGTCGCCTGGAATCCCAAAACTGTTCTGTCAGAAGTGATCCGGGCATTTCTGGACTTAACATAGGATAGTAGTTGGGTAACCAAATATTGTACCGGGATCATTTTGCTACTTACACCCTGTCTTTCAAGGTGTAGAGTTCATCTGCAATGTCACTGCTGATGAAAACTGAAAACAGGTGGGAGATGTAATTATGCTCAGCAAAGAGCAAACATAGTTTCTTTCTCCTCCAAGTCACATAGGCACAATCAGTTTCTGCTGTGAGGGTTACCTGAAAAGTGCCTTCCTCTGTGGGTCTCAGTGAATCCCACTCAGGAACTGGAAGGGGAAAATGGAGTGCAGAAACTCTTACTCTGATCTACAAATAAAATAGTGGCAAGATGATAAGTGGCTCCTTCGGCCCGTTGCTTCCAGGTTGTGCAGACTGTGTGTTCATCTACCAGGTTCTTCCATAAGGTTGAATTTTTTTCCCTGGCTGTTCTACTGTCTCGTTCACTTTTCAGTTGACTTTAGATAATACTGAAGCAAGAAATTAAGTCATTGGCTTTTACATCATTAGAGTCTCCACAAAACCAGAAGGAACCCGGACACTGGAGCCGGCAGTGATTAAGGTTCGGTGGGCACGGATGTGGAAAAACTAAGAATCCCAGGCTAGTTTCTTCAAGTTCATCTGAGCTCCTGATTTAGTCTTAGTCCACAAATACTGGGTATTTCCTTTCCTTCTCTGGCCCTGTACAGAGAGCTCTGGCCTTGCACCTGCAGAAGCTTCCCAGCAGAGTGCACAGAGCCAGCAGGTAGATAGAAGCCCCCAGCGCTCACCCTGCATGTCCTACCCAACAGCCGCCGCTGGGCACGGAGTTGACCACAGCCTGCTTCGGAGCAGAATGCAGTGCGCTCTTCATGCCTCTTTAGAATCTTGCGTCACTCTTGACCACTGAGGATTCCCTAATGTTCTTGCCTGCTCAGCAACATATTTGGAAAGATGCTTTAATATGTCATCTAATGTTTTTCATTGTTTTATGATGGCAGATTCTTTCGAGAAGGTTCTGACTTCTTTCCACTTAGTTTGAACAGTAATTCTACTTTAAGACAATCTCTTCCTAGATCTCAAGTGTTTGACAGTGAAGCTTATCAAGAGATACTCACCTTCCTCCAGATACAGAAGTATAAGTGAGTTTCTTTCACCTAAAACTGTTAGGAATAAAATTAAGACTTTGGAGACCAAATTATTTGAATCAGGTTATTACTGCATTAATTTAAGACCACAAGGAATTTTGTTTATGCTATGAGGTTCTCTAAGTGACAGTTTTCATTGTCATTTTCAATGAAAATATTAAGAGATGCGGAAGGCCTGCTATGATTCATTCTTTGATTTTATCTACACTTGATGATGATTAGAGTGGTTCACTAACATTTAGCAAGAGACATGACCCCCATTTTTCTAGCCAAAGCAAGGATTAAAAAAAAAAAAAGGATCAAACCAACTGATATTCTGAAGTTCAACATTTCTTTATAAAAAAATCTCAAAACACCTCCCAAATCAAAATACTTTGAAAAATAATAAAGTTCACAACCACTCCCCAAATATCTAATCATAAACCAGGGCCCAGGGGAATTGAAAGAAAAATTCATCACTGTTTACTTTCATGCAGCATTCTTCATATGAACTCTTCCCCAAGATAAATAGCAGACAGAGCAAGATACAATATACTGCCAAACATAACAATACTGTGAGCGAAAGCCTTCCCCAGGGCCTTAGGGAAGGAATCACACTGCACTTCCAAAAAGGTTCTGGTGATAACACTTGTCAAAAGCTCTCAGGAGAAACTTCCTGGGCCCTCTGTAGCCAATGGGGTCAAAACTTTCGAGGCATTCATTCTCTAAGTCAGGACTTTGCAAGGCAATCTCAGGACATCTTCTCACAAAAATTCAGTAAGGTGTTCTGCCCATTTTACAGGAAGCTGAGGTTCAGAAGTTTTCAGGGGCTTTCACAGAGGATTAAACTAGTATACGGGAGAGAGACCATATGGTAAAACAGGTTTTCACAGCTGAGTGTCCAAGGCATTTTTATCATTTTGTCAGCAATAGAAGGTATTTTGACATGTAAATTTGTTTTTAATTTATCAGGAAATTAATACATATAGTAAAAAAAAAGATAACCTCTAAAATAGTTTGATAAATGTTCAGAAGGTAGACCCAAATGAACATAAAAACCACTGATCATATGGAACCTTGACTACTTACTAGTCCCCCAAAGAAAGACTTTGTATCTGGGGAAAGAGAAGGAAGGAACAGGTGATTAACAGGATGGTTGTGGGAACTGTGCCTGGACTGGTTCAAGCTAGTATGAAGAGCTGGTTTGGGACACAGGGACAGGGCACTCCACCAAGTTGTAGGGAGAAAAGGGCATTATTCCTGGCGTCTCCTCAAAACTCTGCTAGGAAAGTGATGGTCATGAAATGATGCCTGACCCCAGGGGACAGCAGCTCAGCTGAGAAGCACCATCTCTCTTAGAGATGCTGTGCCAAGACACTTCTCTTAAGAGCTATACTGACAGAAGCCATCACCAAAAAGAGAGGGAAAATAGAGAATATAAACAGAATTCAAGTCATTTTTTTAAAATGAATCATTTTACACAGGTTGAATACAGGAGAGAAAAGGCTGAGGTCCTGAAGTTTCTCATAGGAGAGGATATGGAGTCAGAGTGAGAATTAAAATTATTTAAATTTTTCCTAACCCCAGGATACTTAGACTAAGTGACCAGGCCATGTCTGTCTTTTAACCAGTCAAAACTGCAGTATTTGTCCATGGTGTTAAAATGCTAAAATCTATGATTTTCTTTGATAATATAGGAGAAATGTTTTAACACTTCCTATGAATAGTGTTTATTATGGAGGATGTTTAATATTTAGCATAGCTTTGTGTCTTACTTATTAATCTTGAAGACTTTTGGCACCCAGAAATATGATCCAAATTTTATAAGAAATTGAAACTTCAGTATCTATTCTACTGTCACCCTAATGTTATTTCTCAGTCTTGGGGGCATTATTTTTGGTTTTTGTTTCTTTTTTGTTTCTTTGAATAAACGTTGGTATCTATAGGTAATAAAGATATGTAATTTTTATTTATACATATGATGATATTCATATATAATAATATAATAATAGTACCTATTATTATATTATTATATAATAATATATATGGGGCAAAAATAGGAAAGAATAAATTATTCAAAGAAATGTACATAAAAACAGAAACAGCTGGGACTAAAACCAGGTTTTCTAGTTCCTGGATGAGAATACTTAAATGGTATAACAATTACTCATTGTTATTTATCTCCTGCTTCTAGCTGAGGACATGTGAATTAATCACTCTGTGAAAATGTTTTGAATGAAGATAATGGTTGAGGGGATACATAGAAGGAAGCCCCATTTATATATATATATATGAGAAAGACCCAGTTGAATAAAATCTAGAAAAAGTGATAGTTAACAAACATATCATCTAATCCTCTCAACCTCATTTTCCTCCCTCTCAAGTCCTATCATCACTTCTATTCTTGGGAAATACTCTTCCTGTTCAGGAGGGTCTGTGTGAATCATCTTTAAAATGATTGATCTTGAAATTTTTAAAAAGGACTTTAAAATGGCTGATACTTACAACAATATGATGCTGTATTTCAGGATAGAGTCTCTATTTCATGAACTCTAATCTCTGAATTTCTGAAATTTTCCCAGCTCCCAAGTCCTCTTATATATTTCATCTTATAAGAAAAAAGTTAAATAGGAAAAGGAAGAAGACTCATTCCAAAAGATAGACAATGTGAATTCCAGCTCCCCTATATAGTAGTTTTAGACATTAATTAAGGTACTGGATGTGCCCCTCATCAAACCAGTGAATGACATTACCACCTCCTTAGCTGCCTAAATCAGAAATCTCCCTCTCTTGCACTACCCTGAAGCTAACCCATGACTCAACTTTATTTTGTTTAACAATCAGATGTAGAACAAAGGGTGTACATCTCTCCATATCCACTTCTTCTCTCATAATCCAAGCATCCAACTGTTTCTTACCTAAATAAGCAGCTTCCCTGCATTATGGGCCCTCACCAATATGTTGTTTGCAAAGGATCCAAAAATCTTTGCATTAATTGAATATGATCAAAAATAAAAAAAATTAAATTAAAAAAAAATAAAATAAAAATAAAAAATAAAAAATAATTGAATATGATCTGATAACATGATTTTCCTAAAAAAAAAAAAATCTGTCAATGGTTTTCTTTTGCTCTGTGGAAAGAACAAGATTTTCGACCTTCAGAACCTCTTAAATGGTCAACTGCCTCCCCTTCCCCTTGCCTATTTCTAATAGCCCCTTCTTTTGCTCTAAGGTACCACTTTTTCCAGTTTCTTTGGCCCAAACCACACTGCCTGTTATTTATCCCTCTCATCTCTAAGCTCAATAGACACTTCTGCAGTGAGCCCTCCAGACCAGATTCTCATACTCGAAGTCAAGTTATTTTCTTGGAACACTGATTCCACTAGCAATTGTTCACTAATTAGCAAATAGGCTTACTAAAGGCTATGTCTCTGCCACGAGAACTGAGGCAATGTCTGTTTTACTTTACTTCCAACACTAAAGTACTTGCCCTCCAGTCAGAGGCCACAAAGAACAGATCAGCAGTCAAACAAAGGCACTCGTATTGGTTCATTATACCAAGGGAGATAGAAACCATATGCAGTTGGGTTTTCAGGAGAGAATAATTAGGGTTGTTTTAGGATATGAGCTTGTATGAGGTGATTTCATAAAGGATGGCGGGAAATGTGATTTTGCTTTTAATTGGGTACTATGAATTGGATTTTGCTACTGGACACTAAAAATCAAGATAGATTCTGTGATGGGATATTGTGATAGATTTTATTTAGGAGGCAGGAAGGACACTGTGAGGCTAAAGCTATAATGAGTGAAGATGCAACAGTTATTTGTAAGCTGGGTGAGAGGATGTCTGGGCATCTTTGTGCTTTTGGCTATCCTCTTGTTCTGTCTCTGGTAATCAGACATGATTTTCACCTGGTCTTGTTTTTGTTTCCCTCTATCATGTGCCCTGCAGGGCCCTGTGTGATGGAGGCAGGTTGTGAAATTGCCCACATTCAATACAAACATTGTAAGTTACCTGTTAGAGCCATGTCGGCTCAGCTGACAGCAGCCAGGGCTACCTTCTGTCTTTTACGTTTGATTTTTTTTTTTCCCACTAACAACTTATCCTGCAACTTGGATGAAGAAGTCCTTTAACAAATACTTAATGAAAAACTAAATTAATGAGTTCAGCTTCTTTGAGTGTCATCTGCTTTATACTTTAGGGAATAAACTTTCACTTTTCCGAAAATAGACTAAAGGATTACTTTAAGACCCCTGCCAGTGTAAAAATATGTGATTCCAAGATTTTTTAAAATGTATTTTGTATTCGTGTACAGCATAGACATATAATCACCCTGGCTTATAAAAAGGAAGCTAAATTATAGAACTCTGTCAGAGGATAAGAGACTTTATTATCTCTCACAACACTGCCACTTAACTTTCCTAAACATATAATTTCATTTTTTCCCATTCTTCCTTCATCTTCCCCATGAATAGACAATATATTAAAGTCTAAATTGTAGAAAGCAAAGAACAGATTTAGAATTCTTACCTGAAAGCAGAGTAAAGAACATGTTTTAGTGGGGAGGAAAAAGGGCACAAATTCAAAAGTTTATTTCACTTATGTAAGAGGCAAAGATCAAAATCTCATGTTGAGCATTCTCCCTTTCCCTACCGAAGGGTGAGGAAGCAAAAGGGTACCCACAGCCTCTAAGCATCTGCATTTGATAATGGCTGCATTAATCTATAAATCTATAAGGAACCATAAAATTATACAATTATAATGAGTTAATCTCTTGGTATGTAAATGACACTGCAATAAATCTATTGAAAAAAATTTAAAAATTAAAGCTGGTAGACCTTTATCCAGATCTATGGTTCACCTAACTGGGAGCCAAGGTTCTTTGCCCGGAACCCTGCAATCCCACTCTTTAGAAACCCTTTAGGTATAATAGCACCCTAATGCACTATAAGTCTTCTCCCTCTAGAGAGAATTTATCTTAGAAATGAGAATGGAAAACCATGCACAGTGGATCTTCCCTATTAAAGTTCATGATTTATTAGGTTAGACATTGCAATGGTCTACTTTCTGATGTAATAACACACAGTACCACAGACTGAGTAAGTTGTTTTAAGAAGCACCGTAGTCATTGTCACAGTCCTGGTCCACATTCAAAGGGCCCTATCTGGTGCTAGTCTTTTTGCTGGCAGAGTCCTAAGGCAGTACAGGCATCACAGAGAAAGACAGGGACCAATTGAGAGGCCTAATCAAATGTGCTTTTACAGCAGCCCCACTCTTGAGGTAACTTATTAGCCGATTTACCTATAATTCCATTAATCTCATGAATGGATTCATCTTTTCATGAAAGAAATAATTACCTATTAAAAATCCTACCTGGTTGCACCTCTTAATATCTCATAATGGGAATTAAATTTCAACATGAGCTTCAGAGGGGACAGACCATATTCAAATTATAGCAAGAATTAAACAAGTAATTTTTAAAAAAAACAGAATTGGGAGATGAGAGATAAAGCAAATGAGATATATCAAATGTTCATGGCTAAAGCATTTTTCATTGAAAGGAATTAGAATCTATAGAAATTAGAAGTCCAAATCTGTACTAAAACTAACAATTTACACAACTCAGTGAAAGAGACACCTGTTATGATGCGTTTGGGTTTATGATCATCTAGGGGTCACTAATTATAGGGCAGTTCACCCTGCATATCTGTAAATCATATTAAGATCATTTATATAATTAACATAAGTGGGTGGCTACTAATCAATTAATCAAAAACTTATTCTTTCAAGTACTAAAAGTACATAAAGAGGTTCCCAGAAACCACACTAATATATAGTGGGTTCAAGTGGATGAGAATATTAAATACTGTATCATGCCACTACTAGATTAGTGCTAGGTTTCCTTCATTGATCTACAGGGGTTAAGATTCTCCATTATTCAGTAGTACGGGGAAGGGGACAAAGTTTTCTAACCTTTCTCATTACATAAAGAACTAATTGCATCCATGAGCTACTCATTGAATTGAAAATTGGCTCCTGTTCTGTCCTCCAACAAGGACAAACACGACAATTTGGAGGCTTACCTCCATATCACTTCTGCAACCAAGATGCATGCAGAACTTTACATAAAATTTGGGAATAAAACTGGAGAAAAAAATATTATATATTGATGGGAAAGCTAGGTTTATATTAAATATAACTTATTCAAAGTATCTTGGTATCTTAAACAAAAAATTACAATCATTGAGTTCACATATAAGTTTTTATTTAATTACAGTGAAATTATTTCACCTAGAATATATATTTTGGTATCTCTCTCCCTCTCTCACACTTCATGGGGGAGAAAAGTAATGACCAATAGTTTCAGGGCCTGAGATATAGTTTTGATATTGTTATACTCAATATAGAATAGTACTTTGCCTTAGTCTCCCTTTTTTCCTAGGTCATATATAGTTAATACATGAAATGGATGGCTAGCCTTAAATGATCTGTGAGGCCCACTGTCATGAAAACATTGAAATTTTAGAATTCTTTATAGATTTTACCCTCTTTCATGGACGTGATTCCATTAGCTCTCAATCTGTAATGTTGGGGATGGCTCCATTGTCTAACTTGCACTCTACACTAGAAGAACAGAGGAACCACATAATCCCTGGTAGAGCTCTCAAAGACAGATCTTCTTTAAAAGGCAGCTCTTCAAGACAAAGAGTTCCTGATGCATCAAACACAGACTTTATAAGCCCAAAGATTTTGAGACACAAATGTTTCCTCAATGGAGAAACAGGACAAATTGCTCTGAATCTGAAACTATATTGCAATGGTTAATTCTGTGTATTTCATTGACTGGACTAAGGGATGCCCAGATGGCTGACAAAACACCTGGTGTTTCCAGAAAAGATTAGTATTTCCAGTAGACTAAGTAAAGAAGTTCCATCAGTGTGTGTGAGCATCATCCAATCCATTGAGGACCTAAACAAAACAAAATGGCAGAAGAAGGGCAAATTCATTTCCCTCTCTTCTTGAACTGGAATATCCATCTTTTCCTACCTTTCAGCATCAGAGCTCCAGTTCTCAGCCGTTGGACCTCAGGACTTATACCAGAAGGTACCCTATTCCTACCCTGCTTCTTAAACTTTAAGCTGAATTTCAACCACTGGATTTTCTCATTCTACAGCTTGTATATGGCATAAGTGAGGCATCTCAATTTTGGTAATTATGTAAGTTAAATCCTATTGTTCCGTTTCTCTGGAGAACCCTTACTAGTACACATGAATTCACCTAAGACTACCACACATGGGTTCCTCTAAGAAAATTTGAATAGAGGACTCTGATATTCCCCCACTTCATCACAAGTACCTAGGCAGTTATCCAAAGAAGCACATGTTATATAAAAAACTCACGATCCTACTTTGTATATATCCCTATTAGTTTTATAGGTCTTCAATTTAGTTACTTATTTCAACAACAGGGAGTTTAATCCTTGCTTGTTTTCTAACTTTACACATGAAGTATCATTCTCAATGTACTCAAGACCTGAGATTAATTTGTAGATCCCCTCTGATGGGTCAGATTTATGTTGGGCTTGTAGGATTCACAAGGGAAGTGAGGAGACCCAGCCACACCTGTGTAAAGATGACATCCCAGAGGAAAGTGAGACATTCATCACATCATCACGCAGACCATGTAACTGCCTACTATACTTAAAACGTGCCATTTTTTAAAGAAAGTCAGATGGCAGCAGCATTTTACAATTGAACACCCAAGAGCCTCCCCTAGGAGGAGACCAGAGTTGAAACACCAAGAGGACAGAAAGAGATGCTGCAAAAGGAGACCACAAGGGAGTGGCACCAATGGAGTCACTGAGCACAGGCAAAGCCTTTTAGCAAATGAAGAGGAACATGATAAGAGAGGAGGGGGAGGGAGAAAACCAACATATACCACTGTCATCTCATGTCAACCTATAGAGTACAGAAAATAGGCTCCTCATTTTCACAAGTGATGAAAGCCATGCAGAGAATGAAAATTGCACAGAATCACGAAGCCAGCATCCCACAGCAGGGATTAGGGCTCTAAGATCCATGGCTCTTCCCCTAAATCTTTGTCAGCTCCTTCCTCTCCCCAAATCTATCTTTGCTTTGTCCAAACCTCAAACGAATCAAAAAGCATTCTCCCTGGAACCCACACATTTTTGACAAAAAAGGGGGACTGTTATTGAAAATAATTGGCCAATACCCAGCTAGTATATTTCCAAAAGAGAAGGAATAAATTCAATCATCCTTTACATACCAAGTAACAACTAACCCTTGAGTATGTGGAAGTCTGGAGGAAGCGAACAGATCTAGAAAGCTAGGGAGAGCACACAATGAGAAAGGAACATGAAGAGTTCACCTTCCAGGACCAAGCATGGAGTTAACACTGTGGCCCCAACATATGCCATAGGCAGGCAGCACCACTTGCACTCAACAGAGAAAGGTATTTATAACATGGTTAATCTGAGTTTTCCAGCTAGATAAAATGTAATTCTCCTATTCTAGAAAGTATGGGAGAACTGGGGATTCCTTACTTAACAGAAACAAATTTCAGATTTATAATATTTCAAAAAAATGAACATCCACCATGTCACTCAATCCCACTTGGATAAGCTGCCTCCATCTCCAGAGCTTGAACAAGGTAAGTAAAAATAGGACCCAGCATCTCACTGTTGCAAAAATTTCCATTCATTATTTGCCATGGGGTACATGGAAATGCAAGAGGATTTGGGGGAAATAGTAAAAGAATTTTTAAGTCTTAATTAAAACACAATTCACATCTCAAAGAATGATTCTAAACAATGACATTACGTGGATAAGAATATAATGCTAACCAGGTATCTTCAATGAAACCTTTCCTACTACAATCCTACTTTAGGAATTACACAAATACACCTACAGCAAAATTCGGGAAAGTCATAAGATTCTCTGGGCCTTCTACTTATGAGGTAATGGGAACCACTCATATTTGGCTGCTGAATTTAGAAAAGGAAATCTGCAGAGAGAAGAGACAAAACCACTTTGGGGACATATCTGAGTTAGTATTTTCCCCCTTTTTCTTTTTGTAAGACCAAATAAATATAGTATGCATGATTTGACCCAGACAAGGAGTGTGTGACATGACCAGAGAAGGGTACTGCAGGCACACTTGACAGAATTTAAACTAGACTCATTAAGGATGTTCCCAAAAATCTGGAAAATGTGTCTCAACCAAACAAGCAAGGGCACAGGAAAGGCCCTTGTTGTGGCTGCAAATGAGGCAAAATGGCAATCAATTGTGGAGACTGACCTGAAATTCATCAGCAAACATTCCTACTCTTTAATATGAGTTATACCAATTTTGCAGTTCAACAATTATAGAACACAGTTAGGCTGGAATGCCTACAAGCAATGTTGTACAGTTAGTCTCAGTAAAAAGGGAACCTTTAGGAATCCCACAGACCAGACAAATGGGCATATTCACAATAACAAAATCTGAATCTTCTAGGCAGCTATAGTTAGCATAGAAGGTATGCACGTTGATTCAAAATCTTACTTTATTTATTTTTTAAGGAAAATGAAAAAGAATGCACGTAGTACTCAAGAGCCTACTTTATTTTAGATTATCCTCATCTCGGGTTCTTAATTCTTGCTCTTAAGATGAGTATTATTAACCAAAGTTAGCCTTCTGAGAATCCAGGAAAATAAGCATAGCATTCATTCCAAAAATTGCTTTTTCATATTACTCTCAGGAATATATATATGGTGGGGATTAAGGCACACATATCTAAAGCAATACCACAGGTATTGTGGGAATATAAGTAAATAATGAATAAATACAAGATTTATGTGCTCAAGGGAGTTGCATTCTAGCTTAGAAGGCAAGAAACAATAAAAAATTAGGCAGCATTGTAGGACAATACCACAAGCTATCAACTGTCCAGAGGTTCAACTGTTATTAAACACCAGAATCCAGAAGAGTTAATAGGGTGAACGTTCTACTCATCCATATAGAAAACTTTAGTAAAATGAATTTCAATTCACAAATCTGGATTTTTAAACAGTATTGATATTTTTAAAAAATTTTCTTAAATCAATTTAAATTTACTCTTAACATCATGATGGAAAATTAACTATATGATCATACAGAAATCATACAAAGATCCAGGGCTCTTATATAAAGCAAAAAAATTGGGTTCCCTCCCTCCTTTTTAGTAAGCCCATTGGTCCAAATCATTGAGTCACTAATTCCTCAGCCAACAGAAGGCTTCTGTGTCATGCTTGCTTTGTAGGATTGTATGCCTGGGTTCAGGCTTTCACATGAAACTGGGGATACAGGATTACTGAACCTAGTTGCTGGCTCTGTGTCCTCCCTAGGATGAGATCCCATGTCTAGGTATAACTTCTCTGGGGCCTAAGAGGCTGCTTTTTCTGATGTCTCACTACTGCCAGATGTTGCCACCATCAGCAAAAGTTCCTGATACTAGTAGAATCTTAAAGCTCTCTTAATGCTCCTGATCTCGAAAGAAAATAAAAAATCCCTGTCACTTCTCTATATTTTCCCCTTTTGAAAAATCCCATCACTTACACAATAAATCCCAGGCCTTTATAGAAACAGCCAGGGGTTTTCAGTATGAAACTGCTTCTGTTTTCTGGTCTTGTAAAAATCCCCAAGTCAAGGATTATTGAAATGGGGGAAAAAATACACCCTAAGAACAAACACCGTTGACAATGTAAGTTAAAAAAAAATCACAATAGCTTCTCTATTACCAAAAATAAATTAACAAAGAAAGGGTTATTTAAAAGTTTTTACAAGGTAAAGACAAATATATAGGCAAGACACGGGAAAAACAAAACTTCCAAGACACTTGACAATGTTCACAAATAGAATTTTAGAATAAGTGTAGCAATTTAAGCACAAAGATCATATTACCATTGGTATGAAACCATAACAGAATCATAAGTGAAGAAGGTAGAAAAGACAAACAGGAAAAAATAGTGTAAATATAGTAATGCTGTTGCATATGAAAATCAATAAGAGTCATGTGTTGAAAATGTCAACATTATCACGATGACATATATTTTCCCATGCCAAATTCAGTGAAGTATAATTAAAGGTAGGAGGTCCTCCCTCTGACCCTTGTGATTTATGATGAACAATTACTTCAGAGACAGAAAAACTCCTCAAAAGACTTTTATGAATCACCTGTGCCAGTTTTTGTAGCAAGGCAGAATCATTCATGTCCTAGATCTAAGCCACCACTGAAATAAATATAATACCCAAAGTAATTGTCAAAATATATCGAGTGCTTCCTATGGGGCCAGACATCAAGCTATGTACTTTGCATACACTTCATATGACAGCCTGAGAAATGTCATGTCAGTTTATCATCATTTGACAGGTGAGGGAACCCAGGTTTAGAGGTCAGGGTGTGTTTTCAAGGTCGTACCACTACTGAGTGGGAATCATAGGATTCTAATGCATATCTTTCTAATCTTGTCAATTTAAGACCCTACAAAAAGCCATCAATCTTTCATCAAAGGTGTACTTGAGCTGAAATACTGATTTAAAATTTTAGGAAAATTTTATATATTCTCTAGGCATCCAAGGAGATGACTGAGCCCTAAGAATAGCAAAAAGAAAGAGGAAGCTTCTCAGGTTCAAATCCTTCCCAGAGAGTTTGTATGAGTGTTTACCAAGGGGAGAGGGGCAGCAGAGGCTTTCCTCCAAAATGCCTATCAAGCCATCCATAATGAATTGAGATGTCTACCAGAACAGCCCCCTGAAGGACATACAGCACCCAAAGTGATTGTCAGTAATCACAGCCTATGACAAAGTTCAGAACAAGCAACTCCGAGCCATTCTTTAATGGGTAGCTGCTTCTGAGTTCAATGTCTCTCTTTTGTACTTTTCTGGTGATTATGAAAGGTTCCAAGTGAAGCTACTTCAGCTCTTGGCTGCTGCTGTAGACAAGAGATGCAGCATAGGATAGGTTCTGCAGTCAGTGCTGAGCAATAGCTAGATGATGCACTAGGAAATGTCACAGGGCTGCAGCTGCTGGACTGGCTGATGGTGAATCTGTGATCATGCCCACCCTCTGCATCCTCTCTTCCAGGAGTGGGCCCAGCCCTTGTCTCACCCTCTCTCCCCTCATTCCCACAGCTCCCCTCTCCTTATCCATACAGCCCTAACGTTATTTTCAGATCACTCACATGAAACACATGTTATCTAATGCTAGTCACTAGATTTTGTACATTTTCCTGTGCATGCAAGCAAGGACATGAAATTTAAAAGTTAAAATTAAATCAAAAGAGGGAACTGAAACTCCATTACCAAAAATCGTATCACTGGCTTCAAACTAAGAGTAGTAAAGCTTACTACAGGAATATGGTGAACTTAATGACTGCCTCAGTATTCAGTCCACAGGATATAACATCCTGCTACAGCAGAAATAAGGAAACTGTACCTGGAACCTGTTGCCATAACTCTGAGTGAGCCTCCCCTCTGCCAGTCTTACCAAAGTCTTACCAGGACTTTGGCCATAGCACATGATCTTTCATACATCTGTTTTCTACCAACTTTGTAGAATTGTTGATAGTCAGGTGTTGTAAGCAAAATAACTAGATAAATTAAAGTATTATGTAAATTACAGCCAGTATGAATTCATTTAATCATCAGTAATAAATACTGAGCATAGTGTAAACTGGGCAAAGAATGTAGACTCAAAAGAAATATACACCTGCCTGAATCTTAGATCAGCTATCAGCTATCTAGAGGACCTAGCTAGATATGCAAATTACTTGACATATATAAGAGATTAACCCCACATTCCTTATCAGTAAAATAGGGAAAAGAGCAGACTCTTGTGAAAGTCAAATGTTAGTAGAAAATGGAGATGCTGCCAAATGGGGATAACAAAGAGGTTTGTTGCGAAGAAAAAGCTCATGCATTGGATGTCATGGTCAGTTAATAATATCCCTACCTCCACCACTGCCACCAGTGTATTATCACTGAAGGGCACTGCAAGCCTAGTGCTTCTTTAAGTAATGGAATCCTCCAAGGTTTTAAACAAGGCAAAAGAAAAAAAAAATGACCTCAAGTTTTTACATATATAGCTACAAGTACAAACTAAAACGAAAAAAAAATAATTACTATGTTTTGTCGTAGCTTGATAAAGGCTAGATGGAAATTATTCTGTTTATAAAGTGAATCGCCATTCTCATGAAAGTACAGCCTGTGAAAATATTATTACAGAACACTGTTTAAATGAGAAACAGAGTTCATGAAGTCTCTTATTCAGATCCAACATATTATCTTCCCCCCATTAAAGAGCTTTGGGCCATCTGTCCCATCGAGGCTACCAGCTGGTCTGAGCTACAGAAATATTCGTCAACTATGGGTACTAATTAGGTTTTTCTATATGAACAAATTATAGATTGGTCATATTTACAAACAAAAAAAAAGCTTAAACCCAGTTTTATCTTTGTGGCAGGTGACTGATATCAATAATGGAGGTGAATCTAATAGGTGGGTCTTTGCAGGGGTGACATGCTTCCACTATTAAAGCTATTACTGGTGGAAACAATGGAACATTCTTGCTTTCATCCAAAATCAAACACAGAATTATGTTCTCTTTTTTAAAAAGCAGTTGTCACAGAATCAACTGCAGGTTCAGAAGTTAGGAATGACATTGCCAGATTCATGGTCACTACAAAAAAAATGTGCCCTCCTAACTCAAAAGAAAGAAAAAAGGGCTGGGAATATAGTTCAGTGTTAGAGCCCTGCTGGGTTCAATTCCCAGTATCAAAAAAATATATACCCTGACATCCAGGATGTGATGTGTAATACAAAACATGTTGTCTCTTCATGATACAACTATTTCTAGCTAATAATGAATATAACTTTGAATGTGACTTTGAATGTTCATGGACATTTGATGAAACATTAATAGTGCTCTACCGTAACTCATCTTTGCAAGGGAAATTATTAAAAAGAGGAGGAAATTAGGAACCTAAACAGCAAAAAAAAAGGCGGGCCTCATTGAATAAAATACCTATAGAAAGAGATGAATCAGGAGGACAAGAGACCTTCAAAATCCTAGTGAAAGATTTTAGCTTGTCAAACATAAAAAAAAAAAAGTCTTAAGAGAAAGTTGGTCACATGTTTACCATGCTACTCTCTCTTCCTCTGTCTTCCAGTGCACAGAACCATCTCTGCTCTCCCCTCAACCCTTAACTGGGAAGTTCTTATTATTTTCTCATCTTCCTGACATCCTCTTGTTGCGGATTTCTTGTAAGAATCAGCATCTTTCCATCTGCTCTCTATATCAACTGAACTCAGAGCTTCCATTAGGAATCCTCAAATCCAGAAGCAACCTAATCTGGAATCAGATTCCCTGGGCTCAGATGGCAGATCTTGGCTCTGTCACTACCAAATGGACCTTGGGCCATTTCTGTCACTTCACTGCCATCTGTTTCTTGATCTGTGAATTGAAGAATCTGATCGTAGCTATCGTGACAATTAGTTACCTGATGCAAGGACAGCTTTAAAAAAAGAGTCTCCTGATGAGCACTTGATGGAAGTTAGTGTCTATTATTAAAACCATTCTCGTCATTTTCCTTTTACCCTCCGTCTCTTGCTGTGCTGGTTGCTCTACTCCTGTGGCTCTTCACGCCAACTTCACCAATGGCACACTTGCCCATCTTTGAAAGCCCAAGACCCAGGGCACTTTTTCCTCCACATGACCCTCAGTTTCTCATTCAAATAGCAACAATCCCTTTTCGGAAGCCCCTCATCATTAACTCAAAACTCTGCCATGTGCTTCTTCCTTTCTATCTTATGTTCCAAAGATTCATATTTTATGTTTTTAAATTCCTGGAGAGTAGAAGTTGTGTTTATATTTCTCACCAACTAGGCAGAATTGAGAATTCACTCTAAGTACAGTCAGCCTTCTTTATCTGTAGGTTGCACACCTGTGGAGTCAACCAATTGTGGATAAAAATTGCTGTTGTTATTGACATGTATTGTGTAGTTTAGACCTAAGATGGCAGAACCTTATTTGTATATATTTATATTTGGTTCCTATTCCCTAAATGATACAGTATAACAACTCTTCACCTAGCATTTACATTGGTTTGGGAATTAAAATAAGTTAATACTCTACTGATTTGTATAGTTATATACCATGTAATGTTTGGGTCGAGGGCATACCACATATACGACATGGCCCCATAAGATTATATCACCTAGTGAAGTTGTAGCTGACTTAGTTTTTGTAGCTACCCTCTCTGATATTTATACAACAAAAACATTCTCCAAAACCAGTTCTCAGTGTGTACCTCCATCTTTAAACAATGAATACCTGTATAAAGGAGGTGTTTTGGAGGTTATATGCAAGGTCTATGCCATTTTATATAAGGAACTTTAACATATGCAAGTTTTGGCATCTGTGTGGGATTCTGGGACCAACTATCTAAAGATACCAAGGGATGACTATATCTGAGTTGTTCAAGACAGTAGCCCTCATTACATAGCTTTTAGTAAATTACAAAAAGAACACATCTGATCTTTGATCACACTTGCCAAATTTTAAATACTCCAATAGCTACACTCAAGTACTGGCTACTATAGTAAACAGCATAGATTTATAACATTTCCATAATCATAGAACCTTCTATCAAATACTATTGAAATAAATGGTACTCAAAAGTTTTATGATTTTTAAAGTAACTCTACATTTCAAAAATATTATTCTCTCAGAAATTTCTCTATGACCATAATTTTTTTTCCAAAATAAAAACAAGATTCATTTTTATCAAGGTAAGCTATTACATAAGGCTAGTGAAAAATCATTTTTTATATAAGTAGTAACAAGGAAAGGGCCAGTTTCTCATTGCAGGTGGCCAAATGGCTTTCCAACATATTCAAAAGACATCTCCTCTTTCAGAATAATGGGAAGAATCTACTCTGTTTTATGGCCAGACATCCACAGTCCTCAGGTAGTTGTCCCTTCCTCAGAGCTGTTCCATGCACCAAGTGAACAAAGGCGGCTCTTCCTTGCGTTCCTCCTCCAGATGCCTTGTTATTTCCTTCATTTCTGAGTCTGTGTTTGTTAACTTTTTTTTTTTTAATCATCTCATCTCCTGCAAGACATTAAGTTTGGTGAATGCCAGGACAGTCTTGATCTACTTCCCACTATTTACCCGGCATTTTATGTTGTGGTAGATGGATATTTAACAAATATTTATGGAAGAAGCAAAGAAACAATCTCGGATGACCACATAATCAATGGTGTTAAAGGAACGCACAAAGTGATGTTTGTTTTTGAGTGTTTCATTTTTATGTGAAGGAATTTTGAACTAAACTATTTTGGTGATTAACTTTAATATGTTGGAGAAAGCAAGTATGACCTGTATCCAGAGGGACAGAAGTTTAATTTCAAAAACATCACATAGAATTATCAAACTTATCTCTCATTCAAACTTACAAGGTCTAAGAGTTATTTATGTTAGAAGGAAAATTAGTAGGCAGTCATTTTTATTTGTAATATAGGATGTGGTCTCTTATAGGGGCACATTAACTAGGATTTAATCTGAAATGTTTATTATATTCAATGGCTTAAAATACCAAAACAATTCCCAGATGGAAAGTGGAAAGATATTCAAGATTGATTCCTAATGCCCTTTGAGTAAGTATTTTAATGAAAATGTTTTTCATTAAAAAATAAACAAATTTTTCACTTTTTTAGTTTGGATGTATTAGAAAGTTAAAAATAAATAAGACAGATAAGCTAAGAAAATATTAGATGATCAAAAAAATCAAACATTCCTTTGGAATTATTTTTTCTTTGTAAAGCTTACATCAAATTTCTACAAAATAAATATACAAGGTATCATTTTAAATGACACTACATTGTAAGACATGCATACATACCTACAAACTATTATAACCTTGATTTCCTATACAGTCAACCTCAGTCATGTAGTCAACCAATCAACCAACTTGAGATGTAAAATGATGTGCTGGCCTATAATGGCTGTCTTGGTACTAAATGTGTAGATTTTTTCCCCTTGTCATTATTCCCTGAACAATCCAGTATAAAACAATTTACCTGGCATTTATGTTGTATTAGATATTATATATGACCCAAAGATAATTTAAAGTATAATGGAGGATTTGTATAGATTATATGCAATTATCATGCTACTTTATAAAAGGGACTTTTAGAGCCATCATGGGTTTTGCTACGGAGGAAGCAGGTTCTGCAACCATTCTCCATAGGATACCAAGGAACAACTGTGTAAGTTGAACCACTTACAAAACTGGTTTATCTATAGCCAGATAATACTTTTTGGAAACGAACAAACTGTATATACACAAATTTAGAGAAATATTTACTTTTGTAACATCATCAGAATTATTGGCACTCAATTCAGATGATCATGATATAAAAATCACAACCAGAGTGGCAACTAATCCAGCTTCCTCTGCCATTTTAATTCATAAAGTCAAGTTTTGACCTTAATCTAAAGCAATTTTAGAACTGGAATTGGCTTTAGAAAGGTTCAGATGGCTTGTTTATTTTACTGTACTGATAATTTCACATTTGCATCATAATTGGATTTCTCTAAGTTCACTGACATTTCAGTTGGCTTTAATAATCATTAAAGGATTTTTTTTCCCTTTAATCTAAATGTGGGTCATGCTCATAGGGCTGCTCATATGCAAATAAACCCTTCAGAAAATGGCTAATTTCTACATTATAGCACCTTTCTACTTAGAGACTTTGGGTTGCAGAATCAATGGGACCATTAATTATATCATTGTTATGCACCTGATAAATGAACACTGTTATTGATAACTGAACACGAGGTGCATTCATCTTAGGGAAAAAAAAGAAATATATTTTCAGCTCAGTTATGTGATTCAAACTGAGGGTCTTGTTGCTACTTGAGGAAAAGACAGTCTAACTTATATTTCCTAATATAAGTTTTTTCCTTATATTTCATTAAATGTAGGGATCAATACTTGTTAGCTTAAGATAACTTGTATCCTACACTTTCTATATAGCATGGGTGAAAGCTACTCTTATTCAACTGGCCTTTGGGAAGTTGTCTTGTATGTCTTGAACCACATGTGAACAAGAGTTTAAAGCAAAAAGTGAAGGCCTCTTTCAACTCTAATCTCTGACTCTAAGAAAGATATGATCATGTCCTGAATGTGTCATTCAGGCCTGAATGATTTTCATGACACTTACAAGGTCATTAAATTTTCCAAAATATAATATTAAAGATGATTCATTTCACTGGGGAAAAAGAAGTCAGAATCATTCCATTTAAAAAGAAATAAATCTTTTTAAAAGCTCTACCTACAGTTGCAATTTAGCAGGAAAAAAATTTAAACTTTAGTGACTGGGGTGTAATATTAAACTGGATTTTAAAGTTATTAAGAGAAATTAGCAAACATAAACATGAACATTATAAGAATGTTTCAATGGTTTAAATAAACTCTTCAATGTAGATTGGAAGATGTGGCTATATAAATGGAAATGTCTTAATTTGGGGATTTTTTGTGGCTCATCAAAGCCTCATTAATACTTAACACAAAATATTAAGTATATTTCAATAATGATGAGGTACAAAGATCAATGAATGAATAAATGATCAATGGGTACTTCAAATTTCAGCAGTTATCCACATTGATTTATTCAATGGTTCACCAAAGTAGTAAGACTCTTACTTAGGAAATTTAAATTTAAATTTTTTATATATTATTCATTAAACCTCTTATAAAAGTTAACAATGAGGCAATTTTACTTAAATCATGAGTACTGATATTTCTCTTTTAAACTACAATACTTTCTTTATTCACCTCTGTATAATGGTTTACCTGAATGGAAGTATATTTAACATATGCTAGAAATAAAACACAATTCAAGACTAAAGCTAATATTTATGAAACACAGGCAGCAAAGAAGTTTCCATCTTATTTTGAAAGCAAAATTTACAAATAGTTAAATAAGGTAGGCCTTGACTCCAAGAAAGACATGAATATGTCCTGAGGATTATAAATGAATGCATCAGGATTTCTACTTGGCTTCCAAAGCATGTGACTTACCAAGAGATAAAAGACATACTGTTACAGTCTTCACAGACGAAAGAGAGAAGAAACAATATTTTCAATTTTCATTATGCTTTCAGAATATTAAATGGCAAACAGCATACTGGGAATCTGTTATTAGGTTTAATTAGTTGGTCTCCATCGGCAGAGAGTTCTCCAGAAGTGTTCCTAGGATTTCCTGTAAGTAGTTGCAAGGAAGAATCTTTCTTTCCTCTGAGATTTTATAAAGGACAAATGAGTCTTGACCCAATAATCAGACAAGCCACAGGGTACCAAATCGACATGCTCTCCAAGACTCCTTGATAATATTATCTGGAAACAAACATAGCTCCCTATTATTTTTGCACCTAAATTTATCCCTCTTTATTTTCTAACCATATATTTATCTAGCATTTTGTTATATGGCGAATGTTTAGTTTCCATGGTGTTTCAATGAGGGGATTATGAAGTGATAACATTATTTGCCTAGCAGATAATTTACCTATATTTAAATGGATATAAGTCATGTTTATAAAGGAAACTAAATATATATTTAGCACAAAATATATTATTAAAATATTACTCAATTGTTTTCAGATAAATAAAATGTTTGACCAAAGGGTTAAACTTACATATAATTTCTCTGATTTATTATTTAGAAACAGCACACAGATCCCTTGGAGTCAAAAATATGTAATTTACTATTTCTCTAGTTCAGCTGTTTTCCTTTCCAAAATCCACAATGTTCAAAACAAATAAGACTCTTTTAGACAAATGTTTCATATCAGAGTTACTGCTGACTTCATAGAAGGCATATTATCAATTATAACAACATATTGCCCTTCCATAACATAGACTTTTAAAAAAATATAAGTTTATTTATATTAAAGAAAAGGTATCCCATGGTTAAAAAGGGGTTTTGAGTTTTCTCTAAAGGCTAAAAAAGCAGTGCATTATGATATTGGATTTTTTTTTTCCAATAAAACCTGAAATTTCAAAACAGACTGCCTCATTTTTCTCATCCTGAATGGTGAGCCTGCATACCATTTCTGTTCTGGCTTCAGAAAAATAGGGTAGGGGGAGAATGCTCAAATTTATATAGCAATGGGATAGAAGATGTTTCATATACATATCCAAATAGAGAACTACTACTTAGTTGGGAATTCAGGTTCAAAAGTTGGAAGAGTACATAGGCACAAGGTGAACTTGGACTTTTCTTCCTGATAGGGAACAGATGGCCAGACATGAATGCTGAGAACATGAGGTTAAGGAGATAATTCTATAAACTGAACCCACTGTGCTGACCCCCACACGCTTTTAAGAAGGTGGCCCTCCTCCTTTCTTAAGTTGACAGGATATGTTACATTTCTCAGCAAACAACTTGTTGTCTGCAGAAAAAAATGGCAGGGATAAAATGCCAACAAGAACACAAGATGCACTGAAGTGCGGGAGGCAGGGGATGGGGAGTGTTGACCCTTACACAAACCAAATCCCAGAACCCAGGGAGATAAGGCTAATTCCCCTACCCACAAAGTCTGTAAAAACAGGTTCCAATTAGAATCAGTCGGCATGGGCCCAAATCACCTGGAGTTGTCATGTGCAGTGGGGACTTGAAAGTGTAATGTCATCCTACTGTGAGTCAAGCCAAGAGGCGGACCTGGGCAAAACACTCTGGAAACTTCCCTGGGACATCCAATAGAATTGGAGGGCAGGAAAGGCACACCATCCTTCTCTTCTCTAAGTGGACCTACTCTCTTCCTTAAGAATGTCCCATCTCCTTTTTCACTTCAAAATTCTCACGCCTGCTTCTCTAAGCAACATTTCTGAAATCTTTCTGGTGTGACTTTAAGAATGAGGGAGAATTAGGAAGTTGGGGCCTAACCCAACATGATGAAGAAGACTCCTATAGCATCAGAATTAAAATCAAAAAATCAATAAATGGGATGGATTCAAATTAAAAGGTTTCTTCTCAAAAAAAGAAAAAAAAAGAAGAAATAATCTGTGAGGTGAATAGAGAGCCTATATCTTGGGAGTAAATTTTTACCCCTCAACACATCAGATACAGCACTAATCTCTAGGGTATATAAAGAACTCAAAAAGCTAAATACTAAAAAAACAAATAGCCTAATCAATAAATGGGTCAAGGACCTGAACAGACACTTCTCAGAAGAGGATATATAATCAATCAATAAATACATGAAAAAATGTTCAACATCTCTAGCAATTAGAGAAATGCAAATCAAAACTACTCTTTTTTTATTAGTTGCTCAAGACAATACAATGATCTTGACACATCATACATTTGATTCAAGTAAGGTATGAATTCTCATTTTTCCACATGTACAGATTGCAGGATCACATTGGTTTTACAGCCATGTATATCCATACAGCAATACTAGTGTCTGTTGTATTCTGCTGCCCTCCCTACTATTAAGATATCATCTCACTCCAGTCACATTGGCAGCTATTATGCATACAATCAACATCAAGCGTTGGTGAGGATGGGTGGAAAAAGGTACACTCATTGCTGGTGGGACTGCAAATTGGTGGAGCCAATATGGAAAGAAGTATGTAGATTCCTTTGGAAAATTGGGAATGGAACCACCATTTGACCCAGGTATTCCTCTCCTCAGTCTATACCCAAAGGAGTTAAAAAATAGCATACTACAGGGACACAGCCACATCAATGTTTATAATGGCACAATTTATTATAGCTGAACTGTGAAACCAACCTAGATGCCCTTCAGTAGATGGAAGGATAAAAAAATGTGGCATATATACACAATGGAATATTACTCAGCAATAAAAGAGAATAAAATGATGGCATTTGCAGGTAAATGGATGGCGTTGGAGAAGATAATGCTAAGTGAATTTAGCCAATCCCCCCAAAACAAATGCTGAATGTTTTCTCTGATATAAGAAGGCTGATTCATAGTGGGGTAGGACTGGGGGAGCATGGGAGGAATAGATGAATTCTAGATAGGGTAGAGGGGTGGGAGGGGAAGGGAGGGGGCAGGGGGTTAGCAATGATGGTGGAATGTGATGAACATCATTATCCAAAGTACATGTATGAAGACATGATTATACTTTGTATACAAAGAGAGGTATGGAAAATTGTGCTCTGTATGTGCAATATGAATTTTAATGCATTCCGCTGTCATATATATAAAAAAATCAATAAAAAAGAAAGTATTCCAATTAAGGAAAAAAAAAAGAATGGGAGAGAAGAGGCTGCCTCTGCGGCTGTGTCAGCTTCACAGTAGGCCAGTGTCCTGAACACTACTACCTAGAGATGATGATTTCTAGGAGTGACTTTCAGAAACCCCTTTAGGTAAATTACTAACAGAAGACCACCAATTCCTCCATTCCGTATGAACACCTCTCTTTTCTTATTTTATATTTTTTAGTTGTAGATGAATACAATACCTTTATTTTATTTATTGATTTTTATGTGGTGCTGAGGATCAAACCCAGGGCTTCACACGTGCCAGGCAAGTGCTTTACCGCTGAGCTACAGCCCCAGCCCCTGAACACCTCTCTTGAAGCTTCTCTCATTAAGAGATGAGATGGATCATCTCTGCTCTGCATCTGGTTTTGGTTCCTTCATAACTGCATCACAGATAAACATGCCAGGAAGGCCGTTCTGTTCTGACTGCCCCAATCAAGGTGCCAGCTGACTACAACTGTGAAAGTGAACCCCAACGAGACCTAAAAAAATACACAATCCAAAACTGCCTCCCCATAGAATTTCAAGCAAATACTCATTAATATTTGTTGTTTAAGCCATTAATTTTGTGGATGTTTTTCTATGTGGCACAAGCTAACTGATATACTACTTCTACAAAGAAGAATAGCAAAAGATGAAGTGTTTGAAGTTAATTTTGGTAGTGCTCAAGTTGGATTATTTCACATTTTTCATTTGAAGACTTTACATAAGTGATAAACTCATATTTTTACAAGGCTGGTTGGATTCAAGAAGTTTCATTATACCTAATTAAGGACCACAGAGAAATTAATTGATTGAGGAAGAAAAATATCTGAATAAGATAGTTTTTAGAAATAAACATCTTTTTAAAATCTGTAACTGCAACAAAACTAGCTGTGACATTTAGTTTTGACTTTTACAAAGGAATTTTTCTTGCATTATTGAGAAATATAAGTTTACCATGGCAACTACTTCCTCACACATCACTTATATTTTATTACATTTTACTTCCAACAAAGGTATATGAAGATGAAATGAACTAAACACAAAAGTTCTGATTACATACCTCAAAAGTCAGAGTATTAAGCTGCTTGCATATAAAGGTTTCAATTCCTTTATGATAAATAATTAGAATGGTTTCTATCAGATTGAAGGTAATAACATGAAATGTGTGAATATGGTATAAAAATTGTCAAGGACAATAAAATATTATACATTATATCATTATTACAACAAAACAAGTTATACTGGGGAGATTTCCACTACTTGGTATTATTTACTGAACTATTTATTATAAAAGCACTCCCTTTGCACAAAGCACATGGTTAGTTTAGACATTCCTGTAGACGTTAAAAAAAGCAGACAATTCCTGCTCTCGTGGAAACGAAATTTTAGCAGGGAGAATAAAACCACTGCAGATGCTTCTAAGTTCTGTGAAGAAAACCAACAGGAAAATGCAGAGGAAAGCAGGTAACTCAGATGTGGGATCAGAGACAACTTAGGGAGGTGACATTAAGATGAGATCTGAATGAAAAGAAGGAGCCAGGTATGAGAATTTTAAGGAGCCAGGAGTTCAAGAAGGAAAGTAGAGTAAGCTCAAGGAACCTAAAGCACAAATGGAACTGAACTTTCCAGATTGCAATAGAAGGAGTACAAAGAGATAAGGTTAGAAAGGTCTGCAAGGGCAGAGTATCAAGTCATTTTTTTTTTTTAACAGATCAGATTCTGCTGCTGGTGAGAGGGTTTTTTTAATTATTATTTTTACTTATATATGACAGCAGAATTGCAATTCTTATGAAAAATTGTCTTATAAGCCATAATATCAGTTGATCTCACCCTAAATAAGTGTCTGTGTATATTTGAAGTCTACCTGTTATTTTTGACAGGGTTATATGGGGAATTTTTGTGCATACGCAATTTTGAAAATCCATAATTTGCATACAAGAAGCATGAATTGTCAAGTGAATTACCATATAGATAATACTATATTTCCATATAGAGAGTAATTTCATAACTGACTACAAAATAAGTAAGAATCCAGAAATATTTGGAAAGACATGATTTCTAAAAAAGGCTTCCTATCTTAATTAAAATCCTTTAAACATTTCCTGGACTCTTCTCACCCAGACATCTTGCTCTTAGCAGATTCCCATATCAACAAAACAACAACAATAATGAAAAGCACAGAAAACAACCTATAAAGCTTTGGGGTTTTTTTCCATGAAACATTAAAAAAAAAAAAGACCTTAAACTGTTCTAGGAGGAAAGCTATAAGATTTAATGGAAATGGTCACTCAAGGAATAATCATGGATAGGACTCTTAGTAAATTAGGGTTCAGGCATAGTAAAGATATGATCACTTGTGAAAAAAATCAGGGTGAATAGAAATTTGCAATTAATCAAAAGTCCAATTAGCCTCCTAAAAACAATTTGAAAGTAATTCTAAATTGAAGAAAATTCTCTACTATAATAACAAAATATATTTTACTTTCCCTAAATTAACTATATAAACTAGATCACCTATCTATGAGAATTAAGTGAACAAATAGAAACGGTTATGTTTTAGCTAAAAAGAGTTGAAGAGTTTGAGATTTCAAACAAATGCTGGAAGCCTAAAAATGATTGCAGAAGAAGCTTAGAAGAACTTTCTGAGACTGCATTACAAAAAAAAAAAAAAAGTTTAAAATATACAGAATCTAATAATCTAGGAAATAAATTATCATGTAAATGAATCTGAATAAATGGCACGTAGAGTTATTGCTTCCCAACTTGAAATATTTTGGTAGTGTAATAGATACCCTTATACAAGTAAACATAAGACCATATCTTAAAATAATAATACAGTTGGTCAATAACATGAATGTGTATAAGCAGTAAAACTTAAAAACACAAAATAAATTTCACTTGTGTTCAAATATTTCACCTTAAATAGGTACTCAACCATAAAATCTATGGTATGCTGTAAAACAAAAATTGTTATTACAGTTTGTGCATCTCAATCCGTTCTTAGTGAAAATTTATAAAACTGTGTTTAACCCCATAGCCAACTAGTGTGAAAGAAAAAAGAAAGCAACACAGGAAATGGAGAAAGAAAGCAAAGGAAGTGGAATATAAAGTATTCCTTGAAAGACTCCTATATCTTACAGTATAGAAGAAATATTCACAATATTTAGTAAAATGTAATTTTCTTTTCTAATTCATCAATGAGTTGAAACAGAAGGAAAAAAAATCAGAGAGTCTGGAATAGAGTGAAAATAGAAACTAGTAGATAATCAAGCACCAAAACATTCTCGTAACTTAAGGGTTTCCACCAAATTCTGGAAAACTTAGAATTCTCTGATGTCCAGAACACAGAGGACAGCAATCATCTGTATACCAACACAAAGTGGAAAAAGAAATAATCTGGCGCCACACATACACACACACACACACACACACACACACACACACACAACAGAGTAACAAACTCACCTGTTTTGAATTTGGAACTTGCTTGAGGGAAAAATAAATGTACTTTCCTGAGAACTCACAGCCACAACTCAACTTCATGTGAATTCACAGTCTAAGTTTACACTACGTCATCAAAAACAGCAAGTCTGGAATCTAAGGCGAAGGGCCCCAGATATGGTGGTGCTCCCTGATGTCTGAAATAACAAGAAAAAATCTTTCTCTAGAGGAAAACTGTTTCAGCCCAGACCTCAAAAAAGTCCCATACATTAAGTTTTAAGTAAAATGAACACTATAAGCGAGAACACAGCACCATTAATAAAAGTCTGGGACAAAACAAAGATGGTTGAACAGATCCATAAATACTCCTCCTGGGGAAAATACTCACACAGGATGATATCTATTTTCATAGTCACTTACCCATAATTCATATTTAAAATTTTCACTTTTTCATAGTGTTAACACATATATTCATCATGTGAATAGGTTTCTAAAATAGATAGGTTTCTAAAAATCTGGTAGACTCTCTTTAAATAATATATAGTAATTGAAATTAATACTCACTTAAATGATTAAGCAGATGAGAGAAAGAATATTAGAATCAGTAAACTTAGAAGCATATTCAAAGTATTCATCCTAATTGAAGCACAGTGGGAAAAGATATGGGAAATATAAAATCACTAGGACTCAGTGAGATTGTGCAAGATGGCCCGACACATGCAATACTGAATTTCCAGATGAAGATGACGGAAAAGAGAAACAATAATATTCAAAGAAAAAAAACACAGCACTTGTCAAATTTGTTGAGAGATGTGGATCTGAAATTCTTAAAAGACATGAAATTTGAAAAAATATAAGTCAAAATCAATTCATTCCAAGGTCATGATAGCAAACCTATGGAATAACAAAGACAATAACTAGATCTGAAAGCAGAAAAAGAAGGAAAAGAAAGAATAGAAATGAAAGACCACTTAGAGACCAACAGGAATTAGAACTACTGATCTCCAAATAATAGTAAAGGCAGCAAGAAATCATGCCTGCAAATGCCAAGGAGAAACAGAATTATATACTCAGAATTATTGTTAAAAAGTAAATCAATAAAATTTTAGGCAAAAGCCAATTTAGAGATTTTCACCACAAACACAGAATAACTAAAACAATTGCAAATGCTCTTAAAGATGAAGAAAAATTATCCCAGATGGGAGCTTGGAAATGCAATAAAAAGTGCTGACAAATAAGCTGGTTAATACTTTGACCAACTCCATAAAGAGAAATACATGGGAAGAACAAGATGGAATGAAAATGAAGGGAAAACACAGCACTCACAAGGAAAGGGGGGATGACCAGTGAGTGTTGCTGGATCACGGAGCATCTCACAAGAAAGAGGACATGGGCTCATTAAGCCTGGACTTTATTCACTAGGAATGGTGAAAGGTAAAAAAAAAAAAAAAAAAAAATACTTGAATAGAACCTGAGTGTGGAACTTCCAAACAGGTAAATGAAAAAAGAGAATGAAAAAAAAAATCTATCTGAAAGAAAGAAACCTAACTTTATACTTTAAGGAACCAGAAATAGAATGACAAACCAAGCCCAGAGTGAGTAGATGGAAGGAAATCATGAAGGTCAAAGCAGAAATGAACAAAATAATCAAAACTAGAAAAAGAATAGAAAAATCAATGAAACTTAGAATTGGTTCTTCTTAAAAGACAAAATGGAAAAACTTTAACTACCATAATGAATAAAAAAACATAGAGGAGACTAGAATAAATAAAATCAGAAATGAAAGAGAAAATCTTATAACGGTTGCTATAGAAATGCAAATAATCATGAGTCTTACCCAACAAATTGAACAATTTAGGAGCAATAGAAAAATTCCTAGAAACGACCTACTAAGAATGAATCACAAATAAATAGAAAATCTAAACAGACCAACAATGAATAAGGAGATTGGATTAGCAATGGAGCATTTCCCATCAAAGAAAAGTAAGGGATATGATGAATTCACTGCTGAGTTCAAGCAAATGTTTAAAGAATACCAATTCTTCAACTCTTTCAAAAACTGGATTAGAGAGAACACTTTTGAACTCATTTTATGAGGCCAGCATCGACCTAACACCAAAGCCAGACGTGAAATTATAATTACAGGCCTATATGCCTGATAAATACACATGCAAAAATTCTCAACAAATATTAGAAGCCAAATTCAGTAGCATATTAAAAGGTTGATACACCATAAACAAGGGGGATTTATTTCTGGGGCACAGGGATAGTTCAGAATAGGTCAATCAATAAATGGGATGCACAATATTGACAGCATAAAGTATAAAATCATATAATTATTTTGGCTAATTCATAGAAAGACATTTGAAAAACATTCAACATCTTTTCATGATATAAACACTAAATAAATTAGGTACTTATAAAAATCAAGGCCGCATATAACAAGCCTACAGATGATATTATTGGAGAAAGCATAAGTGGAGAAAAGCTCTCAGCATTTCCTCAAGATCCAGAACAGGACAAATGCTCACTCTTACCCTTGGTCTTCCACTCTTTATAGAGTTGCATTCATTAATGCACTGTAGCACTGACACAAGGATGCTGTTGCGGTTTAGATGGGAGGCACTCCCAAAGGCCCATGTGTGAGACAATGCATGAGTGTTTAGGGGTGAAATGGTTGGGTTAATGAGACCTTTAACCTAATCAGTGCATTGATCCTCTGATAGGGATTCACTTGGGGTAACCAAAGGCAGGTGGGGTGTAGCTGAAGGAGAAGGTCCCTGGTGGCAAGCCTTGGGAGTCACATTTTGTCCTTGGTGAGCAGAGCTTTCTCTGCTTCCTGATTGCCATGCCCTGAGCTGCTTTCTTCCACCACACCGCCATGATGCTCTGCCTCACCTGGCGCCCACGGGAGTGAAGTTAGCCATCTATGGACAAAACTTCTGAAACCATGAGCTAAAATAAACTCTCTTTCCTCTACATGTTGTTGTCAGATCTTTTGGTCACAGCGACAAAAAAAAGTTGACTGAAACAGATGGACAGAATGACAAGTCCAGAGCCATACATATGAGCACTACATGGAAATGGGTGGGCTTAGTAGATCACAGGAAAAAGGATGGTCCCGGGGCAATGAATCATCCATGAGGATAATATAAATGGAAAATACCCTCTCAACCCAAAACAATTCAACACAAATCCAATTCTTAAATGGGCAAGGCAGAAACTTTAAGCTTTTAGGAAAAGTTTATTTGAAAAAAAATCTTTTAGAAAAACTGAGACAGAAATGCATCACTGATGCCTTGAGTGTACAATGAGCTTTTAGAAAAATAAGACACAGAAATATAAACTGTAAAAATCAGTGATGAACTTTATGTAAAGATTAAGAACAAAAAGAAAATCAGAGATGAAAAATGGCTTTTTACACTAAATTTTACTATTTAACAAAACCAATAACTACTAAGTCAAAAAATAGAGAATTGTAAATGGCCTATAAAAAAAAAAGATGGTCAACCTCATTAGTAATTTGCTAAATGTAGTTAAACTATGAAATACCATTCATTCATCTACCTACCAAAAGTAGTTAAAAGTTGTTCAGTATTAACAACCATGGATGACCATATGAGTCAAACCAAGCTTTCAAAAATTATTGGTTGAGGGAGGAAGGAAATTTGAGTGACAACTTTAGAAAACATTTTAGCACCATGATTTTAACATTTTCATATCCTGTAAACCAGCAGCCCTTCTCTAAAGAAAGCTTTGCTCATATGCATTGGGGGACATGTGTGAGAATAACCTTTAAGGTTTGCAATAAGAAAAAGTTCAGGAGCCAAATATATATATATATATATATATATATATATATATATATATATATATATATATATATATATATATCAATTGAAAACAGAGATCAAATGAACTATACTTATTCCATTCAATAGAGCTGGACACTGAGAATGAATGGACCACAGGAAACAGCTTCAGCATGGACTGACCTCAAACATAAAATTTATTAAATAAAACAGTCACAAAAGAAAGAAACATCCGGCATGTCTCAAATTTATGTAATTCAACTATAAGCAAGACTAAAAGGATGTTGCTTAATGGTACAGACAGAGATCATAAAACTGTAAGGAAAAAAAGACAAAATTAAACCAAAATTCAGGATGATGGTGACATTCTGGAGTTGACTGCTTATGAAATTAACAAGGGGCATACTGGAGACCCCTAAATTGTCTGCATAATTTTTGAGCTGGGAAGTGGGTCCACGGTCTGAATGTTTATCATATTTTAGCTTTACTTCGTTTATGCCTCACATGTTACATAACAATTTATTTTTAAATCAGAGAGAAATGAATACAAAGGGCTTAGCTACACTCTTGACGCCATGCCCTTTCTTCTTTAGACGCCCTGGGAAAACTCAATTATTGTACATCAACAGCTTTTGCCTGAAAGTAGAAAGACAAAAAAGGAGATAATTGCCTCACTGCTATCTGTGATCGGGAAGCTACAGCCCACAGGGAAAACCCAGGTTCTCAGTGATGCTCAGAGATGTCCTATTTCGCCAAGTTCTAGCCCAAGAGAATGGTGTTTCCACTCTCCTCATTTTATTCTATTTCATTGTACATTTCCAGAGGGGTAAAATAGTTGGGAAAAAAAAACATGAAACACAGCTATTGGAATATTTGCTGTTAACTCCATCCTAATATCACAATGTTTGAACATGATACCTTATTTCACACTGTAAAAGGAACTGGTACCTACAAGAAAGAAGAAATGTTGTGGGAAGGAGGGATGAAAGTGTCTTGTCAATCTCTTATAAAATCAAAGAACATCTTCTCCAAAGACCCCAGCAAATATCTCCTGGGACTAATTGTCAGGCATTGAAATCAGCCCTGTGGTGCAAGAGACGGGGATATAGTGATTAGCTTGATACAGAAGCAGAATGGACTTTTTTTCCCCCAAAAGTGCATATATTTTGTAGAAAAATATGGAAACTCAAACACAAGCTGATACAAAATTGCCAAGAGGAAAAAGCAGAAAAAAAAAAAAGAAAACAGAAAATTGACTACTCTCCACTCTGACGATTTCCATGGATTTGCCACCCTTCCATCTCACAGGCAGAATTAATTAAATTATGTCAAGAGAAGTCATTTAAAAATGTGCTTGCTTCCAAAATTTTAATTCATTTACTTTAGAGGACTTAAGGACAGAAAGAAAATTTTATAAATTAGATTTTTGGACTCTGAATAATCCAAAGTTGATGATCAGCCATTGCTAGTGAAATGGCTTTTCTTAGAAAGTCCATCAATATATTTCTACTTAAAAAAAAAAGTCCTGAGTTCTTTTGGGTAGCACTGCACCAATTATCTTCTGGCACAGTTTTTCTCTTGTGCATGTCATTTTGTGGAATTATGTTAAATTTTATTAAAAGTATTCCATAAATAATGAATTATGACAAAAATAATTTATTTCTGTAAAAGTCATAAAGTATTAAATACAACATTTAAGGACAAAAAACTAATTTCCAACTCATATCTTTTATACTACATAATAAGGCCTGAATCTTCTGCTACACTGTGGTAAAAAAATATTCCATTTGATTGCTTCCTTTTAGGCTCTAAAGAACAGAAAGAGAAGGAAAATCTCTTAGACCCTCTGAAACAGTAGTAACTAAGAGGAACCCATGAATGAATGAGTAGTAGTCAGAAGACCAGGGCACTGGATCTTTTATCAAACTAAGTATTTTCCTAGTCTTGAAAAAAAGGAATCACACTTATACTATGAAAGTGGGGCTATTGCCGTGATGATCCCTGGGCTTTTGCTGGACTAGTAGCTCACAGGGCTGCATTACTCTCCCAATGGGAGAATGATGAGAGGGCATGGTCTCAAGGAGAACCCTCCCTGCTCAGATAAGGAACAGTGAAATTACCTCCATAATAAATTTCTTCTATGTATTCTAGCTACTTGTCCACTCTACAAATGCCCACTCCACCCAGTCATCATTTTGTATGTATTGATATGTATCACTATCACCACCTAAGCCTTTTATAAATTAATAATGGACTACATCTCAAATGTTGATAACAACTTAAAAGTCAGTACAGTTGTCAGTACTAAAATCTGTGTTGATGTCTGAAGGGAGATAAATACAGTTTGGGGCTCTGGATCCTTGGGCTAAAAAAGTTCTATATTTTCTCAATGGACTAAAACAATTTCTTCCCAAGTTAAACTTTTTCAATTAAAGAAAACAAATAACTCTTGAAAATCATGTTTCTCAATTATTTATAATACAATATTTATTACTATATATTATTTTCTATTAATGTTCTTCATGCAAGTAGTTCACTTAGTTAAAAAGTGACAAATTAAGAGAAAAACTCATTTTTAAGAACACAATTGAGTTCCCTGAGTTATATTACATTTATCCTTCAGAAGGCAACATGTGTAGAACAGGTTTCATGAAGGTAAAATGAAGATAAACTGTTCCAATTTCTTTGAAATTCATACACTGCCAATACTAAATTTAATTAAATGTAAAAAGTTATTCAGTGATTGTAAATTGTTAGGAATCCTAATATCTACATTCACATGGAAAATGTAATTGAATAATAAATCAAAATTAAACTAATAAATAACCTTAAATTGTTAAATTTATAAGCTTTTATTTAAATTTAGCAATAATTTATTGAAATTCAAATGCTGTAACCATAAATCAGATTATTATAAAACCTTAAGTTAAATGTGTACAAGTCTTCCAAAGGAACTTTTAAAAAGATCCCAAAGAGGTATTTAAAAATTTGTTGTGGTATATGAGAGATAAAACACTTCCTTCATCTTTCCTATAGAAGAGAAGTGAAATACCTATACTTTTCCTAAAAACTGTGAATCAAAGCTGAGATGGAATCAAGTTGTCATGGGTCAGTCAAGAAGAATATCTATGGACAAAAAAGCTGATGTATGGGCTACTATGCATTATGGTTTAGATCTTTAAGAACTCCTAGAGGATTGTGTTAGGCAGTGCAGTGTGTTAGATTATGTGAGCTCTGACCTCATCAGTGGATGAATCCATCTGATAGATTAATAAGTTTAATGGACTACATTGTGGAAACTAATGGCAGGTGGAGCATGGCTGAGGAAGCAGGTCATAGGGGTGGGGGGAAATGCTCTTAGACTGTATCTGGCCCCAACTTATCTCTCTGCCTCTCATCTCTGCTTCCTCATTGTCATGAACTGAGCAATTTTTCTCCTCTATGCCCTCTGCCATGATGCTTTGCCTCACCTCAGGCCCAAGGCTACACAGTTGGCTGACCACAAACTAAATCTCTGAAGCCATGAGCTCCAAGTAAACTTTTCCTTCTCTAACTTGTTCTTGATAGACATTTTGGTTGCAGCAGCAACCAAACACATTGTGCAAACAAGAAACCCTGACTTTCTAACATAATCAATGTAGAAATCAGAAATCATACCCCCCCCCCTTGGCCTGTTTCCTATCACACTCATGAATTCTAGGGCAGTGCACATTTTCCTGATGAAGACCTTGTTTTCCAATAACACTTCACTGATTTTGTGGAGGTTTCTTGTATCGTGACTATTCCTCATTCCAACCGATTCTTCCCTATTCCAAAGCCCCATGAACACAGGGCACATTTGGAATAGTGAGAAGGAATGGGCGAGGGATTAGGGAATGACAAACACAAGTTAGAATTTATAATACAATTTAAATATAACTGGAAAAACTCCATCAACTCTCCCCAGAACTAGCAACTTCTGGTGGGAGCCTCCACAGGGCCTAGAAATTACACCACGTCACTGGGACTCCATGTCTCCTGTCACATTTCATTTTATGTGCAGAACAGTTCCCGACTCCCAGGCTACACTTTGCTCTTACTCAATATTCATTTCAGGGAGGAAGGAAGGCAATACTGAAGGAAGTGAGAGGGTTGAGAATTCATGAGTCAAGCTCTGTGGTGCACATCTTTTTATTTTTGCCTCAGACCAATTTGCATCCCCCAGTTTTTAATAGCACCCCAATGTTTCTTTGGGAAGCAATCCACTTTATTGAATGATATGCCATTTATTATATTTTTATTCCATATAGATCATTTAATCAAAATCCAGCTGCCCGAAAGGAATACTATGCAATTATTCTTACCAGATGGTCAACGGGTCTCTTTTTAAACACTCATTAGAAGGAAGCTAGTAGCTTCTTTGATCAAACCACTTACCTATTTTTTTGAATTTACCCATTTCTGCTCATGAGAACTTTCTCCCTTGTGTTAAGATAGGATGTGATTTGCCACCTTACTCCACCTTCCCGTGCCTCTTATCCCCTTCACACCATGCAGAAACTTCTGCCTACAGATGCTATTTCTCCACGTGTGATGACTTCCATCTGGCTACCCTTCAACGGTTTCAAGATAGCTATCCAATTTCATGGAACATATCCCTTGGATTCTAAAAGTATTCCATGCATACAACTGAACCATGTGAAATCTATAGGTCAAAATGGTTGTCTTGAAATTCTCTAAAGAGTTCTTAAAGTAAACAGAGACTTATGCTTTAAAAAATCTGGAAATAAGATTTTTTAAAAAATGAGTTCTGAAATAAGGACTACTATACATAAAATATTATGGTGATTTCTCTTTTTAAAAAAAATTTAGTTATTGATAAACCTTTATTTATTTACATGTGGTGCTGAGAATCAAACCCAGTGCCTCACTCATACCAGGCAAGTGAGCCCCAGCCCAAGCCCCATGGTAGCTTCTTTTAGAAGAATCAGGTTTTTTTTTTCCCTACGCTAGCAAACACATTTTATTTATTGTCCACTTTATCAATATCATTATTTAAATGATATTCCTTCAAACATCAGGTATAAATAACTAATATTCCTCTGTGTACACACTTCTCAAAATGGAATAAAGCAAAAATTTATCCATTTAAATTATCAAATGCTTCAACACTGATTACAAACTTAATTAATCAAACTCTTCTAAATAACAAATAAAATCACAAATCTAATCTATCTAATGTTTCACATTCCTTAAAAAAAACAGGAAAAAATCATGGAAGTTGAGTAATAATTGCTAAACTAATTATACTTACTAATACAGATTACAAATGTGCTACTTTCATAGGCTCCTTTATTTATTTAAGATATTTTTCAGAAGTTGCCTTCTTATGATTGCAGAGATCTTTACAATACCAAAGGGAATCAGCTGTTAACAGTCAATGCACTTGAGATTATCTAAAAACAAAGTTGTAACTTCCAACTGCCCAAAAAGTTATTTCTTTTTCCTAGCAGCAGATTAAACATGGCTCCCTTCAGCAATCTACAGTGAAGACCACTGTAAACTCTCCTTTTTAGGAATTATTCTCTCAGGAATTCACAGCAATCACCAGAAACCACACACCATGGCAGAATCCATGTGTACTGAGAAATTTTGCTGGGATTGATTATTTGTCAATAAAAAGTTGTATCAAATTAACTCAGATCCCCAAATAATTCTTCACATCTTGATGAAATTTGAAGTCCTTACTATAATATCCAAATGATTCAGAGTAAAGTAAGATATTTTAAATGTCTACCATCTACATACTCTGACAAGAGGTATATCAAACACTCTTACTGTGAATTGGACCTACATCTATGTACAAATACTTGATTTATATCACTCCATTTTTATCATTTTCTAAATATTCTATGTTGTAATTTCCATCTGGCATGTATTTTCACCTAATACATATTTCTAAAATACAATATTTGTCTCTGAATAGGAGTTATGACTTCCATCCCAAATAATAATCTCACCAAATAAATATTTATGCTTAAAAAATGGAAATGTGTATTGGTTGTTTAACCCTGTCACCAGCAGTTTGACTATCCATTGAATAAAGTTTACGTAAATAATAAATATGTCAGTTAATGCCTAATATCCTAAAACCAAGATCCTTGGGTATCACTTTCTTTATATGTTTTCACAAAGTATAAAAATTCTTCCTATTTCTAAAGTCAAAATTATTTATGTCCAGGTAAGAGGTTCAAGAAGTTCCTTCGCATAGAAGGCAAAAAGAGTTTGCGTGAAAAGTATTTGATTAAAATATTCCTTGTGCCAGGATAAGGTCATTTATAACTGAATCAAGTCTCAAGTTTTCTACACTCATTTATTTGGGCTTGAAAACAACATGCTCTTGAGTAACAACCTAAGAGTAAAGATAGCATGACACGGTGATATTTTATTCATGAGGCAGTCAGATTTTGTCCCCTTCCCTGTTTAGAACTGCCAGAAATGTGAACTTTAAAAAATTGCCTCTCAAAGCAAACACTGACAAAGGTAGCCAAGATAAGTAGAGATGCACAGGTTGGATATCCATGGTTTGCTTGAAGTCGCTGACATGGTTGTAGAAATAATGTTCTCGCTGGCTGGTAAAGCCAAATCAAGAAGTGTCAGAAATAGGATGGTATAAAGGTTAAGAGGGGAGGTAGAACACAAAAAAAGATCAGCCTTGAGCTAAAGCCCCCAATGACATGAGCAGCAGGGACACCTTTAATCATATCATGAGAGCAGCCAAATGCAGACCAGCTGGATGTGACTAACAGAAGTCACTGGGAAGAGAGAAAACGAGTATGATAATTACAATCGATGCCACTGAAGGTCGTCCATGAATGGACAAGGTAGCCTGAAGCACCTCGTCATCTCACAGGGTCTATGTTCTAGTTAGTACTTTGGTGAAAATGTACAAGAAACTCATCCCATGGCACAGTGCTGCACAGACACCCCAGAGGCACCTGTATGGACTAACAGAACATTTTATTCCAGTCAATTCCAACATTGGTTAATGGCCCATCTTTGCTCCTAAGCTCAGTATCCACAGGCAACAATCAGTTAATGAGGGATTTCTCCTCTTAGAGAGCTTGTACTACATTCACTCACTCGTCCTACATGCATTTATTTGAATACTTTCTTGTTGAAGGTAATGAGAAACAAAGATGAATGAGTCAAGGATCATAACTCAAAGAAACTCACAGGTTTTCAGAGGAATATAGGAGAAGCCATTATAAAATAGAAGTTAGAAAATGAATTTCCTAAGAACACAGGAAAAGGTGGTTGATGAACTTATTATTCTTCAGCCTACATGATTAGATATGTGTTTTATATACATTATGTGGTTTGTCCTTTGAAAAATAAGATACAGAGGTAGAATGTATGAACGTGGAGCTGGTTGATAATTACAACAAACACCACAAGCATAACAATTCTCATGATGAACTCGGAGACATGGAGTGTCTTGCCCTCTTTTGAGTATTCTTTCCTTTGCTTATCACCTATCCACAGTATTCTAACTGCAATCTTTAGATTGCAGGACAATGGAGCACATGGATCATGGTCTTGTGCACTCTATTCCACATGCCTTTTCAAGTCTTCAACAGATGGAGTGAGAGATGCCCAAAATTGAAACATTTCAAGAATTGAGAGAAACACTTTAAGAAAACCTCATTCCAAAACCTAAATGTTTTCCTTATATCTTTATAAGAAAACATATTTCAATAGATCTCAATATTCAGAAAATATTTCCATTATCAAAACAAGCATATGTTTTATGTCATAAAGAAACTGGTAGCCCACTCCATCACTGTGACAGTGGATTGAACAGTCATCACTCCATATCCATGGGAGATTGGTGCCAGGACTTGTCCCCACTCCCCACATACACCAAAACCAAGATGCATAGACACTCAAGTCCCTTATAAAACATGGTGTAGTACTTGCATATAGCCTATGCACATCCTCCAGTGTATTTTAGATCATTTTTAGGTTATCCATAATAATACAATGTAAATGCTCTGTAAATAGATGTTATACTGAATTACTTAGGGAATGGTGACAAGAACAAAAAGCTAGTACATGTTCAGTAGAGATGTGATTCTATAAACATTTCTGATCTGCAGTTGGTTGAATCTGAGGCAGAATGTACAGATATAGTAGGCCAGCTGTATGAAGTTTTCATGCACACAAAAAAATTCTAAAACATTGAATATTTTGATACAACCTTGGTTTATAATTTGAATCCAGGAAGCACTATCAGCACAATAGGCAGGATGTTTAATACACACAGGTGCCCACACAGGCGATCTGTCTATTGGTTCCCAGGTGCCAGCACTGTTGCCTTAGGATAGACATTTCAAGTACTTCCCAGTATCAGAGCTTCATTACCTCCAGACAGGGCTGGCAAACTGTTTCTATTAAGGGCCAAGTATGCATTTCAAGCCTCATGGTCCACACAGTCTCTGTTACAATTACTCAACTCTGCTGGCTTAGCACAAAAACAGTGACAGACAATATGTAAATTAATTTGGCACTATTCCAGTCACACTATTTATGGATTGAAACTTGAATTTCATATAATTTTTACAAGTCACTGAGTATTACTATTCTTGCAACTTTTCAGTCATTTAAAAATTTAAAAACATTCTTAACATGAAGGGCTTACAAGAATGGGTGGTGGGCTGGGTTTGGCCGATTTGGCTCCCCCTTCTGAAGATATAATCTTGACTCTAAGACAATTCTTTTCCTAAGAACATAAGGAAAGATTTGTTTTTATAAATGTTCACCTATTTTTTTAAATTTTTTGCATGATATGACATAAAGTTATATAGACCTTTGATATCTTTAAGCAATAAATTTTTTTATGGAGGCCTGTATTAGCAGTATAGGGTGGGTTAATTCAGTTAATTCCACATTTATCTTGGCACTGAATTCACTGACTATAACTTAGAGTTGGTAATCCCTGTAAAATAGATTTAGGCTCTTCTACATAAGGACACTGAGGGACTAGATGGTACTTAGAAATGACTTTCCACAAAATATATAGGTAAGCCTTGTATCTTTATTATAACCTACATCCAAATTTGCAATTTCCAAGTACCTTGCTTGGTACAATGTTCTGGCTCAAAAACTATTTTAGTTTTCAGTAAGTATCTGTTCAGAGATTCCTCCCCACTCTGAAATGGGCCCCTGTGTCCATATCTGGTTGCCTCTAGTTTCTTTCAATTGTCAAAAAAGACTCTGTCCGTTAATCAGCTGCTATTATTGAGACTTACTGTCCTGTAACGTGGATGCTTTGATACTACACTTATTCATTTTAATTTCCTCTCTATATCCTTTTCAAAATACTCATGATCTATAGTTTCCTTTCTAGTAGTCATTTCTATTCTTGGCTGCAACAATGGGATGGAATTTGAGATATTTTCATACATATAATTGCAGTAATAACCTAATTTGTAACAATTTAGAAGACTGAATAGAGAAAACTGACAACTGAACAGAGTTCACAGAGTACAGCAACGCTACCTGGGTTCAAGGGCAAGCTCTGCCTATCTCTGTGATCTTGGCAAGTGGTTTAGCCTCTTCATGCCTCAGTTATATAATGGAGAAAATAATGGCATGAACTTCATTGGATTGCTGGGAGGAGTAAATGAATTGTAGAAAGATTTTGTTTTTGCTTTTTTTGGTGGCGTTGGGGGTTAAATCCAGGGCTGAATTACACAGTAGTTATTTTAGTCTTTTTTTTTTTTTTGTGTGTGTGTGTGTGTTGTTTTTATTGTGACCAAAAAACTTGACAAGAACAATTTTGAAGAAGGTAAGATTTATTTGGGGCTCAAAGTTTCAGAGGTCTCAGTCCATAGAAGACCAACTCTATTGCTCTGGGCCTGAGGTGAGGCAGAACATCATGGCAGAAAGGTGTGGAGGAGGAAAGCATCTCTAGACAGGGAAGCAGGAATCAGAAAGAGAAAAGCTCCCCTTACCACATACAAAATAAGGCACATCCTCAGTGACCCATCTCCTCCAGCCACACCCTTTCTACTCGCCTACCGTTACCACCCAGTTAATCCCTATCCGTGGATTCATGCACTGATGAAGTTAAGAGTCTCATAACTCAATCATTTCACTTCTGAACTTTCTTGCATTGTCTCACACATGAACTTTTGGAGGGACACCTCATATCTAAACCATTACAGTGGTACACAGTAGGTTTTGGTTATATTATTACATACCAGCTCCCTGTATGTAAGGATAGATGAGTTTCAGAGTCACCAAATCTGAACTCAGAGTAGCATGAGGTCTTACTTTTTTTAGCCCCAGTGAGAAGTCCAAGCATTCTCATGGGCTATCTTTTGGAGGCTCAATCAATGGATCTAAGAGCCCTGATTATCCTGAGTTTTCCATCAGGCTCTTTCCTTGAGGTAGATAAAGTGGTAGCCAGAAGCCCCGGACCCACATCCCTATGAGAAATACATGAGAAAAGCAACCATGTTTTTCTACACCCTGGGCAGAAGGTGATCAGAGAATATTGATTGATCCAAAGGGGCATAACAGTCCAGTATTTGAGAGTAGAAGAAGGAAGACGGATCAATGTCACATAATGCACCCACCACCATGATGAGGAGGAAAGCCACCCAAGCCCAACAGAAACCACAGGTGGCCACTTACAGCTCCTTCTAAGAAAAGTATCCTTTGCTTATGCTGCTGTGAGTCAGTCTGGCTTCCTGCCTCTACTGTAACGGCCACACATTCTGAGTTTCAGGTCATTACTCTCTATAACCAAGATGTCATGGCAAAAATATTACCTTTTCTGTCAAACTTTTCTTTCTTTTCTTTTCTTTTTTTTTTTTAAATATATTGGGGATTGAACCCAGGGGTGCTCTACCACCCCAACTGCTTTATATTTTATTTAACTTTTATTTTGAGACAGGCTCTAGCTAAGTTGCCCAGGCTAGCCTGGAACTTGGAATCCTCCAGCCTTAGCCTCCTGAGTCTTTAGCATTGCAGGGGTGTGCCACCATGCCTAATTTTTCTGACATATTTGATACCTATGCTATATGAATGCACCTAACAAGCTCATTTTAGAAAAATCCAACAGTTTAGGCATTGTTTTGTGTTATACCAGAGATTGAAACCAGACACACTTTACCACCGAGTCACATCCCCATCCCCTTTTATTTGTTATTTTGCTTTGGGCCTTGCTAAGTTACTGAGGCTGGCCATAAGCTTGCAATCCTCCCGACTCAGCCTCCCAGTGCTGGGATGAGTCATGCACCCTGATGCCCAGAAGTGCTGCACTCTTTGCACATTTTTATCCCCTATGAGTATTTCAAGTTAAAAAGACCAGTCTATCCCAGTAGGCACACTTCCCCAACCCGTCCTGTGGTAGATAGGCCTCTAACATCATAGGATAATGTTTAGCAGGACCTGAGAAAAGGAACCAGATACAGCCCAAACACACATTTTCCGATGTCACCTTCACCAATTATTCTGTGAAGTAAACAAGTCAGACACTCAGGTTCCACATTTCTAAAGGGAAGACTGAAATACCCACTTAACCTTCTACACAGAACTGTTGTGAAGATTAAATGAAATATCACACGTGGGAGTCCTTAGTAAATATGATAAAGAGAATTAGCAATATTATCTCCAATAATTAAATTGCTCTTTATTCCCTAATCCTCATCTGAAGCACAGAAATGAATTCATCCTCGAATCTCAGACTTCCTTTCTGTGCTTCGAAGAGCTGCCACTTGACGCTCTGTTGTAGCTCCTTGGATGTCACCTTCTCTTTTCTGTGACTGCCACTCACTCACTTTCTCGGCTATTTCTTAGGCCCATCTCTCATTTTCCTCTCTCTCTCTATTGGCTTTCCCTTTTTGTTTTTTTCTGCCCGGTTTTATTTTTTAATTGCTCATTATCCTTCAGGGCCATCCAAAGCCCACCTTTCCTTTTCATCGGCAGGGGAAGCGCTGCTCGCCCTGGCTGGAGTGTTCAGATCTCCACTTCTCTCAGCAGCCTGGGTGGCTTCCATCCGTTCAGAGGCACCACCGAGGACCTTCCCACCTGGGCCTCACCCTGGGCTTGGCACCTTCTGAAGGTCTGACATTGTGGGGAGTCTCACTCCAGATAATTAAGAAGGTTGAGCTTCCCAGCAGCTCAGGTGTTTCAGGAGCCTGTTAGATTCATTAATGAATTAATACTCTCTGCTCCTTGAAAAGGAACCACTGTGATACGCTTTCCTATAGTCTCATATGAATACCCCAGAGTGAATCCCACCATTCTGTACATCCATAAGAATGGGGTCCTAAGTAGAATAAGACACACTCCATGCTTGTACAATTCTATCAAAATGAATTGTACAGTCATGTATAACTAAAAAGAACCAATTTTTTTTTAAAAAAAGAAAAAAAAAATACCCACTCACCCTACGTGAAGGTCCCATGGCACCATCTGCCTTCAGCACAAGGATTCAACACATAAGGGTGCTGGGGAAGACTTGCAGGGACTGACCTTGAAAAGGTAAGGAAGAGAAAACTGCACAAGGCCCAGGCAGCCTGGTGATCATAGGGTTGAGCTCAAATTCTGGCTGTGCCACTCACCAGCTGTGGGACCTTCCTGCAAGTTATTTAAGTGCTCTGAGGGTCAGATGTCTTGTTCATGAAATAGACATACCAACACCTTTCTCACAGCAATTTGTGAAGACAACAATGTATGCAACAGGCAGAAACTATTGTCATTTTTCCTATTGTAAGAACCTTAAAAGTTGCTCTAAAATACTCATAAGGTTCTGATCCCCCCCCCCCCCGTGACTCCTGATGATCCCTGCAGGTTAATGTTATATATTGACTTGGGGCTGACACTCAACAGGTGAGCACCCTGATTGAACTCAATATGAAAATTCTGGCTGGGGAATATCAGCATAATCCAGCTGTGGCTTGGGAAATAGTCTCACTTGGCAGCAAGTATCTTGGGTTTTTAAAAACACATGAGGAGTCTATAAATGAAAAGTACCTCAGGAGGTAATATAGAAAAGAGTTTCTTTCTGAAGCATATACAGTCCAGTGTTTTTAATGACAGGGACACATTTGAGAAATGTGTCACTGGGTGATTTCATAGGATGAAATCCCGTGAACATCATAGTGAGGATTTTTACCAACTAAGACAGCTATAATGTCACCAAGCAATATCTTACAGGATCATCTTCATAGATATGGTACATCATTGACGGAAATATTATTACGGAGTGTATGACTAGCGTATTTTCCTTTAACAAATATGGTAATTAAAATAGCTGATTGGCACCTGCCAAGCCTTTGTTGCAGTTCCACCATCTGTTGAAATCATCCCTTCAGAGAGGAACAATGTAAAGGGCTGGTTCAACCTACCTGCTTGTCTCTGTTCATTTGCAATGGAAATATTCATTTCTAATGAATGTGATATTTTAGGAAATAGAACAGGATTAGGTCTCCTGTACAACCTGAGTCTTTATTCTACATTCTAATCCACCCTTTTCTCTCAGCTGTGTACAAAGAATGGGGGAGTGCTTATGGCAATATCAATTATGCACAACTTGAAAGGGGACACTTTTGAGGAGTGAGCATTACGGTGAGCCATTGTGTTAGCACACAATTCCTGCTATAAGTAGCTTTCTCCATAATCTGACCATGTCTCTTCCTGCTGTAAGAGTGCATCTTTGCATTCTGCCTGTAAATTGATCTGGACATCAGAGAAGAAATTCATACAAAAAAAAGAAAAAGAAAACAATTATTGAAATTGTGCTTCATAGAATCTGATGAGCAGTTAAAATTGACTCTGATCGGTGTATACTCACACCATCAAAACAGGAAAAAAATCAATCAGAAACATTGATCATCATATTTTATTTTGCTGTCAAAAGCAAATTAATCAGTATCACACATGACAGTTCTTATACAAAATGACATCAATGCTCATCTGAATTTACATCCAATTTAGATCATTATTAAAAATGATTTTAACAATATTAAAAAATAGCAGTGGATGAGAAAAACTTCAAGGAAGCAGGTGCCATTCTTCAATAATATTTTTGCAGAGCAAGCAATCCAAATAGTTGCCAAAGTACTGAATCAATCATATAACAGTTATGATAAATGTCATGGATTCATGTGTGTATGTGTGTCTGCATGCACGTGCACACTAAGGAAAAGATGTCACAGTAAGACAAGTTTTTTTGTTCACTATCCAAATAAGACCTATGCCTAGATAGGATACATAATTTAAATTTAGCTGTAATGACAAAGCTCATCAATAATATAGTGGATCCATAACTCACATATTCTGAATCCTAACCCAGGACACCTATACCATATTTAAAATGACAAAAGTAGGAAATCCAAGAGACAGTATCTTAAATAGTCTTTTTGTAAGATAGGCAGCAAAACCTTCAAGTCCCAAATATCTTTGAAATTGAAATTTAAAAATTATTTTAAAGACATTTTAGAAAAACTGGTATATAGCAGCTGTCAAAGACTTATAAAATATCATTCTAACAAGCAATAACAGAGACCATAGCTCCCAGACACCGTCTTCATAGGCCAGCAACTGAGAGACTACTGAAAAAAATGTCTAATTGGTTTAGAATCTGGTTGATACAGTGGCCTTGAGGTTGGGATCATTCAATTTCAATTCTATGGTCTTTTCATTAGTAAAATTTTAAAATAATGCAAAATAACATTGTCTCACTTCAGTGAAGATGATCTTGAAATCAGAGGAGGTCCCAGTCACCTAGTTCATTGATTCCAGGGTCAGATATGCTTTGGCTCTAGTCAGTTTTAGCCCGTGGGCCTTCATTAATTGTGCAGTCAATATTTGTACAAGATTCACAACTGACAGACATACACACGTGGGTCAGGCAGACTAACTCCCTGATTGTTATGAGGCTTACAGTTTTACAGGGCAGAAGGCCACAGAACACAGCAACACACCAAAACTCCACTGAGCATACTGTGAAAGAATGAGGAAACCTCCCTGGGGTGGCCAGAGGAGTGAATCAAGTTTAGAGAACAAAGAAGAAAAAGGAAAGTAGAAATAGGGGTGATCCTGCCCAAATAAGAAGGGAGCTACAGCAAGGGGGTACAGGGAGGGAGTTGAGGAGGGTAGGTAAGTTCTAGAGCCCCACAGGAAGGCATTCAAATTACCAGGAGAGAGATGGAATCTAGGCCAGAAAAACTTCCTGAAAATCTCAGGCAGAGTCAAACTCGGGTTGAATGAGTTCAAAGACACACGTCCCTTACCCCAGGGTGAGAGGCACCTTCCAACAGTCCCCTAAATATCCCAGGGTACTAGTTTATGGGAAGTTAGCCAAAGAGAACATCTCTAACCAAATTGTGAAACAGCTGCATATACCTTCTAAACTAATTTATATATATATATATATATATATTTATATTTATATATATTTATATATATATATATTTATATATATATTTATATATATTTTATATATATTTATATATTTATATTTATATATATATTTATATATATATTTATATATATATACACACACACACACATACACACATATATAAACATATACACATATATATGTATATGTATATAAATATGTTTATATTTATACATATATATGTATATAAATTATATATATATATATATATAAAATTTTGAAACTCCAAGCTGTATTTATTTATTGTTAGATGGAAGAAGGGGTAAAGGAGGAAGAAAACACTGACCAGGGTATCAGGATATCAGAATCATCATCTCATCCCTCTTACCTCAGCATTCATAATCTTTCTGGTTTTGAGTTAATCATTTCATGTCTAAATGCCATCTAGGGCCCCCTCTTAATAGGAAGAGCACAGAGATTTTATAAAAATTCACAATTTACCTGATAATATAGTAAATGTGATATGTGTGTATGTTTTAATCATTTTCCGTATTATAAAACTTTTACAAAATTCAATGAGACCATGATCCTGAATTTCCATTTTAATCTAATAAATAGAACCACATGTACTGTTGGATCATTTCATCTACCGTGATGATATCTCTATTATGATAGCCCATGAGATGAACTTATTTATTCTTTTTAAAAGAAAAAAGGCCTACTTTAAGAAATATTTTGTTCCAAAGATGGGAAACTATTTTATGCAATCAACTAGTACCATTTCCAGGTGCATAAATCTATACAAAGTACTATTAGGAAAACAAATGAATCTAGCTAAATATACTTTTGCAACAATTTAACAAGCATGTGTTTGTACCTGTAATGTGCTGGGCATAATCTTTGATCTTAAAGCTCTTAAAGGCTGGTGATACCAAGGTCAAGTTTAGCCTGCAATTAAAAAATGAAGAGGGCTATAATAAATATAACATGAAGCAGAGAAGAGACACTTCTTTCTGTCAAGGACGCCTCCTTCATCATCAGGAAGATGATAGAAAACAAATCCCAGCTCACAGCTACTGAGTACTTCCTATAAATACCATCTGAAACCTTTTATATATATTGCATTTTAAAATTTCTAGAGAAAAAGAAGTATAGAAGAGAATTAAGATATGGGACTAGGAGTAATCCTGCCTGTATTCAAATCCAAGCAGCATTAAATATTGAAAGGGAAGTGGAGTTATGGATACAGGAGAAGCGGGTTCCATTTCTCTCCCACCTCCTCCAGATACATAGATTTTGGAACATTCATTCAGCATTGTGTATTTATTTTTCAAGCCAAACATCTCACATCAAGAGGACTGTGTAATCCTTCTGGTTGTATTTGAGAATTACAAAAGTAGCCCATTGGCTTTGAATTGGAGAAGTTGGTGTCTTTGCTATTGAGATGGAAACTTTTGGAAGGCAGATTTCTTTACGTAGGAGACCAGTAATAACACTGAGATATAAAATGTATATCTGACCAAATTCTCTCAGCATGCAAAGCAACAGGTTTATAAAACAAAAACCACATTTTTCCTTTCCATAAGTATTTAATGAAACATGAGGCCTGAGCACTCTTACACATAAATATCAAGAACCCTGCATAGGTTCTAAATCCTACAGGCTACATTGGTTCCTCCTGCCAGGGCCTCCCTTCCTGTCAATCCTGGTATCCCTACTGTAGAAACCAGTACTACAATGATTGGGGTATCCCTAAGGAAGAGTTTGGAGTTTTCAGGACTAAGTTCTTTGGTGTTTTCCTCCCAAGCATCTGGTAGTTGTGATTTCTAGTGTTTGATATGGAAATTCTCAATCATGTTGGATTACATTCCATGAATTTTTTAAAAAATTCTGTTTTGCCTGCTCGATAATGCTTCTCAATTGTATTCTTTAGTGCAAGACAACATATGCTTTAAAAAGTACTTTATCCTTCAAAAAAAAAAAACAAAACAGTCTTGCCTCAGGTTTCATCTGCTAAATGAGAAAGATCATCACTTCCCCCATAAGAATGGCAGCATGAGGAACAAACAAGACACAGGTACATGCAAAGTGTTTACAATCACTTCTTCACCACAGTAAGTGCCTATAAATCCATAAACGTCACCTGCTATTACTATAATAACCCACAGGCAGACATTATCACAGACTTTACAGATGAAGAAAGTGAATCTTAAGGAGGATTAGTTACTTGCCCAAAGCCAAGAAATGGGCTAATTCGAGAGCTTTAAGACCTTGGTGTTGAGAACTATCCATGAACTGTGCATGAACCAAACTGGCATTGTAGCCACTGAATAGGAAAACCTGGTATCTGGGAACTTCCAGTGGCATTCCTGCTGGTGAGACTGCCCAGATACATGTCAGCTCTGTCAGGTTCCACACAGCACTGGAGATGGAGTGACCTGCTGCAGCCACATAGACACACCACCTTTCAGAGATGGGTGTGGCTTGCCAAAATGGCAATCAACCTGTTGACTGCAAGAAACCACGGAGCAAGATTCCACTGGCTGAAACCGTACCCCTGCCTTTAATACTCTCCATTAAATAAAGAATCAGAGCCATTTCTTAACTGTTCTGTTCCAGCTCCTACCAGGGCTGGAGAACCTATCAGGCACTCTGCTTTTAAAACCTATTTTTTGTTCTGCCTCTTATTTCTTCTCTAATTACTTCAGACTATATTCTTCTCAGGTGACTTATCTCCTCCTGAGCAGGAAAAATTACCCTGGCAAGGTCTTGGCCACTTCACGATACTTCAGTATTGATTGTGTCATTTTAAATATTGCAATATACTAAGCAGAAAAAAAGTTAAGTGTAACAAAAAAGTATTTAATTTTACATTAGGTATTATTTTCTACTCCCTATATATTACACTATCTATTATTTATAGCATATGTTTATATGTAATTTATATCATCTTATGTTTCATTTATAGTATGTTTTGTTTATATACTTTAAATCATTTTATGTTCTATTATATTTATACTGTACTCCGTATCCAGTGATGATATTTTATGTGCAAGTTAAAGCACTATGTATTTTAAATTCATAATCTAATTCCACTTCAGAAGTTGGGGAGAAATGGTAGCAGGAATTCATTCCTTAATTATTCCATTTAGCAAAGTGCACTAAACATCACCAGACAATGATTTAGAGGCAAAAGAGATTCAAAACTGACAAAATAAATAAATAAAATAAAAATGCAAGAGATACCTGCCTTCGGGGAATGAATTTCTGGTAGGAAAGAAAAAAATTTCATTATGTGTAATGGTTAATTTGAATTGTCAATTTGATTGGATTAAGAGATGTCGAAGATTAAGAGGATTATGGATGTGGTTGATGAGGGTTTGTCTTGGAATGAATGGCATGTGAAAAAGCCAAATGAAATGGAGACCCTCCCTAAGCGTGAGCAGCACTGTCCAATAGGATGATGGCTTGGATGGAATAAAAATTGGAAGAACAAGGAAGCAACAGTAGATGCAAGCTCCATTTGAATGGGTTCTTGATTGCTGCTGTGATCTTCTAAGGATATAGACTCTCGCTTCTTCACTCTGGACTCTGCCAGTGATTCTCCAGAAGCCTTTGGTCTTGGACTAGGGTAGCACCTTTGATCTCTCCTGTTCTGGGCTTCAGCCTCTTGGACTTCGCAGCTACTGGTTCTTCCTGCTCTCTCGCCTGCAGACAGCCATTGTGGACTATCCAGCTTCTGGTTATTAAGTCCCCTTTTTATAATTATATTTCCTGTTGATTCTGTTCCTCTAGAGAATTCTAATACCTTAAGACTCAACAAGGTCACTACCAAGGCCAGTGAGGGGTATTCCAAGGAAGCTCTTTGTCTTGCTAGATAAGTCCAGAGAGGCAGCCCAGCGAGGCTTCTGGACTCTGACTGGATGGTTTATGTAGCCTTTATCTACTGGGTGCCTGTCACATAACTGGCCCTTGTTGAGGTCCCAGAAATACCCAGTGCTCTCCACATGGCCTCTGCTTTCCTTTGGGCACCTTACCCTCTTTGCAAACTCCCCCAGGAAAGAGCTATTCAGCTCCTATTTAGGGAAGGTTCTGGAAGAACTAAGGATGTTTACCTCATCTCACAGTCTTCTCTCATTCACATTTAATTTAATTAGAAATAGTTTAAGTCAAACTTCAGTGGAGCAAATCAACAAAACAACCTGGAAAACTCCATTTGTTAATAGGGTAGATTTAGGTCGATGTTTTCTAGCACAGTAAACACAAGCCTAAATGTTCCCTAATTAGAGAGTGTGAAACCAGCAGAGAATACCAAGTCCCCCTTAAAGTGCTGTGGGGTGAGCCCAGCACTCGGGATGCTCAGAGCAAATCACATTAGAAATTCAACATCATGCCCCAACCATTCCAGCTCACTCTGTATGCGGTCGTGTAGTACATCTATTTTTTTTTTGCATTTTCTATTTATATATTTAATTAGAATTCTAAAAATTTTAATCATTTGCCTTTGCCTCAGCCCACTCAGTCCATGATTCCAAAATTCTTCACCTGTCTCACTAAACTAATGAGGAACTCTCATTTTCTTATTGTAACAACATCCTATAAAAGCACAAGTATCCCAAGATATTTCTGCATAAGAGATAACTTAGAGAAAGTGTTTTAATATAGAACCTTAACTCCTTCCTTAAACATTTTTTGCTAACAGAGCTTTGCCTCACAGAATTAGAAAAGACATTCTTTCAAGGACAGGATTAAGACTGACCAGGTTTCTTTGTGTTCTCTTTATTTGGAGAAATTGAACCAAATTCAGTCTAAGTCACTTAAATTCAGAGTCTTGATTGCCTAATTTATAAGTTCAGCCATCCTGCCAGCTTTGCTGGGTTAAACGGGGAGTCCAGTAACATAAGACAGTATTTGGAAAACTTCAGGAAAAGCATAAATTATCATCTTGTCACTTCAATTTTTATGTCCCTGATATTTTGCTGTCAAAGTGACTTTTGAAGCAGAAGGACATAGGGGGCAAAACATGGGACTTAGAAAGAAAAGACCCAGGAGAAATTGAGTTTTAGTTTGGGTGTATCACTAACTGGCTGACTAACCTCAGAATATGCATGTGATATTCCTGAGACTTTTTAATCCCTATGTATAAGAGAATCTGACTATATTATTTTGAGTCCCTTCTCACTGATCAGAATCAATGTTTCAATGATCATTTTTTACCTCAGTTAACATTTGCTGAGCATTTCAAGTTTTAGCACAGTACTGATGTCTATGGAGCATGGTAAGAAAAGACAGAAAATCTTGTCTCTCTAGCTGTTGTTATGAAATACCAAAGATGGGTAGCTTATAAGTAACAAGAGTGCATTCCTCACAGTTTGGAGGCCAGGTAGTATAAGACCAAGGTACCAACATATTCAGGGTCTTGGGAGGCCTCAATTCTGGGTTCACAGAGTTGAGCCTTCTTACTGGGTCCCCACATGACAGGGTTGAGGCAGCTCTCCACAGCCTCAGACTCTCGTAGCCTCATCAGCATAGAATGGCCCCACTTCCCAACACCACCACATTGGCGTTAGCTTTCCATGTATGAATTATTTGGTGTATGTGGCGGGGAGACAGACACACGGATCATAGCAAAAATCAAACACCAAAAGCTGACAAGAGCCAAGATAACATTCCTAATCAACCAGGCAATAAACACAAGGCAATATTTGAGAAAATATAATCGTCTGGGGCCTCAGTATGGAAACAAAATTGGGTATGAGGAAAAATGACTTCAAGGTAAAAACAAGCTGTGCCGCCGTAAGCAAGTCACTTAACCTCTCCGGGCCTCAATTTCCTAATCTTTAAAATGAAGACTCAGGGTCATGTGATCTCCAGGGTCCTTTCTATTGCCTCTATTGTAATCACTGAATGCTTGCTCTGTGCAAAGGCTTGAGAGGATGAAAGGACCCAGTTAGGGCAATAAGGGCAGTGAGCACACAGCCTGGGTAACTCTTAGGCCTGGTGCTTCTCGGGAACTATTAATATTTCCAACAGTACTCTGCCTCCCCCAGTTTCTCTCTCTGGAATGTTCCAGTGGGTGGACCACCTATCACCCTGGCAATCAGGCACACACTCATAGACACCAGGCTGACAGGATGATAACATGGGGTCAATCCAGGACATCGCTCGCCCTGGACCTCAGGCATGGGAGAACTAGGACCCCTTGCTTGATGAGCTAAGGCTTCCTGGAGGAACTGAGAAAGAATTTAAACACAGAAGATATGATAGCAAAAGGGAGGGGATTCAGTACAACGTATTATCTTCCACTTGAAATTGCTTCTCAGGTCAGATAACAGACACTTGGGTCATGATGAAGTTTCCTAATCTCATGTGTTGAAGGCACTTATTTTCTCACCCCACAGATCTTCTGCTGTCAAGGCCTGTTTCACTTCATCATCTGCCAGTCTACCCTGACCTTCCCTGAGTACCGATGACCCCAAATGCTGAACTACAGCACAGAGATCAAGAAGGACACAGGTGTGGTCTGTTGTGGGCGGATCTAGGAAATCTCTGCTTACAGGATGTCAAGACTCTTCTGGGCTCCATTCCTACACAGGGAATTCATTTTGCTTGATGTATTCTCTTTGGACAATGTCAGTCATCTCTAACCTCACTAAACTGACTTCAAACCGTATGATGAGCTACTTGTGCTGAGCATGACAAGTCTTAGGTTTCAAAAGAGACTCTTCTTCCCCAAAGCGGATATTGCCGTGTGGATATCTGTCTCTCCCTAGAACCCCGAGGTTGATCTCCCCAAGCACAACTGATACAGTAGTTCTTCCATCCTATTGTGGTTAGCTATTCAAATATGCATCTTCCTTGAGAGCCTGGACTATGTCTTAATCTATGTTTGATCCTCAGGGTTTTCTCTTGTACCTGACGATGCCCATTAAATCCTGTTGAATTGACATGACCATCACTTTTTTTTTTCCTGTTCTAATATTTGCCCCCTGCCAACTCTTATTTTTGCTTCACAGATGATAGATACTCTAGGATTTCAAAGGTAATTAAACACTGTCTTTAAGCAATAGGCAGGATACTTACCCTGCTGAACTGAGAATGATTGGTTACTGGAACCAAATATCAGAATCAAGCTCACCCAGAGTGGAGAAAATCACTGCAGCAGCCCCCTCTCCCAGTTTCCCAGCCCCAGTCTCCATGAGTGAGTGCGCTCAGTTTCTGACCTTGCCTCTCTCCGTTCCCTCTCCTGCCAGTGACTGTGGGCTGACCTCTGTTAGCTTTTTCCCCATCTGCTTTGCAAAATCACTCTGGCATTCTATTTTCATCTTTGCTTTCCAGCGTCTAAACCACTGAAGCTGTGACCTTTTGAGCAAATGTAGCAATGGCATCAGAGCATCCTCTGATTGAAAAATCAAAACTGAGCCCATACATGGTATAATTATTCTGTGTGCGCGGGAGTGGTGTCTGCACTTGCGGAAGACAGATAATTGGATTTCAGATTACTGTTAAAAATATGCACATTCCACCTGAGCCCCAGCAGTTTATTTATTTGGGGGGGGGGCAGAGAAACTTAAACTTCACTTCATCTGTAGGCTCTCGTCCACTCACATTTGGCTGCTAGGTCCTGCCTATGCCTGAAGTCTCCAGTCCACCCTTTATTGTCTTTCCAGAGCTCTCTGCACTGCCTAGTACTGGCCACTATTCTAATACAACTGGGCAGCGAGTCCTCAACTATCTTCTAGTCTTTTCCCCTTTCCCCCTCATCCTCCATATAGTTGCCCAAATTACCATAAAAAAATCTAGTTGAACTTTCCTTTCAAATATTGTCAATGAGACCTCCTAGTCCAAATGATTTTTTTTTGAAATTTATATCAATTACCAACATTAAAAACTCAGGAGATTTCTATGAAAATGGGATTTCTGACTAACAACATTGGTAATGCTAGACCACCATTCCTACCTGGGCTCAGCAGCTCTGAGCAGCAGCCGCCCTGCCCTACTGTGGTTAGGGGCGGGGCATTCTCTACAGTGCTGATTTCTCACCTGAGGGGCTCACCACTCACAGCCTGGCTGGGGACAGGGTGCATTTGTGACTCCTGTGCCAAATATCATTATCAATTCATTTCCCTCCCTGCACAGCATCACAAGGATATTAGAGCTATATTTGAGGGGTTACCCTAAATAAGAATCAAATTTGTTAAGGAATTATGAAATGAGTCATGTTAGTTAAAATCTTACTGGCTTTTGTTATCATCTTCTGTATTGGGGTATCTGGAGTATAATGGGAGGACCAAAAAGGAAAATGGCTAGGAAAAAAACTAAATTTCCTGATATCTATAAGAAAAATTTTTCTTATTGTGTTCTAGACTGATTACTAGCAAGGAAGGAAGGAAGGAAGGAAGGAAGGAAGGAAGGAAGGAAGGAAGGAAGGAAGGAAGGAAGGAAGGAAGGAAAGAAGGAAGGAAGGATCGATCTTAGATTTCTCTAAAAATAAAATTGAACTTCAAACTCTACTGGCTCAATTTCTGTTCCATTTTATTCCCTAACTCTCCATAGAATTTAAGCCAAAAATATGGTCATGCAATGAAGAACTTAACTCAAAAGATTGGTAGAAATAGCATTATAAAATTTTTAGAAGCATATGGGCATTATTAATGTAGTTTATAACCAGATAACATTAAAATAAAGCTAAAAATTTATAACCAGGTAACATTAAAATAAAGCTAAAAGTTTATAACCAGATAACATTAAAGTAAAGCTAAAAGCAAGCTTTTTTTTATCATTGTGTATTGTGTGCATTTTTTCTATTAATGTTCTTTCCAACCAAATATTTAATTCAGCTTCAAAATTTTCCCATAAATCAGAATCAATTCATTTTCCTCCTGCACAGTTTGCAATATCCTACTGATGACAGTTTTAAGGTAACACATGTGCCTAAAGTTATAGTAGCTTATAAATAAAACTAGAGTACTTAAGCCACACTTAGAAGGTATTAGCTATTTTCAGTTATTAAGGCAAAATTTAGCAAATACAGAAAATTTATAAAAACAAACATTATGCTATAATATAACTGTGTGGGAGGTGAAGAGAAATAGAATTACAGAAGATGATCCAGTTTCTTATAACCAATGCTCAAAGCAACACCAAACATACAGAAGCAACTAGACATCACTGCTTTTTGGATAAAGGAACCTCATCAGACATAGGGTAAAAGACTGAAAGAGTGTATATGAGAAACAAACAAACATCAACTATCTTCTGACAAACGGCTACTAAAATAGTTATTCCTATATGCACTTGGCAAAGGATGAGAAATTTCTTCAGTTTTTGTGCCAGAAGAAGGGCCAAAAGAAATAGATTTGCTCACCTTTGTCACTGGCCTGTATCACCCCTATGAGAACCACTGCCTCCCACTTAAGTTAGGCTTTCTATGTTGTGAGACCACCACCAGTAGGATTAGGGTTCCCATTGACCTAAGTAGTCATCTCAAGAGCTTTGCTTCTGCAACTAGAAAGCAGAACTAGCAATTTGTATCTAAAAGGTGTTTAGGATATTGATGCAAATGGGTCATGCATCAAACATGATCAAAAAGAAAATACATATATTCAAGATCAGGCATAGCTTTAACAAAAACTTAGAAAGGAAACAGGCATGGTGGCCTTCTCCGTAATCCTAGCCACTCAGGAGACTGAGGCAGGAGAATCACAAGATCAAGGCCATCCTGGGCAACTTATCAGACTCCCTAAAAAAAAATTAAAATTAAAAATATTTGGGATTTAGATCAGTACTAGAGTGCTTGCCTAGTATATACAAGACCCTGGGTTCAATCTCTAGTAATACACACACACACACACACACACACACACACTCAGACATACAAAATTATAATTTAGAAGAGTTTTAATGGTGCATGTTTGATATAAATGTAATTTTAAATAAGTTATTGATTTATTTTTCTATTTTTTGAAAAAGTATATAATTATTTTAACTTACGTAAATATGCTGAAAAAGATGTTTGGAACAACAAAATTTCAATTTTTCCAGGATCTCTTAAACACATTTAAGTTAACTGGATTACTACATATATTCTCATATATTTCTACTCATAAGAAAAAAAAATCAGATAAATTTTTCTGGGGTTTTTTTTGACTCTATGCATTTTTTTTTATTTGTTCTAAAATTTTTTGGTCTCAAAGGAACTTAAAACCTCAGGTCTTAGAACAGATGTGACATGTGTGATTGAAATCACACATATAATGCACATGGAGAGACAGATACAGACATAGATAGACATGGATGTGACTCTGATAAATCCACTAGGATCACATTTAGTCTACTTTGCAAAATCTTGAAACTGACTAATTTCCTCCCTGAATAGAGAACAGGGATGTTCTTTCTTATCCCCAAAGCTGCCTGTTCCTCCCACCCAGCCAACTGCCACCTCATTCTACAACTCTCAGTGCCACAATGACTACAGTATTTTCCAGAGCAGAACAAACTGTTCAAGAATATCAAAATTAGGACAGATGTTAGATGTACATAAATATTAAAGATTGAATATTTTGTCATCAATTATTGAAGTTGTAAAATCCTAGAATCTATCTTGTCCCCTGATTAGTTAGTTACATATGCTAATTTTAGCAATGCTTCTCGTATTTCAGATGTTACAAAGTTTATTTCCTTAAAGATTATTTTCTCAAGTACAGAACGGACTTTATCTTGGCAAAATCCAATGGTTTCAAGGGATATCTGATTTTAAGGGAACTTGATACCATAGCTCAAATTCAAAAGTTAAATTAAACTTTGGAGTCATCCTTGATTTTTTCTTCTCATCATTTTACATTCAATCCATTAGCAAATTTCTTCCACTCAACCTTTAAAATATGCCCAGAGTCTACTTTCCACTCTATAATCCGATCCAGAGCCTCCATCTTTTGCCAGGACTCTCACAGTGGTCTCCAAGAGGTGTTCCTTCTCCAATTCCTGATGGACCCACAGAAGCCCAAATGCTCTTTTAAAACCACAGTGCCAATCACACCACTCTACTACTCAAGGATCTCTGGGCCAGCCCTAATCTCACTCAGAACCAAATCCCACCTTGGCCACGGCAAACTTCATCTGGCCTCTGTCCATCAGTCCTCCTTTGCCCATCACCATCCCATTCTCCACCCTAACTTCATGGATCACCTGCGGCCCCTTGACTACCACCTGGCACAACCCCACCTCCCAGCAGCTTTCATCTCTTTTTCCCTCTGCTGCAGAAGAAACCTGCATTGTACCTCATGTTACTCCAGCCAAAACGTCACCCCATCTTCTCAGACTCTCTGACCACCTGATCCAAATCAGCACCTCCACTGCCACCCTCTGGGGATTTTTGCTACCTTATTTTGCATCTTAGAAAAGTTTCAGCATCTCTAATAGTTATCATGTGTAGTATGTGTACTAGACATGAGATATACAGGGAACAGACACAAAAGGGATCCCATCGATTCATTCAACAAGTGGGTGCTGAATTAATCCTCGGTGTGAGATGCAGTCCTAGTCACTGATAGTAGATCTAAAGATAAAGCAAAAGCTCTGCCCTAAGGACCTTGCATTGCAATCAAGACAGATAAGGACCAATAAGTAAAATACAAGCACATGGTGGTAAAGGCTACAAAGACAAAAATGCTACCTTTCCTATCCTCTACTATCCCCCCTCCCCTCCCCTCCCATCTTCGATTTCTACCCCATCTACTGTAATTCATTTCTCTCCTTGTTTTTTTTCCCCATTCCCCTCACAACCTCTTATATGTAATTTTGTATAACAATGAGGGTCTCCTTCCATTTCCATGCAATTTCCCTTTTCTCTCCCTTTCGAATACAACAGTTACTAATATGGCATTATGTAAAAATGTGCATGTGTAACCGATGTGATTCTGCAATCTTTGTAATGTTTTAAACAACCAATAAAAAAAAAAAGACAAAAACGCAGGAAGGGAAAACAGTAAATGCTGATGGGGCAGAAGAGGAGTGGATGGAAGAGATGTAGAGAAAGGAACACATGGGGAGACAGGAAAGAGAGGAAGAGGACAAGAGGGGCAGCCTTGCTCCTTGTATAACAACCTTCATGACAACCACCAACAAGATCACACAAGGAAACACCACATGCCCCCAGAGACCTAAGGACCTACCACTAGGTCCCACCTTCCAAAGGTCCTACCACCTCCCAGCAGTGCCAGCCTGGGAACCCAGCCTCTAACCACAGTAGGCCTTTGGGGGACACAAACCACATTCAAACCCCAGCACATGGGTCTTCAGCTCATTTTCTTACTAGGAGGCATGCTTACATTATTTAAATTTATGCTGCTTCTTACTTCTTATACATAATGCTGCAGTCTAGCCTATGCAAACTAAAATGTTCTGATAGGTTCGTAAGGAAAGCACACACAATAAGGAATAAAGAATAATATCAAGGATATTCACCCGGAGCACTCCATTCTATTTTTGGCACACAGTGATGCAAACACACTTCTCCATAACAACCAGGTTGACTAGGAGAATTTTATTTGTGTGTCTGAGCTGGAAGAAAACTACCTTGGATGTGGTAACACCCCATATGAACAAGCAATGTGATGTTGTCCATTTATGGGTCTAACACCAACTCCACCAGCCTGAAAATCCCAGGCTTTCTGCAGTTAATACATGTGTGCTATATAGACCCGTGGTTGGGATGCCAGATAACAGAAGGATTAGGTGCAGCAATGTTTTCAGTAGATCAGGGACTAGATACATTTCCCACCCTCTCTCCTACCTCTACTTTAATCCACATCTGGTGTTGGGTAAAGGTTTCCATGGCTAGAATCCAGATTTATCTAAAAGTGGTTCTTAGAATCCCTGAGACTGAGCACCAGGTCCCTACAGCAAGGATCCAAAGTCCCAAGAAGACAGGCTGACACAAGCCATTTTAATTAACTTCCAATGAGAGAAGAGCCAGAAAGAAGGCTGGCTAGTGAGCATAAATTCAGAAAGCTGGATTTTCTACAAGCTGCATGCGGAAGTTTCTACTAAATATGAGAATGAGCAGCTCAGCTCAGCACATTCCACAGCCTAATTATTTATACACTCATAGGTGATATTGGGAGAAACTAGATGACTGGGGTTTAAAAATAAATAAAACACCATTTAGTGATAGAATCTTACATGCAATCCCAAGGAACTATAAAAGGAAATTCCTCCCTTTTCTCCCTCTCTCCCCCTGCTACATCATGGTTCAAGGATTAAAGAAAAATTAAAGCCACACATAAAAGAAGCACTCATTCATGAGAAGAAAAAAAAAAGTTTTAAATAAGTAGTGGCTTTCTTTTCAGGATAATGATTCATCTGTTGACTTCTGAAAGGTACCTCTCTATAAGAAACAAAATGAATAATTTAATCATTTCATAATTTATTAACCTATTTAGAGACACCATCACTTACTATATGTTATTGTTTCTATCATCAACAAAAATAAAGAGAAAAAATGAAAGACAGAGGAAAGCAAGGAGGGAGAGAAAAGTGGAAAGAAAGAAGAGAGGGAGGGAAAAAAGAAAAAAGAAGTAGAAACCCCCAAGGAAAATGAGACCAACCTCAAAATCACAAGTATGGATTTCCAAATTTCACATCATAAAGTATGACAAATGAAAAAGGAAAACAAGTAGGAAGGTTTCCATCACACACCCCTCAAAAGCCATTAAACATCAATCTACAAAGTGACTTTGACAATCTTAATTTCAAAAAAATAAAAAATCCCAGGACAAAAATAAATAACATGAGACTAGAAGAGTGGTTTCTGAAACGATGGCCCAGCTGCATTGTGGTTTTAAATAAAGCTTGCAGAGTTACGTTCCTAAGGCTTGGTAATTGAAATAATTTGCTTTTCTACGTGTATAAATACATACAGTTAATCAGCAGCTTAAGTTGAAATTTATACAAATTCTATGAACTGAGACTTTGTTTGCAGATCATCTGTGGATTCCGGCAATTCACAGCAAGTCCTCTTCGTTTGCACAACTAATGGAAATCTGTTATGGAAAACTGCCTTCTCCCTGGTTCCCTGAGGGGGACCAGGGTCAAACCCCTGTGTTTATTCACGAAAAGAAGCAAGCAGCAGTTCCACCAGCATCAATAAGCCTGTTGTTCTTTGTCATAACATCATTACGGTCTTGCTGCCCCATACCTGACATGGAATATCCGCAGATAGGGCATGTCTGACTGTGAGGATGAGGAACTAGGAAAGTCACTAATCTCTGTTGCACAGACACACACTTAAAAGAATGGCCATGTGCATAATTCATAGGAGACAGGAGCAAGGCTCAGAGAAATGCACAGGGAAAAACCAAGTACAGACAAGCTGACTCTACCCATGTACAACAACAATCACAAAAGTACTTTGACCAGAAATAGAGGTCAAACTGCATTCATGTGTCAGAAAAAGAGTAAAACTCCCAATCTAATTCCACCCTTTTGAATCTGATTTCATTCAAAATAAACTCCACAACTCAGCCTGGAATTCCTTCTTTACCGTGCTCTTGATTTCACTCTTAGGTTAACCTGTGTCAGTCGTGTTTTTCTTCCTTGTCAGATTATATTAAAAACTGTAATCTCAAGCTCAGTCTACTGAGAAGTGCTGCAAATAACAGATGCAATAAGTCGTTGAATGGAATGGAACAAATTCAGTGCTCCAAACTATAGGAGGGGTGGGTTTAAATAATGCACTAATCTGGAAGTAGAAATGAATCTTACCTTTCATTAAAACTTCTACCAGGGCTGAGGGTATGTGCAAAAAGTCACGCTAACTTCCATCTCATGAATAGTTGAAATCAATCACAGGAATTAGAGTTAATTTGCAAATTCCCTACCACTATGTTCTGTGTCTCTAGAATTTAAAACATACACATTGCTCAGCTTCTATAACAGACTAAGGTCAGGCTTCCAATTGGCCACAAGAGACCACACCAGTTAGGTCAGCGGGGACCATTAGGGTGGTTGATGAAGCCAGCAGCTGAGCTTGCTCAAGTCAGAGTGAGCAGAGGCACTGGAGGGTCTCAGGGCACAACTGCAACATGGCACAGTGGCTCTCACGATATCAAGTGAGTGAGAATTCCCTGAATGGCAGGAACCGTCACAGGAATCACTCACATCTGATGACAGAGGCCTGTGAAATGAATTTTTCATCCAAATCAATCTTGTTAATATTTTAAAGCTATGTTTTCTTCACTGTGAGGAAAAGGAAGAAAAACACCCATACCTACTAATAATGTACAGAGATATCTACAATTTAAATGATCAAATGACCGTCACAGATCCTTCCAGATCATTCTTCCTAAAGAGCTCACCTTATATTTTCTGCCAACTGCCTTTGTTTTTCAGTCATCTTTCATTCTTAATAGAAGATAAGCATGAAGTCCTAGATCTAGTTAAAAATGTCTTCCTACCTACAAGTCTTGAGCTGCCCCAGGAGTAATGACAGGGCAGGGGACAATGAGTCTTTTCAGTCTCAGATTCCTGTAGATGGCATCTGCAGGTGAATTCAGACTTGAGCTCCTAAAGGCCAATATTTGAATGCATCATCCTGACCACTGCTGCCAAAGAAGAAAAGAGGCTTTCTTAAAAATTTAGGGCTTGCTGAGCATGGTGGCACATGCCTATAATCCCAGTGGCTCAGGAGGCGGAGGAGGCAGGAAAATTGCAGGTTCAAAGCCAGCCTCAGCAAAGTAGAGAGGCTGTAAGCAACCTAGAGACCCTGTCTGAAAATTTAAAAAGGTAAAATAAAAGGGTAGGGGATGTGGCTCAGTGGTAAAGTGACCTTGGGTTAAATCCCTGGTACCAAAAAAAAAAAAAAAAAAAAGTCCAATTTGACTGATTTTAAGACCCGAACTATCAAAACTGGTCTTTTCCCAATAACCAGATGGAGTGAACCCTCATGGGATGAATCCCAGCTATGGCACCTTGGTCAAAAGACTTCACTTTTGATGATAAAGAACCCTTGGCTTTACCATCACTCAACATCACTGAAATGGAAGTAAGAATAGCAGCAAATTGTTCTTCCTTCTGTGTACCAGAGAAAAGATTTTAGCCTTGACCTTCTGAGTCTGGCTTATTTCACTTACTATGATGGTCTAGAGTTCCATTCATTTATGGGCAAATGCTATAATTTGTTTTTCTTTTATGACTGAGGAAAACTCCATTGTGTGTGTGTGTGTGTGTGTGTGTGTGTGTGTGTGTGTGTGTGTTAGAGAGAGAGAGAGAGAGAGAGAGAGAGAGAGAGAGAGAGAGAGAATATCACATATTCTGAATCCATTCATCTAGTGAAGGGCACATGGGCGGGTTGCACAATTTGGCTATCATGAATTGAGCTGCTATAAACATCAATGTGTGTATATATTGTAATATGATGATTTTAGTTGTTTGGGATAAATACCAAGGAGTGATATAACTAGGTGATATAATGGTCCCATTCCTGTTTTTTTCTAGTTTTATTTTTCCCTTTTTTTATTATTAAATTATTTAGTTATTTTGTTATATATGATGACAGAATGAAATTCATTTCATATTACACATATAAAGCACAATTTTTCAAGTCTCTGGTTGTACACAAAGTATTTTTACACCATTCGTGTTTTCATACATGTACTTTGGGTAAAGATATATTACTCATTCTACCATTTTTCCTACCCTATTGCTCCCTCTTCCCCCGACACCTTTTCCCTATCTAAATTTCCTCCATTCCCCCCATGCTCCCCCCCTCCCAATTGCCATTATGAGTCAGTATCCTCTTTTAAAGGAAACATTTGGCCTTTGGTTTTTGGGGATTGGCTTGCTTCACTTAGTATTATATTCTCTAACTTTATTCATTTACCTGCAAATGCCATGATTTTATTCTCTTTTAATGCTTAGCAATGTTCCATTGTGTATATATACCAGTTTCCCTATTCATTCATCTAACGAAGGGCATCTGGGTTGGTTCCACAATTTAGCTCTTGTGAATTGTGCTGCTATAAACTTTGATATGGCTGTGTCCCTGTAGTATACTATTTTTAAGTCCTTTGGGTATAAATCAAGGAGTGGGATAGCTGGGTCAAATAGTGGTTCCATTCCAAGTTTTCCAAGGAATCTCCATACTGCTTTCCAGATTGGCTGCACCAATCTGCAGTCCCACCAGTAGTATGAGTGTGCCTTTTCCCCTCACATCCTCTCAACACTCACTGTTGTTTGTGTACAGGTGGGGGAGGGGGAGGGGTAGACTCCTGAAAACTGGAGAACAATATAGCAGGGAAAGGGAATTGTGTGGGGAAACAAGGAGGGCTGGGAAAAGGGGGGAATATTGGTATGAAACTGACTAAATTATCCTATGTACATATAGAATTTCCACAGTGAATTTCATCTTAATGTACATCTACAAAGCATTAATTTGCAAAAGTATAAATGAAGAGAAGAAAGACCAGTAGAATAGAAAAAAAAGAGGGGGAGGGAGAAAAGGAGGGAAAGAAAGTCCAGGTGACTGAATTGGAGCAAATTATATTCCATATTTGTATTATTATGTCAAGGTGAACCCTGATATTATATATAACTATAATATACCAATAAAAAAGGAGATAGCCTTAAAAAAAAAAAAAAACAGAATAGCAGCAAATTCCTAGGAATGCTGTAAAGATCTGAGAGTTCGTGTGAAACAGCATCAGGCTCACAGGCACACAGTAAGTTCTAAACATTATCACTGAGTCTGTTTCCTCAAGAAAACACAAACATGCTGAGATCTTTAAAAAGAAGCAACTATTGATAGGACCCTAATGAGAATCCATCTTGAAACACATTCTCAGGACCACAGTTTGGAAAACACCTACAGAGGCAGGTGGTCCAGAGCTTGGCTGACCTCATATCATGCCCCAGAATACAGTGCCACAAAGAAAATAGATCCAAGCCACCTGGGACCCATCCTTCTTTGTCCAGATATTTATACAACAGGCGACCACAGAAGGATTATTCGTTAAAATGTGCTCACTCGGAGAACAAGAGCCCAAAATAAATCTGAGGAGAAGCCATTCTTCCTCAAATCACTCCAACCCTGTCACCTCAGTGTCCCCAGACACCCCAATCTTGTGGGGCTACAGTTTTCTTTAATATCAAGCAAAACGACCTCAGTCTCCACCCTGGCTGTTTGGGGAGCCCCCCCCCCCAGGGCTGCTCTTGTTTCCCAGCATTCCTGGGGGAGGGAGCTGTCTGTTCTCGTCACACCTACCCCAAGTCTCCCTGCCTCCTACCTCCTGATTGACCTGCTCGCCACCTGTGACATCCTGTGGCCATGGGGTTCAGCCTCACTGTGGACAGCTCTCTCTCTCTTTCACTCCTCAGAGCAAAACCTCCTCCCCGTGGCCCCTAAAAGGTTAGGACTGACACTGGGGTAAAATCCAAGCCAAAAAATATGTAAGTTTTATTTTTGACCCACTCGGGTTTCTGGCCTTCCCTCCTTCAATGTATATGTTTTCATATACTAATCCTCTTCCTAGGTCTCAGTCTGAAGCCTGGGGACATTATCCTTGGAAAAACCCTTTAAGTCCCTAATTTCTTCTCAAATTCCCAGGACCCCAATTTTTCTCTCCATTAACAAAATGATGTTATTCTGTAGGAACCATAAACTTAAATATCTATAGGACCAATACTTTCTCTCTCCCTAGCCTCCTCTCTCTCTCTCTCTCTCTCTCTCTCTCTCTCTCTCTCTCTCTCTCTCTCTCTCTCTCTCTCTCACACACACACACACACACACACACACACACCACAAAAGGCAATAGTGATTGTTCCAGAAAGAACAAGCCAGTCTAAAGGTATTTAAACTAAATATAAAATGCAGGGATATACTATTAGAATACATTTGTGGCCTCCATAGCCATTTCTGGGTTCCAATGAGGCCTGCCAAGCTCCAGCTGTGTGTCTTTGGACACATGAATTATATTGGAAACCTAACTCATCTCCACATCTGTAAGAGCAGTGACCACATTTCCTGTTTATTGAAAGGATTAAATGAAATGAGTCCAAATAAAGCCATCAGTATACTATGTGCATCAAAGTAAGCATTTGTAAAAACAAATAATAGCTACCTGATTAAACAAAAGTGAATAAAAAAAAATCAGATGAAAGAAAAAAAATGAGTGACAAATTTCTCTCCTTGATAAACTTGATTTAGGCTCCTTTGAGCTCCATTAAGGCTCACCCTTGGGCATGTCCTTCAGTAGCTGAGCTTTAGCAAGATTCCTTTCTAGTTGGTTTAGTCAAAATCATTCATCCCAAGTGTCTGATCAAATTCCTCATCCCTGACCATCCCCCAGGTGATATTTGATCACTTTGGCCTGTCTTTAGGAAGAATCCTATTAAATGGGCTTAGGCAGACCCTCCCCTACCCCTAAGGTATCTTAGCAATTTTACACTCCCTGACCTCCTCTTCTGCACTTTGCTCTTTGTTTCAAAATGTCCACTTACCCTTGCTGTATTTGGTGTTGAGTCCGATCTCTCTCTCCCCTGCTGCAAAACCCCATTGCAATGGCCCTTTTACTGACCATCCTGAACAAAGTCTGCCTTACCATCTTAACAAGTGTCTGGATAATTTTTTCTTTTACAAAGAGAAGAAGAAAAAGCAATGAGAAATGATGGTGCCTTGTCCTCAAGCAGAACAGAAGGCTTAGGGCTCAGCTGCCCTCTTGGCTATGATTTCTTCCCCCCGGGGATTTCTGTAGCCCTCAGGGAAGTGGGCAGCCAGCAGATCCTGACTACAAAGAGTTGCTGTTCAGTTAGCATCCATAAGGTAACACCACAAGTTAAGCTATTTCCACAATGCTTCAGAGCCACTATCCTAGTCCCCAAGAATGAAATCCTCTCTAGCTTCATCCACCCCTCCCAAGACCCTGACATCTTCCCATGATTAGGTGGTAACTAGAGGTGAAAACCTGGCATGCCTCCCTCCCACTTGGGCTATTGGGTGCAACCATCCCATCAGGTTGCTGCCTCTGCCTTTCGGGGTTGGGCACTGTGATTATATCCCCATGGGCGAGTGTGGCCCACAGGTCACAGAGAAGCAGTGGTCTCTTGACCACTGCAGGTCTGAATATGCTCTTGCTTCCTTCCACGTTAATGGACAGAGGAGTGAAGCAGAGCCTGGTGACCCCAAAATAAGATATGTTTTTGCCACAGAACAAGGAAGAAGGGATGCAGAGAGAAAGGTAAATTCAGAAAGCATATGACAGAAGTTACCTTAAAAAGGAATAGACAATGGGTTCAATTATTATGTCTCAAATAATATGTATAAACCATAATACCTAGTGATCTAATTCATTTTGTCAAGATGGGTACTTCCGAGATATACCAGAAAACATCTTTCAAGAAGTGTTAAAATTGCCCTGGCCTGGTGGCCAGCATGTGATCCCAGCAGCTTGGGAGGCTGAGGCAAGAAGATCTCAAGTTCAAAACCAGACTCAGCAATTTAACAAGGCCCTAAGAAACTCAGAGAGACCCTGTTTCAAAATAAAATATAAAAAAGCAGCAGGAGATGTGGCTCAGTGGTTAAGCACCCCTGGGTTCAATCCCTAGTATTAAAAAAAAATTGTTAAAATTGTTCTGAGGATTTAAAACTCAATTATCCCTTCCTAAGTAAGGGACAAACATATCAACTTTTTCTATGAAGCTAGTATACAGCATTCTCCTGTAACTGTCACAGATAGAAAATGTAAGCTTACTCTTCACTTTACAATTATTCTTAGATTCCACTTGCAGATGGTCTGGAATTTCAAATTGAGTCATTCATAATTTCAAATACGCTCTATTAGCTCCGACACTCACATGGAGTTCAAAGACATCGTTAGGGAAAAGCTTTAGAAATGTGAGCCACAGAAAGGTATCCACCATTTTATACACGAGTTTCACTGTCACTTTTAAAATATGATAAAAAAGAAGACAAAAGGAGAATGCTATGTTGTCTAAAAAAGGCGGGGAGGAGAAAAAAAAGCCAATTCCTTTGAGTTTTTGAACCCTGAAGTTAATTCATTCATCAAAGATTATGAGAGCCTTCTGGGTATCAAGTTAACCTGTCTCTCACTACAAAGGGTTTCCTCTCACCAAAAGGAAATGGGACCAGACCTAAGAGATGCAGCACAGTACATAGACCTATCAAGTGGCCAGCACAGAATCAAAAGTGCTTCTTTCTCAAGCCCATGCCCAATGCAGACGTCAATCATCAGTTATACACTTTTCTGCTGAGCCCTAGCTAGGCCTGAAAACTGATCTCAAGAGAACAAGGCAAATAAAGTCTTATCTATTAAAAACTTTTAAATGAAATTAATTTGGCCTCTTAGAGGTACCTAATGCATCCCTAATACCCACAAAAGTACCTGTCACAAAACAATCAATGAGAATATGTTTGATGAATGAATGATTCACTGAATAGGCCTTTGAAACACTGAATTATACGAAAATCATAAGATCAAGCATTTGGGACTTTTTTTGTTTTGTTTTGTTTTGAACATCCAAAGGCCCTTGCAAACCATAACAAAATTATAAATGAGACCCAAAGTAATCCCCTGTTGAAAGCATCCCTGTCACAAAATAAGTCCTGAAGTGAATTCAGTAAACAAATCAATAGAAAGTTTCAAATGAATAGACCTTGTAGAAATAATCAATGGCAGTTGAGTGAAAGCTTCAGCAGGCTGGAGGGCAGCAGAGACCATTTATCTCTGAGCAGATTACCTAGCCAAGTTAAGACAGGGAAGGAAACAGAGCTGAGACCTACTGTCAACTTAGTTGAATTTCTACCTCCCCGTGCCTTAGTTCAGACAGGTCATTTGCTTGCTTAGCTCTTGCTATTTTCTGAGACTTACAAGGCAAATACCCTGGGCTCTTGCCAAACTCTCACATTCTTGATGACCCAAGAATTTCCCCGCAGCAAGAAACAGCACCTCTAGTTGAAGGGGCCAGCAGATCATGTCATTTGGTGAATTGTCCTAGCTGAAGGGTTATGTTGTTTGCAACTCAACTGCACACACGTGTTCAAAGCAGGAACATTCCTAAGACCCAGCTCTCACATTCAGAGCACCTCCCCGTGACAACTCTAATACTGATGGCACCACACTTCCCTCAAGAGAAAACTTTACAATTTGCAAATGAAGTCCTAAATGCATCGTATGATCTTCTGCTGACTAAATTCGTGTCCTGTCCACATCCACTCTCTACCCTTCTCCATCATGTGTCCCAGGGTTGTATGTAGATTGCTTTACCAGGGTTCTTCTGCTTTCTGCCTTCTAGGTGGTGGGGGGTTTGACAGAGACAGAGGGAGCTTAGCATTTTTCCTCTGGGCTCCTTCCCACAGTGCCCATCTGCTTCAGAGAAGGTAACAGCTCCCTTCCCAAGTGCTCTCCCACAGAGCTACCCAGGAGCACTCCAAGCTCCAGCAGTGGCCTCTTCCCCTCTGTATGCACTGCAGAAATGGCTCCCCAGGGCTGCTGCTCCTGTTAAAGGTGCTCTACCTTAACTTCATTTGCAAATTGAAAAGTTTTCTCTCATTTGTACTCTTTCCAATGGTCCAATTTCATACCAGGACTCCAAGTGATATAATTGATATAAATATCACAACACCTGGCTGTTAGTTTTACTCTCCTACAGTATTTTCCAATTTATTCATATATACTATGTGTGTGTGCCTATGGAGGAGGGTGGGTGTTTGTATTTTTTATGCCATATCCTTTGGGCTCATAGTAGCAATTAAAAAGAATTTAGGATTTGTTGTTCGGAAGGGTGGAGATTTCATTATATATTATATATATATATATATATATATATGAGAGAGACAGAATGTGTGTGTATGTGTATTTTCAAAAACACAACAACTAAAATTTGTTGAGGGCTCACTAGGTGACTGACAATTGTGACAGGCATTTTTCATTCTTGTGTCTACCTTGCAATTTTTTATTATCCTCATTAAAAGGAGAAAAAAAAAAGAAACAGAGAGTCTGAGGCTCAAATGCTCTTTAAGACAGTTTCCATGAATAGCAAGCAGCAGAGCCAGCATGCAGATCTCCATCTGAACTCAAGAGTTCATGTCCTGTGCCACTATTTGACACCATGACTTACAATGGAAGTGCACAATTTTTTCTCCTTTGAGCCAATCGCTGCAAATGGAGCTGCCTCTTCCACAGATCCAGAATCACCAGAAGACAACAGCAACTCAGGATCTGATTATTTCTGGAATTTAATTCAGACAAATAAATATGCAACAGTAAGTGTGTCTAGTAGGCTGTTTACTCATACAATGCTTTTCAACCTTAAAATAGGTGACCTGGATTTGTTGCATTTAGTACTTGGTGTGTTGTATTAAACACTCCTATACCATTAAAGTGAATATTATTTTTATAGGGTCTAGAATGTTGTGAGTACTTAATAAATAGTTTAATCAATTAAGTTGTTATGGAAGTTTTTTGTCATAGAAAATCAATGTCTGTATTCAGCACTTGAAGAAAGAACATTTTATCATTCGCAGCCAAATATGAGTTTTGATTATTTGATGCTGAAAAGGGAAACATAGCAAATTTTCAGATGAGTGTAATTGCACTATAGCAATTACACAGGTCTGATTTCATTATAGTAAGTGCTAATTTAAGCCTGATTCATTTTTTTCTAACTGGCACTAAAAATGCTTTTACTCCACATGCAATATGAAAACATTAGATCATAGGATTTGGGAAGAAAATAGAAGTTTATTGACTTAGGGGCATTTCAGGACAAGCAAAAGACTTTCAAACTACGGTGTACGTTGAAAAACAGAAACTACAGAAAAATCCATTTGAGTTTTTAAGCCATGAACCCCTTTTAGAGTTTTTTAAAGCCTCCTCAGGAAAACACTTTTAAGTAAATAAAAGAAAATTCATAGGATTATGAAGGAAGCTAGCTCTATTGAGAAATATTATCACACTATCACAAGAATAATTTTGTGATAGTGACAGACTTCCCTGCAAAAATATTAATTATCAATACATAGAGGTGTGTCTAACACCTACTGTAATTTTCAACTATGTGACAACTGCAATGTGATACGATTATGATTACATCTATGACTTCATTGATGTCAGAGTCACATATAATACCGGTGCCTCGCTATCTACATTCAAATGAAGAACTTGCTGAAATTCAGCTAGCTTGAAGTTGATAAAATAAAGGTGTGAATTTTATTCCTATGAAAACTCAGTAAACCCCTGAATACTGTTAGGGAGCCTCAGGAAAGGAAACCCAGACATGAAAGAGGTAAAGTCGCATGAAAGGAGATGAAATAACAAGAAGGAGAGGAGGGAGAGAAAATCTCCCCTTCCCCAAGACAAAGTGGGGAGAAAATGAGAGCTATTCGAGGAGAATTAAGTTTAGAGCCAAATATTCTCTTGCTCCACAGAACAAAATAAAATGCTAGTGTAAAAAACTATGTTAAAATAGACTTCAAGAAGACTGCCTCATGAAAGTCTTTGAAAAAGTAATAGACTGGATTTTGAAGTGATTGACAGGATGAAGCCTCATTTAAAATTTCTTATGTTTATTTCATCACAAAAATGAGCTAGAGTTCAAAGGAAGAAAATGGTATGAGTATTCATTGATTTGATGTGCATGATAGAAGCAAATATGTTCTGTGGATTGGGGTCCTGAATCTGGCTTATGCATGTCAGCACACTTGCAGATTTGTAGCAATGCAGAAGGCTAGGCGCAGGCCGGCCCATCAGTAAGCTACTGCAGTGTCTCCATTAGACTCTGCTCAATTGCTTGGATTTCAATCAAAAAGAATTAAAGATCAGCAAAAGCATATTGACTAAGATCAATTACCATAAAACTAAAAAATAAGTCCATTAAACTCAAACACTAAGCTACCACTCTCATTGAATGTATAACACACTGCCAAGACAAGGCATCCTGGAATTGATCGAGAATTAAGATGGAATACAAGTGGTTCTTCCTAATAGGTGTAGATGATTACCTAAGTAAGCAACTAATTACTGTGTGTCTTGGGTCTATTCTGATTTCCTTCTTTTCAACTGTTATCAAGAATCCTAAAACTCAGGATTTTTTTTTTTTTTTGTACCACTCTTCATTCATCTCTGGCAATCCTCTTGCCCACCTGGTGCTGAACCATGACTTACTCTGATTTCAAGTACTTAGTGCCATGTTAATACAGGCCACCAATCCACTGTAGATAACCCTGGCTGAGTCACCAGGTTCTGCTTCTGATCCTTGTGCATTTCCATGAATAGCTCTTAAGTAGTAAATCCTAGTCCAGTGAAGAGATGAAAGCTTAAAATTTATCTCCAAGTCACCCAACCTCAAAGTAGACACCTAGGAATGTTTTAGAGATGTGGGGAGAGTATCACAGCCCCCTGAAAATACTTCAGATGAGCCAGCAGGAGTTCAAAAATGCCTTTAAGAATGGTAGACACAAACCCATAGAAGCTTGTCCTTCTGTACAAATGTCACTGTGCCCCCTGCTCAAAACATTCTCAAAACAGAGAAAAGTTATTGAATCTTCTTTCTTCATGAATTAAACTTGTCTCACTTCCCACCATTGGTGTGCATCTTTTCATCTGTTACTGTGGGTCTTTAAAAAAAAAAATTAGATCTTGTGGTCACACATAATAGTTGGGTTCAACCCGACAAACTCAGACATGCATGGAAATTGACTTCAGGTCCTGGTGGCCGCTTTCCCTCAACACCATCACCCTTTGAAGACTCATACACCAGCTCTGTAGAATCATGTCCCCAGTCCCTTCTAACTAAACTTAGCAATGACAATCAGCAGCACTTTCAACAACTTAACAAACTTACTATTGGAAAGCTTAGGTTCCTCTCTCAAAGATAATCTCTCTGTTTCAATCAATTGTTTCATTTTCTTTTTATCATGGACAATCTGGACACAAACCTGAAGGAAGACTCATAGATAATGCAACCAAATCTGGGTCAGAGAAGCCCACTGTACTCCCTGCAGGACCTGGGCCCCATTGCCTCACTTCTTAATAGGGACAGTGTTTCTCATTAAAATGAGGTTAGAAGAATATAAAGAAGGGAGCAGAGAACCCGTCAGTGGTTCCTTAAGAAGGAACTCCTGTCCCCAAGCTGTTCCATGGCAATGCTTTCACACATCTATGATGAAATTAGAAGAAAAATATGAGCTTCTCAGAAGTCAAAATGTATCCAATTAAAATACTGCCTTTTATTCTCAGATTAGGGCGTGCTGGCTATATTTTTAGTAGAACTCTTTCTTGTTTAGAAAGCACTACAATTATAGACACTATTTATATTTTTCCTGCTGTCCCTTACATTGCAAAATAAAAAATATGGCCCAAAGTCATGCCACCACAACACTCCACTTTTTTTAAAAGAAAAATTGCACATCCCCAAGAAGCTCAGAAACTCTGAAAAGCTCAGATCTTAGTTAGTCACAAGGTACAGTAGTTTCTGAGCATTGCTGAATTCTAAGCACACTGACTAGCCCAGAGGCACCATACTGAAGCCAAAGCAAGCCGTACACATCAGGAATATTTTGGTAGCTCTCCTCTCCCTTCTCCCTCAGCAGGCTCCCTGGTCAGAGGCCACTGGCTCCTGAGCTGCTCCTCCAGGACCAGGGGCTGATCCAACCAGCATCTCTTTCCCCTCTGCAAGCCTGGCTGCAGGCTGAGAAGTCCAGTGGCCTCCTGATCTCAGGCTGTTCATCACACTTCCTTCGACAAAACTGATTGACTTTACCTCCTCCCCACCTCTCCCAACATAGATTATATCATGCACATTTAGGAAACAGAAAAGGATAAGGAAAACTGAACCCATATATAACACTACCACTAAGAACAGCAAATATGACCATTTGAATATTATCTTCATGACGCTGGGAATTCACGTATTCTTTTTTGCATGGCTTGAATCTATGTACAGTTGACTATCTGCCTTTTCTAAGTGATGAGACTTGAACAGACTTTTCTCATGCTACTAAGCATTATTTGAATTCATTTTGCTTAATGACTATAAAATATTTCACCATAAAATATCTACTATTTAAAAACTGCCCAATAGAAACTTTGTTTATAAATATTAGTGAAAAAACACAACTATTTCTATAAGCAAATAAGTAGAATTTCTTAAGCCAACAGTTATGAAACTCTGAGATGTTCCATGTAGCCAAACCATTTTTCTTTGTACATCACTGGAAGAAGACTTGTGTCTTCCATATAGATATTCTTCATTGGTAACTGGGAAATTGAAAAGTTAACTTCTAAATATCTTTATTTCTTCATTTTTAAAACCTATTGTTGTGGTTTGGATGTGAGGTGCCCCCCAAAAGATCCTGCTAATGCAGCAATTTTCAGAGATGTTGTAACCTAACTGGTAGATTAATCCACTTATTGGATCAATAATTTGGAAGGACAACTATACTACATGGTAACTGTAGGCAGGTAGGGTGTGGACGAAGGAAGTAGATCCCCTGGGATACGCCCTTGGGGATTTTATCCCTGGCTCCTCCCTCTCTTTATTTGCTTCTTGGCTGCCCTAACCTGAGAAGCTTTCCTCTGCCATAATGTCCTATTCCACTTGGGCCCAGAGCAATGGAGCTGACTGACCAAGGACTGAACCTCTGAAACCATGAAATCAAAATTAACTTTTCCTCATTTAAGTTGTTCTTGTTGGGTTTTGGTCATAGCAATGACCAAAATATATTTTTCTTGCAAATATATTTATTATTTGTCTTTCACCAAAGGCATTATTCAAAGAGAAATTAACTTATTTCAGAATAACTAAAAAAAAATAAGTGCTATCATGATTGGGTAAATATAGAGAGCTACCTTTCTTTCCCCTATGGTAATATGTTTAATTGTACCTAAGTTTCAGCATCTGAATATGAATCTAATGAGAGAAAATGGACCCCAAACAAAATTAGTGTAAACGTATTTTCAATTACTAAAATGATGAAGATTTAGAACATGAATCTCAAATCCAATTTTTTTGGACTTTATGTCAAATAAACAATAACAGGTTCTCACATAAACCTCATAACCTGTCATTCCCATTTGTTACTAAGATATGTGCAGAATTATAGGTCACTTCCACACTAAGAAGGATCATGGCTGACTCTATCAACAGAAACTGAATCTACTAATACACTCTAAATTTTAAGCAGAAGTTATATCTAATGCTGTTACAATTGTGTCCTTTTTCATAAGGTGGTGGGTGCTATGAAGTATAGTCCATTACCTCTTCTATCCAAAATTACTTCATGATTTATAGATATTAAGGGGAAAGATGCAGAAGAATGGAAGCACAGGGCAGAAAGCTTAACAACTTTGCCTTACTTAATGCTCAAATGTGTCATGAAGTAGGTATCACTGTCTCACCATCATGGGTAAGAAAATAGACTCAGAGGAAATAATTTTCACAAAGTCACACAGCATTCCAATATGATAGTCAAGAGCTTCAACAGCTATTCAAAAAAATGCAAAGAAGCAAAAGACAGTGAAAGAAGCGGTTGCACAGAAATATGAAGAATTTCGCTAACTGAGTTTTGAGACTTAGTTATTTTCTTCTGTTTTGTTTTGTTTAATGGTTTTTTGATTTTTGGCAGTGTTGGGGATGGAATTCAGGGCTTTGTGCATGATAACTAAACACCCTACCACTGAGTTACACCCCAGTCTTTAGATAGTCTTTAATGTTTCAGAGCTGAAGTTCCAAGTTAAGGAATGTATGCGTTTCAAGGAAAAGAAGAAGACAGGAGCTACTGGTATAGCCATGTGGAGGCATAAATAGTTGGGAAGCCGCAAAAGAAGAAAGGGAAGCATATAAGAGACCAGGCAGGATTAAAATAGAAACTAAGACACTGAGCCAAAAGGCAGCCTAAAGCAGTCCTTTTTAAAGGGCTGCATCCAGACTTCTATAGGAAAAGAGCAGAGAGAGTTTGTTCTGGTGAGGACTCTTGGAAGTTTGAACTTCTATTTCAATGCAGAGAACACTCTTAAGCATAAAGGAAATGGAAAACCTCATCCATGAGCGATATCCCCAAGGAGAACCTCAAGTACGTCGTACCAGGAGAATCAAGATGCCACACACGTACAGAAATGGAGGAGAACTCTAAAACAGTATTCAAGGTGGGGGGATTATGTTGATAAAGGTATATATTAATGTGAGATATTTCATTAAAACCTAGATAGACTGGGGTTGTGGCTCAGTGGTTCAGTGCTTGCCTAGTATGTGTAAGGTACTGGGTTCAATTCTCAGCACTGCATATAAATAAAATTAAAAATAAAGGTCCATTGACAACCAAAACAAAACAAAACAAAACAAAACCTAGTTACATAAAATCATGTGTGATGGGCCACTGTTGTGCTTGACGCAGTAGCAGAGAACTTTATTTACTTTTTTCTCTAAGTGCCACTGTGGCAGGCAAATAATCCCAGTTAACTTGGTACACACATTCCCTTTACAGCATTGTTATTCTACAATGCCATGGAAAATCTGCATTCTGTGACTTTAAGGGCTGTGAGCTTCTTGAAAATAGGATGCAGCTCTTTTTGTGGTGTTTTTATCTTTATATTTGTGGCTAATAAAAATCCCAGTACATAGAAAGCACTCAATACTTATTGATTAAATAACCTTGCAACTGGCTGATCAATGAATGAAGCAAACGGAGGATGAATAGGTAGCCAAGTGAATAGCTAAATGGACAAGCTACACAGGAATTAAATATTTCCATTGTTAGGGATGTTCAAGGGTCAGTCAGGTGGCCATTTACTGGGAATATAGTAGAATGAACTCAAACCTGGGGTGCGCCATAAACTAAGAAGCTTTGTAGGCTTTTGCAAGCTAAAAGCCCCTCATCCTGTTGACTATTTATAGTATGAAAGGATGCAGTTTATCTGTGGGAGATGCAGGAAGATGTATTTTAGGATAACAATAAGACCTTTAGCAATAACTGACATTTTTTCCTAAAGGCGAGTACTTTTGATTTGCTGACAGCATGCTGACCAGCTCTTGATGACAAGCTACTGTGCCACATAATACTCCATTTCAAAAGAAGGTGTTGGTGAATAGTGGATGAAGAAAGGCTGGCAGAGGGCTGCTAGTTCTGAATGCCACCTTGCCCACCAGCCAGGGAGAAGCACTTGGAGAGGAAAGCATGGCGCAGCTGCTCCTGCTGGGAGGACATGCTTGTTGTATATATATTCCGTGTGTGTGTGTGTGTGTGTGTGTGTGTGTGTGTAAATATAAATTTTTCAATTTTTTTTTAATTTCCCAGTGGAATCTCGATTTGAGGAAATTCTAAATTTCGCTACTTAGTAGGTAAGTAAGCAGAAGAAAATGAATGACAGGGAAGGAGAAAGGAAAGTGAATAGGAAAGAAGAAAGGAAGGATGGAGGGGAGAAACCCACCAGCAGGGAAACTGAAGTGGGTGGCCCCAGGTAGAGGGTTAGGCCACTGTCTTCAGGACATGTTCCTAGAGATAATCAGAAGGAAGGAGGTGCCAGTATCATCGCTTGCTCCTGCCCCCTTTCTCACCACTTTCTGACCTTACCACCTGTCCTTCCAATTCTGAAAAGCAATGATGTCACCACAGCCACTGCCCTCCTCCTCCCTGAGCCCTTCCCACCATATCTCCAGGGACTGCAGGCTCTGGCCCACTGCTCAGGGATCCATCAGATTCTCTGCCCACCAAAAGGATTGTGGCCTTCCACAGTGGCACAGAGCAACAATTAGAAATCATTTAATCTACTCATTTTCTCTTATTCTTTTTTTAACCTATGAGAATAAGCAGTTTAGTGTTGTTCACTATTGTATCACCTGCACCTTCTACAATTCCTGGCATATCACTGGAGTTTGACACACAAAATATGGAGAAAAGAGAGGGAGAAGAAATGGATGCAGCAGTAGAGGAAGAAAGACTTAGGGGAAGCACCTAACTTATTTTATCAAAGTTTCCCCTAATTGCATTTAATATTTATTAAGCAGCTTCTATTGACCGCAGGAAGCAAGTACATTCTGTAGAACTAAACCACCACCATTTTCTCCATGAAGAAAATCTGTAAATAAACAGATACTATATTTTGCTTCATAGCTATTGCAAAATCCTAAAAAATGCAATCTAGCTTCTTTCTTGACCTCTGATATACACCTCTTGTCCTAAAGCCTAACTATAGAACACAGCAATGAATCACTTTCTCACCAAGATCTATTTCTCATTTTCTTGCCTCTGGCTCTATTTACCAACTTTAGGAGTCTTAAGTCAATCAAACTTTTATAACCAAATCTCCTTAACAAATGCAAAACTCACTTCCCACCAAACAACCCTAATTTAGCACAAACTTTAAATTTCAAAGGAAATCTGAACGTGCTTTGCTTTAAATGTCAGGACTGGTTATTCAGATGGAATAATTAAGGGGGAGGAGACATTTCCTTCCAATAAAAAAAAGACTGCTAGTTTGTACAAAGAACTAAGAATATTACATTTTAAGTATGCCTGCCTGTGTATGCTACTAATGTGCATCCTGAAATTTGCATAAAGTGGGCCTCTTTGTCCTTATTGCCCAGAAGATGAGAACATTTGCACTGACATCCAAAGGGTAAACACTGCCTCTTAAAAGGTAGAGCAAGTGACTTGTGCCATAATATGCCTGCACTTTTCAATTATCATTATTCATTTTGAAGATAATTCAGAATTCCCTTCTAATATGCATGAGGCTAACGACCTTTTTCTTACTAGTATACAATATATACTATTTCTTTACATGAGTAGGTAGTAGTTTAGGACATACAGCTCTGCATTGTTTGGGAATAATAAATTTCAGGCAGTTTTACAGTTTGGAAATTCTGTTGAAGTACGTGATTTTCCAGGTTTAGGGTTGAGAACCTAATAATCAGACTGTAAAGCTGTTTTCTATACTGATATATACAGTATAATTTTCCAATTCATTGGGGGCGAAATTAAGCTGTAAAGATGCCAAAAGCTCTTAAAGATGCCAGAAAACAAACAGAAAGCAGATCTTTACAAATTATTTTTTTTCCAAAACAAAAATTCTCACACTGCATTCTATTTTTTTTCTCCAAAGCTGTTTTCTGAAGAATCCCTTGATTTCTCTAATTATATCAGGGAGGACTCTTTAGTTGTTTACCATGGATTGACCTCCTTTAACATGTATTACTAATATATTCTCACGAAGGGAGAAAGCTATGAGGCTTCTGCCCACTCCAGAGAGTGAGTGATTCGCACAAGGATGAGACAGGGTCTAGCTAAAGCTTAGACTGAAACTGTGAACCCCAAATCCATCAAGTCAAGAAGGTTCTTCATAGTTTGTATGTCTTCTGAGGACATATAAAAGTGATCACTTCAAACATCTCCAAAGACTTTACTGAAAGATCAGCGATAGTCAAAGTTAAGTAATCACAAGTAATCATACCCAATACCTGTGGCGATCAAGTAGGAAACAAAAAGAAAAATTACTTTTAGCTATTTCCTCTTAACCTGTTCTACTTTTTCATCATTTTTATAACGTTTATTGTTTTAAGAAACTAAGATATATGTTAATACACACTTTGGCTTTATAGAGTATAAGTGCTCAGATGGTTAACTTGGAGAGACGCACAACAACAACAACAAAAAAAGTTTGAGGACCACTGAAAATACGGGATAAAACTGTGTAATAAAGAAGGTGACTGAAAACCCTGGCATTCATCAAACGTGTCCTAACTAGCCAGCTCCTGGTGGACTTGTGAGCTTCAGGACGGACCCAGAGTGTACTACAAAGAGAAAACTGACTTTCCTGTGAAAATCGAGGGACTCTAGAAAAGAAACACAGAGGAAATGCTGCTTTTAAAGAGCAGATGATAATTGCCTGGTGTCATTGTCACTTTGGAAACAATGTCATAGACCAGGTGGCTCGAGCAACAGAGGTTTACCTCTCATGCATTTGGAGACTGGAGGTCTAAGAGAAGACCTCAGGATAAGGTGCTGTGGAGAATGTGGGTTTGCAGAAGGCGTATTCTCTAGTGTCCCCTATGGTGGGGCAGGCAGGGAGCCAGTTCTCTGGCACTAATCTCCTTTACCAAGGACCCACCCTCAGGATCTGATCCACCCAAAGACCCTGCCTCCAAATACCATCACCCTGGGATTAGATTTCAATATCTGAATTGTGAGGTGACAGAAACATTCAGTACAGTACGTATCACCAGGGAACAGAGCTTTACTTTACTAGAAGGCCATAAAGACATTCTAAATGGTGAGCTGCCCCGGCCTTCTTTACCTTGTTAAACTGTTTTCAGACACCAACTTACAAAAGAAAATGAAATGAATATTCTGTCTTTAATGATTACCAAAGCTTAAAGAAATTATGCTAAACTCATCTGCATGTAGATGATTCAGACCTTTGAATAATGATTTCCTTAACTAACATAGTTTTTATTATAGATGATGTTATATAATGGAAAGGCTTAAAGGAGGTTATAACCACCCTTGATGTACTCTAACCCATAAAGAAAATATTGCTGATAATTGAAACCAGTTGATTTTGTGGAATATTTGCTCGGCCTGTAAAAGAGTCTTTGACATGGCTTTTGGAATTTTAAAAATGTTCCTTAATTACAGGGCGGTGCGGGCAGGGGGACTGTTAAAACTCCCTACCAAATGTTTTATCTTTAGTTGTTCAGTTATGATAGTTCATATTTATATGGCATTTACTATGTGCCAGGTACTGTTCTAAGATTCTTGTTCATTATTTTACTTTATTGCCATAACAACCCTGTGACTTATGTATCATTATTATGATTGTTATTAACAATTTATAGAGGAGAAAACTAAGACACAAAGAAATTAACTAACTTATTCCCAAATCTCACAAATAGCAATTATGGAGTTCAGATTCAACTCCAACTGGCCTGGCTTCACAATCTTTGCTCTTGACCCCATTACCCTAAGACACAAGCAGAGAATGAGTTAAAGGAGAGGGATAATTGCATGGTTAAGAATAAGGACAACAAAACCAGAAGTTCTGACTACTTCCCTGGCCTAGACTCACAGAATGAGTTGCAATAAAGACAGGTGAAACGTTATAGCCATATTTCCAAATTTTTTTTTTTATCCAAAATCTTGTGAATATGAGGAGAAGGAGGTAAAAGAAAATCAGAAAGCTACACAACATTTTCTGAGAAGACCATGGAATAGAACAGAGGCTCAGGGCCACTCTCTCAAGTTGGCTCATGTTTTCCTGGGCAACCATACCAAAAGCAGTTAATTACACACCCCACACTTTGCTGCACTCCTGTTTTGCAGACTGAGCTTCAGCACACTAACCATATTACAACCATCCAGGATCTCTAAAGGGCTCCTGGTCTCCCACTGCTCTCCCATGGCTCCAAATACTGCCCCAGCTTTTCTTCCTAATCTTCTGCCTCAAACTTCCATCTCTCTCAGTTTTTCTTGCCTCTGGGGCTTTATCTTCAAATCCAGTATGGTTTTCCATTTCCAGTCAAATGGATCACCTGTTTTCAAGTAGGAGAACTCCTGATACTGACTACAAGGTAGTATGGCCAGAAAAAGAATGGGGGGTGTGGGGTGGGGCAGAAAGACAAAATGGCTTGCAATGGGGACATGGAGGCCAGGTACGAATGAACAGTGCCCACCTAATTATCCATTTCCTCCATGTAAGGAGCAGCAGCCACAGGCATGCTTAGCAATATCTGGATGCAAGTGATAAGGACCATCAATCTAGAGACAGGCAAAGCAAAGCTGGAGTGTGATAACAAAGCACCAACTTGGAACTGTATATAAACCACTTTTCCAGCCACATCAGAGAGCTCTACTCTGAGGACATCAGTGAGACTGGCCACCTGTTGTCCATCCTGGATCGATTCCACCATTCCCTGGCATCCAACTGTGAACTGCAGAGAACCACCAGACAATGACAACGTTTGTTCAACTAAGAGAGGTCACATGGCATCAGGGGTACTTTGGGGCTCATGGCTGCCCTGGGATTATGTGATGTGTTTACTATGTTTAATGAATGTGAATTGAGTTAACTGTTTGTATTTGACGATTGGCGTGATCAAATATACGCCTGCATTCAAAAACAATCCACCTTCGAGTAACTATTAAAAGCTGCTTGCGACACTCCACTAAACTGCAGGTAACAGTTCCCCTCATCCCTGGATTCACTTTGCAGTTCCTGTTACCTGAAGTCAATCTTGGTCCAAAAATATGAAATGGAAAATTCCAGATATAAACAATACTTAAGTTTTAAACTGCACGCTGTTTGGAGTAACATGATGAAATCTCACACTGTCCTGCTTCATCCCACCTGGGATGTGAATCATCTTTGTCCAGCACATTCATGCTGCATACTTTACCTGCCCATTAGTCATTTAATGGCTGTTTCTGTTATAAGACTGACAGTCACAGTGTGTTCAAACAGCTCTTATATTATTTAATAATGGTCCCAAATCACAAGAGTTGTGATGTTGGCAGTCTGGATATGCCAAAGAAAATCCATAAATTGCTTCCTTTAAAAGAAAAGGTTATAGTTTATCAAAGTAGCAGTGTATAGATTAAAAACAGTTTCACACATTCTCTGGCAGTGCTAGAATATATCCCTCATAAAAAAGGAAGCATATCCTACTCAGAAATGCCACGAACCGTGTTTCCATGTTTTATTCATGAAGCTTTCCAAAATCTAGCATATTTGTTGACAACCCTTAGAGTTAGTTTGAATACTGGCTTTGGAATTATTGGTAGGATTTCCGGTAGTGTTGATGGTGGCATTGTGGTGGCATTAGTATTCATTGTAATAGAAACACAGTAAATATCAATGATTCCTGCAAAATAAAGGACTGCAACCATGTGTCATGTTACAATTCATGTCATCCAGAACCAGATTAATAGCTAACACTACAGCCAAGATTAGGAGGTAAAAAATAATTAAAATGGTTCAACTGGTTTTATAAACATGCTTGACCAGAGGTAGAGTTGAGAACTCATAGCAAGCTGAATTTAAATATTTATGCTACCTAGTACTACCTCCCCAACATAAGTCTTTTTGCACTTCTAAAATATGCTCTGATGCTCATGTTAGTACCTCCTGACCCTACTGGAATCCCTCAGATGTGATTCTGTCACTTGAATGTTCTCCATATGGTAACAGATTTGGAGAGCTCAAAGACCAATTTTACATTTTTTGTTAGTAATTCAGTGTCTATCTAGAAGGGCCAGAGGGCCAGAGAAAGCATCTGCTTTCATTAGATTATCATCTACTAGCTAGCCAGCAAGACTTTGATAAATCATAAGTATGCTAAGAAATTTACCAACTTACCCTCACATCAGATACTATCATAGGAATGAATAAGACATAGCTTCTAACCTTTAGCAGAGAATGAGATATCATTTGTTCAGCACCAGCTACTTGTAGTAGGCTCATAATATATATTACATTATTTGGTCTAATAGAAATGTTATCATTCCAATTTTATATTTGAGGAAATAGAGCCCTAGCAAAATAACTCCCTTTGCTATTGGGAAATCCATGCCCTTGCCATTAACCAACCTTATCCCTTTCCTTGCTCCTTGGATGAGGATACCACAACATGTAATAATGACTTGGTGACACTAAAGAACCTTAAGATAAGGATCTAGGGTCCACGGGGCAGGGGAGAAGGCATAGGAAATAGCCAGTGAATCCTCAGGATTCATAGGAAAGGAACCCAGGGTCACGGGACTCTGAGAAAAATCTGCAATCCAGTGAGCATGCTCTGAGCAGGCTGACATGCCCTGACCAGGGCACTGTGGGAGAGTGGACTGGGGTATAAAGAGAGAGGTGGACCTAAGTTCCCGGGGTTCAACAATAGTCAGTGAACCTCACTGAATAACTAATCATTTTCTGTTTTGCTCATTACAGTTTGTCCAAAAGAAATTAAAGCAAAATTCTTATGTCAAAATAAGAAAAAAACATTTGCTCAGCTCCACTAATAAGTCTCTCAGCCCAGCTCTCTGATTCCTGAAAATACACAATCAGAAGTTTGTCCCTTTAAATCAAGGTATGGTTGTCTGAAATAAATGAGAACTTACTAGATGTAGCATACCTTAGAGTAAATTAATTTGTTTTTTGCTTTTGCTGAGTAGTTTTGATTAATGAAGTTGGGAGCTTAGAAATCATTCCCATAGCTCCCAACTTCATTAAAGATGAAGATGAACCTAAAGATGGTTTCTGCCAAATTATAATTTCAAAATTACAAATTAAAAGTCTCTGGATTTATCTAGGTACGTAACAGAAATATATACATGTCCACCTAAGATGTATACTAGAATGTTGAGAGAATGCTGCTGTCAATAGCTACAAAATAGCCTCACTGAAATTTCTACCAGTACTAGAATAGATAAAATAATCAGTGGTTTATCCATGCAAAAAAATTATATAACCCCCAGAAATAAATTAACTATGGCTGTATGAAACAACATGGATGAATTCCCTTCATTAAATGATTAAGGAAAAAAAAGAGACAGGTACACAAATAGTTCTTAATGAGTGATTCTATTAATCCAAATCCAATACAATAGGAGAATCGAAGCTAGAAATCAGGATAGTGATTAATTACCTCATGGTGTCAGGGCAGTTCTTGACTGCTGGGTGCAATAGGAAAGCTTCTGTGATACAACTAACATGTTCCGTTTGTGGAAAATTCTTTGGCTGCACATTAATGGCATGGTCATTTTTTTTGTATGTATGTATACTGTAGCAAAAAAAAAAAATCACAGAGGAAGTAAAAAAAGCCTCCATTGACTTTGCCTAACAGGTCTACCTTCAAAGTCAGATCCCTAGCAGGAAGAGCAATCTTAGATGATCAATTAACCTCTCTACATCTTAAGTGTTTTGTCTCTAACATAAAAGAGATGCCTGTCACACCAGATTAAATGGGATTATAAATTTCGGAATTCTTTATAAATCATACAGTTCTACACAATTGTCAATTATTTAGACCAGTGATTTCCATCATAGCTGTGAATCAGAGTCACCTAAGAAGATTAACAGGGATAAATGATAGGTACTCTATCCCCACTGGCCTAGAGGTTTTGATTCATGGGGTCTGGGAAGAGGCCAGTGTCTTTCTATTTTCAAAAGTTCCACCATAAATACAGCCGCAGTGGGTGGGCCATTGATCTAGAAAAAAAATCTCCTTATTTCAAAAGTTAATGCACCATTTCAGGTTCTTTTCTGGCATCTGTGTAATGCATCTACATTTTGCCAAACACAAGTTATGGAAACTCTGAAGTCTAATGTTAAGCGGAAAAACAGATACCCAAAGAGTGATCCAGGAGCTTGATGAACAAAAGTATATCTGGTATTAACCAGGCACCTTGAACGAAATATTTTTTATTTGTGAAAAATTCACCAACCAATTGAAAGAGCAGAACATCATCATAGTGATAGCAAAAGTCAGAATATATGCCTTTGCATATCAATGTCAGGAGTAACCATCCAATTGATGCTTCCGAGTTTTTTTTTCCCCCTACATTTATGAAATGAACCCAGATGTCGGAACAGTTTTTGATAATATTTCTTTTGACATCATTTTTATGTTTTTAATAGTATGCTGCTTCAACAACAGGACTCCTCAGACTGATAAAATTGCTAGACTCCAAGAACTACATTAATTCTCACCAAGGACTAAAGTGCATAAAATCATAATGGTTTGAAGTTTCTCTTTGAATCCCTGATATTCAAATTGCTTATTTCTCTCCCCGTAATTTCTAATTTTCTCAGAAAAATTCATTACACACAAGAAAGGCTTGATACAAAACAATCCAAATTTGCATATTGCTTATATACATGGTGTCCCAACAGTAGATAGTGAATAGTAGATAGTGAATAAATAATTGTCAAATTTAGTCATTTTCGATTAGACCATTTTCAATAGCCAAAGATCACATCCTAGATTTTATGTAGCACAGTTGTTAAAATGCAGTTAAAACTAACAACTCTTGCTTGAATCTATAAAGCTATATTTGTGTAATATTTTTATAGACCAACATATAATGTTATAGTAGATTACATCTGAATTGAATTTTTAGTGTTACTTCGTGCATATTAAGTGTTGTCTTTATTTCCTTTTTTAGGATCCTGGTTAGCATTATTCATAACCTAAAAAATAATCTATTCTAGAAGCATCATACACTTTTATCATATATATGCCTGGGAAAATATGTCACCTAAATAACAATTTGGATTAATTTTTTCAGTGAAATGTGAAAAAAATCTTATCAAAGACATAATACAGAGAATTGTAGAATATTCAACAGCAAACATTAAAAATTCATATCCTGATTAGTGTTATTTCATCATTTATAAATAATTTAAGTTTGGTACTATCCTGTTGTTTGACATGGCTTCAGTATGAGCTCTTCTAACTAAGGTTATGAGAGATTTTCCATTTTCAAAGAAAATCTTAACTTACCCCCTTATACAACATAGGGGAAAAATCCTAAAACTTTATATAGAGAGAATGCACTCAGTTAAATATCCACTTCTTTTCTTACTGTTGCTCCTGAAGCTGTGTGGAGGTCAACTACTGTCCTATAGAGAGTTCTTCAGTCCTCTATGATGGTTCCACAGCTGCCCACCACTATCTCTGTCCCTTAATCCATTTTCCTCTTCCCCTGACATTCTCCCTTGGCTTCCCATGTGAATTGCCTTTCCCCCAATTCTATATTAGAAAATGAGTGAGTTGGGAAATTTCAGGAAACATCTTTGACATGAATGCTTTAATAGATCTGCTAAGACCTGGGGCTTTGATGTTTGTTTTTATTATTTTCCCCTTTGTTTTGGTGACAAGATAATCTTGACTGAGTAAAGATATAGGAAAATAAAGTTATTTTTGGCCAGAATGAGGCAGACCAACTGACTTCAGCATATCTTCTCTAGACACGTGATAAGGATAGAAGATGAAGCTCTCTTAAGTCGCAATTGGAACACAGATTGAACACATTGTGAACAAGACTGTTGTCTTTCGAGCATTTCATCAGCACAACGCAGTGGCTCAAAGTATGAGCCACCAAGAACTACGCTACCCACATCCAGCTCTGCCACTTGTTAGCTGTGTAACCAGGGCAACCTCTCCATGTATGAGAAATGATAATGAATCTTATTTCATAGGATCATTATAAGAATTAAGTAGGTTCATACATTTAAGGCACTTAGGATAGGGCCTGGCAGAACATAATTGTTCAAATATTAAATTATCATCAATCTTGCCGATTTTGTGAGGCTAGTGAGAATTGGGTAAGAGACTATAGTCATAACAATAAGAAATGTATGCATGATCAAAAATAACAGGTTAGATATAGAGACATTACTTTTACCCTCAGACTGGGAACTGGAAAAGACCCACTGATGGCTGGTTGACAAGTGAGCTTCACTCATCTATACTTCCCTTTATCACAGTGTCTTAGCTCTGCTTAGGGCTGCTAACTTCTAGGATGCCCTTCTAAATCGTGCAGTCATTCCTGAGTGAGTCAGCAAAGGGTAGGAAGTCTGTCCCATGTGCATTAATGTAATTTTGCCAACTCCCACCACAATCCAGGACTTCAAGGGTCTCAAAATCAATCTGCTTGCTCTTGTCTATGCTAAGCCCTGTTCACACACCATCTCATCTCATTTCTCCACCATGCTATAATGCAATGGAGTTTATCATTTTCTCCATTTTGCATATGAGAATTAACCATTTTCCAGGCACTTGACATGCAAAGAAAAAATTCTCAAGTCTGACATAATCACCACCCTCTTAGTATTTACATTCTCAGGGTAAGGATAGACATTTTGCCCTATTGACAACATTATTAAAATTTTGATGCATCCTTAAAAGAGTATTGCAAGATGCTATTAGTTTACATCTTATGGGGATCATTCCTAGGAGTCCAGGGAAGGATGAAGTATGATCAAGTACTACATGACAACGTTTTTATCAATAATGGAGTGCACACACGTTGGCTGGTTCATAAGATTGCATTGCTGAGTGACACTGTAACTATCTTTGTGTAAGTACACCCTGATGTTTGCACAAGGATGAAATCACCTAATATTTCATGATGAATTCCTCTGAACACAGTCCCATCTCTAAGTGATGCATGACTGTATGTACAGAAATATTGCTGGTGGCTAGTGGATAGTTCCAAGAGAAAAGACTGATGCTTGCTATGTACTTTGGGCTAGAAGGTCATACGGCCTTGGTAGGATATGAAGAACTGGTTTATAGGAAGTCAGACAAGAGAGAGGACAAAGAATAATGTGTGAGGTTGGTAGAAGTTAAGTTATACAGACTCTCATGATAATGTTAAATATGTTGGGCTTGATTCATATAATAATGGCAAGTCAGTGAAATATTTAATCATGGAAATGATATGCTCACCTTTGTTTATCCACTACCTATTATGTATAGGCTGGATTGTGCCTCTCTCTCTTTTGCATTCAACTCTTCAACTTCTTTTCTGAGATATTTTTATGTAAAGCTTTTTATAAAAGATTTTTAAATCTATGCTTTACTTTTAAAATAATGGAACAATATGCCTCTTGGCCACATTTCATATTTAAGAGGATATTTACAATCCTGGAGACAGTAAATATTGACTGCAGAAACAGAGATTGGGGAATAAGGAGGGTATTATTTTTTCCTTTTGCCAAATTTCTAATATTTTAGGAATGTTGATAAGACAGCAAAGAATAGCATACTTTTAAAAGTAGGTTCTAATTTACATACCAATTTAATTGGCCACAAGATCTTCAACTTCATTTTCTTCTAGCCCAAGTGTCAAAGCATTTTCTTCCTCCTTTTTTTTAAAACTCCCAAAGAATAAATAGATTAATATAACAAAAAAGTTTTTAAAACTTTATCTTAATCATAATTTGGTGTTATTTACAAATAAATACTAGGCAACATACTTCAGTATAAAATATAAACATGAAAAATACTCAGAGTTCTTTTGAGATCATGAAAATAAATTTCAGTTACTTTGTCCCATAAACTACAAAATATTTAATCAATGCTTGATTATTGATCCTTTGTTTTTCTAGTAACAGTAGCTTTTTAAAAATGGTGGGAAAATATCAAAGATATTTTGAATGTGAACACATTTTTTTAATTATTGCTATAAATTTAGGATTGGGAAATTAACCACAAAAGAAATTTGCTAACAGGTCTGGAAGATATGTCAGACTAAGAAATAATTAGAAAAATTTAAGGCACCTCAATTCAGTAGCCTAATTTATTAGTGTAAATAGCTAATAAACCGTTGATAAGGGTGATAGAAAGGTACGGAGAACAGTATCCCTGCTTGGCTCACTTGGTTGGCCTATTCATTTCCTGATGAGTAAGCCTCTCCTCTCCTCAGCCTTTTCTTTAGCCAAGTAACAGGCCCTTCTTGCTTGGCTCCTTTAAAGGAGAAAGAAGTGCCAATCCATAAGCTGGAAGGAACCTGGCACCTTGCACTGAAACTGTCACAGCTTTGTGTGAGATGGGACCATCAAGAGTCAAGGACTTTCCATAGTTTACAAACTGCATTTTATTTCATGCAAGTCATTCTTTCAAACTTTCCTGTAACTACACTTTCTATATAGTACATTTGCAATAGTTAACACCTTATGTTTTGATTTCTAATCTCACCATTCATCCCCAGGAATACTGCAAGCGTTACTCTGGCAAGGATGCATATCTTTTCAGTGAATCCTACCTGCTCTTCTCAACGAAACTCTACAATTCTTCCTGCCCTATTTCTGTTTTATGGGCTCTCTCTTGAGCATGCCCCATTGCATGTACTCCTGATAAGTTAGGAGTTGCTTTAGATTCAGATCCATTTCCAAAAATAAGTTTTCTGTGCACCATTTAAAATGCCTGCACAAAAGTCATTTTAATGGCTGCATAACCGTCCATCTTATGAATGTACCATTATTGAACAGTTCATTTCCCCAGGGTTCAACATTTAGGCTACAACTATACTTGTTCTGTAAAATGTAGTGTTGTGATGAATATCATTTCCCATACATCTTCATATGCACTTCATGCTACTTTTAAGGCAGAATCCCAGAAGAGATATTCAAAGATCAGAAATACTTCCAAGTTATTAAGATATATTACCAGGTGCTTTCACAAGAAGATGTAAAAGTTTTTAGTTGGAATCACTTTATGATAAAAGTGTTACTTTAAAACTCAGGATAAAATTTAACATATACAGTGCGCTCTTAATCTGTGTGGAACAAAGTGGGAAATGGATGTTGTCTTCTGGGGCAGGTCAGCTTTATCACTGACATAGTTCAGAATGCCTGAGCATGGTGATAATAAAAATGAGAGACACTTTTAGTTGGTTTTATTGTTGTTATTAAATTCTCTATAGACAATATGTACCCTTATGTTTACACCCCACGTGGGCCACGGTTCTTCATTATGTAGAGGTATATGTATAAGGAGAAATACAGCAAATTGTGGATATGGATATTGTGTAGGTTATTTAACAATGTTTATTGTGTTCTTTTCATGTGACCACATTACATTATGTGCTAGAGATAAGGATGAACTATCTTATTTAACACCCTAAGAGGTAGAGTGGTGGCTGGTATTATGGGCAATCTTTTTCTCTTCTGCAAATTCACAGTATACCAATTTGTAAAAATGAGCAAGTTACTTTTATTTTTAGAATGATAATAATAAATTTATTCATTACTAGAAGTTAAAACTACCAAATGGATTCTACTGATGCTCATGTTTGACCTGTGCAAACTTGATCCACTAATTTTTTTTTTTTTTTTGTAGAGGCTGGGTACCAGGGATTGAACTCAGGGGCATTCAACCACTGAGCCACATCCCCAACCCTATTTTGTATTTTATTTAGAGACAGGGTCTCACTAATTTGGTTAGGACCTCCCTTTTGCTGAGATTGGCTTCAAACTCACAATCCTCCTGCCTCAGCCTCCCGAGTCTCTAGGATTACAGGTTTATCCACTATTGCCTCCGCAAAACTTTGTTTTGATACAAGGGGTCACTGAAAAGGCTCCCAAAGAGACAATATGAGAAGACATCAATTGAAGAATGCAGATTGACAAATCCTGAGTCATTTCTCTGTTCACCATAGATCCTCCTCGTTCCTCACCTGCTCCCTGATCTTCCCCAAAGCACTCCCTTAAAAAGGTCTGTTGGGATACCTCAGATGTTCTACCAACTTAACAGGACCATAGTAACAGGGTTTTGAGGATGCTAAAATGTATGTCTGAGTCATTGCTGCTGCCAGATCTATTTCCTGAACATGTGATCTCCCAGCTACCATGGGAGATACAGGAGGAGGGTGTTCTGGGAAATTTGAGCAAAGAAGAAAGGAGCCAGCAGAAATGATGACTGGTTGATGGTGTCACAACTGGGAGTTGCACACTCATGAATGCAGAGCACTTCAGACAGGATGCCATTGTCCATTTACTTACTTCATAAACATATTTTGGTGCATTTTGCAAAGTTATGAACATAAAGTGATATTGCATATGTAGAAATGGATTATGTAGACAAAGCTTTGTCTTCATAGCACTTGCGATTTAAAGCCTAATAAAACAAGGAAATAAATACAGATTCTCCAATCTGTTATAAAAGAAGAAGGTGCTCTGAAGGAGGTATATAGGAACGCTTTGTAAGGCAAGGTATTCATAGAAAGGCTTTCTGGGAAAGAGACATTCCAGCTGAGAGGCAGGGAATAAGGAGCTACACGTGGGAGAGTGGAGGGAAGAAATCTCAGGTGAAGAATATGGCAAAGAAGAGCAATGGAGAAGGAGGCACCAGAGGAGAGAGACCTGCTGCTGGGATGAGAACAAGGGGGACAATGGCGTGAGATGACTGGTAAGGTGGGAAGGAAGGGTGTTGACAAGCCAAGAGCTATCTGGACACCAACAGATGGGCTGACACAGCTGAGGCGCAGGGGGATTTGGGAGAGGTTAGAAGGGAAAGTGCTGCGGTTCGGCTGTGGTTTGAGCATGCCCCCCATTTCAGGTGCTGGAAACATGGCAATGTTGAGTGGAGGTGGAACTCTAAAAGTTCACGGAGCTGGTTAGGGCTTCATGGAGCCGGTTAGGTCTTCACAAGGGATTAATGCTTTCTCTCTCAGGGGTGTGTTCTGACTCTCCCAGAAAGTTCTACAGGACTGGGTTGTTATAAGCAAGCCTAGCCCCTCCCCTATACCATTCTTGATGCCTGTCTTGCCATGTGACCCATCTTTCTCATGAACATAGCTATTGTTGTGCCTCCACTATGTGTGACACAGCCACAGAGGCCCTGGCCAGAAACCACAGTGCCATGCTCTCTGGACCTTCCAACCACCAGAATCATGACAAAATAAACCTCTTTCCTTATAAAGCACCCAATTGTAGTAGATATTTTGCTCTGATACACAAAACACACTAAGACAGAAGAGACTGCATAGAAGTAGGACTGCTAGGAATTCAGCCTCAGATGGGAAGCCATCAGATTTTCTCTTATAGGAAGGGGTCCATGAAGGCTAGTTTGCATGGAAGGCAGGACACCACTACTGCAGTGTTCCTCTAACATCCCAGATTGAAGGAATGAGGGACAGGTTGCCAACTCTTCCCCCTTGTCAATCATCTCCAAAAGCTAAGCAAAGTGGCAAAGTTATCAAGCAAAACCAGGGCAATAATTTTTCACTGAGATCCAAGTAGTCACTGATGCTAACAACTATTACACTTTAGGGAGAAGAGAAGTGAAATTAAATCAGTGTATCTAATCTCTGATTGCATCTGTAACATGGACACCCCATGGAATGCTTTCTCTTCATTTCTTTACTTCTTCTGAAACCTAAGAAAAGATTGTTTGATACAGGCAAAGCAGGTCATGGAAGGAACTGTTCCCTTTCCTTCAAATGAACTAGGACTAGGAATAATAAAATAACTTATTTCAATTCTATCTTAAGCAAAAAGAAATTACAATGGTATGATGTAGTATTAACCATATGGAAAAACCACTTTCATTACTCCACTAATTCTGTTACCAATGAGTTTAGTACAGAAAGGACTGAATGTTGCCACTTTAATATTAATTGGTCTATCAAAGCTCAAATAGAAATGGCTATATAGCTCAGTTTAGGAAAACTGCAGGCACTGATTTTTTTTTAACAATGCCACAAAAAGGGAAAAAAAATAAATGCTAAGAGGCTTAAGGACATTATTAAACTCATTTATTATTCTTTTTTTTAATATAGAGTAAATTATGGAAAACCTTACAAAATCAACAGAGAGAAAGATAATAGTCCATAATGAAAAATGCAATTTATTCTTTAAATGGGGAAAGAACTGAATTGAATCATAAATGGCAGACCCATTAGGAAGTTATGTAATTGTTTCCCCTTCAAGTAATATAAATTCCATATCACCCTAAAGTCTATGCCCCAATAGTTTTATTCATTATCATAAATTTCAGAAGTCTCATTCTTTCACAATACATTTCAAACAAAGACATTTTATTTTTAGTTTGACAATTAAACAATTTTATGGTCTCATCTCTTCAAGATATATTCTGTGGTTTGTTAAAATAAGTGTGACTTGCTAATGGCTAACAAAATACAGAGAATTTACCCTGCATTTCACTTTCAGTCGCCACCATCTTGTACCTCAAGAAATTACAAACACAGGGCTGGAACAGAAAAGGCCATGGATGGTCCACCATCTCGGGCATCTGGCTTACTCCTTGAAGTAATGCTAGCATCAGGGCTTTGTGTTAAGTATGAACAAGAAGAAAACTTCTTCAGTCCCCTCTGTAGCTGGGCCCTTCTGGCCCAGAGAAGACACTAATTCCTTAATGGGATCTTTAGTCAGACATGCTGGGCCTAAATTCTTGTTTCCACATTTACAACTACGTGTTTGAATAAGTTATCAACCACTTCTGTTTTAGGTGGTATCCAGTATGTTTCTGGAGTATTGGCAAAAACAGTGGGTTAACTGCTTGTAAATTTAGGCAAATCATTTAGACTCTTATGTACAAGTTGTCTTGCCCCATAATCAAGAGGTTTAATTTCACTGTCCATAGCCCTTTCCTGCACCAGAGTCTCTGTCTTTATTAAGAAATAGAATTCCAAGCAAAGCTGGTAATTCCACTCCTTAGTGCCTCTTTCCTTCAAGATGTCTGAATACCAGGGCTAGACAATCACCAGTTCCTGAGAATTTCTGTCTTCCTGTGCCATCTCCGTAAAGCCAGAGCAATTCCATTTGTCCTTCATTCATGAAGCTCTGGCCACCCAGCCCTTCATTTTACCCTTTTAGGGCCTGGCAAAGCTCACCCACCATCAAGTATTGGCACAGCATCACTTCCCTATGTACTCCTGTCCCCAGGTCCTCTCGGTGTCAATTCCCACCAGAATACCTTCTTTTACAACACCACTGTCCATTTCATACAGAGCAGTCCGCCTTCCTGCAGTAACAACTGAGGTTCAATATTCAATCTTATAAAATGTGGGATCACATCAAGTGTGATGTGAGTGAAAAGACAGTCTGTCTCAGAAAGCAGAAAAATAAACACAGTGAAGGAGCTTGGCGTAAAGCAATAATCACAACTACATTCTGACAAGTTCCCCCTTAAGAACTGAGGGCTGAGAAAGAGGAATGAAGACTGAACAAGTACCAAAGGCCACTGTGCTGTAACTGACTCCACGTTCCTTCGAGGTTGCATGCTACAGGCTGTGATTTTCAAGTTCTGTTCCACAGAGACTCTAGCTTACGTGCGTTAGAGTGACATCCGATTCCCCATCTGGACCTTACACTTCAGGAGGACAGGATTCTACATAATACAGGGTGAATGCTCAGTAATTATTGGTTGCAAGGACATAAGAGAACCATATGAATACTTTATGACTGGGAAAAAGAGATTAAGCCACTGTGGCCATGGAATGGCTTCTCATTAAATCTCAAATAAGCTCCAAAGCCCTTCTTAAACCCTAAAAGGGAATGATACCCAAACCCTCTCTAGTCTCCTATTACCCTGCCTCTCGCTCCCCACCCTCCAGCAAAATAACTTCCCAAGTTCCTCAATCACTCCAAGCCTTTCCCCCTGCCTAGAAATTTCTTCTCCACATCTGAACTTGGCTGTGTCCTCATCTTTCTTACCATGGCTGGAAGCCCTATCTGAAAAGCATACCTAAAGCCCATCCCACCACTATCCCCAGATTCAGTTACTCTCTTCTTATTGATGTCACAATCTTCCTTCTAAGCTGAAAAGCTGCTCTCTTAATTTGCCCTGTGCTTACTCGCGTGCTGACTCCTATCTCTATGTAAGCTGCATGAAGGGTCACCTGCTGGGATTCTTAATTCCCAGTGCAAAGTCTGGCCCAGAGCAGATACTCAATAAATACCTGGAGAATTAACAGCTGAAGGTGGCTCTAGCCCCAAACCATAGCTATTTGGGTAGGAGGAGGGCACAAAGCCCCTGGGAGAACCCAGAGGAAGCATAACATCTGTCTTCCAATAAAATGCTCAGCCCCTGACCCATCTCCCAACAGGAGGAGGTGAGGGTGTCACAGCGTGCTCACACTTTCCCTCCGGCCAGCAGAGAGCTCTAGTCACAGTATCAATACAAATGTGGTCTCTATAAGGTCTAAACTACATCAATTTATTAGCAAACTAAAACATCAAACAGTGATTTTAAAGAAGAAGATAACACAAGAAATACACGTGAAAGCATTTCATTACAAGAAACTTAACTGATTTCTTATAAAAATTGGGGTTTCTTCAAGATCATTCAAAAATAAGGCCAAAACAGACCAGATGCTTCTGCAAGTCCACTTCCTGCCCCCTCAAAATTAAAGATAAGGTTGCATTCAGCAGAAGCTCATGAAACCCTGGAGATCCCTGACATTCACTCTGAAATTACAGATTTTAGTTCTAAAAACAACCATGATTAAGCATGACATCTACAGATGCCTGATCTTCAGAAAAGCTGCCATTGGGGAAAAATCAAAGCCATAAGGAGCCAAATTATATAAGGGAAGCTTTTCATTACTCTCTAATCTAGCTCGGTCCGACTTAAGAGGCAAATGAAATTTGATTATTCGGTCAGTTACTTTACAGCTTCTGTGTTTAATTTACGTTTCCTCCGAAGATTAAAGTAGTCATATGAGCTATTATTACATGTACTTCTGAACTTAACAGATGAGCTTAAAAAAAACAAAGTTAAGTGATTTGTATTTTTAAAGAGCAGAGGGCCTTCTTTTGCCCTGATTTACCCTAGTTCAGTCATTAAGATGCCTTAATTAGAGACCAGCTGAAATCTTCTATCCATCTTGTAAAATAGACATCCCAAATAAAAGGAAAAGGCAAATCTACTATTTATCAACAGCTCACAGGGTTTGTTTGCTTGTCTGTTTGGTACACACAATGAGTTAACAGCCTCCACTAACCAAAAAAACTAATTAAAAAAGAAAAGAATAGATTTTGACAAATTTGGTATCTTCAAATTAAAATGCCCTTTAATTAAAAATGAACTCAAAATATAGTCTTTGCTAAGGTGTTGTTGCTTTTTAAATTCAGATTTAAAATAAGAAAGGCTTATAAAAAAAGGCAGTCAGCCCTTAACATCCCCCACCAGTGCGCCTATACTTGACAATGATACAAGATGCAAGTTTTCTATACAGAGTGCAGATATTCGTATGTCGACAAAACCTGGAATGTCTTAAGGAGGAAAAGAAAGTTATTATCAGAATCTCTCATTTTAGCTGACGAGTGCACCCTAAAACCTACGCCTATCCCATAAAACCACCTGAAATTTAAAATAAAAGCACAGCAGGCAATTTTCTATAGCTCCCATCTTGAGATAATCTAAGAGGAGACTTGCTTTCTGAAAATTCTCCTAATTACAAAAACAAGTACCTGCCAGACCCCTGCCTAGTATCACTGGGTGCCTTCATGCTCAACCTCAATGCTGGTTCCTATCTTCTAATTCAACCGTTAGCATCTTCATGGTTCCAAATTCAGTCATAGTCATCCAGTCCTCCCATAAACACCAGGATTCTTCATCCTAATTGCCTGTTGAGCCCAATGCTATCTCTTTTTTGTTTTTACCCTTCCACATAAAGATTCTTTTTACATCCGCAGCTGCTTACTTTCTTCTAATTCTACAACCTCTGCCTTGCACCAACCCATCACCAAAGATCTCCTGTCTAAAAATGAGGTGGTGATGTTTATTTCAAAGCCAGGAGACAGCGATCCGTGCTATAATCACAACTATAAGATTAATTATGTTATAACTTCTCTGGCACATCCCCGGCTTTTCAACACGGTCACGTCTTTTAGTCTATAATGAACATTTATTTATCAAGTTCTTCCTACTATGTGTTAAATACTGTTATTGGCAATGGGTATATAAAGATGATCCTGGTATTGTCCCTACAGTCAAGGAGTTTAATCATATAAGGAGTTCGATCATATTAATCCCATAGCATATGCATTGCATTATGTTGTGCAGATCATATAATATGTTGTATTATGACATAATACACACCCCCTTAATTTTATTAAGAAACCATTGACTTTTAGGCCATGGACTATCTTCATAATTTTTTTGATTCCTCTCTAAACATCATGCAGTAAGTAAACTGGAGGACACAGGAATGGGAACTATTGCAGTAGTCCAGGACACAATGATGGCTTAGACTATTCTCTCATTAAAAAAAAAAAAAAAAAGATTACTGAGTGACACTGTTGTTCAAATGTATCCTCTTCAAAATTCAGGTGTTAAAATCTTAATGACCAATATGATAGTATTGAGAGATGGGGCCTTTAAGAGGTGATTAGGCCACAAGGATTCCTCATTCATGAAGAGGATTAAAGGACTTATAAAAAAGGCTTTGCATGGCATTTGATTCTCTTCTGCCTTCTGCCAGGTAAGGACACGGTGTTCCATCCTCCTAGGAATGCAGCAATAATGCACCATGGGCCCTCACCAGTAGGTGGCTTGAGCTAGGACTTCCCAGCCTCCAGCACTGTGAAATACATTTTTGTTCTTTATTTATAAGTCTTGAGTATCTTGTTTTAGTACCACATGGGGACCAAGACAAGTTATTCATTATGCCCAGCACTGTACCGAGGATTCACTATTAAATAAAGCAAAGTTCTTGATATCAGAGATATGTCATTCTAATAAGAGAAATAAAGAAGTTATCAGGTAAACATTATATGTTATGTGGCTATGAAGGCTATGGAGAAAAATAAGGTAGTGGGAGGGATTACGCCAGAGTGATAAGAGTGGTCTAAGCCTGGAGCATAAGGAGAAGCTTCCAGAAGAGAAAACTCTTAAGGTGTATCTGGTGTATCTAAAGCATGAGTCGAATTGGGCAAACAACCTAAGAATGGGGAGATGGGTGGAAGGATGCAGCCAAGTGGATGTAGGGAAAGTTTTGAGGAACTGTATGCTGGAGTCTGAGTGAAGGGTTGGTCGGAGGACCAAGGAAGAAAAGACCAGAGCCAACAGAGGTCAGAACATGAAACAGCCTGTGCCAAGCTGAGGATGTGGCACTTTAAGCTACAGAAGAGGCTCTAAGAAGGGGAAAAGCTAGAACTACCACACGGTCAGCACTGTGAGGGTGGCTAGAAGGGAAGCCAGCCTGCAGACAGGAGGGTCAGCCAGCAGACACTGGGCATAATCCCAGAGCAAGATGACGACGGTGCCTGTGGAAGTGGTAGGGAAGAAAGCCGTCAGTGGACCTGACAGTTCCTGAGAACGCAGAATGGACCAAACTTGATCACTGCTCAGATCACATACGCGTAAGGCTGGAGGAGTAGAAGAGCAGAGTCCAGCCTGCCACCATGATATGCAAAGCCTCCACCATCTGTCCCTTGCATACTCTGAAACTTCACCTCTAACAGTGTCCCCCACACATGGTGGCATCACTGGTTTCTTCTCCACCCTTGAATGTGCCAAGTCCTTCTCTGCACCAAGTGCTTCAGAGGAAGCTGGAATGCTCTCCCACTGGGTCTTCACTGGACTGTCCCTCTTCTTCAGCCAAGTATCTAAGCTGTCCTCTCCCTAAAGGGGGCTTCCTTATTCATGCTCAGCCATTCTTGATTCCATATATTTGTCCTCTCATCTCTCTCAAATCAGTTTACTTGTAAATGATACATGTGTTAATTTGCTCAGAAGTCTCTTTCTCCACACTTCTGTTAACATTTGTTTATATCATAAGGTCCCCACTGAGCTCAATGGCAGATAGCTTTAAGTCCGCTGCTCTGTCTCCACTCCTTGAGAATGCTCAATAAATAGGTTTTGGGTAAAAGGGTGAATAAGTAGAGAAACTGGGTAGCAAATTACAGACAGAAGAGCTTAAAGCTTACCAGCAAAGCTGCCTTGAAACGTCCTTATTTGTAAAAAGAAAATTGACTGAAAGGTATACATTTGAAAACAATCAACACAAGGAAAGGAAGAAAATAAGCACAGTTGAATCTTGACTTCTAACAAATTGTTCCCTTTCAAACAGAGACCAGTAAACTCTGTAAAGGGTCAGACAGTAAATATTTGGGGTTTTGCAGTGGTAAGGGCAGGACTGCAACTACTCACCTCTCTGTTGCAACACAGCCGTAGACAACCCTTAAACAACCAGGCATGCCAAGGTCCTAATAAAATTCTATCCACACAAACAAGCCAATGTTGGCCAGAAAGACAGTTTGTTCACTCCAGCTTTAGGCTGATCCAATTAAAGTATGAAGGATGACAAACTGAAATGTTGAGGACAATCATGTATCATTTACTGAGATCTACTGTGGGCTGGACTGTGCACAAGATATCTTGCATACAAACCACATCTAGGTCTCTTGATTCTCAACTTTGGTGGAAATGCATCATTTACACCTGTTCTACAAAAATCAGGAGTTCCAAGAAGAGAAATAACCATCCAGGTCATGTAGTTAAGGAGCCAGGGCTGAAATCCAGAAGGCCTTTCTGACTGTACCTCTCTGATCATCATATGCCTCTGGATCGATTCTCCCCTCAAAGCCACAAAATACTTTCTTATCCTTTTTGGATGGAGATATAGGCATTTGTGCACGTGACAAATACATTGGTTTCAATTCCACGTTTACTGAGCACATACTGCATGCCAGGCATTGAGATTTCAGACTTATTTACCATCTCTTTGTACAATTAGTCTACATTGTAGCTTGTTACTATCAAGTACTGGAGTTCAAAGTGTACCATTTGGCAACTGCATATTGTGTCCCCTCTGCTGGAATTACTAATGGTGCTTTCCGCCATATTAATGATGTCTCTTCCACGGTCCTGTCTGCCCTTTGTAAACAACCACAGGTGTGGGTTTTGTTTTGTCTGTGTGCAAGGGCTGCTGCTGTCTGTCTCCCTGCCGAGACATTTCCCCATTAGACTGCTGCCCACAGCAACAGCTGCTGTTATATACTGCCGATTCCCAGATACACAGCTTCCCATTACAAGTTGCTTCAGATGGTATAATTCATTGTGTCCTTGAAGCATTTCTTCCATATGTTTGGGTCAAAATATCCTCCCATCCTCCCAGGACCAACATAATAACCAGAGTGTTATTTCTGTATGTTTTTAGATGGATTTAAGAATAAAGATGTGAATACATTTGCCATTGGAATCCACTCATTTTAAATATCTGCTTCTCTGTGGCATTATCCTGTGGGACTTCCAGTTTAACCTATAAAAATCCCCATATTTCTCATCTAGTTATTAAAATTACATCCCTGGAAAAAAAATACTACAATCCTAGTTAGTCTTTTTGCAATATCAATACCAGAGAAAAAGTCTTGAGGAAAAGGGAAACGAACTAATATCATAAACAATCTCAGACTGCTCTACTTTCACAGAAGTCAATTTAGGTTATGGGTTCATTTAGCAGAGATTCTTCATGCTCATACATTTCCCTAACCCATCACTTTTAACATAAGCAATCAATATTTCACATTATCAGTGTACTGTTCACTAATATCCTAGACTATCTATAAAAAGAGAAAGTCATGTAAGGAATATTTTTTCTGCTATTTTAAAAGAGCCACCACCTTTCAGCATATCACAGTGTTAGAAATCAAAGTCAATGCTATTCTGGGGAGAAGCTGGGCTTTGAGAATTCTCAAATAACAATCCAAATGACATATTTGTTACCCAGCTTGCCTTGGCCAGAGTTCTGTCTCAAAGGGAACTGAGACCAATCGGGAGTCAGGGTTTTCCTTCATGTTATCAATATCAAAGTTTCTCCCTCTGTTTCATCCTGAGTCAAAGCAGTCAATTGCATGCAGTAGATTTTCTTTCTTACATCCCAAATTGTTCTGGCATCATCTTCTCCTCCACCTCTCTCTGCTCCTGACTGCAAAGAACTCTTCAAGGGGCCCCTTTCCTTCAGGTTTGCTCCTCTGCAGTCCACCTTCTCCAGGCCTATTAGAGTGATCATGCCACTGATGATGATAATAACCACCGTTTATTGAGTATGGGCACTTTTACTCATTTAAAGAAACACAGGCACATATACCCACACCCAATCCAGAATCACCTTCATTTTTCAATGAGGAAATAAAAGCTTAGAGAGGAAGCTGACCAAATCCAAAGCATAAGGATTCAGACCCCAGTTCCTGTAACATGTGTATGACATGTTAGGTTATTGTGTTCTAAACTCCCATTCTATATATACAAAAGAAAATATTTCAGCTTTAAGGATAAGTTTGGGGGAGAATTTTATTAACACTCTATCTAATAAGAGAGGATTTCAATTACAAATAGAATAAATGGGTACTGGGTGAGCGAAAACAAGAGGTGCATGATAGTGTCTCTTAACATCAACTATAAAGCCTTTATCCAGAAATGATCTAAAACTCTGTTTACTAGATACAGTAGGCACTATTCCTTATCAGTGTAAATAACTGATAATAAATTTGATGCTTAGAAATAGGGTGCTATAAGTATAGGTGCAAAAACATAGAACAGCTGAATGAAGTCAGTTGTTCAAGAACAGGACAGACCACGAGGTCCAGGCTAGGACTTTGATATTTTTGCCATGTGGCAGCAAACTATTTGGCCTACTTGTTCCCTATTTACCTTGGCCTATGGATCTTATGTCCACCAAGGAGATGGTGTAAGTAAAAAGCATACTGGCCACATCTTGAAGTCTTCAGAAGTATCCTGTAAGAGCAATTAATCTACTGAAGAGTGGCAGAACCAAAAATAAATCAAATGAAACTGACAAAGCAGGTGCTCTTGGTGCTATGAGCCTCATAATCTAAAATTTCTTTGGGTTGGAAAGACATATCTTTGTATTTTGCATGAAGCAGGAGATTTGGGGAAACTGTTGCACTGACAAGGTTGGGGAACTGCTATTTCCCATGTGCTTCATGTTAAGATACTCAGTGAGCAAAGACAGAATAAAGGTTCTTTTCATTTAAAATAATCTTTAAACCTTCTTAGGGATAGGCCAATAAGCTAAAGAATCAGAAATTTGGGGCTTTAAGATGATATCCAGGGGCTGGGGTTATGGCTCAATGGTAGAGTACTCACCTAGCATGAGCAAGGCCCTGGGTTCCATCCTCAGCATCACATGAAAAGAAAGAAATAAAATAAAGGTATTGTGTCCACTACAACTAAAAAATAAAATATTAAATAAAAAATATTATTTCCAGCTGGGTGCAATGGCCCACCCAAGTAGTCCCAGCAGCTCAGGGGGCCAAGGCAGGAGGATCAGGAATTCAAGGCCAGCCTCAGCAACAGCAAGGCACTAAAGCAACTCTGAGAGACCCTGTCTCCAAATGAAACACAGAATAGGGCTGGGGATGTGGCTCAATGGTTGAGTGCCCCTGAGTTCAATGCCCAGTATCCCTTAACCCCTCCCTCCAAAAAATGATTATATCCAGGCAAGATCATTGGCTATATAATTTATGGTATAAAATATTCAGAAAAAAAGGTATCCTGGAGGCATACTAAGTGTTTGAGGAAAAGGTACTGCCAAGGAAATCCAAACACTAGCCACCTGTGTTAGTCACCTTTTCATCAATATAACCAAAATACCTGACAAGTACAAGTTAGAGGAGGAAAGATTTATTTGGGCACAGTTTCAGAAGTTTCAGTTCTTGGTCTACCCATCTCCAAGGCAGAAACATCACGGAGGAAGGGCATGGTGGAAGGAAGCTGCTTAGTTCATGGCATTTGTGAGATGGAGAAAGAAGGACAAGAAGGGGCTAGGGACAGTATAGCCCCCCAAGACCATACACTCAAGACCTGGGTCCTCCAAGCATGCCCCACCACCTATCATTTTTACCATCTCCCAATAAATCCATTAAAATCATTAATCCATCAAATGGGTCAATCCACTAAGGCCACAGCCCTCATGATTCTATCATTGCCTAAAAACCCCACCTCTGAATTTTGCTACACTGGGACCCGTGGTTTCAAAACATGAGCTTCTGCAGTATATACCAGAACCAAACCATAACACCACCCATCCTTAAGCTAATTCTATTATGTTTCAATTCCACTTACTGGCGCCAGTGCTGTTCCGTCTGTCTTGTTCTCACCTACTACTGACTTCAATGGGACAAAGAATACAAACAGCCAGCATCCTATAAGTCAGAACCAGGGGACAAAGCAGGTAATAGACAAATAAGATCCTTCCCGAAAGCTGATCCCCTAGGCTGTGAATGACTGAGCAAAGAATTTAGTCCATGTCACTGTAGAGAGTCTTGACTTAACAGTTCTTTCCCTAGAATAAGATGTGTGCAGGGTACATTGTGGTCTGTGGTATATTTCCTCTTCTATTTCTAAGTGAAAATCTAATTACAGTTTACCATTGTATATTCAGAATACAGAGGGCCTACATACTTTTAAGTTGTTTGGCCGATTTATGATATCCAGTTATGATTGAGATGACCATCAATCATCCAGAAATCTTGATTTAGAAGATAAATCAACAACTGAATGAAACTTGGGTAGTCACTCTCAAGAAGCACAATAATGTCAAACAGACATTTGATATGGATGTGGGATAGTCAAATGGATGACCCAAGGCATTCAGCATTAGTAGCCTACCCAGTAGCCATTGTGCCTTTCTCCCTTGTGAACCTAAATACAATTATATTTAAAGTGGCAACATGCCCAGATCCTAAGATGAATTATAATTAGCCTATCTGGACAAACCACAGCACTCCCAAAACTCCTTGCCAAATCCACTTTCCCAACAATTCTGTAGCTTCTGGTAGACAAACAAGACCTAAGAAACAAGAACGCTGAGGGTGGGGAAAGTTTTCTACTCTGATAAAAAAAAACAAAAAAAAAAAAAACTTTTTTTTTCTTTCTTTTCTACTTGGAAAAACACAAAAGTCATTTTGTGACCATAGATCAATGCATTCAAGGACAAAATAATCTTCTGGAGACAGTAGAAGAGAAATACAGCAGAATCTAGATCAGGTATTTTGTAAGGTAAACAAGTAAATCAACTTCATAATGATTGATGTCATAGTTGGTATTTCTATTTTAGTTAAAAACAGGTATATGCATAAAATCACTCATAAACTGTGAACTGGATACGGGGGAAAGACCATATTTGAAGAATAGAGGAAAATAATAAAGATCAATTCCCATAAATCCTGACTTCTTTTAGGATTATCTATACCCTTCCTGAACCTGTTATTTTTACAAAGCATTGTCTTTACATCAAGTTTGAATTTATGTAGTAAGTAGAAATGTTAATGAATATATGATGGGTCAAACCATACCAAAGTAGACAAAGCGTTTTAATGGCACTAAATATAATTGAGTATTTTCTGAAGAATTATCAGTGGACTGTGGACAGAAACTTATAGTTAAAAACCTGTCATGAAGGATATCAGCTTTTCTTCATTTTTTTTTTCAAAACATACCTAGGGTCCACTTCTATACCGTGTCAATCATTTCACATCATACAGAGGTTTTCAGACTTAGCCCATCTCCTGATACGGGCTGTCTCTCACAGTGGACATTTAGTCTGAAGATACGCTGTAGTAGATATTTTCCTTTAAGTGCTTCCGTTTTCCTGGTTTCACCTCTCTGACGTTGTCTAAACTTTACTTCATTTACTTGTCCAATACCATTTTCACTGGCTTTTATTCAACAGTTACTTCTCTAATCTGAACTTCCAATAGCCCTTGACTCAGTTATTACTCCTTCCTCCTTGGTTTCCACAACACCAAACTCTCATGATTTTTTTCTCTTCAATCTCTGACCTTTCATTCTTGGTGCTTTTTGCTGGGGCATTCCTTGCCTTGTTTCTAAAGGTGAAGAAGTTCTGAAACTTTGTCATCCCTTCCTTCTCTTTTCCATGCATGATCTTGCTGTGAGTGATCTCATTCTGTCCCAATTTTAAATGAAATATGTATTACAAAACTTGAACACTTTATATCAGCCCCCATCTCTACTCTGAAATCTTTATCTAAAATATCCAACTACCTACTTGAAATCCCCACTCATATCTAAGAAATACCTTAAGTCTATCATATCTAAAATTGAATTCCTGGCTGTTCAGACCCTTTCCAATCTTTTCCTCCATGGGTTTCTCCTCAGTCAGTCAGTAACACCATCCTACCCCATGCATAGCTCAAGTCCAGTGCCTGGAAGTCATCTTTGCTCCTTCATGACCTTCCTGCTCCGTATCTGTCTCATCAGCTACTCTACCAGCACAGTAAGTCTTGAATTTGTCTGCTCCCCTCCATCAACATTCCAAACCCTATTCAGCCATCAACACTTTCTACTTGGGATACCATCATAAGCTCCTTGCTCACTTGTCTACTTCTAGTCTCTCTACCTCATCATCCTTTTCCCATAAGCCAGACAAATCCATTAAAATCATTAATCCATCAAATGGATTAATGAATAACTATAGTTTAATTTTAAAAATTAAACTATATCTTTTCAATTTTCTTCCCCAAATCCTTATAAAAGTGTCCTACAGAGCTAGAGTCACACTCAATTGCCTTGTTCTAGCCTTCAAGGTCCTTCCTGAATGACCCAGCTACCATCTGCCTCCCTCACTTCTCAAATCTCTCCAATTCACTTCCTACACACTAACTTCTCTGACTTCCTTTCTGACCTTCACATAATACCAGTATATTCTACTGTAGGGCCTTTGTGTGACCTTTGTCTTTTGACTAGAAAACATTTCCTCTTGATAGTCACCTGATAACTTTTTCTTATGATCCAGACATCTGCACATGGCTCACTTCTTTGGAAAAGACTTACCTGCCCACTTACCTGGCTACCTCCAGCAGTCAGCCTAATATTTTTGGTTCATCGTGTTATAGTTTTTTTCCCTTCTCAGCAAGTGTGGCTACCTGATGTTTTCCTATCTATTTATTATCTGTCTTCCTCCAGAAGGATCTACACTCCTTGAGATAGAGACTTTGCTGGACTCTCTCATTGTTGTGTGTTCCTATTTTCTAGACACTTCACAAATGCTGAATAAATATTTGGTGAATAAGTTCACTGGGTTCCTAGGCATTAGGGAAACTCTTCCTAAAGTTTCATTAGCTCCTGAGTCTTAGAAAAAGAATTTTCTTTCATATTCTTCATGATTTTAAGATTAATCAGAAAATACATTTTGGAGCCAATACTCCATTCAATCAAGAAATATTTACCATGCCAGGCATTTTGCTATACAAAGAAAAATGAGACAGCAGATTCATTATCTGGTGGTAGAGAATGGCATGAAAATGAATAAGGATAATTTAAACTGATATCAATCAAACTAGTAAGAGACCTAGGAACATTGCCTTATGCAAAAGGCCCAGGAGTGGAGAGAAACAAATTCAGTGATGAGCAGAGGGAAAATGTCATTTGTTATACACCAGTGAGTCAGAGGTTGAGTTCTATAGACTGCATTTGTTTCATGTCTCAGTCCCATATAAGGATGGGTCCTCGTAAACATGACAATGACAGAAAGAAGGATTTTTTTTCTTAAAATGTTATTATAACTTGAAAAATCAAGTTTTACTAAATTCAAAGCACTACTTCCAACTGCCACAAAGTTCTCTATGAACATTACACAAGTGACAGATTACACAGAAATGCAATGAAATAGCTGGTGTCTGGATTTCCCCTCCCTCTCACAGCTGTCACCCTACTCTCTGCCAGCTCCCACTGCACCCTCTCCCTCATCACCCATTGCTTGTGACCCATGTATTCCTATTACTCTCTGATCTCTTGATGCATGGGAAGTCTACTAATCCTGCTCCCTGGGGTTTACATGAGCCTCACTCAATCCCACTTTCTCAATCCTGCAGTCTACTTGAACTCTTTTCCCTTCTTGCTTCTAATATCAAAGTACTGCCAATTTTTCAAGTTAAAGAAGAGCTCCATCTCCTCCAAGAAGCCTTCAGCCACTCAAGCCCCCTGTGAGCTCATCCTTCTCTGATCACCTAGCATTTGTTACCCCTGCTGGCTATTTGGAGGTTTTTAAAAATCTCATGGAATTGTTGTTTAAACCTTCATGTATCTGAGTCTTAATGACTTCGTAACTAGATTGAAACTTTTTTAATATCGTAGTTCTGTCTTCCACTTCTTGCCTACCTATACTCATGGATAAGACTGGTATCACTAGAGTTCCCCAAACTCTGGTATTTCACCTGCAAGCAAGCATCCAATCCCATAGCAACACAAGAGAGTGGGGTACAGGTTAAACCAGGGACTGGGCCTCCACCTCTGCTGTACAGATTCTTCTACAGCTAAACCAACACTTTCAGTTGTCTATATGTCATATGTCAAGAAAATCAGTAGGTATGAAGACAAATCAGAGAAAAGTTGATTTTTATTATTAAATAAAGAAAAAATATTCCTCTAAATAGTTACATAGTCAAAAATTGTTTTCATAGATAAGACAGATCATTCTATTCATTAATAAATTTCTATATAATTCATCCCTGTGGTTTTTGGATGAGGCCTCCTGGATTAGAAACAAACAAAAAGTCAGTTTTGCTCTCATCTGCAGGAAGTAGTCCACCACCAAAATTTTCTCTACACTCACAATGGGAAGAGTTCTTCAGTATGGTCCCCAAGGTACCACTCTTCTCTTCCTTCTCTATAACTCCTCTATGATCTAGCCTCTCCTTCATCTGGTTAAATTTCTTAATGAGAATCTCATCATGCTACTCCATCAAGCTGATGTCCTGTGTCTTTTAATTTCCAATCTCTTCCCCCATCCTGTAGAGCTTGCCAACTCTTACTTCTTCCCTTGAAATTTACTTCTTCAGGAAGATCTCTAGAAATATTTGGCTTCCCCTGACATAGGCCCCCAAAGGCAATCATGAACATTCTTTGGTTTCATTCATAAATATAATCCATTTTATTAACTGAAGGCCCACTATTTCTAAATTCCTCCTGATAAGAGAGAATATATCTATTGTGGTGACTGTTGCACTCCAGCAAATGGTATAGTGACTAGCACATGGGTCTTGCTCAAGAGACAAGTGAAATTAATAAATAATAATGGGACACTCAAGTGCCCATTTCTTTCATTGTAACCTTGGGAAATTACTTCAATTCTCCATTTCCTCATCTGTAAAAAGGACACTACCATTGCCCAGCTCTAGGTTATTGAAGGAATCAAATTATATATGATCAGTTAATGAGTGCATAACCTGAGAAATATTTAATATGTAAATTAGTTATTACTTTTGATTGATACAGAGTCATAAAGTTCTTTGAGATATATAAAGCCAATACTTCCTGGGTAAGTGCTATGGCTAAAAGCTTTACATACATTATCCCACATAATTCTAACTTTTATGATACTCCTAGGAAGCCAGTATTATTATTTTTAACCCATTTTACAGGTAAAGACAATGAAGTCACAAAATAAGCTAGGATGAACTTAGCACTCAGACCTCAGCAGTTTCACCCAAAGCCTGAGCCCTACCTCTCATGACTACAGATTCCAACTCCTTTTCTTAGAAATAGGGTTTAGGTTTCACATGAGACAAACTATAACTTGGTACAATTGTAGATGCTAATAAATAAGGTAGTTTTTCTTGTTAAGTAATTGAGAAGAATCCATTACTTTAGAACATCCTGATAATCACCATGAGCATTTGTTAAGCAGTCTCTGTGTGTCAGTCACCAAGATGAGTGCTTTCTAGTTTCCCATCCTAATTTTTTCAATAAGCACTGCTTTAACAAGGAAAGTCAGACTTAGGAGGAATAAATCAATCTGTGCGTCTATAACTTTAGCTTCAAGGTCATGGTTGAACTCACTTTATTGAACTTCAAATACACACTCTTTAGACAAGTCTAATGACTATTTCTGAGAGCCTATGCTGAGAAATACTACAAAAACATTTATCATTAAAACAAAGCATATCTCTTATAAAAGCACATATCTTTTCTCTAAGTATGTTATTTATAATATTGTAGGACATTAACAAAATAACTAGATAACTATAGGACCATGTATGTTCATTACTGCTATAATTAATTACCATAAATTCAGTGGCTAAAACCACCATATGTTTATTATCTCAAAGTTTGATAAGTCAGAAGTTTAACAAGGTATCATCAGGGCAGGTTCCTTTGTGGAGGCCCTAGGAAAGAACTCTTCTATCTTGTCCAGGTTCTAAGGTCACCTACATTCCTTAGCCCATGGCCACCTTCTTCCATCTCAAATTCCCAAGTTTCATGTCTCTCTAGCATTCTTTCCTAATGACATCTTCCTCTGAACAGAGCAGAAAAGGGTCTAGCCTGAAAAGTCCCACGTAGTGAGATTGGGCCCACCTGATCATTCCAGATAATTTCTCCATACCAAGGTCTTCAACTTAATCACTTAATCACATCTACAAAGTGCCTTAAGCCATACACAGTTGCATAGTCACAGGTTTCAGAGACAAAGGATGTGAACATCTTTGGCCCTTGTTTTGCCTACAGCACCAAAGCAACAGATCTCCTAAGGGAACACATCGCTTCATCACCTAAATCTCTCTGGAAGTAATACTCAGCAACTCTCAAAGATCTGAGTTTGAAAGAAATCACCAGAACAGAGCAGAGGAGGCCTGGAAAGTAGGAGGAGACCAAAAGTACAAGCTGATGGACACTTGAAACTAGGCCTGGCCTCAATAATGTTCATCGCCCAGTGCAGAACAGGGGCATCCCAACACCACTCTCGATAGTGCATTTATAGTACAAAGAACCGATTTACTTGCTTATTTTCATGTTTAAAACTCTCATTACCTTTTCTCTAATTCATATGATAATTACTCATGTAAATTACTCATGTAAATTTACCTATATAGATAGATTTGAAAAGTAAAAGGATGAAGGCTTCACACATGAGTGAACATGGGCTTGAATCCATCACCTAAGTGTATAGGCCTGGAGTCAACCACTTAACCTTTTTGAGTTCCTCCATCTGGGAGTGATGATCCTTCTGACCTGAGGATGTGGATGAAAGGATTCGGGGGATTTCCACACAGACACTCTAACACACAGCTTAGCTCCTCTTGGGGCAAAATACATATTAAGCCCTGTACGAGCAGTCTGCCTATTAGGTTACAAGTATAATGAAAACAGCAAAAATATGATCTTTATTTTTGAATCCTTATTCCCTTCGCCCACTCAGTACCTGGAAGGGTGCCTAGTCCAGATTAGACGTTCGATATATATTAGTTGAACCATATTGAAGTTTTCTTTTTCCTTTGGATGCAGAGAACAAGTCTCTAGTTTGGATGAGTGATAAATTAGACAGTCAGCTTGGCCTGCAAGACCTAATTCTCTGAAATACCCTCCAGAGCCCTTGGGCACTGCTAGACAACTTCGTAACATGCATACACAGACTGTGAAACTTACAAATGGTCTTGCATATAAGCCATGGTGGATTATTAACATACAAAATAGATTAAACTATATAAAACTGCCCAATTCATCACAACCAGCAAAGAAATATCTTTAATAAGAGCCCAAGTGACAACCAGATGAATGTTTTCCAGAAACCATAAGACTGATTTAAATCATGAAATACTCTGTAATCAAATAGTAAGCCATGATTTCCCCCCTAGTGTTCAGGAAAAAGAAGCAGTGTTAAGGGGAAAAAAAAAAGTTTGTGGCAAACAAATCAATATTTCAGAGGCTAGTAGGTATTTCTAGTTCTAATCATCCAGAAACCCAAAATAAAGAGAAACTTGGTACAGGGATCTTGGAGAAATAATTATTTCAGATAATCTCCTCCCAATTAAGCTAATGTTCATAATCTCCTCCCAATTAAGCTAAGGTTTATAAGTTCATAACACTCTTCTCAAACCTTTATTTTCCACTCCAAAAACAGCATTCCCTTCTATTGCATGGGATATAAACGCTGTCAAGAAGGAAGTCCTCCCCAAACCCAACTTCTCTGCTGTCTTGAGGAAGAGCCTGAGGGCCCCCCACTCATTTTCAACACTGACCTGTGTGTCTGCCCACTTACACAGTTAGTCATTAAGTCTTCAGACACTTGTGACACAAAAATAAACAACAAAACCTCCTCATCCCAGAATAACTCAATGACTCAGAGGAGACCACTTAGAAAGGGGAAAAAAAATCTGCACAAATAATATTCAGAACTAAAACCATGAACTGTATCCACCGATGAAGCAAGACCTCAAAAACATAAAGATACCAAAAGCGGTCTTAAAACACGGCATTGGCATAAATTTGAAAACAGGTGAAACACATTACAGTATTCATGAACACCCACACGTACAGACAAAAGGATACGGAGGTGAACTTAAGGCATCTACACCAAATTCATACTAATGGTTGTAACTGCAGGGGAGAGGACAGAGGAAAAACAATAGTGAAGGTGACAATACAGATGTTGATTTTACTGCTACCATTTTATTTATTTTATGTAAATAAGGCTGGAAGCAACTATGTTAAAATTGTTAAGTAGCAATTTGGGATAGGGAAACTCCAGGTGTTTATTATTCTCTCTTCTCTGTGTTTGTATAAGTAGTTAAAACTTAGTCATTTGCACTGTGGCAAAAGAAGTGCTCCCTATGGCATATACAAGGTATAACAGTGATACCCAAGGATGATTCTCTCTATTGCCTGGTCACTCCTCTAATAAGACCAAAGCTTACAATCATGTTCAAATACTACTTTTTAAAAATGAATCTGCTACTGTTAACTGCCTTGAGAACTGCGCCATCGTCCCCATTCCTTCCAGCTATACTTCTTGAAGCTGTTATCTATAGTTGCTCCCTTTCCTTTCCTTACTCATGCCGGAGCCCACTGCAATCTGGCTCTGCCCCACTTAGATTGCTTCAACCTCCAAACTGCCAAGTCCTTTCAGTTCTCATTTTACTTAACGGTGCAAAGCACTTAAGATAATTGACCAAGTACTGGAAAAGTTCCCTTCCCCTGGCCTCCACAGTACTACTCTTGGCCGGCACTGCTTTTACCTGCCTATGCTCTCTCTCTGCTCCCGGCTCACCCATGCCCTCTCCCTAATTTCAGTCAGCCTCCTCTAATGGTCCATGCTGAGCTCTTTCCTCCTGGAGCAACCTCCTCTATTTTGATGGCTTCACCTCTGATCCACTGGTTTCTAAATCAGTATTTCTAGCCCCTAACAAGATCTAGGTAGGCAACTTTGACTGCTACCTAGCTGCCCCCAGCATCTCCTCCAATACCTCAACCTTGAAACACTTCAAGCAGTTATATCTTCAAGGATTCTCACTGCAGATTAAATCTGGTCACATGGACATCTCCTCTACTCCCACCTGCCTTCCTCTTATTCTAAACTTACTGTCCTACTGATTATACCTGCTGTTGTATCAGTAGTACCTACCCTGTCTTCCCTACCTACCATGCTGTTCTAATTCCAGTCTCCCATTCCACGTGAAAGTAGTCTACACTATTTTCCCAACTAGCCCTCTTGACTTCTATTGAACAGCAATTGTTTCCATCTAAACATAAATAATTGTTATTCCCAACTTAATGCCATTCTGTACCACACAAATTTTAGTTGAAATCCTTGGGCTATAAATGCAAGGGTCTAAAACAATCTACTATTATCTATCCTTCCAGTCTTGACTGTGGATACATCTACCCACTGCCAATATTCAGGTCACATGGACCTGAAATGGCTTGAATTTTCACACAATTCTGAGTCTTTGCTAAGGTTATTCGGATACCTCTAAATCCCTTTCTCTCTCTCTCTCTCTCTCTCTCTCTCTCTCTCTCTCTCTCTCTCTCTCTCTCTCTCTCTCTCTCTCTCCCCCCCCCTCAATGTGCTGTAAGCAGGAGCTAGATCTTTATGCTGATTTATTCATTCAACAAATACTTGTGAGTGTACTATCCTGTCTTGATCCAGGCTCATAGGCTATACAATGAATGATTTAAAAAACCTCTATATTCATGGAGCATTAATTCCAGAGCTCTGAATTGTGATCAGTCAAGATTTGAAGATGTTTGCTTAAATCGGAAAGGCATTATGAAATCAAGGTGCTCTTATATGTTACTGTGGTAACTTCTGCATGCCACTGTAGCTCATCATATCTAACTAAAGCCCATCTTTCCCTTCCTTGCACTAGGCATACAAATATGTAATTATATTATAGCATCTTTAAATAATTAAAGTACAAACTTTTTGATGAAAACTATCCCTTCCTAGAGAAGCCTGTGGGAACTTTGGCATGAGCAGTCTGCAACTGCACACTGCTGTTTGATAGCCAATGTTGACTCAGGGTTCCATAAATCAACAGTCTTCAGAGCTACACTCCATGGATCCAAGAAGTAGAAATAACAACAGATGAGCTTTCTGAGCTTCAGTAAGAAAATTTCCATATGTTAGTGCTAATAACCTAAGCCATATGGCACTTAGGAGAGTCTGTCAGGCACCAGTGTATATATATGCTGCATGTAATCTTGAAGTATTTGTAGACAGAGATTGAGGCTTCTCTGGAATTGATACATGCATCATGCATGAAATAGTGAAAAACTCAGAATGCATAAAGAGTATTCAAAAGCAAAACAGAACAAATTAGTGTCCAAACAATGTAGGAAGGTTTTCAAGTGGCCTGGGGCAAGCTGCAACCGGTCTGAAGCACATTAAATAGACAGCATTGCAAGGTTGCATCACTTCTCCAAAGCTTAATGTTTGTGTAACTGAACACATACGTATATATGGAAGCTACCTGTTGATAAATTGTGCATTGCTGATTGTTCTCTGCCACTCAATGCTTTAAGTATAGCACATTACACTTCTCTACTTATCCTTATAAAAGACAAAGAGAAATGCCTGCACAGAAGTTACTAATATCACTGTAATAGTCTCTGGACAGGGATCCAAACTATTAGGTCAGAGTTTAACTCATAAGATCAGAGCATGTCTAATTATAAGGATACAAGGATGAGGTGAACCTGACCACTGTCCTCCTAAGCCTAATGTACTAACCACTGGGTGTATACACTTGGTACAGAACAAAATATTCCTATTTTTATCATATCTATCAATATCTAAGAAAACAAAGAAGTTAAGCATTACTTATCAGTTGCACATTTCTGAAAGTATATATGTATAATTAAGAGTGTAAATCTATAAAAAATGTAGGTAGATGTCCCACATTTTTATAGTGAGGGGTGCATGATCACATAACTTAGGAAAACCAGAAAACCAGAGTAAGTTCTAAACAACACACCATAGTCAGATGTCTGCAGAGATGATTCCAGATTCCAAAATGCAAGGAGTGCAAAGGCACAGTACACAGCTTGCAGACCACTGGGATAACTGCCTCCTGCTTTTTGCTAAGTGTAGGGACAAAGGCCAGATGAGAGATGTGGCTATTTGTTGATCTCATTCTGCTGCTTAAAAACCTCAAATCACATCTCATTGCCTATAGGATAAAATCCAAATCCATAATAAAACTCAAACTCTCAACCATCTGGGCCCTGTATGCCTCATCATCTTCTGTCACTGTCTGTCTGTCTCTCTCTCTCCTTACCTATTGTGGTTCTTCAAGTATGTTCTCCACCCTTGTTCCTATCTATCTAAGTGTAACTCAAGAGTCAACCTAATTTGTACTTCTTTTAAGGGTAGTGCTCTGATCCCTACACATTGTTGGTTTTTTTTTTTTTTCCCAACGTATTGTTCAAAGTCTTTCTTCCTTGCCAGGCATCTGTGAGGACAGAGAAGGTATTCTCCAAGCACCCAACAGTATTTGGTCTATAAGTGAAGTTTATTTACTGGAGTAAAGCTGAGTGAAATGTGTCCTTATGCCCAGAGAGACAAAAAGGTTGCTCTGAGTTCCCTAAGTGCTTGCTCATGGCATTGGATACTAGCAGAAATGTGTGGCTTATATAATAGTAAGAACAATATTTGACTATTTTTTATCAGTATATTTAAAGTCACTTCGCATTGGTCCACAAATATTGGAGTACCCCCTGAGAGTCTTAAAAGTGTGCACAGTCTCTTTACTCTGGGTTCGCAGAGATGAAACAATTAATTAAAATTGCATTCATTAAGAAGAAGTATTAAAAGAATGCATGACATTCTGGCAGGAAAGAAGATGGCTGGAGTTCATTGCTTATAGTAATGTTATATATTCTCAGTTGGTTAATCTCAGCAAGATTGCCTATTACCAGTGTCCAAAAAGGCTGGGTGGCAATGCAGATGCAAGGTCAGGTGGGGAATGAAGGCAGCTATATAAATAGAATCTCCAGATCCTAAACAAGGCTTTACGTGGGATGAGATGCATCCTTCGCAAGCTCACCTACGCACTGTACTCCCAAGGCCCAGACTACCCCAAACGCTAATCTGGCTCCCTGGTTTGCCCACACTGATCATTTTTTATCTTCAGCTCAAGCTCAGGGAGGCCCTACAGGTTAATTTTATTCCCACTTAAACCCCTCAAGCATTAATTTTTAAAGAGTTTTTCCCCCTAATTCTCCAAACTGGGTATCAAGATTCCCTCTTCCCATGTAAGATCACTTAGATTGGGCATTAGATGTGGACCTTTGTCCTACATGCTATAGAAGTCCCCAGGGAGCTTTTTCAGGTCATTGCCCCTTATCTCCATACACCAAACTGCACAAGTACTAATACTGCTAGGCTGAGCCTAACCCTCCGGAACAATACCAATGTAGTCCACAGCACCCTTCACTGGGCTTCTGCCCTGCCATGTCCAGGCATGAGAGTGCAGGAATAAGAGTAGAGAAGGCAGGCTTGGAGCCAGAAAAATGCCTCCTGTTAATATTGCCTTGGATAACATCCCTGCCCTCCCAATCAACAGCTATGGAACTTTGAGAAATGTGCTGAATGAACCCCCTTGGAACCTCAATTTAGTTATCACTGTAAAGTATATTCAAAAGTGCCTTGGTGTTCCTCTTAGCAGCATATCCTTCCAGAACCCCCAAATACAATAGGAATTCAATGCATTTGAAGCTAAACACACACAATAAAAATACAAAAATAAAAACTTTCTTTCTTCTTCTGTCTTTGAGACAGTATCTTCCCAGCACCATAGGAAAACATCTTTACTCAGTCTCCCATGTTGGAGATGGAGGATCCCCATGAGCATATCTTCCTGCTACTCTACTCCTGGATCTCCCACTTCACTCCACATTCACATCCAGTCAATTACAAAGACCATTTGGAGTGCTCCAGGAATCTGCCAAGAGCCCCCTTCCAGAAGTGACTATTCATACCTACGGCCTGAACAACTTTGATGACCTTTCCACCTGATGACTCCCCACTCTCAGTCTCTCCTTTGTACTAGGACAAGAAGACTCTTCCTCAGCACCACTTCTCACATGCCATCATCTTTCCCAGAATTCCTGCATACCTGCCCAACTGCTTAAAAGGCACATGTCTTAAGTGCTCCCCAATCTCATGCCCCAGCCTCCCCAAAACACTCTTTACTTCATCCAAGTGGCTGCTCCCTCAAAATCCATGCATGCCACTTCACTAAAAGCTTCTTCCACAAACTCTTTAAACCCCACTGGCCATTCAACTCCCAGCTTCCCTAAGGGATTTTCCCTAGTAAATCATCCTGGGGTGACCCCCTCTTCCCTATTTCATTACAGGCCCAGATTTATCCCTTCCAGAGAACAAGCACCCCATCCCCTCATCTCAGTCCCTCCATAGTCCCCAGTGTTCCCAATATTGCACTCTTCTGATTTCCCCTCCTTGTTATTAAAGGACTTTTTCTCAAGTCAGATAATTATAGAAATGACCACTACTCACATTTATCAGGTCCTAACTATTTGTCAGGTACTGTGCTTAGTTAGCACTCTATGTATATCAGTTCAGATACTTCTCATTCACCCTGGTGAAATGAATTCTCTTCATTGATTCACCACTCAACATACATTTTATTATATTTTAACAGAGAAGAGCACAGAAAAATCTATATATAGATATATATATATATAAATTAAGATACATATGTGCATATATATACACATAGTATACATATAATGTTGCGTAGCATAAAGAGATATGAATTTTTTCTTTAAAGATATAGAAAAGCTATGAAGGAAAGGAAAGCAGAGCAAGAGAACAGAGATGCAGAATGGGTCTTCATGTTGGATGATGTCATAAGATATGTAACATTTTAATGAAGACCTGAATGAAGTGAGGAAGTAAGCCAACAAAGTATGGGGGCAAGAATTGGCTAGGCACACAAAGAAACTAAGCTATAGACAGGTCTTGTGGCTTCCAGGACCATGCAGTGCCAGGCATGGTGTCTGAATCCTAGTTCTGACTTCAGAGTCTTATCCTTAGACACTGTTCCTGTCTTTCATCAATGTCCTGCAGCAGTTCACTCTATTAACCAGCTCTGGACTTTTGAAACTCTTTTATTCCCCCATTAGCCAAAGAGTATGAGCCTTTATGTGCTGAGCACTGACCTCAGTAACACCCATCTCTCCAATTTCTTCCCCAGTTATAATGTTTTTCTGGTTTCACATCCATCTCCCACCCTTATTCCTCACAGTTCCAACTCAAGATTCTCTTAACCAACAATAACTTTAAGTATCATTATCTCTTTGCAACTGATTCCCAAATCCAGGTCCTCAGTTTATTTGAGGCTGGTTTGTCAGGAGCAAGACTGTGCCTCATTCATCTCTCTATTCCTGATGGCCATCACAGTGCAGGATGCTTAACCAATGTGTGCTTCTCCGAAATGAATTAAACTTGAACTCTACATTTCCAATTGCCTGAGGGACAGTTTGACCTGGATATATTCCCAGCACCTCTAAATCAATATTCCTAAAAAGGAACACATTATTTTTTCCTCCCAAACATGTTCTTCCTTCTGGGTTCCTTGCTTTTCATCATGGTACCGTTAGATACCCAAGTCACCAACATCCCTTTCTCCTCCCAGCCAGCACTCTTACCCATTCCCTCTGCCTAACCCTTGTTCAAACCTTTGCCTTCTCTTGCCTAGACTAATGCAACAGACTCCTAGAGACATCACTGTCGATGATGCATCCTACACAGCTATGCAGAATTAATGCTTCTCATCCTGTCACTCTTCGTGAAATTCAACTGACTCCCTACCATGTGCAGAATCAACTCTCAGTCCTTTTGCCAACCCGTATAGCAGAGTACCAATTGGACATCTTTTCCACTCTGGTATCCCATAAATCCTTAAGGTCTTTAGTTCCAAAATCAGTTTCATTTTCTTTCAGCTAGCCCTCCTTCTGTATTTCCCACCTTGGTAGATTTATGTCACTCACTGGAACTCCAGCAGCAATTCCAGACCCTCCTTTCCCCTCCACCCTTATAATAACTATCATTTGATCACCCATCCATCCCATTGGTCTGGCCCTCTTTTCATCTCATTGTACTCTTTGTTCTCCACGAGGTGATCACTGCCTTCTTATGTCCTTTAATACAGCCTACCTGTCATTTACTACCACAGCAGGTCCCCCTGCCTGCCACTCCACCTCTTTCTGTCCTTTTGCCACATTGCTGCAGTCACATTCCCAGCTGGCGAAGGCCACACTCTGCTCTTGACTGAAATTCACCAGGAGTTCCCCAGAACCAAGCCTTGCTCCCAGACGCCCTCCAGCTTGCACCTTCCTTCTGCTCCGCACCTTCACGGCACGAGACGGGACTTCTCAGGGTTCCCTGATTGTACCAGCCTGTGCTCTTGGCCCAGGCTTAGAACATGGCTCTCCCTGTCAGAAACATCCATCATCCCATACCATCTTTCACCGGAAAATTCATCCCTATCCACCAATCCCATCCAGTCCTGGGAGTTTTCTTCAACCCTGTCCAGCCTGAATAATGTGACTGACTGATACCTATTTTAAAAGTGCTCTGTGCATGGTGCTATCATGGGGATTTTTATGTCCAAATACCCATCTCACATGTCTATCTTTAAATGTATTTGGGGTGTCCCACAGGATACTTTCATCACTGTGTTCTTCTACTTTGAGCCCAACTTAGCAACAGACTATGCTTTGTGAAAGAATAAACTGGCCCACATTTGGAGAAGTGCCTACTGATATGGGGGAGTAGTAATATTATGTAATCCATGGTTACTGCTATTTTTTTCTACATAAGGTTTGTTTTTTTATATATGATTCTATAAGACCATTGTCACTAAATAATAGTGTTTTTCTGACTTATTATTTCACAAAATCCACAGACTTGCAGCTAAAGATTGTCTTCATTAAGGGCACACAAGAGGGTCCTAGTAAAGTATTAAACACATCTTTGAAGATGAGGTAAACTATCATGCTCTGTTTAATCAATACACAGTGCATATGAAATGGAATTCTAGGGTAGAGAAGGAAGATATGATAACTTTAATTACTACATCCTAAACAACTCACTTGCCTCTTTATATGTTTGCCAAACACAGTATCTCTCATATAGTATGTAATTGATAAATGTGTTTTGAATGATTGCTTGCTGAATAACATCCTCCCAAATATTCCAAAGACTATCAGAACACAAACTGCCTAAGGCTGAAGTTATAACTGTCACTGTGATTTGAAATTCTATTCTAATGATATTTATGAAAAGCCACAATCTCACACCCAAGGATCCCAAGATAAATGGAACTATGTTTAAAACTGCGATGTTTCTAACAATTCATTTCTACAGTGCAGTCTTCTCAGAGCAGTGTTTGTAGATTTTTCATTGTTAGTGTTTATTCTGAGAAACGAACAACCGTTTTGAAAGCATTCGTTTTTAAAGACTGATTTTCATTTGGAAGCTACATCTACAACTTTAACTACGAGGGCTTATGGGGATCAACAAAAAATTCTGTACTTAAAAGTACATCAAAAGTGCTAGTATTTATTGCCTTCCAGCTTCAGGGTTTAGATGTGTGGTCCTTTTAAAAAAACGATCTTACCAAGCTGCGTCCCCATTAAAAATGGGATTTATTTTATAAACCCCAGAGCATGAGAATCCCCTCATTCTATGTCTCTACGTAGTACTACATTCTGCTATCCACCTCTCTTTTTCCATGTTTGTCCATGCCTGTTCTGAACTCTCCTTGTTTTTTATTTGCTTTCCAAGATCTCCCTCCCACAGCCTTGAAACTAAGGGAATGAACCTGTATTTCAGTCTGCACCAACTCAGAGGTCAGCACTTCAACAGGAAATTTTGATGAAACTGGACCAATGGAGGAAAGAATATAGCTAACAGATTGCAATAACACTGTACATGGCCGTAGGAAGAGACTCAGGTTCAATGTAGAGAGTGTTTGTAGAAATAAATTATATGGAAAGAATGATTCAAGAATTCTTGGCAAAGATGTGAGAAAGTTTTACAGAATTTGATTTTCATATGTGCTTACAGTATTAAATAAACTATCATAATATCTTTAAAATAAATGATTCTATAAAATTAAATTTAAAAATTAGAGTGACATTCTATCTAATTTAAAAATTCCTATACTAATTTGAAATGTCTCTGCTTTTACAGGAACATTATTTAAACTGGCAATAAAAGAGTTGAGAATTCCTTTATCACTTTATTTCAACGTAAGTTATCACATAAGTATCATTTTGTAGTCCCCAAGCTTCCAAATCTCACTGTTTTATGGGAAAAAAAAGTGCATTTTTCCATATACTCACAGCATTATATAGGAGGTTTTAAAAATCTTTTAAATTGTTTAGATAACATCTTTAACTGGTTTACAAAAATATATATGATTGGAAAAATAGATAGAAGGCACGAAGAAATTGAACAATAGAACAAGTATAGAATTTTAAACCCAGAATTTTTGATAGATTTATTCTGAAAGACCCCAAAGAGAAAAGGGTCGAGTTCAACATCAGTGTGTACCCACCTGGAAAAGAATGGATAGCACTTACATCACCTGAAAGAAAGCTTGCTTTTGAACATCCATCTTACTCTACCCTTAACTCCACTATGGGATGAATATTTTTAAAGATATATTTTTAACCAATTCTTTTCTCCACTACTGGACTATGAATACCAAATTCAGTAATTATCTTTCGAATAACCAAGAAGCTCTTTGAAGGCAGGATCTACATCTTAACATCAGGAAATTTCTTTGAAACTATTTGCTGAATAAATCTCATTTCAGCATTACAGGATCCCCTCAGTTCCCAGGAGACAGAATTACCACCAAGCGTAGATGAAGACCAAAAGAGAGAACAATGGTGTTCTCAGTGGTTATTTTCTGTTTTCACCTCTGTACATCAAATTGAAATTTCTCTGAATTAAACATCTCTCCACATTAAACTTGTTCTCAGGACTGTATTTGACAGGGTTGTTTTTAAAATACTGTTTGTCAGTCTGACTTTGTTGTTTGTGGTCTTATTTCTAAATTCTCTACAAATGCCAGACAAAGACCTGAATATCAGTTTGCACCAGGATTGAATGACTATGAGCATCTCCAGAACCTCATTTATTTATTGAAAAGGTTTCTAGAGTGCTTACCATATACAAAACATGGGTAACAGGTATGGAATAGATCATTTTCAAGCCATATTTCATGTTTTCCTAATAAACATTGAAGTACAAAATATTACAATCCAAAGTAAAGCCCCTGACAGAATATCCAATCTGAGATATAGATGTGCTATATTTGCCCAATATTATGAAATTCACTAAGATACTTTGAACGTCATATCTGTTCTTATAAAACAATAAAAACAAAATAATCCAATTTGGAAATATTCTTGGGGACACTTTAGCATCCGAAACACAGCAGGCAGACAGTACTATTGGAGGCACAATTTGGAACGGGGGGGTGGGGGGGGGTGGGGAGGGCAGTCATTTGACTCCAGTAGTTACTAGATCAAATTTGATTTTGATTCCCATTTGGCCCGTAATAATGTCATTTCTTAAATAAACTGCTTCACTCAAAAGATCCTTCACAATATTAAGAAGTGTTGACATCTGGAGATGAAAGTCTATTTTTCTTCCTAAACCTTTTTAAAGTAAAGACCTATAAAAAATGCCAGTCCTAATTCCCTCAAGACTTTTTATTCACTATTCATGAGCAGCTGCTGCCTGAATGCAAGAGGGGACATTTCCCAGAGCCACTCCAAATTCCAGGTATCCCCCCAAATTGCAAACTGTGGCTCTAAAATGTTCTAACTACTTATTTTTATGTAAATAAAAAATCGGAGAGGACTATATAGGGGAAAGAACCTTCTCAAAAGCCAATAGTATACCCAAAGGGTATTTAAATTGACAACCTGTTTCCAGTGAGCCAGCCACTCAACCACACTGGCTGCGTTCACCCAGGAAGAAAAATCAGCCCTCAACATGGGCATGAAGGCCAAGTGCACAGTATGGAAAATTCCACATTTATATCCTCGATCAAATGGTTTATGTCGTCAGAGTGTGTGTGGAGAATCATTATGTTTGAACACCGAGTCTCTCCTTGTTCAGATCTTCTAATGCGATGTGCATATGTAAGTATGCAGAGCAGCTCCCCCCCCCCCATAGTTTGGGGAAGGAGGAGGGATAAAGCCACAGCAGTGAGGGGACAGGGGCTAAAATTGATCTCCTCTCAGCCTTGCCACAGTCTTCACTTCCCTCCTGCTCCTTCCTAATACAGCCAATGCTCACCCTGAAGCCCGACAGAAAAGAAAAGGGAGGGATGTGTATATACTGAATGATGTCCTGGTGTTTTGATCCTTCTAGTCCATTCCCCAGCCTCTGCTCTAATGGGGGAATCTGTCATCTGGGAGAGACATGAGGAAGTGACAGGAAGGATGACACACAAGGTAGTGCAGATATTCAGACACTGGGCTGGGAAGTGTCAGGAAAGACCATCCTCAGTGAAGTGACCTCACAGGAGTGGGAAGGAGCACAGTCCCAATCCAGGGAGAGCACTTCACTGTTCCTGCCACTGTCTTGTTTGGGGGATACACAGAAGTCGCAGCTACTTGATGGGGGCCCCTTAGATGGCTGATCTTGGATGTGACCAAAACAGAAGTTATTGAGGATGAGGGAGAGTCACAGTGACAATTTTCAACACTCACTATAGCTCTAAATAGACAGAAAGTACCAAGCGCCCGTGGAGGCCTTCTTCAATAACAGGGTACACTCTCATTGCCAGCACACACACGTGTGTTGGTGCCACATTCCTACAGTTGTAGACTTGGTTTACTGAATGGAAAAGACAGAAAACCAAAAGGAATGTCATTCTTAAAAGATGGCTTAAGAAGCGATCACGTAAACTATAGTTCTGGATCTTTGATGGGTCTGTCATAGGATGATACGATTTAAATTCAATAATATACTGTAAGCACCTACCAGTTTCTTTAAGCATTATGCTAGTACTAACATACTAGGTATAAAAATGAATAACTTGCTTATTATATTTGGCAATGAGGAACTGCAATTAATAACTATAAAATTAGAAAACTGTGCCTAGTTAATTGTCTTGTTCAGATCCAAATGAAAGGAGAACCACCTATGCGAATCAAAAGAATAATTTTGGGGGGGAGGGAGGTGTGAGAAATCAGTACAGCTGCATGGAAGAACACCACATTTGAGATGGGTCTGGATAGTTTGAAGTTTTGCACAGGGCATTGTTAGCACAGGAAGTTAATTCTAAGCAGTGGGTAAAATAGGAGAGAGATATCATGGGGATTAGGAAACAGTCCAGCTTAGCTAGACTAATGTGCAGACTTAGAAGATTCATGGAGGATAATGTTGGAGTAAAATACTGTCATCATAAAGAGGAAGCCTTGAATATCAATCCAAAAAAAAAATCACGTTTTAGTTCTAAAAGTAGAACTAAAGGAAGGCATTAAAAAAGATTGTGTGCAGGAGAATAAGACCCAAATTAGATTTTAGTAAATGTGGATGGTTTTGAGTGGAGAATGGCAGTCAACGAAATCAGATACAACCATCATGGCGTGGAAAGCATGCACACAACATAACCTTGGGTGATAGATTGCGAACTGAAGAAATAGGCAGACATAAAAGCCAAGAGAGAAGCAGTCCGGGTACCTTAGAGAAGATGTTTCTGCCTTTTTAAAGCTGCCTGCCTCAAAAAAAAGTATGACACTATTTACAATATCTGGACAACACATTGTTTTTAGAGGACAGAAGTCTTTTCAGATACACTGACTCTAAGGTGTTAGTAAAACTCGCTGATGGGTCTGATCACCAGGGCAGATAATGGGCTGTACAGCACTGGAGAAGAGCAATGGGCCAAATCTATAAGACAAAAACTAAAACACAGACGGATTAGGGTAAACATAGAATATGAAGATAATTAAAACAACCTTGTGAAAGTTGCACAAAATGGACAAAAGAAAAATAATAAGAGTCATAAAAGGCGATGTGAGGGCAGTGGGAGAAAGCAGAATACTTCAGTGCCATAGAAGGCGCAACACTCATTCAGCATTTGTTGTTGAGCAAATAGTACCTATCAGACCTTGTACTAGGTACTAGGAATAAAGTGGAGGCCAGGGTCTCATAGCTGAGCTTTCATGGAGTTCACAGTCGCTCAAAGAATGTTAGTGGACAGCATGAAGCCTCACAAGGAGTTCAGGAGGATGTGACAAAAAGCCACCAGCACTTACAGGTAAATGAAAAATAAAAGTAATTCTGCACCTAGGGATGGATAGATTTGTAGCAATAGGTGCATTCAGATCACCTGAAAACATTTCTGAGAATGGTAAACAAGACACTCATACCTTTTCTTCTCCTTCATCTCTTTTTTTCTCTCATTCATGTTGCATCTCTCTCTCTCTCTCTCTCTCTCTCTCTCTCTCTCTCTCACACACACACACACACACACAAACACACACACACTTTAATCTGCTTGAAATAGCCCCTAAGGAGGGATACTAATAAGTAAACAAGCACACTCTGCTATGAAATATTGAAAAGCAATATTATCTACATATTTTGGAAAAAACTGATGACAGGGAAAACAAATGAAAGGACAAAAGAAGAGAAGAAATATATCTTCAAAAAGATCGACTACTATCTGGTCTACAAATCTGCAGAAATATTGTACACGTATTTTATATTGCATGGATCATTAATTTCTAAAACATCTACAGCCTTATTTTGTGCAAGAGGACAAAATCATTGACCAGAAAAAAGTGCAGAGTGGAAGGAGTGTGTGTGTGGGGGGGTATCACTGAATTTTAACACTTCATCATATTTGTTTAATATGTCCTTACATTCGTATGACAAAGAAAATAGAGTAATGCCTTGTACAATGAAAAGCTTTTCCAGGGCTCAGAATAAATAGATTTTTTCAATATTACTCTTGTGGAATTAGTAATTTGATTTTGCTTTAACCTTAATAAACACAAAACTTAAGCGGAGGGCACAGCGCATCTATCAAGAAACAATTCAAAGTTGGAGAGATTTCTCACACCACCGAAATGTACATCTCTCCCCCACTCTTAGTCGTAGATTACATCACATAACATCTGCCAGCCCTAAGTTAGAAGGCACAAATTAAGGACACCAATGAATAATTGTGTAGGGTTTTTTTCCCTCTGACCTTATTTCTGATTCTCTTTCAAATATATGGCTGACAGTAGAATGAACAAATTTTTAAAATAATAAAAAATAAATATGTGGCTGAATTATGATCTCCCTCTATCTCCCCACTGGTAACAGCATTCTGTTTGGTTTTATAGCAGGGAAGCAAAATAATGGGAGAAGACAATGAACTATATTCTGGACAGGCCTTGGGTTTCATAGAAAAGTTGATGGGAGACAGGGCAAGTCTGAGCAGTCCCATAAGTAAGGAGCCTCCTCTCATAGGGACTCTTTGTAATGTGTCCATTTCTGGTTTTGATAGCACCAACAGTATCGACTACAGTAACTTAGGAGTGGTGCTCCTAAGCCTATTTAGTGCTTTTCCTGTTGAAGAGAGAGCAAGGAATGAACCTTTAGCTATAATGCAATGTTTTGGGGACATAACTAAACTCTGCTACCACCATTTCTGACATTTCTCCTCTACTTTTTGATTCATGGGGTTTTCTCCTTTGCCTTTCAGCCAACCATTTTTCAATATTCTGACACTAACTCAGGTCATAAAATACACACACATACACACATTCAATTCCTGATTTCTTATCTTCACACATTTCTCAGTCAAATCCTTCAGTTCATTTTTTGTTTAAGTCCAATTAAATCAACTTGTAATCCTCCATTCTGGAGTTCTATGTTCAAAGGAAAATCATCATGTCCCATTTATTGGGGAGGGAGAAAGAGGTTGATTTAAAACAAAACGAAAGAGAGAATTCAAGCCTTTTACAATGATAATCATCCTTTCTTTTCCCAGGTGAGCTAAGACTACAAATCTGAGCACTCATAACAAAAGTACTGAAATATATGTTTGGTGAAAATAATACAGAATACATATTTGGGGAGTCAATCTCTAGTATTAACTTTAAAACAACAACAATAAGAATAAAAATGATGCTCTAAACTATTTTTTCAGTGTTCGAATTATATGAAAATGAACTCAAAAACTTTGTGAATACAACAAAAGAAACAAGTTTCAAATCAGTTCCAGCCAGAGAATTCCTTACTTTCAGCTGCAGGTAAACTAAGGTAGAATCAGGATCCTTCTATTCTCCAAATGATGAGCACGTGCTCACTCTAGAGATGGTATGTTTTTTCTCTTATTAATATTTTAACTGTATCACACTCCCCAGATGTGATTTCACCTTTGTTTCTCCTTTGTGGAGATTCTGGCCACCTCTGGCACTGTAAAGACTAGACATGCTGATTCAATCCCCATCTGGCAGATTAAAGACAAGGCACAGCCAAAAATCTGTTATCACTGAGGAGGCAAACAACACAAGCCACCCAGCTCCAGTGACTGCGACCCTGCAGTGGCCCTGGCTTTGAGTCCCTAGCATTGTCTTTTGCAGGGGTGAGTCCCCAATAGTACAGAGAGCTCTCTGCCCCATGCATATTATAAAGTACAGCAAAGACAGAGACCCCTATAAACTTGTGACCCCCAAAACTACTCAGCCCTCTACACCCAAAATGCCACTATGAGAATTTTCAGTCTTAAAGATTGTGAGCATCCCTCCAAAAGATGTAGCTTAGATATTCTTGATTCTGGACAAGTGGCAGCTACTGCCACAAGTGAGACCAGCAATAAGCACCATTACAAATAAAAATTGGGGGTTTTAAAGGTGAGGCTAATCTTATTTTTTCCCAGCCTTCAAAACACCAAGACTTTCCTCTTTAAAATTTCTTACTCAAATAAGACTAAGCGTATTCCAGATTGTAATGATCTTAAAGAGGGAAGAAAAGAGAAAGAGGGTGTTCATTTCTTATGTCCATTAATTCCAGTGATACCCTAGTAGTTGTAGCGACTCGACTCCATTTCCTCCAGTACTGACAAGGTGGAATGTCTAAAGGCCTCCTCCCCCGCTACTTTATAGTCCTCAAGGCCAGGTTTTTCCATCCCGTTAACCCAAACTACAATGTAGCCACGTGTGACCCCTTAGCTTACATAATCTGACAAACGTCCAGCTGCTCATCACTCTCAGGTTCCCTAACACCACCTTCATCCTATTTATGGTTCCTCTAAAAACTCTGTAAACATCAAAGCCACCTCAAAACAAATCAATGCAACAACCCAAGACTCTGTGGGAGAGCATCGTCCCCTATTATGCCATGGGTCCCACTAAACTCAGAGAACAGCTTCTTTGCCTGCTTTCGCAGAAAGCACGTTTCTCTGAAAGCCAAGCTCCTTGCACCGTGCCCAGTACCTTTCCAAGGCTGTACTGTATATAAATTATTTCCAAGTGTCACTGAGGACCATTTTCTCTGAACATACTAAACTGAAGCTAGCAATAAAACAAGACAGACGCTCCTGCGGAAGAATCTGACATGGGCAAGATTACGCTTGTATATTACCAGGGGACGAAGATAAGAGTTTTAATGAAGAAATGTTTGGGAGCCTCAAGGAAAAGTGCGAAGGAGAGGATCAACACTATTTCAGCTCATTTATCCCCAGATGTTGGGGGAAGGAAGCGTGTGGTAGGAAGACCTCCGGCCAAAGCATAAACAACCTCGGAAATTTTCAGAGAAGGCAAAAGTATCCACAGGATCGCAGGGGACCCTGCCACCGGCGAGTTTCAAACACACTTCAAACATCTTTTCTTCCGCGACCTGGATCTTTGCATGCACCCCATCTCCTTGGCACCCCCATTCCCAGGGCTCCCACCTCCCCTTCCCAGTCCCGCCTGGGTGGCTGTCTCTCATGCAGCGAAGGCAACAAGCGTCCCCCCCGCCCCCAGCCAAGGAAAGGGCAGCCCCGTCTCAGCTTGTGGGGGAAGGAGGTGGAAGCTGAGCGCCCGCTCGCATGCTTAGTGCATCCTACCGCCTGTGGAGCTCGCCTCCTCCAGCTGAGCCGAGATGCTTTCCACCCTCCTCACATTCATCTTTGGGGACGCAGGGTGCAAGAGCGAGACTCGGGAGTCAGCGGGTCCGGACGTCTGTCGCTGGATTTGGCACCAGAGCGCACCGCCGCTTGGTCCTCGGCGTCCGTGGCGCTAGGAGCAGGAGAGTCGGTGGCGGCGGCGGCGGCGGGCAGGGCGCGGAACCGGCTGCAGGTGCGGCGGAGGCCGGCGGGGGGCGCCGGGGGCGCTGCGCGGCGCTGGGCGGCGGGGTGCGCGGGCGGCTGGAGAGCGCTGCGCTGCGCCGCCAGCGGGAGTGGAGTCGTCCTCTCCCCTTGCCCGATCGGGTGCCGCCTCTGCCACCTGCTGCCGAGTCACGAGATGAGGGGTCGTGGGGTACCTCGGCGTGGTACCTCCAATGACAGAGCAGATGGACCCTAAAAGGATCCGAGGCCCCCTTGCAAGAGTTGCCACTCAGTATTCAGCGGGAGCGTCCAGGGTCCCTTTTGTGGCGTGTAGCGCCTGACTCTTGGGAGGGGCTCACAACAGCTCCTTAGCAGAGAAAGCGCTGCTGGATCCCCCGGGGGCTCTGACTCCTACCAGCCCCGGTACGGTGCGGCACAAAGTTAGACCTAGTTTGAAGGACACCAGAAGGGAAGCTCAAGGAGATGTCCTTCTCCAGCATCGGGCAGAGCGCCAGGAGCTCCTAGATGGGAAACTCTCCCAGTTGAAGCTAAACCAGTCATGCGACTTGGCTAGGTGTTGGGAAAAACTGCTTCTAGACACCAGACTGAGCAGGGCAAGGCCGAGGTGAACAACTCCACCGTGGAGAGGGCTCCAGTAGACTGAAACAAGTTGCAGAAGGGAAAGTTTTATCACAATAAAGTTTTCCCCTCCTCCCACCGCCATTCACTACCCAGGGTCATCTGCCTTAAGTAAACCAAGGCCAGGAATAGTAGGGATGGCAAAGACAAACCAATAGACCACTTGTGGCCATGGTTACTATTTGAGAACTGAAAATTAAAATGTAGACTTCTGTGCCTCCAGGAATTAAGTTTATGAAGGCTCTTTTGAGAAGAAAGGTCAAGTTGACCAGTTCTCTTGGCAAACAGAATTAAAATTCCCTCCCACTCTCAGCTGCTGGGTCAATTGGCCCTGACATGGGTGGAAGTAATTTCTAAGTGTTTGTAAAACCATTCACTCCTGTGGCCACCTAGTTATACATACTATCACTAACAAAATCTTGCCCCTTTCTCCAAGTGGGTTTCAGCTGACATCTGCTTACCTATCACTTCACTCGTAATCCCATAAGTGACTCACTTGTTCTTTGGAGCACTTGCAGCATATGTTGTACATTTCCTGTGATACTGCCTGCTCTCCTATTAGTTCAGGTTAAGGGGACAGGTGTTGACATCATCATTGTCTGGATTCAAATCCTAGTTTTACTAATTACCATCATTTGACTTGGTGTAAATTATTGACTCAGCTGTAAAATAGTACCCACTTATTGGTTTTTTTAGTGACGATTTAAAGAAATCATTGGATGTCAAGGTCTTAGGGCAATGCTTGGCACACAATAATCGTGTAAGTATAAGCTACTCTTATATTCGAAGTTGAGAACAATACGGTATTGACACAGTAATTAGCACGATTCCTTGCACATATTGGTTCTAGCTAAAGACTTCATTATTCAACAAATATCAAGTAATTACTAAGTTCAAGGCACAATTATAGGCATTGGGATATTCCAGTGTGCAAAACAAAGCCACCCCTCCCCCTTACTGGCTTGCCTTCTAGAGTACAGGGAAGATTGACCATAAATCAAAGAATCGGTTTGGTCTTCTGGGGAAGGCACTCTTTTATGCAGGGGCTGAGGAAGTACTCATGAAAGCAACACTTAAGCATCATCCTGATGACAGTGAAGGAGCTGTCTACAGATATTTCAAGGGACAAAGAACTTCTGGGAAGAGAGAACAATGAGAGCAGACACAAGGGTGGCATGCTTTGGGAGCAGTAGGAGTATGGCTGCAATATAGGAACATTTATTGAATTGAGTGTAGTTTTAAAGCCAATGTAGTCTCCACACCTCTTAACGGGTCTACTCTCTGTCCATTCTATCAAATTTTACTGTCGAATTCTGAGTCATGTGCCACCCCTCCCTCTCCTGGATGATTCCCTCGCACAATTCCAACTTTCTGGCCAACTGTGTCTTTCTCCAATTCTGCAGCAAGTCTTCTCAGAAACTATTCCCATGACTTTTACTCTGTAAATGATGACTGACACCTGTCCAGTCCTCAATTCTACTGCTTTCTATCCAATGACTTCTAAAGCTACCTCAGTGTAAGGGTTTGGGTCCAGCCGCCTGAAGTGTTCAGTGCCTCTAAGGGCAAATAACAACATGTCTCAGTTATCTCACTCTAAGATAGAAAGCAACAGTTACTACTTCAATTACCTGTTGGGAAAGTTCAAATGAGGCTGCATATAAAAGTGTTTAAAATGGTTCCTGAGAGCCAGCATGGTGGATGGTGTGGTACATGCCTGTAATCCTAGCAGCTAAGGAGGCTGAAGCAGGTGGATCACAAGTTCAAAGCCAGCTTCAACAACTTAGTGAGACCCTGTCTCAAAATAAAACATAAAAAGGGCTCAGTGGTTAAGTGTCCCTGGATTCAATCCTTGCTACCAAAACCAAGAGGTTTCTGGCATGTAGTAAGTAAGTGCTCTGTTTAGAAGAGCCAGTGTCAGCAGAGCTATCTATCTATCATCATCACAATGTATCATGATGAACTCAAAGAAGAAAAGGCACCACAGTGTTCTAAGACAGGTCCACCTAGCTTTCTTTCATGATGTGGAAAGTAATATACAACTCTTTCTCCATTTACAAGACATGCAGAACACTTGGTTGGGCCAAGCCATTTCTCAATATCTTGTCTATTTTGATCTTACTATGCCTTTATCCCTGGACTAGTTATAAAGAAAGCAACAATATCATGTCAAGTGGAAATTGTGCTAGAAAAGTTGGTAATATATTGTTTCCATAATGTTTGTGTGGAATCTGACTACCATGTCATGTTCAGAACTCTTTATATGTGACGTTGCCAAATATTATAAGGAAAGCCATCTTTATTTCTTGCTACTCTTATTGTCATGTCTGATATTGAGGCTGAAGGTGTAAGGTGACTCTACTTTGCTTATTTCATCTTCTTCAGATGTACCAGTCAGAGGATATTTGTGGACCTCAACATGCATGCCAGGCCTTTGCTCTTCCTCTGAAGCTGCAGCAACCATAGTTCCTCTTCCCAGCTCCCCAGGCATCCATACACAAAGATTTTAATTTCCATGACTAACCCTAGATTACACTTTACATAAAATGCATATTGTTCCTTCAAGGGACCTCATAAAAAATTAGATGCAGAAATAGTAAACTCATCATGTGCCAGCCATTAAATCTCAGATTTTATGAACACTATTTCATTTAATCTTTAGTTACAAGGTAAACACTACTATCATCCCTATTTAATGAGTGAAAAAATTAAGGCTTACAGAGGTGAACTGGTTTGTCTATTTTATACCAATAGTGATCAGTATCTCTGGGATTTGAGCCCAGTAGTTTGACTCTAGAGCCCTCATACTTAATTACTACACCGTATTATCACCCTGGCCCAGGATTTAGATGCCCTGGATTCTAACATTTCCCAGATCTATGTTTTCCAGAAAGTCACCAATCATTTCTAAGCTTCAGTTCCTCTTCTGCTGAAAGGGGAATTTTTGTTTCACAAGGTCGTTGTCAGGATAGGGTAATGAAAGTAAAATCAGTGTATAAACCAGGGAATGTTGTCGAAGCATTCAGGATTACTTTTATTATTGCTCTGATCTTTTATTGCCTATTACTTTATGTCTGTTCTGAAAGCCCCTTACATTTTAGCACAATTCTCCTTTGTTCACTAGGACTTAAACGATAATTCTAAAACTTCTCGTATTTAATATTGGTTGAGTACCTATTTGTACCCTGAAAACTCCACATCACTATATCACTAAATACTAAGAAAAATCACTTGATAGAACTATTTTTACCCTGATTTTAAAATTAGACTGAGATTTAGAAAAGTTAAGTGGCCCAAGGTCAGTCAGTTGTGAAGAGGTACAGCTGAAATTAGAACCTACAATTATCTAATGACAAAAACTGAAGCTGTCATGTGCTTCCTGATAGTTCTCAAGCTTTAGCATAGATAAGAATCACATGGACATTTGGTTTAACATTTCGGCTCCAGCCACCATGATAGATTCAAGAAGAGGCCTTAGAATCTAATTTTTCACATTAGTAGACTTTATCTTTTAGAGAAGTTTTAGTTTTTTTAGGCAAACTGAGCAGAAAATACATAGAGTTCCCATGTATCTCCTCTTCATCAACAACCCCCAATTTTTCCCATTAGTAAGGCTTTGCATTCATAGGAAACATTTGCTACAATTGATAATTGATGGGCTAATAACACATAATGCTTTTCTCAAGTCCATAGTTTAGACAGGACTGGTGGGCTTATACATGAAATAGAGGAAAGGCCATGTAAAGATAAATCACCTGTCTGCAAGACAGGACAACACCTGTCTGCAAGACAGGACGACACCCCTCAGCAGAATCATAACCTCCTGTCACTTTGATCTTGGACTTCCAAACTCCAGAACTATAAGAAAATAAATTTCTAGTGTTTAAACTACAGAGCTTGTAATATTTTGTTATGGAAGCCTAAGCCATCTAACATGACCCAACATAGCAATCAGTACTCTGCACTAGAGGTAAGAAAGCATGGTCTGTGGCCCAGCTACCTGTGTCAATTGGCAGCTTATAAGGAATCAGGATATGGGTCCCCCATCAGACCTCCAGGATTGGTATACTCATTTTAACAGGTGGTTCCAGGTATGCAGATGAAAATGTGAGACTCTCTGCTCCACACAACCTGTGTGTTTACCTCTACCCCATGGAGCTCACTGGGCATGAGAGGAGGCTACTGTTGTAATCACAATCAATTCACTGCACTCTACCCTAGTGAGATAAACCTGTGCCCCTCCTGTGTCATCTGCTTAAATGGATAGAACTGTTTGTTGTCTCCCTAAGCTTCAGGCAGCAAACATCTATAACCTTCATCATTTGCCTATACCTGCACATTTCTTAGTGCTTCTCAATCTCAGTATGATATTAATCCGGCAAAATCATCTATTCTGAGGTCCTCAAAATAATGAGGTAAACTTTTTAGGGCAGCAAAGTGAACTCTGATCTTTCTGCAGGATTTTATATTTAGAACCTGAGTTGATCTTTGCATCTCTGAAAAGTAGAAAGGTCAGATTTTATTATCCCCATTTTGTAGATGGAGAAGCTGAAGCCCTTAAAGTTTGTGACTTACTTGAAATTTTCATGAGGCACATGAGATGCAACCAGGTCACAAACCTTCATCATCTGATATCTTTCAGCACTTGGTTCTTGCCAAGTTTATATAAGCTGGAGTACTGCCAAATGAACTGTAATTCTCTAAGCACCAAAATTCAGACTTGGCTTGCAACTTCGTCTTGCAGGATAAGTCCATATTAAAAATGTGAAGTTATTATCTCACTTAGCTGCATGTCCCTGACTTGTGGACTTTAGGAAATCCACTGGCTACATTTTTAATGTGGCAGGAAAGGTGATTAGAGGATTTGCTTTGGAATGGAGAGTTAGTTTAACTAGCCAGGGAGCTGGGCAAAAACTTAAAGTTGATATCACTAATGAAGTTAATGTTGTTACCTAGATTCCATCTCCGGGTTCTGTATTTGAGCCATATGTTCTAATTGGTAGACAGGTTCATTAAATTCCAAATCACTTTATACCTTTTATCCTTTTATTTTCTTTAATTGTTCATTGTGTTGCATACAAGCTAAAAATAGATCTTTGGACAGAATCTGCTGGTTTATTAACAATTTGAATGAAACTGTCCAAAAATGGTTCCACTGTAACTAAATGAATCTGTTTCTAGAATGGTAACTGAAGTCCAACACAGCTGAAAACTATTTTAATCACTTGTTTTCTTTATCTGATACAAAGTTTTTTTTAAAAGGAGAAAACATACATTTCTTTATCTTCAAGTTGTTCAAAGTACTACCTTAAATTGCTTTTAAGAAACTTGTTTTGTATATTTAAGATTTTTCATTAGATTAGCATGTTGGGGAAAATATAGTTTAAAGTATATTTTGGGGTTTGTGGGGTTTTTTGTTGTTGTTTCTTCAGTGCTAAGGATTAGACCTAGGGCCTCTGCCTCCTAAGCAAGTGCTCTACCACGAAACTTACAATTCTTTATAAAACTTAGAATTTCTGTAGGGAACAGAGAATGAATTTCTTCAGATTAAGGTTTAAAAAACTGCCTGATCTGAGCTTGGACAATCCAAAACTATAGCTAACAATCTGTCAGGACTGAATAGTGATACTTCTGCATATGTACTTTTCCAAATAGAGGAAGAACTTGATGTTCGGATTCAGGTGATGGTTAACAACCTATCAATAAATAAACAAAACAGAGGAAAAAGAAGACTGAGACCTTTAACATCTCAATGTCATTGGCTTTTTAAAGTACATAATCTTTCAGATGAATGATATTAACAGATGGTATCACACAATGGAAAACTATATTGGGATGGTGAATGCTTATAAAACTTTTGTATATAGGAGAATCTGAGGAAATGCAATGAAAGTTACTGTTCTACTCAGATGCAGGCTTGGTTGATAGTGAGAATTCAAAGATGGTGGTGGAAGGGGTAGAGACAAAGAAAAGATCATACTGTGCGTGGACTATTGGGTAACAAAATTGCCACAATGACCATCATTTATACTTTATTTCATTTATCAATTTTTGGTAAGTATCTAAGTTTAGGCATAGTAATTAGAACAGCTATCAAAATATTCTCTTCCGCTCATTGATAAATTAGCACAGTTTAGTAAAACACAATAAATTATTATGAAAGAGCTTTTCATTTCCCCCTAGGAATATAAAAGCCATCTGAATAAAACAGCATGGCTGTATATGTAGCCATAGAGCATACTAGGAAAGTGTTGGTAATAGATTAACTTTCACAGTGTCAACTCAAACATTCTCAGTAGCTGAAATCCAGGACAATGAAGTGACTCAGAGGAATCTACTGGTGGAAAATCTTGATTGCTTCATCTATAGCAGGAGCTATACCATAGCAGTGAAATCCCAAAAATCTTTAGTCATCCATTCAACACGAGCCAAGGCAGTAACTAAGCAAGGAGAACATGATGGAGTAGAAAGAAGGCCTGCCTTCAAGGAGTCAGCAGTTTAGCACCAATCCCCACTAGTAAGAAAGGGCAGTGGGAAGAATGAATGCTTGCATAGCACTCACTGAACACCTGTAGGGGTTCACTTATCTAACCCTCATGGCCCCATAAGAGGGTCTGTCAGGTTTTTTCTTTTTTTCCTGCCATGACAGAAACCACCCCTACATTTAGTGGCTTAACATAACAATCATTTATTTAGCTCACAATTTTGTGGTCTGCCAATTTAGGCTGTGCTCAGCTGGGCTCACTCATGCATCTGTAGTCAGCTGGCAATGATACAGTCATCTCACATGTTCTGCAGGTGGTTTGAGTAATGAGGACAACCAGACCATGTCTCCCTCATCAACCATCAAACCGGACTGTTCTTCATTTGATGATGGCTGCAGAGTTCTTATGAGCAGCAAGAGAGAGTGGGTATCTAGGAAAACACTTTAAAGTCTCTATTTAGGATGCATTTCCTGCTGCCCCATTGGCCAGAACAAGCCACAAGCCAGTTCAGACTCCATGGAAGAAGAAAGAGCCTAATTAATGGTGGAAATTATGAAGTTATAGTGCAAAAGAGTATGCCATGGTCCAATGTTTTGTGTTGCACCAAAATTCATGAATTTTGAATGAGATTAGATCCTTTATGTAAGAGACTTCTGAGAACTAGCTTCAGACTTCAGAGAACTAGCTCATCCCTTCAGCTATGTGAGGACAAAGTGAGAGACACTATGAACTACAGAATGGGTCCTCACCACACACCAAATACACCACCACCTCGATCTTGGACTTCTCAAGCCTCCAAAATGGTGAAAAATAAATTTCTGTTTTGCATAAGCCACGAAGTTCATCGTATTTTATTATAGCGGCTCAAATAGACTAAGAAAGATAAAGAGAACAATCTGTGGCCTTTTATTCAATGTACTCTATAGAGGTACTATTAATATCTCTGTGAGGCACAGAGAGGTTAAAAGACTGTCCCCAAACTATTGAGCTAGTAAGTGATAGAGCCAAGATTCAAACCAGACCATCTGGCTCCATAGCCAATAAGCTTATCCACTACACTACATTACAGATGTCACAAAGGGCTGATTAATGTGCCGTGGAAAAACTTAGGAAGGGACCCTAACATAATCCTGGGAATTAGGGAATCTTTTATAGATGAAATAATGTCAAAGCCAAATCCTAGTGGATAAGGATGAATCACCCTCCTAGACAGGAGGTCAAGCCAGGAACATTGCTTGTAAAAGAGACCAGATAGGCCAATACTGGAGATAAGAAAGTATATGGTGCATTCAGAGAGCAGCTAGTCATTCCTTGGGTTGAAGCCTCGAAAGCTAAGTTTTCTGATAGGTAGACTTTGGCCAGACATGGAAGCTGTAGGGTTAGGCTTTGATATGAGAAATTAGCAGTCTGTTGAAAGGTTTCAGTCCAGGGAATAATAGGTGAATATGCAGGCTTTATCGTCTCCACTCTGGTAGCCATGCAAAGAAAGGAGTACAATCAGGCAGTCCCAAAAGGGACTATCATTCACAAGGGTCTTGAGGTGACCAAATGATATCAATGGCTTGAGCTAAGGCAGAGGTGGTAAAGATGAACACACATACACATGCAGGAAAGATTTTTAGAGGGCGTGATGACTAGTAACTATGATGATGGATCAAGAAGATGACCAGGTTTTGGTTCATATGCTGCTTGAATGGTGGTGCCATTCTCTGAACCAGGATGTTCACTGGAGTAAGGCATTTCAGAGAAGGGAATGGTGTATTTTCATTTGCACATAGAAACAAATATATCCAACCATGAGGTGGAAACAGGCCTAAGAGAGATTGGGTTGGAGAAAAAGATAAGAAAAATCACCAGTATATGGGAAATACTGTTCAGGGAGGCTATCTGGAATAATAGCAATGATATATTGCATTAATCAGTCATTTGTTCTGCGCTGGGAATGATTTTTAAATACGTTACACTATTTAACTAATGAATTTTCACGACACTCCTGTGAGGTAAAACTGTTGTTAGACTCATTTCACAGATAAGAAAATTAAGGCACACAGCTACAAGCAGTAGATCCAGCATTCAAACGTGGGCAATCCAGCTCCACAGCTCATGCTGTGAATCGTGGAGCCGCACTGCTCCTCTGGATCTAATGAGGGAAGATTCAAGTGCAGGAGTCTGTGCCATACAAACACCCTGGTGTTGACATGGTAAACAAGGCCCAGAAACCCAATCTTGAAAAACATAGGCTCATGATAAATGTGTGGTGGTATCATTGTGAGATAACTGGGGAAAAAAAATGCCTTGATTATTATGCAAAATCATAAGAGGCACATTATTGAAGGTAGTATGAATTATAACAACTGATTACATACTAAGCTGACAATGTCCCAAATAATCATAGGTGTGGAGGGTGCACTTTGCAAACCAACACACCCCACCAATCACTCATATAGAAGATAATCAGCTTAGCTCGCTTCACTGAGGAACCAGGACTGGATACAGGATTGGATGTTCAAATGAATTTTATCAGGATTCCGGCTAGCCCTGTGCCATGGAAACCAAGAAAAGAGGACTTTACAGAGAGGCAGAGGCTGCAGAAACAAGAGGTAACAAGATGTCAAGTACCATGATTACTGAAATAACATTGATTATAGTTAGGAGCCAAGAGATCACAAATATCTTCCAAGGATTAACAAGAAATTCTGTTCACCTGTGTAGTATTGCTTTTTGGAAACTAACACCATTTTATTTTGCAGCTATAGTAGTGCATCACTGGTATTTCCAGATATAAAAACAGCTGCCACTTTTGAGCATCTATCATATGCTAAGTTCTGTAATTGGCACTTTTTATTACTCTAACATGTATCAGGTGGCAGATTTCCTTTCTATTTGACAAGTGAAGATATCAGGTTTATGGCAGTTATCTGAGATCACAAGTCTGATCCTTGACAAAGCCAAAATGCAGAGTCAGAACTCACCAGGTTTGCAGTCTTTGTTGATGTTACTTTTCACTCTTCCTAGCAGAATCCCTTTACATTCCTCTGACAAAAGTGAATGTCATCAATTGTGTCTGCTGATTCAAGGATATGATTTTAGTCAGTGGTTCCAATTGTGCCTTCACAGTTCTGAAGAGAATTTTTAAAAAAAAGAAATAAAATTATCCAAATTATATTATGTGCATGTATGAATATGTCATAATTACTCACACTATTATATGTGATTACAATGCACCAATAAAAATAAGCAAATTTTGATAAAGTCTTTAAAAAAAGAAATTGAATCCTTCTCTGGCCTTGCTTGTAGAAATGTCTTAGTAAGTAATAAAGGGGTCAGAAACTGAAGACAGTGTCTTATGGTTTGGATAGGAGGTATCACCCATAAGTTCATGTGTCAGGCAATGCAAGAAGGCTTAGAGGTGAAATGACTGGATTATGAGAGCCTTAACCCAATCAGTGGGAGGTGACTATAGCTGGTAAGGTGTGGCTTGGAGGAGATGGGTTACCGGGGGTGGGCCTTTGAGGTATATATTTTGTCTTTGTTGAGCAGTGCACTCTCTCTGCTTCCAGGTACCATGTTCCCAGATGCTTTCGTCCTCCATACTCTTCTTCCATGATGTTCTGCCTCATCTCAGACCCTGGGGAATGGAGTCAGCCATTGATGGACTGAGAGCTCTGAGATCCCAGATAAACTTTTCCTCCCCTAATATGGTTCTTGTCGGATCTTTTGGTTACAGAATTGAAAAAGCTGATTAAAACACCATATAAGGAGAAAGAAAAGGTGCTCGTGTTATTGTCCCCTTTTCTGGAAAAAGGAGGGCTGGATGGAAGGTGGGCAATATCTCCTGCCTACGGCTCCCATGCCGGGCTGAAAGCTTGACAGCAGCAATGTACAATGAGATCAGTTCTTCCATCCAAATCCAGTCTCCCACAGAGGACTACTTGGGGGAGTCATTTACCTAGCTGAACAAGAGACTGAGACACCCCTCCAGAAAAGCGTCCTGAAGTGGATGGTGACATTGGAGTCTGGAGCTTTCTTTGACCTCAAGATTCCTTTCATCAGACCTCACAGCCTTATTTATTTCTTTTTTCTTTTTTTTTAATTGATTTTATGTTTTTGAATACATGACAGCGGAATGTATTACAATTCTTATTACACATATAGAGCATTATATGTGTATAATATCTTATTACACATTTTCATATCTTTATAGACATATAAAAGTATGTTCAACATACATATAAAGTATGTTCACGCCAATTCATGTCTTTATACGTGTACTTTTTTTTTTAATATATAGTTCCCATACCTTTCAGTTTGGGCATTTTGATAACATTTCAATAATGGGAAAATAAGGGGTAACCCATAGCCTAGAACATCTCTTCTTGAATAATCAGGTTTCTTATAATACGCAGACATTTCTATGCTATGTTTGGAAAGAAAGAATGGGTTTACTTATAGAATTGAGAGGTAAAATTAACTACTCGCATTTACTGAACGTTTACACGGCAGACACTTTAAAACACATGTGCCCATACAAACATACATGCATTATCTAATTTAATACTTATATGATGAAGGTGCCCTCAAGTTCTCCCTTTACCAAAGAAAAGACTAAGGCAAAGAAAGGAAATACCTTAGTAATGCAACTAGCTCCACTAGGCAGGAAGTTAAATGGTGCTACTAGATAAATGAATAAATAAAATTAAGTGCCAATAAGAAAAGCCCAAAACCATATCAAGGTAAGAATAATTAATGTGTGAAAGCAGAAGACTGTTGAACCTGAAAACAAATCTGCACAGGAAGAAAAAAAAAAAGCTGAGCCAACAGAGAACCAGCACAGGTTTTAGTTAGCAACTTACATTTATACGATTTTGAGCTGATGCTTAATTTCTTTTATTAGCTAGCTTTTTCATCCTTAAGATGAGGAAAAGAAGCTTTCTCCAAGGTGAAGTAAGTATGATGGAGAATCCGAAAGCCCTCAATAATTCAAATATTACTGTATGTGAGATCTTAGAGCAATTCAGTATGATACATCTGCCCAATGAATTGAAGTAGGTGTTATCAAAAAAAATAATAAAAATCAGTAATACTGGGTAAGCATGAGAACATTATTTTTTTATTAATTGAAATCTAGTCAATTAAAAGAGAATAAAATTATAGCATTTGCAGGTAAATGGATGGAGTTGGAGAATATCATGCTAAGTGAAATAAGATAATCCTAAAACAGGGGCAGAATGTTTTCTCTGATATGTGGATGCTAATCCATATTGGGGGAGTGGCATGGGATTAGTGGAGGAACTTTGGATGGGGCAAAGGGCAAAGGTCATGGGGGTAGAAAAAACAGTGGAATGGGACGGACATTATTACCCTAAGTACATGTATAATTGCACGAATGGTGTGACTCTACTTCATGTACAACCAGAGAAGTGAAAAATTCTGCCCAATTTGTGTACAAGTGAATCAAAGAGCTTTCTATTGTCATGAATAACTGATTAGAGCTAATAAAAAATAAATAAAAAATGAAAAAATCTAGCCAATGGGACATCATCTTGGATTGATAATTAAGTGAAACACAATCATTCAAGTCAGCTATCCATATCTGTGAGTTCTGCATCTTTAGGTTCCACCAACAATGGACTAACAATATTTTTAGAACTTGCACCTGTACTGAACATTTGGAGATATTTTTCCTTGTTGTTTTCTCCTAAAAAATACAACTGTTTACATAGCATTTACATTCTATGAGGTAAAATAAGAAACCCAGAGATGATTTAAAGTATGCAGGAGGATTTGCATAGGTTTATGTACAAATGCAAAACCATTTTATATTGAGGCCTTGAACATCTGCAAGTTGGGGTATCTTTGGGGGGTCTTGGAACCAATCTCTAGAGGAAACTGAGGGCAGATTGTATTGCTTTTTGGAACCAATCTGAATGGAATGTTTTAGAATATTACAAATGACTGCAAATAATGCAAGGGATTGATAGGGAACAGTGATACATAAAATCATACTAGAGATAATAACAGTCAGCATTCTACCAATAAAGTGGTTAACAAATACCAAGTTCCTAAGGAACTTGCCCAGTCTCGAGGAGAAGATGAACCCTTCCCTCCATCCATTTCTTCTGCTTTCAAGGTGCCATTGTACCTTTCCTATGCAGAGTTTACTATAAATTGTAAACAGTTATCTTTTGTGCATGTAATTATTTAATGACCCTCTCTCTCTCTCTCTCTCTCTCTCTCTCTCTCTCTCTCTCTCTCTCTCTCTCTCATGCACATGCAACCCAATGTCTAGGAAGGCTGGAATCTGGAATCACATTTGGGTTTTTTTCACAAATATTATCCAATGCTAGCCTCAGTGCCTAGGAAAAAACAGGCACTTGATAAAAATCCAGGTTGACATTTGTGTACACCTCAAGGCACAATGCATAGACAAGAACATTCCACTATTTTCATACAGTGCAAGTAAAGCATGTTGGCCTGCAGCATTACTGATTCTGACTTCAATAAGGCAGGACAGGGCAGATTTTGGAGTGCTGACCTGGAGATATGCAGGAAAGGGAAAGAAGCATTAACAAAGATGTTCAAACCCCAGAGACCCCTCATGAAGGATAATCAGTTTAAGCCCAGGTGCCTCGCCAGAACATTCCACTGAGTGTCAAGCCTCCTTTCAGTCTTCCCATTACCTTGGGGAACACTGTAGACGTCATGAGAATCTGGACATCTAATGGCACATCTACTGGTGGCTGTGCTCTCTCCTGAGGTTGATTCCCAGTTGGCAGGCAAAGGTTTAGATGCTAATAGTGAAGTTCCCATTCACACACTACCCAGATAGATAAATAGCACAGATACTGGGCAACACTCCTCAGGTGAGAACTGCACTCCAATCTGGCCTGGATCTCACTAGCCTGTCCTCTCACTTCCCTGATCCAGGCTGGTAGACAGCATTCCCTTCTGACCACTTTCCAGTTACCTCCTAGTTCAAATGCTCCCCCAGAACCCCTTCCACCTGTTCCTACCAAGGTTGTATGTTATCTTCCCCCCTCTTACTATCTTTATGCTTCTAATGTGGAAATTTGAAGAATAATAAGGAAGGTTAGCATCACACATGGCCCAAATTATCAGCAGCAGCTGGGAAATCTGATCCATGTTCCTCAAGGAAAGAAAGATCTTGTCTTTCTAAGTACAACCATACCATCGTCGTTCTCTGGAATTTTACCATAATGACAATCTTTGCACTATCTATTGAGGTAACTCAGCACTTCCAGACTCACTGCAATTAACCAAGTGGCTCTTCATGCCACTCCAAAGGAAAGGAAGCCAATTTTGACGTGCTTCCCTGTTTCTATCCACCTCTCAGATGGAGGAATAATTACTAGAACTATCCCTGAAGGGTATCAAAGGGCCAGACCGCCTCAGGATTGAAGGGAAATAATAAGGTATTCTTCATAGGCAGCTTGTCTCAGGAATACCTGGCAACAGAGAGAAAGAGAACGGCGAATGATCAGAATCTGATTTACCAGATCTTACTACTTACCAAGGGTAGGTAAGGGTAGTTTGTACAGAGAGGGCATCTCACCAAGTGAGAACCTCCCTCAGCTTCCTGTTTGCCTGGAATTACATATCAACTCATTCTCAAGATTCCTCCTAGTTTGTCAAGTGCTCACTCATGTCCCAGGAGACACTCATGTGGCCTTCAGCACCCACCTGGGGGACCGGAGCTCATGTTCTGTTCTCCAAGCCACAAGCTTGCCCAACCTACCTTGTCTCCTTTCTTCACTGCTTCTGTGCTGAGGTTCAGGGTACCTTGTGGATCAGTTATCTGAATTAGGACAAAACTTTAAAGCCTCGGAAAAACACTACCAAAAAACAAACAGGATGAATGGATAAAATTGAGAGCTCAACACTAATTAGAACTTCAAAGTGGAAACATGAAACCTTTGTAAGATGTTTTAGTTCTGGCTCATATTACAACAAGCCTATCTCATTGTTTGCACGCATGAATGTGTGTGTGTGTGTGTGTGTGTGTGTGTCAAGTATTGAAGCAATTGCTTTCATTAACATTCGTTTGCTCTGTGTCTAGTATATTTTCTCTTAATTTAACTCACACACTGTTTTTCTTTCTAGAAGCATATTTATTTGTAATTAAGAAATTATAATAAGAAATGTTACAGTTCAGCAAATAAGACTGTAAAGTCGTAGAAAAGCAAATAGGAAGAAAGAACTTAGACATTAGCCCTGGAGGGCTTCTCTCTTGCCTTATGTCACTTCTCATCCATTTAACAAGAGCTTTCCCTGGATGCTTGTTAGGAACACAAGGGTGGGCTCCACTGTGATGATATTCCTAGTTTCCTTGTATGTGATTATCAGTCAATGAATAGCAAAAACCAAAGACTTCTTTCAGAACATTGCCTCAAACAAAAATGGCCAACTGAGGAGTCCAAAGTACTCCCTCCTGCCACAGATGACCAGAAAGACAGGAGGCATATAGGGAAACTCTGTGGGTATGTCAAAGATTCCCTTTAGGTCCTTGGTTCCCATCAGAACAGTCTAGAGCTAAATTCTCCCTCTTATATGTCAAGGAACGCAACTCTCTAAGCATTTTGGTTAGCAGTCTCTCCACCCACCATGCAGACTCTTTTGCTGGGATATGTTTAGATGTTGGAGAGAATCACATGGTTTGTCTCTAGAAATCTTTCCCAGCTACTTCTGGTTATTTTAAATCTTTCCAGAGGCAGACACTGCAGAAAACTTTCAGAGAGTTGTCTGCCCTGAGTGGTTCCTCCCACTCTTCACCTTTCCCGTCATGAAGATGAAAGAAGGCAAAGGAAGCTGAGCACCACAGCCGCCAAGTCCCAGCAAGAAAGCCCACACTCCTTCAGCGGATGATGTCATCAGGCGCTTGTAGCCAGCCTGAGGGGAGGAGAGCCGAGAAGCCACCAGCATCCTGAGGTCTTGGAGTGGGCTTGAGATATTCGCAGGCAGCACGGAGCTTCTCAGTGCTGCTACAAAAGTTGTGTGTGGGTGGCGGAGTGGTACCCGAGTTCCTTCCAACACCAGCCTACATCCCAGAAGAGGGATCAAAGTAACAGCATTGCCCAGAGAGCGGATGCTGAGGAGTGTGACTCCTCCTGCCCCCTGGCACTCTGCATTAATCAAGTCCTCAGTAAATAGTGCCTAAAAACCAAGGCTTTCCAATAATCTAAGTAGCTTATTCTTTTGTCACTTTATGCTTTGTGTAAAAAATGGAATCAATGAGTCTTATCCTTTTACAAAGTCTCAGAGACCATCCACTTCAATGACCTCAATTGATAGTCAAAGTACCAAGGTTACAAAGTCTGAGCAGGTTGACCAAGACCACCCCACTAATTCCAGATGTGGCTTGTGGGAATGTGACATTCTTTGCCTCCTCCAGTTCCATGTCCTTGTGCATGTCTCATTCCAGCTCACTGTCCTTCCTTCTAACCTCAGGACCCTCCACACCATTCCCTTTGCCAGCAAAATTCTGCCTCCCTCCCCTAAATTGTTCCTTCCCACTCTTCAAGTTTTGTCACAAATATCCCTCCCTCAAAAAATTCTGGACAGCCCAGACCTAAATTCACATCCTCTAGCTTCCCATTTCTTTCTCTGTCAAAGTCCCATGCTCCTTTCCTTCCTGAAATTTAGCACAAATTTTAGATACATACTTTGTGTGCATTTGCTTATATGATCATCTCCCTCCATGCATGCACAGAACCATAGTATCCCGGAGAAGGTGCCATATTTGGTGTTTCACCAATATATAACTAGTGTCAGGTTCAGTGCCAAGCAAAAATTAGCTGCTCAATAAAGACTGGTTGGATAAAAGGACGAATGATTCTTTTGTTTCTAGAGTCATCCTTTCTGCTCCACAACAATGCAAAGTTGTCAATACAAAGATCTCTGGTCAGCTGATTCTTCTGAATCATTTTGTCCTTATACAGGGCATAGGTTAGCCTGGAGATCCCATTTCTCAATGCAACAACTGATCTTTAAGAAGTGAGTGAGAGATGAAAGACATTGGAGAATCAAAACGCCTTTGCATCTCTTCTGTCACCTTGGGATGAGGCTTCCTCCAAGGAGGAAAAACAAGGAGCCAAAGCACTAGAAGAATTTAAATGAACATTTGGATGCACACTCCAGAAATGAGCAGCCAACAGAACTTGAATCAGCAAATATGACAAGTTTATAGTTTAGATCATACCTCAAAATGACGTAATGATCCATTTTTGGTATATCAAATGAGGAAAATTAAATTTGTCTATACCCAATAGTTTCTATTCTTTTATATATTACCTACTGGCTCATTTATCCGGGAAGCCCTTCAAGGACCCCCTTCTGTTTTCAAGACAAAGGTTACCCTTCTCTGAAGGATGCGCATGGCCTTTTATGATCTATCTTTTGCCTTTTCCTTTGGAGTCAAGTCTAACTCTCACTCATATGTCCTAAGTTCTAAACATACAGAAATACAGTGGTTCTCTCTAACCATTATCTCCCACAATAATCAAGTCCTCAAATGTGTCATCTATTTGTCAGGAAGACCCTCAATTTCACCTTGGCCACTTGTTTGATTTAGTGCTATATCAGTTTGCATGACTACCATAACACATTACCACAAACTAGTGGCCTAAACCAACACAATGTCTGACCTTACTGTCTGGGGGTCCAGCATTTGAAATGGGTTTCACTGGATGAAAATAAACATGTTGCCAAAGCTGTGCTCCTTTCCGAAGGTGCCAGGGCAGAATTGGCTGCCTGGTCTTTTCTAGTTTTTGGAGGCTGCTCACAGTTCTTGGCTTGTGGCTCCTTCTACCCTCAAGGCCAACAGTAGCCAGGGGAATGTTTCTGATACTATATTTCTCTGACTCTTCTCCCTCGCAGGAACACATTGAAGGCTCCTTGTGATTACCCTGGGCCTGCCAGATAATCCAGCAGAATTTCCCTATTTTAATGCCCAGCTGATTGACTACCTTGATTTAATCTGCAAATTTAGTTCCCTTTTGCAGCAATGTCAAATACTTCCAGGTCATAGGGATTATGACATGTACCCACTCAGGAAACCAGTACTCTGCCCACCAGGAATTCCAAGTATACCTGACTTTCCATATCTTGGGTTCCACTTCCTTTATAAGAGTTGAGTCTTTCTCGACTTATCTCTCAACTTCAATGTATTTTAATACAGTAGGTTTATTATTTGCAATTAATATTGCTGATTTATATGCACATTTTTTTCATGAGACTATTTTAACTTTGGATCCTAAATAAAAATGGAGCTCTTTAGTGAGTTGGGGACTCTGTTATGTACATTTGATTTTTATTACAGTCTGAAATGGAAATCACCACTATTAAATAGTTGGGAAGACTAAATGTTATAGAAGCTAAGCTCTCCACCTAAAGTTGTGCACCTTTTGCAAGGCAGAGCTGATATTTGAACTCATGTCTGTCTTGTTCCCACAACAGTAAATTTACTGCTAAACTATACTGTCTCAGCTTGAGTTTCCCTAGAACCCACCCCAATGGCCCAACACACAATAGACTTTCATTAAATATTCATTGAATTTTGCTCATTAAGTAATCTCTTTTCTTTGTTGCTATCTTACTTTCCATCTTGACGACAAAATTAATCTCTTCATTCCGTTTCACTTTATTCTGCTCTTCATCTCAAAGACAGAACTATTATCAAAACGGAATGTCTCTTCTCAACTGTCAAAATGACTACACATTGTTTTTAATACTTTAACTGACACAGATTATCATTGTCTAATAATTAAACTACATCTTTCTTCAAAGTCATTGATCTGAAGCTCCTTGAAGACAAACCTTGAAATCAGTAGCTTCTGATCCCAAGATCTCAAAAGATCCGGAGTAGAATTCAAGTATCCATTTGTGTGAAAGTCTGTCACATCAGACTCTGCTGATCCACTGGGTTTGCATATCTGAGCTTTAAGTGATATTGATTAATATTCTTAGTCTACATAACCATATTGTGTGGTTTCTCATCAACAATTCCCCTCCATATCATGAAATTCAAGAATGCTTCATAACAAGTAAATCAAGCAAAATAACAATTGATAGCTTCCAATATTGTAGTGTGGAGGTACAGGAAGGAATTCAGCTGTGATGAAAAACACTCTTGCAGTTTGTCCTGAGAATTTGTGTGGTTTACTCCAAGGCCTGTCTTTGTGGTAATGGAATGCTCTGTTACTTGTTCATTCAAAATAGTAGAACAAGCAATCAAATGAATCATTATTCCACTGGCCACTGTGGCCTATAGTTTCATTTGGGGGTTCACATAGAACCATTTGTCACTCTTACTAAAGACTGTTTGGACAGGAAAACAAATCTATTTGCCACCACACAGGCACACAGGCTGGCCCCTATGCCTTCTCAGCTGGAACAAAAAGAAAAATAACTTTATTCTATCCTAGTGAAACCCATTTCGAACCTCTAAACACCAAACTGTAAGGGAATACATTCATGTCAGTTTAAGCTACTAGTTTGCAGTAACGTGTTTTAGCAACCCTAGAAGACTGACATAGAACTAAACTGAACATTTAGTAAAATATTTAGTGCATGTATATCATCATATTTTAAGCAAATTAAGAGGCAAAAACTTTCTTTTTTTCTCTTTCTTCTCTCTCTCTCTCTCTTTTTTTTTTGTTGGTTGAGATAATAACTCTTATCTGCAATGGACATTTTGGTACAAACATCTGTGATATGCTGCAAGCCAGGTAGAAACTTTCCTCCCTCCACACACACACCAAGTCCAGGAAAACATTCTTTCCCTTTTCGTGTACTTTGGACCTAGAAGTAACACAGGCTTCCACTGCAGAGGTAGAGAAAAAGCAAGCGCAGCAAAGCACTGTCCTTAACCCTTCCCTTCAGGATGAATGTATGTCCCATCTCCTAATGTTTCACTGGCCAAAGCAAGTCACATCATTATGAGGCAGAGTGGACCTGAGCAGAGGGAGGGACTCCAAGAAAAAAGAGGAGCTCTAGAAAAGTCTCAAAAGCCAGAGCAAGATTTTTTTCAGGATGGGGAAAAGATGGTTGGGTAAGGACTTAAACACGGAATAGCAAGGATGAGGATGATAATAACAAGAGATGTCACTAAAGGCAGTAACCTGAGGACACATAAAACTCTTCATAAACCCTACTAAGGAGTTTGAATTTTATATGCAAGTTAATGAAAAAGCAGTTAGGAATTTAAATAGGAAAGTGGAATGATCCAATTTGTGTTTCAGAGTGGGAACTCTGGCGACAGCATGGGAACCACTTTGTTCCCCATGAGTTACGAGAAGAATGAGCAGGTGGAGATTCCCAAGAAGCAGATGCATGCACAGGAGTGGAGGGAGCTGTTGACAGGCAGAGCCTGCCCCAGGAGAGGTCAGCACTGTCACATGCCACAGGGACTTCAATAAGGTAAGGACTGAAGTGTTTCCACTGGATTTGGGACAAGGCCATTTAGTATCCTTGGAAGACCATTTTGATAAGTAGCAAGAACAAAACCAGTTTTCAACTGAGGAGAAGATGAAGAGAAAGAAGAGACAGAACATATAACTTCCAAGATTCTTGGCTGTGCTGGCAGGGAAGGAAGGAACTATAACTGGAAATAGATACGGAGTCCAAAAAGTTTTGCTTTTTTAAAATGAAGGTATCTTGAGCATTTCAAATGTTGATGAGAAGAAACCATAAAGAATCAGAAGTTAATGATATGGCAGAGAGAAGGAATAACCCCTATAATTATTTTCTTAAAGGGGCAGACCAAGGAGCTATCAGCTGGAGAGCTCTGTCTTAGGAAAAGGAAGGAGGCATGTGAGAAGCTGGTGATTGTCAGTACAATGCATTGTGGCAGCAAGAATTGAAGGGGATTTCTATGTGAGGGATTTAAATAGGAAAGTGGAATGAGATCTGGGAAGTAGGAGTGAGATCTCCTATTGACTCTGAGTATGGCAGGAGAGCAGGAATGGCGAATGGTGAGAAAGAAGTTTCCAGTACTTTGTAGAAAGTTTAAATGACCATATACCTCTTTGGACAGAGAGCCAGAATTGGGAAATACATGAAGAACACCAAGCAGAGTTGAGTGCTCTGTTGGTCTGGAGACTCCAGTCAGCCCCAGAGTGTTGACCAGGGTCCTGACCAGCTGCTGGGCTCTTGGCCTCCCTCTCCATGGTGACTCAAGCCTTTCCTCAGGGTTTTGCTTCAGTGTGAAGGGCATCAGGCTCCTCCTGCTCTGACCCTGCATTAACTCTAGAATATTAAGTAACCAAGTGGTGCTGTGGAATGAAAGAAATTAGCAGCCCCAGGAGGAAGGAAGGGAATCAAGCCCAGGGAGCTGTGAACACTGAGCCTTCCTTGCTGCACTTCATCACCCTACATCCTTTAGAGACAATGCCTTGATGCTCAATCGATTTTCCTATCTCTATTTCCTAGAGCATTTATTGAAATTCTTACTTCCTACGAATTCAATAAAACAACCCAAATTTTCACATATCCCACATTTTAGAGGATATTGCATTCATTTACTCATTTTCCAACAATAACTTTGGAATGCCTTCACATGCCAAGTACTCACCTTGACAGGATGGATCAAGTACCTGACTCTCAGTCAGGTTAAACAAATCTAATTATCTTAAAGTATCCTATCCCTCAGAAAAATTATGTATAATGTGACTCTAAAACCCAATGCAAAAAGAAAACAAAAAATTAATAGATTAGATATGCCCAGCATCCTTATTAAATGGATTCACCACAGGTTCCTTTAAATCAGCTCCCTTGGGACATTTGAAATTTAATTTGATTTAAAGACCCTAAGTATATCCACAACCCCTTAGGAAGATATTCATTACTTGAGTGAGTGAGAGGCATTTGTTCCTGCCAAGCCACCTCTATGATCTAAACGTATTGTTCTGCATTTGTTATAATCCACTTCTCTTGTTGCCCTTCCTTCAAACACAATGGTGAATGTAAAGGGAAACTGTGTGGGTGCTTAATCAGCAAGCATCCCCACATTGGTAAACTCTCCTGTTGATGCATTTTATTTAATGCTTAAATGGAATCTGGGGAATAATATTGACCATGAAGCTTCAGTGATTCCTTTGGGGGAACAAACAATAATTAAGTGCCTACCTGGATCAATGTACTGGTAATAAACACATCGGTCGACTCACCAGCTCACTTGCAGTGAAATCTCCTCGAAGTGAATGGGATGCAGCTCTGGGTTAGGGTCTGAGTACTAAGGCAGGCCAGCATTTACCTCTGAGAGTACAATAGTCTATTTCTAAGGAACTTCTAGAATATTCTGAGATTGAATTAAACTAAAGTAGCCAAAGTAACAATGTCTCAAAGGTACATTTGTGCACCTTTTCAATGATTACTGTCAACTATTAAAAGCTTGAAACATACTTTGAATATTATTACACTTCTCATGAATGAAGAGACATTTACATCTAGAGATCAAGTATCACAAGATGGCTACAAAACAATTTGAATTGGGAAGTACTGGGAGATATGAAGAGAAACACAAAGTGGGGGGGGGGATAAAGGTGGCAGTAGTAATTGCCTTCTTTGAAAAGAGACAAATCAAGAGAGCTTCTGTTTTAAGAATTTTTATACAGGGGAGGATTTCCATGACAACTGAGTACTTAGTTATTCTAATTGCAGGAGAAACAAAGCATCTAAAAAGTGAGAAAATATGTTCCAGGCTCACAGAATAAATCCTAGCTAAACTAGGAGCATTGATGTTTCATTAAAAGCAGTGAAATTCACCACCAGACTTTTTATTTTAACTCAATATAAAAATAAGTGACAATATTTCTTGAGATTCTCTAGATCATTTCACATGAGGTATTGGATCTTAAAATTAACTGGAAGTACATGAAACTCTACACAACTTTAACCTTTGAATCATGACTTTAATTGAAGATTAAATTGATTGAAGAAAATAAGGTCCCCAAACTGAATCTGATGGGAATGTGATAAAACTATCCACTTTAAATTTAATGCAAATGGAATGATCCAATTTATCAGAATAGTAACCACTTACTTATATGCACAAAAGACACTATAAACAAAAATGCTATTTCAGTGTATTCTAAGATTTATTTGAGAAATATCATGTATTGGCTAATGTAATTTGAGGAACAGGAAACTGACCTAAATCAAGCCTGGTCTAAATTTAAACAAAATACACAAAAAGACCATGACTTTCCAAGGCAAGCTTGTCTAATCCAAATGGATGATTTTCTCTTTGAGGAATTCTATTAAGTGTTAGAGAACATTGCCTCAAAATATGGGCTTCCTTTCTCATTCTCTTGAATTGTACTTCTCCTGACCCTTTTAGGAATTCGCCACTGCACAATGAGAGTGTATGCCATGGGTCAATGCACTCAGATGAGCTGGTGACAAATGCATGGGCATTCGAATTGGAAGACTTGGGTTCATGCCCTGTTTCAGTCATTTCTTAGCTATTGATCTTGGGGAAATCACTTCACTACTCTGAGTCTCAGTTTTCCAATCTGTTTAGAAGGAATAAATACATATCCAAGTAAGATGTTCACATACCAATTTTATTGTGCACCAATCAAGAACTTAAGCATTAGACAGACAAAAAATATATAAATTATACCTTTTTTTGAGAAAACAGTCTACTAAAAGAGACATGTCTTAAGTTATATAAACTTGATATATTGCCTGATCAATTATCTTATCAAGATATAAAACAAATTGGATGAGCTTAAAAGATGGGGATAATTCTTCCTGAGAAAGATGGAAAAAGTTATTCAGAGGCAATGAGGCTTTCACTGTCTTTCAAAATGAGGGTGCTAAATGGAAGGAAGAAATAGGAGAGACAAGGAAAGAGGAATCCGGAACTTGAAGATGTGTTCTCTGGTGTCAAGGCTCCAAGGAGAATGGCTCAAGTCCACAGGGCTGATGCCTAGTAGGGAGTTGGGGGATATAAGGACAAAGACGAAGGGCTGGGCTGCATTTCAGCTGTTTGATGTGCCCTGTTGAAAAATTGCTTCCCCCCTCTGTCGCTGCCCACCAACACACACACACACACACACACACACACACACACACACACACACACACACAGGAAAAACAAGGAAGTAAGATAAGTTAGGGTGACCAGGAGTAACATATGTAGACTTTTTTCCTCTCAAAGGATAATAGAGACTTTTCCCACACAACGAATCTGAAGCAAAGACTGATCTAACTAGTTCTACAGCATAAATTTATTCAAAACACCCACAATGAATTCAGAAGTTGGTTGCAAATAAGATGACTAACTCATCCCCTGCCACTTTCCTAATTTCATAATTCAAAATTCTGCTTCTGTAATTCTCTGAATTCCAAATACAATTGCCTTCTTTCTGGAAATGGACATGTGTCTTTCTGGTCACTACAGACCACAGAACAGAGCTATACTCAGAACTCAAGATCACAATTGGTTTGTGTATTCCTCAGAACTGGGAGGATGATAGATCCATCTTTAGACTTTTAAGGGTAGTTATTCTTGGCCCATCGGGTGTAGAAAAATAGCTTAGACCAGGCAATTTACAAACCATAGAAATTTATTAATCACAGTTCTAGAGGATAGAAAGTCCAAGATTTCACATCTGGTGAGGGATCACTCTCTGTTTCAAAGAGGGTGCCTCATGCCATGAAAGGTGTGAATGAATTCCTTGGCCTCTTTTATGAGGTCACTAATACTATTCATTCAGACTCCACCCTTGTGACCTAATCTTTTACCAAAAGCCTCATCTCTTAATACTATTGCCCTGGGCACTGGGTATCAACATATGAATTTCAAGGGAACACAAACATTCAGACCATAAGAGTTTTACACTAAAATGTCAAAAAGAACTTCAGTATGAGATGGCTCCCCATGAAAATGTTCCAGCAGCACAAACTATCAAAACTGTTATGAACTGACCCCAGTGGGTTTGCAATGTTTGAGGAGTATGAAAATGTTTGCAGTGCTTATGTAATACCTCCCCCAAGGAAAAACAAAAACACTTCCATGGCAAACACTGAGTCTGGTGGCCAACGTGGGTTTTCAATTTATTGCCTTCATTAAATAAATAAATAGAAAGTACCATGATCTAAAAGCTAATATTGAAATTTCTAAAGCACTTTTTATTGTTTTGGGGGGAATTTGCTTTACTTAAAATGCATTTAGCTATTCTGTAGGCTAAATTAAAAGGCAGAATATGCCAAATATATACACTTTGTTGATATATTTTGTTTTATTGAATAAAAGAATATTCAATTTAATGACTTAACAATTCCACTAGTTCATAATGAGTTCATGTGTGTGTGTGTGTATGTGTGTATGCTTGTGTATCTGTGTATAAGGTTTTTAAATTATTCATATAAAAATGTTCCACATTAAAGAATGAAATCTTAAAAGCACAAAAGAGAAAAAAATATTAAATATTACTGTATTTCAAAAGTAATAATCAGTTAAGAATTAGGTATAATATGCTCCCATAATATTATAGTTGGTGTTAAAATTGTGCCAAGTATTAACAGTACTATTCAAATTCAAAATTAATAAAAAAAAAAACTTTGTATAACATGTAATAAAGTACTATATATCATACATGACATGTAAATTTAACATTTATAAAATACACTCCAGATGGTCACTAAAAATTATCTCAAGTGTGGTCATACATCCAGAGAATTTATGTAAAATGTATTTTTCTGGAGAATGAACAAATTAGGCTAGTAATATAATATGGCCATTCTATTTAACTCTAGTTTTAAAATATTGTCACATGGTATGATACAAGAATTGTAAAATCAGAAACACTTTGCACACTGGAGTCTCATGAGATTGGAAGATTCATGGTATCTTGTTTTTTAAGGAATGTCCATTAATATGTTAAAAATCATTTGTGTGGCATGGGATGCAATTTGGCAAACTCTGGTTCAATTATGACAATAATCCTTATAAAGTGATTTCTAAAAATAAAATTTAGAATACAAGGCCAATTTACGCATGTTTTATCCTACTGAATGAGCAAATCATCCAATCACTATAATGCCTACTTACCAATCTGAATGAGGCATAAATTTATGTTTCAATTATATGTGGATAATCACATGATATTTCAATTTGGATTTATCATAAGTACCTTCTCTAATGCTCATGGAGGATCAGAAAACCCCAGTATCTGTCCCAGTAGCAGAGATGACATCCAGCTTTGCAGGAACTTCTCTTTCTATCACCGCAACCGCATATATCCTGAGTCCCACTCCTTTGTCTCTTAGTTTCTGAATGGATGAAAATCCATGATGGGACCCAAGGCCAATTCAGACTCTATTTTCCAAAGAAATAAGTGATGTGAAGTCATTTGAGATGTTTAGCTTGAAGAAACACAGGGCATACTACAATCTTGTTACAGCACGGCTAAACAAAGGACGACAAAACAGTCTATTTTTCCAGAATCAGAAGTCACACATGAGCAGGAGCTCCACTGAAAGATGACAACTTTTCCTCAGCACAGGTTAGAACTGTGGCAACAAGAATAATGGAAAGGCGTTCCTCATGCCAAAGCAACCTCCTGTCTCTGAAAGCTTGCACAATAAAAGGGTCTATAACCGTGTCTCAGTCTCTATAGAACCATCCATCCCAGTTTTTAAAATCTTGATATATTTTGATCCCTTGAAGGAACATTAATGTATGTACCACACAGGTTTATGCCCTTGGTAGTCACATGTGACTGATGTGATTCCACAGGAATAAGAATTAATGCCTGTACAGGCTGATTTTAATTGCTTTGAATCCACACACCCACCACTGTTTTGCCAATAATAATATCCAGGCTACTATTTCTTACAATTAGATTACAAATCCAAATGAATTACCAATGGACCACTATAATTTACTTACCTGGATCTATTTATTTTGTTGGGTTTTATGCGAACTCTCTGTCCAACAATTATAATTACCTTATGCAGTTTCTCAGCAACTACCATATCATTCTCCAGATGGAATGCTGTGACATTTCTGGATAAAGAGCAGTGGTTCCTATTTTATATTTAAACATAATTAAGTTTCTGACAACTACCTATGCCACTGAGGTCAAATTATATATCAGGTACCTGTAGACCCTTGGATAGCTATTTGCCTAAGTTTACAATATTAAACTTGAATAGATGATGTAGCGTGTGGGCCCTGAATACATTTTCAAGTAATGATGATTGAAAATAGGCCTCATATCAGATTTTTTTTGTCCATGCCAGGGAAAGTATGATCCCATGTTTGCAGTGCCCAAGGGTGCTGAAACTGAGTTAATTCTCTTCCTCCACATGTGGATTATGGAACATGTCACTGAAGGTATCATATACTTACATAACAACAAGAAAAAGTAGACAACATTTACTACATGTGCCCTGTAACAAATACCATGCCAAACACTTTTGTTCATCCTGTCATCCATTCAGCATTTTTTTTGATTGCCTTCTCTGTGCTTGACAATATTTTAGGCACTGAAGACACAATGGTGCATAGTTTAAAAATAATTCCTTTCCTCATGGTATGGATGTACTGTAGGGAAAATAAGAAATAAACTAGGAAGGAAGAGAAAAACTAATGTGAGGTTGTAAAAACTGCTATGGGTCAGATAAAATGGGTGCTATAGAAGGACAAAATGAGGACAGAATGGCTGGTCAGGGGAGGCCGTCCAAAGTGTGACACAGAAGATAAAGAGTCACCTGTGACAACACCTGCCAGACACAGGGGAGAATAAGGAGAAAAGCCTGGGGCAGCAAGGAAGGCCTTGCAGTTCTACAGACATCACTTTGCCATTTACTCTCAAGCAATCTTAAGTCATGAGTGCCATCAGTGTCATGGAACAGATGAGAAACCCAGAGCAGCTTGGCCAAGTTCACACAAGATACAAGTGGCAGAGCTGGTGTTTTAACTCACATCTACTTACAGAGAGAGCACGCTCATTTCCTTTCGGTTTAATAGAAGGATGCACCAGACATTATCTTGACACTATGTCTTTATTTATTTGACCATGTCTCCATGCATTTCCATGAATGAAAGATGTTAAACTCAACCTTCTTTGATTTGCTGATGAATGCATGCATACACTCCCATGTATTCCTTCGTTATGGAAGTTGCTATAAAAATGTGCCTCTGGGGCTGGGGTTGTAACTCAGTTGTAGAGCACTTGCCCAGCATGCATGAGGCACTGGGTTCAATTCTGAGCACTGCATACAAATAAATATAAAGGTTCATCAACAACTAAAAAAAATGAAAATAAAATACCTCTAACTGGGTAGCTTAAATAACAGGAATTTAGTGTACTAGCATCTGGAAGTACAAAACCCATGTAAAATGGCAACGCTTGTTCCCTCTGAGGAAGGAGCCACCATTCTAAGTCTCTCTCCTAGTTTTTGGTAGCCTCAAGTATTCCATGGTCTGTAGATGGCCATCTTATTCCCATATCACTTCACATCAACTTTCCAAGTGTTTCTGACTCTGTGTCCAAATTTATCCTTCTTATGAAGGCATCAATCACACTGGATTGGGGCCTGCTTTAATCTCCTTATTTTAACCATTTCCAAGAAGGCCACTTTCTGAGGTACCATAGTCAGTACTTCAAGGTACCATTTTTTTGGAGGATACCATTCATTCCCTAACAACCAATATATATTACTCTCTATAAATCAGGATATTTTTCATGATAGGGTAATTTTGTTGCTTCTGGTTTACTTAGTTTTAATTAACATGGTCTTTTGCTTCTTGTTTTATTTACTACTCAAACTACATTCTCCACTATGACCATTATAATCACTACTGTAAAGTAACCTATTTAGCATCTGCTTTTAGGTTTCTTACTTTTTTCTATATGTATACACACAAATATACATGTATAGTATCCCCTGCTTATTAACAGTTTCCTTTTTTTTATTGGTTGTTCAAAACCTTACAAAGCTCTTGACATATCAATGTATGAAACAGTTTACTTTTTACTATTTCAGTTCCTCATGGTCAACCAAGGTCTGAAAATATTAAATAAAAAATTCTACATAAAAAAATTCATAAGTTGTAAATTGAATGATGTTCTGAGTAACATGATAAAATATCTCAAAGTCACAATTCCTGCTACTCAGATTATGAATCACCATTTTGTCCAATGTATACATGCTACGTATGCTGTCTCTCCATAGTCCCCCAGACAGCTTTCCTGGTTACAAGATCAAATATTATGGTACCACAGTGGTTAGGATCAAATAATCCTTATTTCTCTTAACAATGGACCCAAAGTTCAGAAGTAATGATGGTAGCAACTCTGATATGCCAAAGAGGAGCTATAAAGTGTTTCCTTTAAGTAAGAAAGGGAAAGTTCTTAACAGGAAAGAAAAAAAACATCATAAGACAAATATACTAAGATCTTTGGTCAAAATGAATATTATATCTGTGTAATTGTAAAGAAGGAAAAAGAATACTGTTGCATCAAACTGCAAAAGTTAAAGCCTTAGTGCATAACAAGTGCTTAGTTAAGATGGAAAAGTATTAAATTAGAGGGTTTTGGACATCCATGGTTTCAGGTATCTACTGGGGGTCTTGAAACATATGCCCTATAGATAAGAGATAAGTATTATATAGGGAGTTTTCTATGCCATTATTTCATTTACGAAACGTGAATTTATATTATAAAATTGACTCTTCATCCTATCTTTCTTGCTTAATCATATGCTATAGAAAATTAATTAAATCAACTGCTCTAGCTTGATCATTTAAGAGACCTATACCATTTATATGTATATTCACTGTCTTAGTTTAGGCTGCTATACACTGAGTGGGATTATATATAACAGAAATTGATTTCTCAGTCTTAGAGGCTGGAAGTCAAGATCCAGGTGCCAGTAAGTTCTGGTTCTGATGAAGTCCCTTTCCTGAGCTGCAGACTGCTGACTTCTCAATCTGTGTCCATGTGGTAGAAAGAAGGTGAGAGTATTCTTGGGGATCCATTCTATAAAGGCACTAATCCCAGGGTGAGGGGCTCCACCCTCACAATGTAGCTGCCTCCCAAAGGCCCACGTCCTGAAACCATCCTTCGGGGAGCCTGGTGTCACAGAAGAATGTGCCAGGGAGACATGCATACAGGACTGCACATGTTGCCATTCATTCTACGGTTCTCAGTGTGTTAGGCTTTCTGTAATACCCTGCAGTCCTCTTCATTTCACTTGGAGGCCCATGTAGCCCCACATGGTGGGACAGGAGTGTGAATGGGGTGCAGTGTGAGAGGCCAGGAATCCTGTGAATACCTTATCAGGACTCAGCCAGTTCTGTCCTCACTGAAGCACAGCACAATGAACCACCTTCAAATGTAGTCACTAAGAGAAGGGCTTTGAGAATGTTAGGCTTGCTTCCTGTCTAACTGGTTCACCAAGTCTTTATCCAGAGCTAGAGATTTAGTCTTTATCTCCATAACCCTCAGTTTCTATATCAGTAAAATAGGGGTATGACTGTAGCCACCTCCTAGGGTTGTTAGCACCAGTGACCTCAGAAAGCTTTTCCAAAGTCAGCAGGATGAGTCAACAGGAAGCACTCAACACATAGGATGCACCTTATCATCATTATTCATGTCTTCTCTCTCTTATTCTGATAAATTTTATAAGTTGATTAGCTGAATTTAATGACTCATTAGTGATATTAGTTAAATGCACAGCTTCATAATTTATTTATTTATTTCTTTATTCTCTTTATTTATTTATTTATTTATTTATTTGCTAATGGTGCCAACATATTGGCTGTATTGTCAACTTTTATCACCAAGAAGTTTCCTGTTTAAAAAAAAAAAAGGAGAAAAAGGAGAAACTTTGGAGAATATGGCAGAACGGATAACTGTTGGAGATCCTCCATTAACATATGGACAAAAAGTATCATTGAAAATACTGGAAAAGGAGTTGCACTTTTAAAAGGTGATTAAAGTAAGACTTTTAGATAATTATATTTTTCCTGTAGCATATTTTTGTGAATATAATAACATAAAAGTATCAAAGAATAAAACAAAGGCCTCTAGAGCTCATGTACCTGCCAGTGAAGAAATTCATTGTGGTTTGATGGTAAGTACAAATCCAGTATTCCAAAATTCAAAAATGGTTTTCTTAGTGATTATTCTAACCAAGCATTGAGAGCATGTACTTTGATGTCACAGAATGAAGCAGTTGACTTGGCAATTTTCATTGTTTATTGGTCAATCAAAGGGTTCTCAATATGCTTTAGTAAGAGCCTAGTATGCGGGACCACTCGAAGTTCATGGAAATTTATTAGTTAACCAGTTAAGGTCAGTTGTGAGCAACTATAACATTCTATTTTGTTATCACATTAGCAATTGTGAAATATGTTCATTTCTTCAGAAGAAACGAAGAATTCAATTTCTAAATGCTCATTGTACTTTATTTTTTTGTGCCATCTCTACTTTCGGATCAGTGATAAAATTTCTAAGATGTTTAGAATAAAGTTGAAAAATTGCACACAGATTCAAATCTACATTTAAAATTTTAACTTATCAAATTCTTTTTGAGTAGAGCTGATAGCTCTAAATGTATATTCCAATATTCAAAACCATGGCAGGCATTAGGAAATGGATTAAAAAAACATTACTTATGGAATTTTTGACACTCTTAAAAAGACATTCCACATAGTAACTCAAAAGGAAGTCAAAGCTATAAAGGCAATTCAGTATTCCTGACAGGCAGGAGATAGGGTGACTTCCTATGACACACTTTATCAAAAAGGAAGGGTGTAAAAGGTGGATGTCTGAGAGTAGGAAAATGAATTCAAGAATACAGTTAAGTTTTACAAGCTGAATGACTTGTAAAACCATGCACAGTATTGTGCAGGCATAGAATAATTTTTACCAGGAGAAGTGGTGGAATATTTAGAGCAGAAGCAATTTCTGGATATTTAAAAATATTACTGGCCACAGTAACACTCCGTCAGCTACAGGATAGTATTTATCATTCAATTAAGTGCTTCAGTCATTGTACTTCATGTGTCTAGGCTTTCATAGGGTATGCTATTTTTCCTTAGCTGACTTAGGATGCCCAATGCCAACTGATAACTGGAATCATTTCATGCAGACCTTGTGATCATAATGCTATTTTGATCTGTAAAACATTCAGCTAAAAAGAATCTCAAATTTTAGAAAGAACGTCATAAGCTTATGTTTTCCCAGTCTTCGTTTAGAAATAGAACATTCTAATACTTTATTCTCTTTTTACATTATGCCAAGATTGTACTCATAAATAAAAAATGAACAGGAGATCCAACATTACAATGGCTATGTACTCTTTGCATTGGTTGGCAGACTTCCAGAGGACATGGTCAGCAGAAGCCTTTCCATTTCTCATCAGGGGTCCTCCTCAGTGAGTGAGGATGGTGGGTGCCAAGTGAATCAAATGGCTCTTGTGAGCAAGGAGCACATCTCAGCAGCAGAATTCCAGTAGCCAGCTCCTTAGTCAATCTGTTCCAAAAAGCCATCAGTGTTTTGGCTGGGCATAGCTTACTACTGGGGACAAGAGGCCATAAATTTTTTGAGGTATCTCATGGACTTAAGTCCTGTCTGCAGGTTGCTACTCTCCAGGTCTCTCTGGAGACTGAATCAGAAACTGTCCCCTTCCTCGGCACATGTTGGATTAAAGAGACTCTGATCAAACTTCACAGCACAATCTTTGAGGAAAAAAGAAGGCTCCTCAGAGTTCAATGGAATTAATTCTGTAAAGGAGTTAATGGGTCAGAAAGGGAGAGAGGATGTCTTCTGCTGAGGTTTTAATATCTAGAACCTGCAGGGAATTCTGCAATCAACTGAAAATAGGCAGAGGAAACAAGCAAGAATTTAAAGAAAAAAGAAACCCAAAACAATCATGCAAACTTAAAAGGACTATCAAAATTGGAATCAGAAAAAGACCAAGACACCAGTGAGATATTGTATTCCACCTTCTAAATGTGCAACAATTAGAAAGCTGAATATTGGGGCCAGGGCTGTAGCTCAGAGGTAGAGCACTTGCTTCATACATGTGAGGCACTGAGTTCGATCCTCAGCACCACATAAAAATAAATATATTGTGTCCATTTACAGCTAAAAAGTACATAAAGAAAGAAATAAAAAAAAATTAAAACAAGAAAGCTGGATCTCTGAATGTCCACAAGGATGTAGAGACCCCCAGAAACTAATGAGAGTGAGGATTGTAAAGTATTCTAAAAAAGCAATCTGGCACAATCTAATTATTCATGTGTTTGCACATACACACACATACAAACACACATATACTCACAAATCCCCGTCCCTTGAATACCACTATGCTAAATCTTCATCATGCTTTTACTATCTAAACTAGGGATAACAAAAACGCATCCCAGAAATGCAATCTCTTAGAAAACCCTGTAGTTTTGGAAGAAACATATTTGTGCCCAAGTGACTGTGTATGTGTACACACATGCACACAAAGTATATGTGGAGGGAGACAGAGTAGATATTGAGTAATATCCAAGTTCATTTCCTTAAAATGCATTTTTAGGGCTGGGGATGCAGCTCAGTGGTGGAGCAATTGCCTAGCACATGTGAGGCACTGCATTCAATCCTCAGCACCACATAAAAATAAATAAAGATATTGTGTCCATCTATAACTAAAAATAAATTTTTAAAAATGCCCTTTTATACAATCAGGGAAAGCATCCATTCCCCACTTAGACCAGCTCCTGCCCTTCCTCTTGGCTTCTACACAAAGCTTCACCTGCCTGCCTTTATATCAACTGCCTGACTCGGAAAGACCTTGACTTCATTAACCTGACATGCAATACTAATCAGCATTATTTTCCAAGATAGCTTAAGCACATTTTTAAAATGTGAGGGAGATCATCAAGGTCAAAATGACAGCTATCAGTCTACGTTCTGATCATAAAAAGAGAATGACAGCTCCTTCTTGAGGGAGCTCTAGTTCTATGAAGCATTACACACTGCAGAAGTAAGGACATATGAACTGATTGTTTTTTTTTTTTTTTTAGTCATGTTTTGCTTGAAGAGCAGGGAAAAAAATAGAAGAGGAAAGGGACAAAATCTAAGATTTCTCTTTTTGCTTCATTTTGAGCCATTTACAAAATGACACATCACAAGAAGATGGGAGCCAATTTTCAAATTTGGATCCCTCCATCAGCTCTCCATATACAATACTTGGAGAGCCAGCAGCCCCTTCTTGCCAGCTTTAAGAGATTTAGTCTGCTAATGAAGGCTTTCCAAATGGACAGATGTACGAATACTGTTTCATGAGTCTCTACTAAAATCAAAATTCTGTCTGCAAATTCAAGAGCAATGAGATTGTGTTGCAAAGGCTTATTGGGATGGGAGGGAGCATATGCGGCCACGGAGAGGACTACACATGGGCACCATCCAGTCTGTGTCTCTGCATATGCAGATCCACTACGTCAGCTGATTTTACACCTAAACAAGGTAGTATTAAGTGTGAAGTAAATCTATTAGAGAAGAATTTAATACAGCATTATTATATCCCTACCAGTGTTCTGTTCTCAGATTTACCACTCAAGGGGAAAGGGGAACCTAGAAAAACATTCAGGATAAAATAATCAATATTTCAGAATTCAAAAGTGTTCTTGGATAGACTTCAAAGTCATGTACTTACGTAGCTTTATGTTTATATTTAAAATACATAATTGCCCTTAAAGCCACTATTTTTTGCAAAGATCTTTATGTATATTCATTGAACATTTATTAAATACCTACTATATGTAGGCACTGTGCTAAGTGGTGTCTGTATGTGTGTGTGATCACATTTAATATTATAATAACCCTTGGGTTTTTTTGAAACATCTTATGGGAAAGTATTTACAAGTAGGAACATTTTCACTATCTATTTATTTTTAATCAGTCATAATTTATCTTGAACGTAACACAGTCCAGTCTACACATAAAAAGATTTATACACACATACTACACAAAAATATCTATAGCAACAGTGTTAATATTGGCCCAATATTCTAATGCTCATTAACATTAAAACAAAAAATTGTTTATTCAAACAATGAAATACTATACAACAAGAAAAAAGAGACCTCCAGTACATACAATACAACCAATGAATACCTTAGTCTTGTGGCTGATGTAACAAAATACAAGATACCGAGTATTCCACAAATGAGAGAAATATATTTCTCCTAGTTCTGGAAGCTAGCAAGTCGAAGAGCAAGGTGTCAGCAGGTTCAGTGTCCATCGAGGACCTTCTTTCTGGCTGGTGGATGGTGCCTTCCAGCTGTGTTCTCATATGGTTTAAATTATAAGGTTTCTCTGAGACCTCTTTTGTAAGGGCACTAATCCCATTCATGTGGGCTCCACCCTTAGGATATCATCACCTCTCAATTGATCCACCTTCCACTACTATCACCTCGAGGGGTAGGATATCAATATGATTTTGTGAGGAACACAAACAATGAACACCACAGAAATAATAATGAGTGAAAGCCACACACCACAAACATAGGTGCTATTTATACAAAGTCCAAATACAGGTAACTCACTGAAGCAAGTAGAAGTGAAGGTAGTAGTTACCCTTGGGAACATTCACAGTGCCTGGAAGGGATCTGGGGTGCTGACCATGTTCCGATTCTTAAGGAGAGTGCTGGTGACATGGGTGTTTGCTCCGGGAATATTTGAGCTGTAACTTTCTCTTGGCATTTTATGTTTCAATAAAAAGTTTGTGTACATAAAAAGAAGTGACCGTGTATGTAAAATTAATGGTGAGAAATATTTGCTATATCATATTGAGTTAAGAATCTAAAATCTTACTTTATGAACCCAACTTGGTAAATATATTACTGGGCCCTGACAAAATAGAAAGCAATAAGATCATGTTAAGGTGTTGAAGATAATAGCAGCAGTATTTCTTTTTAAACTTCTCTTGATGCTGATGTTGTGCAATAACTTAGAGAAATATAAAAGTAATCGGATCTGCCTGAGATTCCCCCACTGGCTTGTTCACCACGATCCTTTCCAAAATTCTAAGAGCCTAGAAGTTAGCGCACATGTTCCCTGAAAAGGTATCCTAATTGCTCAACAAGTCAGTTTAACCTTATAACAGCACAGTTACACTTGTATCATTAATATTGTCCCCAGATCATACAGAATATTGGGACTGTTTCCTAGTTGAGTTATCTAAACGGCAGAGATGCCTGGCTCAAGAGCCACAGCCAAGGCTTCCCTCTCTGACACTAAGTATGGAATCAGCATGGCTGCACACGAGTTCACAAGTGCACAGAATACAATGGCCTTCTTGCTCCTGGAGTCTTGTGGCGCTTTCATAGAAGCAAAATCTATAATCTGGTTATAGAAGGTTTTGACCATCTAACTTTTGAAGGGAGTCACTGTGTTAGGCAGCTATTCATTATTGAAGCCAAAATGCCTAAAAGAATAACTGAGAAGAGGGATAGTTTATTTGGGGCTCATGGTTTCAGAGGTCTCAGTGGATAGTTGGCTGACTCCATTGCTCTGGGCCGGAGGTGAGGCAGCTCATCATGGCTAAGGGCAGGGCAGAGGAAAGTTGTTTGTTTATGGCAGCCAGGAAGGAGGTGGGAAAGAGGGCTAGGGACAAAATAAACCCTGCCAGGACACCTCCAGTGACCTACTTCCTCCAACTGGGTCCCACCTCCCAGTAGTCCACCCAGCTGTCAAATTCATGGGATGGGTGAGTCCACTGGTGAGCTCAGAGCTCTCATGGTCTGATCATTGCCTGCAAGCCCCACCTCTGAACCTTCCTGCCCTGGAACTACACGCTTGCAGCACATGAGCTTTCAGGGAACATCCCATGTCCAAATCGTAACAGGCACATCCTCCAATTCCAAATTCTAAACTAAAAATGAAAAGAAATGTCCTTTTAAGTTTCAGATACGAGGTCACAAAGCAATAATCTGAACACCAGGTGGCAATTTGGTATCGCAACTCTAGCACAGAGGAAGAGTAGGTAAATTCTCCAGTTTCCCCTGAAATTGAATATTTATGGCATCCAAGGGCATGCCAGGGAGATCATGTGTTCCTTCCCTTTTTATTCTCTGTCACTTGTTCTCATTCATTCTCAGAGAAAGGAGAGTTCACACAGACAAACTTTCCTGTGAAACGGAGCGGATATCGTTCTAAATTTAGGGATGCCATATGATTTTCATTTCCTTTTGCTGGCCCTTATTCTAAGTGTATCCAGTCCTAAATACACATAAAGATTTCCCCAATAAATCCACCCTCACCCCACACCACTCCCACTGCATCTTCCTCTGTTTCCTTTCCCATCGCCGAAGCAAGTCAGAGAAACCTACTAAACTGGTTTAAGCAAAACTGAAATGTCCCAAGGAAAGCAAGGTGAGGAGGTCCACCTCAATTTTTAAAAAATGTGGGGTTGGGCTGGGGATATGGCTCGAGCGGTAACGTGCTTGCCTGGCATGCATGGGGCGCTGGGTTCGATCCTCAGCACCACATACAAATAAAATAAAGATGTTGTGTCCACTGAAAATTGAATATTAAAAAAAATTCTCTCTCTTTTTCTCTCTCTTTAAAAAAAAAAAAAAGTGGAGTCTTCTCCCTTCTCCCTCCTGCCATGCCTGTCTGCCCCACCCCTCTCTCTGAAATGGAGACACTAACTACATAGGACCCAAACAACAGCCCCATCTTTATATCTACAGCTAGTTAGCTACAAGCCCTGAATCCCCCTTTGAAATTAATGTTAAGGAGTATCTTGCTTCCTGTTCTGTTCTAATGTCTTGGGATTGTGGGAAATGTGTTCTTAGGAAAACACACACACACACACACACAACACACACACACACACACACAATGAACACTTAGTGTTTTTAAATGGGAGTCCAGGAAACCCATGCTAAGATGCCCTTCTGAACTAGAGGAAGAAGACCCCACTAGGCCTAGGAAATTCCTTATGAATGTCCTTGACAGGGTATGCATGGTGGGTAGGGCTGGCATCCGGAATGGCAGTAGGATTAAACCGAGAACAACGGTCACATTAAAATTTCAGCAGCTTCCTGTCGTCTCTAAGTCTTCTATTTGTCCTTAGAGTGGATTAATCCTGACTATGCCCCTCCAACTGTTCCTGTGCCTCTTTACTGTTCACTAAACCCTCCCATCTGTCCTTCATGTGCTCCAAACATGCCAAGATCTTCTGTACCTTAAGGGCCTTGAATGTTTCTCAAAATGCCTCCCTACTTCTTTTTCTCTACATGGCTTGCTCCTTCTCATTTTTCAGGTCTCCTTTCAAAGGTCACTTTACATATCTTCACTGATCACTCTGTCCAGAACAGTTTCTTATAAAGTCCCTCTCTATTACATTTTAGCCTTTATTCACACTTATCCTAACCTAAAATTGTCTTGCTTTCCATAAACTTAATTTTCTTTCTCCTCACACCGGAAGGTAACCGCCACAGGTGCAGTGATTTTTTTGTTCCCTACTTTCCCTCTCATCACTAAAGAGTGCCTGCCACAGTAGGCAGAAAATAAATATGTCAAATGAACAAGCAAATGGAAAATGCCAGGTAAAAATCATTTCATTCAGAAATGCAAAATTAAAGCTACCTTAGTTTGATATAGCAGCATCAAAACATCCACTGATTAAAATAGCAGATTGAAAATAGTCCATTGTTCCGGATACATTTTGTGATCTAGGTCTCTAATTTATGGAGGAACAGATATTGAGACAGAGAATTTGAGATCCAAGACTTTGGTGTGTTCCTTCCCAGTTCATTCTGTCAAGCGTCAGCAGAGTGGAAGGACCTTATCCCATTTCACATGAGCAGAAAAATAGGAATTCAGTTAAATGATGCAGCTTCTGTGGAAAACATTATGGTATTTTCTCAAAAAGCTAAACATGAAATTCTAAAACAAGTCAGTAATTTTATTCCTAAGTACATATCCAAAATAATTGCAAACAGGGGCTCAAACAGATATTTGCATGCCAGTGTTCACTGCATCATTATTTACAATAGCCAAAAGGTGGGAAGGAATCAAGTGTTCTCCAACAAATGAATAGATAAACCATAAAACATCAGCCATAAAAAGGAATAAAACTCTTGACACATGTTGCAATGTGGAAAGACTCTGATAACATTTGGATAACTGAAACAAAGCAGACACAAAGGGATAAATCTAATTCCATTGATATGAAATATCCAGAATGGGAAAATTATTAGAGACTGGAAGCAGATTGAAGGTTTCCAGGGAGTCTTTTCTTAATGATTACAAATTCTCAGCTTGAAGATGAACAAAAGCCACATGTCCTAAGCTACAAATGTGATTAAGAATTGGTACCAAATATAAAATCATTACTTGAAACTCACTAAGAAACCAGCACAATTGAAAATAGGCAAAAAAATATATATATATATATATAAACAGAAAACTCATCAAAGAAGATACAAATATGGCAAAGAAGCTTAGGTAAAGAAGCTTAATATCATATATTGTTAGAAAATTACAAATGAAAACAACTACACACTATTAAAATGTCTAAAATCCACACCACAGACGACTCCAAAAGCTGACCAGAACATGGACCAGGAGAAGCACTCATCCATTGCTGATGGGAATGCAGAATGACTTTGGAATGTAGTTTAGCTGTTTCTTTTGAAACTAAACACACTCTCACCATTCAATCCAGCAGATACATTCCTTGATATTTATTAAAATAATCAAAACATATCCACGGAAAAACCTGAACGTAGATGTTTATAGTAGCTTTATTCATAATTGGCAAAACTTGAAAGTAACAAGTATGTTCTTTGGTAGGGGAGTGGGTACTTGATATATTGTGCATCCATACAATGGACTACTTTCAGCAGAAAAAGAAATGATCTAGTGAAAAGAAATGGATCTAACAGACATATACAGAATATTCCATCCAATAGCAATGAAACAGATTTTTTTTTTCAAATATACACTGAACTATCTTCTGGACAGAGCAGGTGTTAGGATACAAAAAGAGTCTTAATGAATTTAAGAAGACTAAAATTATATCAAACATTTTTTCTGACTATTATGATATGAAACCAGAAATAAATAACAAGGAAAGGAGACAAATTCATAATTGTCTGAAAATAAAATAACACATTTCTGGTCAACCAATGGATTAAATAAGAAATCAAAGGGAAATTTAAAAAAAAATTATTGAGAAGAAACCAAACTGGAAACACAACAAGTCAAAGTTGTGTGGCAGCAAAAGCAGATCTAAGAAGGAAGTGTGAAGGACCGTAAGAGTAAAAAATAAAAACCTCAAATAAACCACCCAACGTTATGTCTCAATGAACTATAATAAGAAGAGCAAGATAAACTCAGATTAGAGAAAAGAATAACAAACACTAGAGTGAAAATAAACGAAATATATACTAAGAAAAAAATTTTAAAAAATCAAACTAAGTATTGTTTTCTTTTGAAACGAAAGAGTGATGACTTTTAGTGAGATTAGTGAGGAAAAAAGAAAAAGTCTCAAAATAATACAATCACAAGTGAAAGAGCAGATACTAAAGTTGACACCCCAGAAGTACAAAGGATCAAAAGAGAAGACTAGAAACGATATGCTTATGAATTGGCTAATCTAGAAGAAATGGATAAACCCCTAGAAACATGTGACCTAGCAAAACTGAATCACAAAGAAAGAAATAATCTGAACAGACCAAAAACAAATGAAGAGTTTGAAAGAACACAAAACATACCCATGATCCGATCCGAAGGCTTCATAGGTGAATTCTACTAAACATCAAAGGAGTTTTAATACAAGTCTTTCATAAACTCTTCCAATAAATTGAACTGGAGGAAACATGTCCAAATTTATTTTATAAGTCCAGCACTACCCTAATACCTAAGTCATATGAGGATACTGCAAGAAAAGAAGTATACAGGCCAAAAGCTTTGATGAACATTCATACAAAAATCCTCAACACTTACTAGCAAATCAAATTCAACTTGCCATATAATTTTGCTGTGAACCTAAAACCACTCTAAATAATGAAATACATTAAAATTAATGAATTATCTAGTTAAATATAGCCAACATTTTGAAAATAGTGGTGATGTTTGTATAACACTCTTACTGTAATCAATGCCACACAATGATAAAGAGGTTAAAATGGTAAATTTGACCCCCTTGGGTGGGTCAGCACCTTGGACAAGGGAAGATCTTTTTCTTGAGGACACATCCAGGCCTCGGGGCAAGTCATGCCATCTAGAGCTTCTGAATGGATACAGGACTTCAGCAAGGGATTGCCAAGGCAATAGAATATGAATAAGCTATTACCCAGGAGGACCTCGTGGATGCTCAGAAATAACTGAATAAGACTTTAGGGAGAGCTGGTGCTCCACATCTGTTATGACTACTCACTTCATTCCCATATGAAGAAGGGGCCTAGGGAAAGTGAGTTAGAGAAATATGCCAGAATGCCTGAACTATAGATTATCTCTCCTCCTAGCTCAAAAAAAAAAAAAACTCTACTTGACTCCCCTACTTTTCTAATTTATTGGTTCTTTTTAATTATACATGACAGAAGAATCCATTTTGATATGATTAACAGGCTTGGAATATATCTCATTCTAGTTAAGTCCTATTCTTTTGGATATACACGATGGTGGAATGCATTGTGTTGTTTTCATATATGTACCTGGTGAAATGATGTCAGATTCGTTCCACCGTCTTTTCTTTGCCTATATCCCCTCCCTTCCCTCCATTCCTCATTGTCTAAACCACTGCATTTCTATTCTTCCCCTGGTACCATTACTGGAATAAGTATATAGTTTTAAGGACATTCATTTGAATATATAAAATAATATATATTTATTAGAAAAAGACATTTTTATTACGGAAGATAAGTGTTTCTCAAAGTTTTTCCCTTGGACCAACAATATCAGAATCACCAGGGAATCCTTTAAAAATGTAAATGATCAAGTATACCCTACACCTACTAAATTATAAACTGTACTTTAATAGGGCTTCCAGATGATTCTGATTCATGCTGAGGTTGACAACTACTTTAGAGCCGTTTTTCTATACAATATTCCTGGGTTGTGTAAATTATATATCCTTTATCTAACATGTGTCAGTAAAGTTAGTTTAAAATTGGAAAGTAAGATGACGCCTTATGTTAATCCTTTGTTATTCCTCGAGCATGAAAATCGATCCTTCTTAATGGGGAAAAAAAAAACATTAATTACCATCCTATAGAAACAGCTGTCTATCGCTCAGGGAGCCTTCTATTTATAAAAGTAAAATTCCATAACAGAACAAGTGCATTGTTCATTCAGGGATAGGCACAAGAGCCATTTGCTGGTGCATTTCTACATAACTTATATTTGTTTATCACGTTCATCAATCAACAGCATTAAATATTTCACTTTCTTGAGAACACAAGAGAAAACCACTTCATCAAAGAAAAAAGTTAGGTAAGGAAGGACAGGAGGGTTGGAAAATTACACTCAGTACTCAAATTGATGAAATTTCTAAATATTTTAACATGGAAAGATATATGAGTCAATATGATACTAGATACTCACAGGCATATTTCATTGAGCCATTTAGTAGGCAGAGCTTCCACCTAAGCCTGAGATATTATTTGATCTCATGAATTAAGCAGATTAGGACTGGTGAGACTTCAAACATGTCTACCTTTACACAGTAACTAGTTCATCTTTATGTTTTTACCTTTGATTTCTAAAGCATAACTGCTTTGTTTGACTTGGGAGCTGTAGAGTAATAGTTAAAAAGTGATATCTTGTAGATTTCCCTTTTAAGTAGAGTCTTGCTTCAGTGTTGCTTGAAGAAAGAAACCATATTATTATTGCATTTGTATACTTCTGTGCTTTTCACACAAAACTAATTTTAAAATTTGATACATGTCTATCTATTCAGTCTGGTAACATTGAAACATGATAATCTGAGAGGATATTGCTACTAGATTATATAAGGTACCCAGAAGGACTTGAGTTTTATATGGACTCACACTTTTAAATCTTATGACTTTAATCCATTTACTTAACCTTTCTGGGCCCAAGGTTCTTATATGTAAAATAAAGATTAAAAACTGTACAAACTCATAAGATTATCCTGAGTGCAGCGAAAGGCCAATTGCCCTTTACGTGACTCATCTCAATGAAACCCTCTTTCCATACACAGGACAGTCCCTAAATGCTTGATGTGGGTAAGTGTCTTTCAGGATCAGTGAAGGAAAGAGATGTTTCATATATATACTTTCTGAGCAAAGGTCAGAATCAGCAGCATAGGGAAAAAGAGAAGTATGAGGATGTTAAAGGTAGGAGATTTCAGAAAATGCTGTCACGTGTGAATGCTTTAAGAGGCCATGCACGTTATTCTTGAAAACAAGACTGAGACTGGCCACATTAATGAGGGAGCAGTGAAGTGCCCACTGCCAACTGGTTAGTATACAATGAATAAATGGCAGCCTCTGTCCTCCTGAGTATTAAACTCAAGTTCTAGCTTCCCTATTCTACTCTTGCAACTAGGGTTGAGAACCTCAGATTTTGAATCTAGTCTCTGACTTCATTCACTCTAATCTAGGCTCTAAATTTGTACGAGGGCCTGAGACAGAGCTGAGCTATCAGGAGTATGCCAAGCGGGAAGGGTATACAGCCTGGTGAAGGGGGACTGGACACCTCCAAGTCAGCTAGACATCCTTCAACTTGGCATTTAATTGCTCTCATCCAGGATTGACCAGCTCTGATGGGTTTGTCCTCTCAATGACCAAATGCTTCCTGACCTCAAATTCAGAAACTCAGCATAGCCATATCTGGCACCTATCATGTCAAAAACAAATGGGCCCAGATAGATGCAGGAAGCTCAGAAGGATGAAATGCATGGATCTCAAAAAATATGCCTTTCATTCTTTCTGAGAAAAAAAAAATTACTTTTACTTTGTAGAACATCGCTAACAGTGTAGATTTTTTTTTAAACAATATGTTTTCCAAAAGAAATTTCTTAGATTTTCTAAGGTTATGAATGTCTCATATCCATACGAAAGCACACTTCTCAGCTTGGGACTTCTGTACTTTTAAATATAAACACAAATGTCTTTGTATTCACTACAGCAAAGTAAATATATACATAATTAAGTAGTCATTATTCTATAACCTGTAGTGTAGATTGAGGGATAGATGGTTTGAGACTAGAGTCGATTTTAATAGCAAATAAGCAGACTGAGACATGTATTCAGATGTGATGGTAAAATTTTTTGACACATAACATAAAACTTTTTTTCCTATTCCTTTTTACTATGAATCTTCAGATTTAAAGCAAAATAATTCAAAAAACACATCATAAAATTATCTTATACAATTTAACTCAATGATGAGCTTTAAACAAGAAACACTTATTAATATTAAAGGAGGGGACTATATCATATTTTGACTATATGTAACATTATATGGTGGTTAACAGGTCTCTTGCACTGAAAACTATGCTGCTCATCAGTTATTATAAGAACCAACAATTGTGTCACAAGTGAAAGGCTATAAAGAGTGTTATAACCACAAGTCAAATACTAAGGAAAACATCTGCAACTCAGATGACAATGATGAAGAAGGCTTGTGACAAAAAAAATTATGCAGAGGAAAAGAATAGAGATTACCCAAAATTCAATTGTTTATTAACAGAGAGACACAATAGAAGTCATCTAAATTGAAACAATAGCAAAGTCTCACTTTTCTTTTCGATTATTGGCAATGAGCAAAAGATGTTAGGCATCAGATGAGAAAATGAGTACTATGCTAACATGACTAAGAAAAGGTATATACATTGTGAAAAAATGTCAATACTACCAAATGAATACACATATAAACTTTGCCTCAGCCATCCACTTCTAGAAATCCTATGTTTGTACCCAAACATGCACAAATGCATTTAAAAGAAGACCTTTCTTGCATTATTTAAACTTATAAAGACCAGAGATTACCTGAATGTTCAAAAATATTAGGTTGATCCAATAAACCATTTTCTACAGAGAAAGTGAATACTATGTAGACATAAAGAAGACTGTAAGGCTGAAATGTAATAAATGTCCAAATGACGTGAAATATATCAAAATATGTATTAAAAACTTTCAAATCTGTATACAACATCACCCGTCCTAAAATATATCTGCATTGTGTAACTCTGCTAAGATATAGACAGGCATAGTATTCTGGACAACAATATATGAATAGTATTTAATAATGAGAAATAGTTAAATTTAATTTTAAAGACATTTTCCAACATTACTAATTAGCATTCATTGATTATTATCAAGACAGTGAGAGTCAAGGAAAGACTAAGGATCTTCCCAGACTGAAGGGGCTAAGAAGACCCCAAAATAAATTGTATCCTCCAACAGAAAAAAAGATACCAGAGGGAGGGGGCTCGGGAAATTTAAATAGTACAACATTAAGTTCTTATTGGCCCAATGTTATTTATTTATTTATTTATTTATTTATTTATTTATTTATTTATTTTACTGTGATAATTGTACCATTATTCCAAAAATTGGTAGTATAAGAGGAAAAAAGTAAAAGATACACATGAACTATCTGCACTTGTTCTGCAACTTTTCAATAAACCTAAAATATTTTAAATTTTTTAAAACCAAAAAATGTAGAAGGTATCCTGTGTACTCTGCTATATATACTTTTATAGGCATAAAACATTTCTGTAGGCACAATAAAATTTTGATGGTGATAGTTGCTACAAAGTGAAAGAGACCAAATGTATACTTCCCCCCCTGCTTGCCTTTCTCCCTCCTTCCCCTCCTCCTTTCCTTTCTTTTCTTCTGACCACATGCATGTATACCCTTTTCAGTTATTTTTTTTTAAATCAAAAGCAAAGAAACTATTTAGTCTATCAACATTACCTTTGTATTTTTCTTAACTTATTCAAAGTCGCTCTGATAAGATTTAAAGTTTGGTGATCAACAATTATTGCAATATTTTGGTAAAAATGTCAAATGAAAACTCACTTAAACTGTTACTTCACGTAGTATGTGTATACACATCCATAGACACACACACACACACACACACACACACACACACACATTCTGAAAAAAAGAACCTTAAAATTGTACAAATAAAGTTTTGAAACATAAAAAATAAACAGGTACCACTGATGATATTTCTATCATTTGAACAAAACTAAAGCCATTTCTATATAATGCAAGTTGGTGATATAGTGAACTCATTCAAGCTAAAGTTACTTTGAGAGGATTTTGGTAGTCTTCTCACTATGGCATGCAATCAAATATTGAAGCCATGACAACTAGTGCCTCACTAGAGCCTGATCTTATGGTACTTGAAGTTTTTACTTAAGATTTTTTTTTTCTGATATAGAGTCTAGAACAGTCCCCAGACAAACATTTTGTTGAAAGAACACATTAATATGATATTCTAAACCTTTGAAATATGTACCTAATTTTAACCATGCAATTTCAATATAGCCATTCTGCACACTGAGATGGACGGGTTCCCATAGCAGAGAAGTCCCTACAAAGAGCACTTCTGTAACTGGGAAGTTTCCTGGGGAGGTATAAAGCAAAGTAGAGGGCTTTGTCTCTCCCACTCTCCTCCTGGACTCATCAGAGCTGAGCCCACTGAGCAGAGTGGAAAGTGCCAAGTGTTTTGTGCTCGTCAGCATATGTGTTGCTACGGCTGGAAATGTGGTTAGTCTGCCTTGCAGTCTTCTTTTCAAAAATATATGGTACCATTACTTTTTCCAATATTAGATAGTGAAGCTTTATCTATTGAATCACAAGCTGTTCTCAGTATTGTCATCCTCCAGCAATTGATTTTTTTTAAAAAAAAATAAATTTTCAAGATGTGTTTTGTTTGTTTTGTACATAAGACAAAATCTGGGAGTGTTTTCATATTCTGGGTCACTTGTTGAATGAGGCTGAAGCATTAGTTAATAATAAAGGAACAAATGAAGACCAGGAGGAAAAGACCATGCCACACTTTAGTTGTTATAGTTAATTATCTGTTTTCTCCAGAAATCACTTGAAAAACATGATTTATCATCTCAAGAAACAAAATCTTCCCAGCTCTTTCAATTGCATAAAGTCCCCTAATGGCCTATTATAAGCTTTTGTAATATGGGTGCTAAGAAACCACAGCATGAAAATATGGGCTTAATGCCCATGTCTCCATTTCTCTGTCTTACTTTTTAATGTACTCTGAGTATGAAACATATGACATTTTCCTTTATTTTTGTACATGACAGCTGTAAGGTTATCAGAAATAGATGCTAAATTGCTTTTAAAGCAGAAACCTTCTTTCACCAAATTCAGAAAATTTATCTAGTGAATATGTCCATTTCAAGTGCTAAAAATTTATTTTCACTCCAGATGATCATTGGTCCAAAGGGGCAATCATAGCAACATTATGTTATAATCCAGATTTGTGTTACCTACTACAGTAATAAGATGAAACTTCCTGAAACTCTATGTGGAGACTTCTCTGGCTATATATGACTTTCTCTTATAATTGCTGCGTATATTTTAAGAAAGCATCAACTTGGGCTTCCTTTACCTAGCTACTTCGGAATAAATAGTTATTCTGATGATAGGTGATAATATGTTTCAGACATATATCTTCAATTGCAGGTGTGGGGGAAAAGTCTACCTATACCCCTGTAGGATCCTTTCATTGTTTTCTTTGATCTTGAAGATATGTTATGTCTCTGGAGTCAAGTGCTCTGTCTGCAATGCTTCCTAAATAAGCTCATTTTTTTATCCATAGATTCAAATACACCTACAGGCTGATGACTCCCATTTTTATACTTACACCCCAAACTCTTCTCCCATTCTCCACATTGTCATTTCAAGTTTCCCACTCTGCATCTTCACATGGGTATGACTTGTTCAAGAGAAATTAATATTTATTTTGATCTTACTGTGTACCAGTGAAGTTTTATCAATTTCTTTGCAGCTTTTTATACCTGACTTTACTTAATCACAGTTTTAAGCTCTATTAGGGTAGTCTGAACTTTATTTTTCTATCTCCAATGCCACACACTATGTCTACTATACAATTTTTGTAAACATTTGTAGAATTAATGAATCAATCCTCACCATAAAGCTGAGTAATTGGAGTGGAGCCAAATGTGAGGTGAGAGCTAAATTCTCATGTTTTCGAATCTGTTCAATACTTCTAACCCCAAATACAAAGAATTAGGGTCCAACTAAAGAATTTGGGGGCAAAGTCCACAGGACTGTCATTTCTGACACCAACTGTGAGTTCAGGGCTTTCCCAAGTCAATCTCAGTTTAGATATTACAGGAAAAAGTCTCACAGAACTCACTGAAAACTAGTAAACACAGAATTATGATTCATTAAGGAAAAGATACAAATTAGAATGGCTCAAAGGAAGAGAGGCTAGACTGGAGTCTAGGAGGGTTCCAAATGGGAAGTTTTCATTGTTCTTAGGATGCTTTTCCCTCCTGACACCAGCACATAAAACTATGCACAAGCATTGCCAATCTAGGACGCTCACCTGAGCCCCATTGTCCAGAGTTCTTCCTGAGGCTCTGTTAGATGGGGATGATTGATGGATTGATATAGCAGGTGATCCAAGGGGATCATCCAAGAGTTAGCTGCTTAGCATAAATCATCAGGTGTGGTCCAGGAGTTCCATTATGAATAACAAAGGCATCCCTATTGCTTGCTAAATTTCAAAGAAACCGAGGCCAGTTACCAAGGCCAGATCTCTCATTGGTTAAGGGCAAATATTTTTGCTACACAGTGATCATATTCTTTTTATAAATTCAATAAAAAATATCACAATGGCTGGGGGTGTAGCTCAGTGATAGAGCTCATATTTAACATGTATGAGTCCCTAAGTTCAATCTTCAGCACCTAAAAGAAAAAAAAAATTATATCTACACATAATACCACCTAATATATGACATATATATATACATATATGTGTATGTGTGTCATATGATATGATAATTTGAGAAACTAGAATTGAAAAAACACAGGACTGCTAGTTCGGAAACTCCATTCTTCTTTTAAGTAATATCTGATATTTAAAATGCAAATTCTCTCCCTATTTGCCAACCAGTTACATCTCACACAATTTTGATCTCAGTCCTTATTTAATCTCCTGATATACAAGTATTTATCTTGTCCTCTACTACTACCTCTATCTCACAAGCTGTACCAATTCTATTTGTTTCAGAAATGCCTCTCAAAGCTGGCTTTTCCTCCTCAGTCTTTACTGCTAATATGTTAGTTCTGATTATCATCATTTGAGGAAAAGTAATACCATGTTTCTTAAATCTCGGCATTATCTTCCTTCATTCAGTATTTTCCATTTGATTAGACTGACCCACAAAACAATGCAAAACAAAACTAACACCACTAACAATAAAAACCCAGAAGTGTTCATACCACTACTCCCCTTAAAAATTCACACTGGGCCCCTGATGCTTATACATAAAATGCAAACTCTTAGTTTAACATAGCTTACTGGGCCTGGAACAATCTATACACAAACTATATACCAACTGCCTCTCCTAGTATTGTCCTCCATACATCCTAGGATCCTGCCTCTGTACAATTGAATCAGCCCAGAAACATGATATAACATATCATGATCCCATGTTTCACTCATCAGCTTTTTCAAGAAATCTCCTTGTCTCCTTCTTTATCTCCCACAATTCTTTTATTTAGAGTCCAGTTCAGATGCTTTCATTCATTTCTCCGAGAGCAGACTTGTTGGCTTCTTTCTTTTTAAAAATATTTTTATTAGTTGTTGATGGACTTTTATTTACTTATTTACAAGTGGTACTGAGAATCGAACCCAGTGCCTCACACATGCTAGGCAAGCACTCTGGCACAACCCCAGCCCTCTTGTTTGCTCCTTCTTTCGAGTAGCCCATTTATGGTTTTTGCAGAAATGTTCCATATACAGTTTCTGATTGCATCTAAGTCTTTTGAATGAGGCTCCATGTCTTGTTCACATTGTATTTACATGGCTATCACATAGTAACTGCTGAATAAGTCTTGGTTTAAAAACAATGCCTAATGAATAAATAGTGAATGAGTATGTGAATGAATGGATACCCATTCTCTGGGAAATCATCTAATTTGTCATTGAGTTTAATAGCCTTAATTCTAATTTTTACAGTAAAGAAGGAAAATACCTATTTTAAAATAAAGTAAAATGTATTTTAAGATCACTCTAATTCCTTAGAAATGATTCCATGAGTTTTAATAAAACTAAATTTAGTTCAATGAATAAATTTTTATTTGGGGAACATAACATGTCCAGAGCCCTCTGTAGGCAAGAAATCATTTTCAAAAATAAATAGCATATGGAACCTACTCTTAGAAGGCTTGAAATACAGTGATGGAACAACTGAAGACCTGTGGTGTGGAATTGGATCACAGTACATGTTTAACATGGGGTCTGGTTTTGTAGCACATTTTGAGGTCCAGCAGTGTGATGCCTCCAACTTTTTCTTCTGCTCAAGAATGCTTTGGCTATTTGGGGTTTTCTGTGGTTCCTTGAGTTCCTTACGTATTTTGAATATTAACTTCTTGTCAAATATATTGTTTGCAAATGTTTTTCCCATTTTGTAGGCTATCTCCTTGTTTTGCTGATTGTTTCGTCCTTGCACAGAAGCTTTTCAATTGGTGTAGTACCATTTGTAGGTTTTTGTTTAGGTTGCTGTGCATTTGAAGGCATATCCAAAAGCTCATTGTCCAGGCCAACGTCCTGAAGTGTCTCCACTAAGTCTTCTAATAGTAGTTTCATAGTCTGCAGTCTCACTTAAGACTTTAATCTAAAAGACCTCAAATAACAGAACAATAAGCAGAACAAAAACCCAAATAATCCAGTTAAAAATAGGCTAAACCCCTTCACACTCGTGTTTCAAAGATGACATACTATAGCCAACGGATATGTGAAAAAAGGTGCAATGTCATTAATCATTAAGGAAATACACATCAAAACCACAATGAGATATCACTTCACCAGAGAATGGATATTATTAAAAAGATAAGATATGCACACACATACAAGCATACACCACACACACACACACACACACACATACACACACACACACACACACGCTCCAGTGCTTGCTAAGATATAAAGAAGAACTCTTGTGTACTGTTGATGGGAATATAAATCAGTACAGCCATATGGAGAACAGTTTGGAGGTTTATGAAAAAACTAAAAAAAAAGGAAAAACTATTATATGATCTAGTAATCCTATTGCCTGGTGTATACTCAAAGGACACAAAATCCATATGTCAAAAAGACACCTATACTCCCAGGCTTATTGCAGCATATTCATAATAGTCAGGATAGAGAATCAACCTAAATGTCTATCTTAGACAAACAGATTAGGAAAATGTCTCACATACACACACAATGCAACCATAAAAAAGCATGAAATCCTATAATTTGCAAAAACATGGATGCAAATGGAGTACGTTTTGTCAAGGGAAATAATTCAAGCATAGAAAGACAAGTGCTATATGATCTCATTCATAAGTATAATGTAAAAAACAGTTCATCTCACAGAAGCCAAGAGCAGGATAGTGTTTAGCAGAGAACAGAGAGAATAAGTGGGACCCTAGAGAGAAGTTGATCAATGAGTACAATACTATTGTTTGATAGGAGGAGTACGTTCCTGTGTTCTATGATACAACAGGGTGAATAAAATCAATAATAATACATTTCCAAATAGGTAGAAGAGAGGAATTTGAATGTTCTCACCATAAAGAACTAAAAAACTTATGATGGTGGATACGCTACCCTCTCTAAGTTGATCACTATCCAATGTATACCACAATCAAAATACCCCATTGTGCCTCATAAATATGTACGAGGATTATGAATCAATCAAAAGATACATAATGAATTTTTAAAAATAGTGTTAGGACTAAGAATAGATGTGCTCAAATATTCTTAGAGGGCCAGCAGAGGCTCCTCACCTTGGGAAGACAAGACCACAGTGAAAAAGGCAGGGTTGATGGAAAGGAGGGTTTTCAACGGACAAGTCAGCACAGGTGGAAATGGCCTGTAAATCAGTGTTTCTCAAAGTGGAGCTTCTGAGACTATCCCTTTTAACGAATGCATGAGGTTAAAATCATTCTCATAATAATAGTAGGACATCATTTACCTTTTCTACTGTGCATTGTCCTAATGGTACTAAAGCCATGGTTGAAAAAGCCACAGGTTCTTTTTATTCTTTTAGGTACTGGGTATGGAACCCAGGGGTACTCAACAACTGAGCCACACCCCCAGCCATTTTTTTAAAAATTTTATTTAGAGACAGTGTTTTGCTGAGCTGCTTAGGGTCTCACCAAGTTGCTGAGCCTGGCTTTGAACTTGGCAGTCCTCATGCCTCAGCCTCTCAAGCATCTAGGATTATAAGTCTGCACCTCTGCACCTGGCAAACTACAGGTTCTTTAGAAGAAATTAAAGCTGCATCCATAAACCACACAGGCTAATAGCTGTACTCTTTTTTTGTGCAGGGGAGTGATATTAGCCAAATTATATTTTTATTTGTGTGCATTTACAAATATAATGATTGATCCCATCATTATGTTTAACTATAATTCACTAATAAAAAATGTTGAAAGAAAATTTTTTTTTAGAGAACAGAAAATAAAACGCAAAACTAAGAAATGAAATACAGACATGGAAGTGAATTTGTCCTCTTTTGATGAAGGACAGATTAAAAAGAAGAATATCCCTGAAAAAGCACCGAAAATTACTGACTTTATTAAATCCTGATCCTCAAACACACATCCTCTAATCTCCCCCCTTAGGAAATGGAAAAGTGCAGAAAGTTCTTCTATCTACAGAAGTAAAACAGTGTTCTAAGGAAAAGTACTTGTGTGGTTGTTGAGGGATGAGCTGAAGTGGCTGATTTTTTTTTCTTTTTTCCTCCATAGAACAGCAATTTTACTTGGAAAAAATGACTGACAAACTGTTATTACTCAGACTTTTCATTGTCTGGGAAACTTTTCTCAACATGAGTGAAGTGAGCTTGTTACCTCAAAAAAAAGAAAAAACTGACAATTATAAAATCTGAGCTTTCAAATGAAAAGTGAAATTTTAACACTTATATTGAACATCCTGATCTCAACTCTTCCTGCAATTTTCTTATGATTTGTTTTACATTAGTGAAGATAATTTGTAAAATATTACACAATGAGGTATATCAACATTCGGAAGATTTGTGTAATTCAGTGAATCATATTTTTAAATGACCAAAGCATGACGTTAGAAAATTATGCATATATGAAAGATTCCTTCAAAATGGAAATTAGATCCATAAATTTCAATGTAACAGAGTAAGAAGAGACAATTGATTTGTTTTCCTAGGACATATTGCAAAAATACTACTTATCAAGTTTCAGTGTAATATTCAACAGTAATATCCACTGCTTTCTAAAAAGGATATTAAAATACTCTTTACTTTTTTTACTATTTGTGTTTGCAACATTAAATTTTCTTTAGATACTTCAATCAAATTAACATTCTAGAGCTGGGGTTATAGCTCAGCGGTAGAGCGCTTGTCTCACACATGTAAGGCACTGGGTTCAATCCTCAGGAAAGAAGAAAGAAAAGAAAAGAAAGAAAGAAAGAAAGGAAGGAAGGAAGGAAGGAAGGAAGGAAGGAAGGAAGGAAGGAAGGAAGGAAGGAAGGAGAAAGAAAGAAGAGAAAGAAAGAAGAGAAATAAAGAGAAAAAGGAGAAAGAAAGAAAGAAAGAAAGAAAGAAAGAAAGAAAGAAAGAAAGAAAAAGAAAGAAAGAAAGAAAGAAAGATATTGTCTCTTTTTAAAAATCTTTAAAAAAATTAACATGTCAACAAATTGAATAAGAATCCAACTCCTATTAGTCATTAAAGAAATTTGCAACAAATAGACAATGCTATTACTTTCAGTTTTTAATAGCTATTTTATTAACATATATAATTATGGCAACAATAACTTTTTATTTTTAATTAGTAAATAAAAGTTTTAACAATTTTCTCATTTCAAATCTCTGATGCAATAATTATTGATAGACATGACTATGTCTATGCTGGCTCTTTGCAATCCTCAATGATTTTTAATGGTTTAAAGGGGCTTGAGACCAGAAATCTTGAGAAGTACTGAAATAAAGAAATGACATAAAGAAATGCTGCAGACATTTTCAATGTGTTCTATACGGAGAGTATTTGCCGTACTAGGCACCATGACAGATGCCACATTGATATCAGGGAAGTAGAAAGTAGACTGTCTGCCCTAATGAAGTTCATGGTCTAATGAGGTTGTGAGTCTACAGTTATTACTGACTGTCATGGTACAAAAACATGAATAACATGTATGGATAAGTAGAAAGAAAAAAATACCATGCAAAAATACTTCTTTCTAGAAAACAATAAAGAACCTGCTGAGTTTGTTTTCATTTATCATTTTGCTAGAAATGTATTCAATATCATTTAAATCCTCCCATAATTTGATGTATTTATTTTTTTAAGTTAGACTTATTCTGAATGACACCTAGTTTCTTATTGTATGTAATGTAGTTATTTTAAAATTGGAGAATCTGTTTATATTTAATGTGATCAGTGATAGAATCAATTTTTTAAATTTACTGTCATATATTTGCCTTCTATTTGTTCCAACTGTTCTGTCTTCTTTTTTCTATTTTTTTTTACTTTTTATCCTCATTTAAATTTGTCATTTTCTTATTTTTCCTTCTCTGATAGCTTTATTTATCCTTTAGTAATGACTCTAAATCAGAGTTTCTCAAAGTCTCAGCATTATTGACAATTTGGACCAGATAATTCTGTGTCATGAGAGGCCTTCATATACATTTTAAGAGTTTAGCAACTTCCCTCACATCCTCAATTGTGATTATCCAAAATATCCACCCATATTGACAATGTTCCCTATAGAACAAAGTCAACCATTTCCACAAACTCATCCAATTCTAGTGTTACTTGGGACTCTTTTTTTTTTAATGAACAAAGACCTTGCCGTATTTGGGGTGAGTGATTCTTTACTGCCTTAATAGCTTTCTGTTCTCTCAATTTTTTGGCACAATTTCTATTTTCAAATTATTTAAGGTGAAAGACCAGTCTGTTGGCTTATTTTTTTCATCCTTTGCAAATGATATGCAGTCTTAAGGTAGGATGAAATAAATACAAAATATTGGTAAAAAGGACACATATGGGAATTTCAGGGAAAAATTATATAATTCAGAAATTCTGCATAATTTTGCAGGCCTGTCACTCCCAAACCCAGACTCTCTTTCAGATCTGTCACTCCTAAATTCCTGAGAAATCTGTAAATCTAACACCAATAAGTAGATTAAGCAAAGAGGAATGCAGCATATTGAGGAACATATATTTAGGGAACTTTCAAACACTATCTATGGATCAGATAATGAAGATCACATCAGCCTGAGGAGGCAGACTGATTAGACCACCGGAACCTTCTTGAGATCACTTGACTAACATCAGTCTTACGTACCTTTTCAAACACACCCATCACCACATTTTCTTTAAAAGAAGATCTGGAATCACCAAAAGGCATTTCTCACTTTTGAAATTACCCACATTCTCTCTTATATGTCTTGCTTTATTCTTCCTTATATTCCAGCTCTCTCTTGAAATTCTCCCTTGACTATGTGCCTCATTTCCTAAATAAACCTCTGAATATGCCTTTTCCTCACATAGGCCAAGAATTTTATTGGTCCTGAGTTGAGTCCCCTCATTTCCCCTGAAGGCCTCAAACCTTCTTAGGAGAAAACTCTTCTTCATGACAATCCAAGTGTGCCAGTGCTGGAGTGCAGCTCACAGCATATGTTATCACTATGCAAGCTCAAGAACACCCAAACTGGTCTTTAACATGTAAAGATTAAACAAGATTAATTCACTGGTTTTCAGATGTTGTAAAAATACCTAATTATTATAAAATTCCTTTCCTAATAACTTTCAATTTCTCTATTTTCTTTTTTACATATTTCAGGTGGTTCAAGAAATACCATTTAGTGGCACCCTCAGATGCTGAGGTCCAGCTCCGGCGGGGGGAGTGAGGGTCCAGGGGGTCCTGAAGGAGGAGTGGTGACGGGGAAAGAAGAAGAGTCGGGACAACAGGTTGCAAGTTTTGAGCAGCCTCCAGAAGAACTCTGCTGCTCCTAGAGGAACCTTTATTTTTAAACCTTTTTTACAGGTGTTTTTTCAGGTAGTTAATGGATAGTCTCAAAGCCCAAAACTTTTTTGATTTATATGATTTTTCAAGATTTACAATCTTTTCTGGCATATATTGATTACCTAAGATATTCAGTACATAGTTCAAAATATTTTTCTATAACCTTAGCCAATCATGATTAAGCTTTTACCTCAATCACTAGGTGCTAGGCGATGTAACTAGACTACATGTCTCTGGACCTATTATTAACTTCTAACTTTAAAGCACATCTATAATTATTTCATTAACCTTTAACTTTAAAACATACCTATTATTATTGGAAAGCTTTCTTACTTTTAAACTAAAATTCCAGTAAAACACACTTAAAATAGTGAAAGTCTATTACTTAAAAGCCTACTACTCTGAAGTGCCTCTAAAACATATCTATGTTAATTTTAAACTATTTTATTTTTAGTTTTCAAGGTAATTTCCTGTTTTCATATGACCTATTTAACTGCTTTCTTAAAGAACTTACTTGATCCTTGGTCAAAGCACACCAATTCTTATATCTTTGTAATCTTTAATGAAAGGGCAGGCTTTACACCTCAAGCCATTTGTCATTTATATTAACTATGTGTTTTCCGTTCTCATCATGAATTTTTGTGTAAGGCAAAGGAGGGTCTGTTAGTGGGGGAACTATATGCTGCACAGGTTGTGACTTTAGAATGGGGGGGGCTTAGTGTAAATTTTTGAGCTTTTCTCAGGAACCTTGATTTGCAATCTTTGTTCTATTAATTTCTTGAGGAATAATGCTGTTGTTTGTATCCTGAGTGATATAAACAATGTCTCCATTGTATCCTTAGTCTCATTCTGGGAAGTTTCCTGCAATCTCAGACAATACGTACTTTTATTATTGACTGACGTATGCCCTGTTATCCATATCATGGGTATCATAAACAAAACACTTAACATTCCCAATGGTTCTGGTTTCCAGAAGGTGTGGTCCTGCCGCAGCATCCCCCACACTGTGACCCTGTCAGTCAACAGGTGCAGGAACACCTTCACCACTCAGAGATATACTCTTCCAAGATAGAAACAAAGTCCTCTAGTTAAAGAAGGATAAGTAAGATAAGTAAGATCTAGTTTGTCTTGAGGGAAAAAAAGGGCTATCTGCTTCAAGTTAAACTAACACAATTTAAATAAATTATTTGTAATGAAAAATAATAAAGGAGACACAGAGACAAGATGCAGAGGCAGGAAAAAAAAAGTGGCTCCTTGTCCAAGCATCCATGTTTATTTATACCAATAGGTTACATTAGGTCACTAGTACCATAGACATTATTTTGTTCAGAGTATCAGTAAGGTTGCTTATTTTGCAGTTACATTCTACCGTTACAATAAAGGATGCTAGGAGTTTTGTGCAGCTCTCAAGAAAGTCTATTGTATAAAGTTATTGTTACCTGAACAGATTTGGGTTCAGTGTAACATTGTGGTTTTCTAACAAAAAAGCCCCTATATTCCCAGGAGCTGTGTGCCTGAGATGAAGGTCCAAGCTGATAAGACCCTATACAGAATTTTCTCCTGAAGGACATTGCTATAGCCACCAGGCTTCCTGTGTCTTTGCACAGGTGTATCCCAGCAGCCAGGCATTCCATGTCTTTGCACAGAAACTTCTTAGCAGCCAGGCATTCTGTGCCTTTGCACAGAAACTTCCTAGCCACCAAGCATGCCACAATCATGAAGTTTATCAGAGACCCCAATCCCAAACACAGAACCCCTACAATTATTTAATTAATTAAGTAAATGGACTAATCCTTTGAGGCTTTTGCTCTAAAAAGATTCAGCAAATATTTGCACAACAATTCCAGTGTTTTGGAGGGAACACTATGCCTAGAGGATTATTTAAAGCAAACTAGATATTCCATTTGCATATTTTACTGAAACCTCATTAATTCAGAATCTGTGATGATTTGTCCAAGTAAATTAATAGTGTAAGAAGAATTGTGGTAAGGTGTTGAAAACCACTTAAAGAACTACATTTTCAATCATTCTTGCAATACTTTAGAAGCAATCTTTCAGTGAAGGATATGCTAATTATAAACTCTGCCCATGTATTTTTTAAAACAGCCTCAAAAAAGAGGAAGAATGCCTAGTGAACTTAATCTATTATATGCCCTCATGAAATTCATTTAAAAGAAACAGAACTTTCTTTTAAATGTTTCTACTAATTCAGTCAAATTTTCTACCTCTCAGCTCAAATTAGCAGATTTAACTAGAATATCACTATATAAAGTACAAAGCTTTTTAGTGGAGTATCTGGGACATCTGTTACTTTTGTTTGAAACATCTACTTCTCTTTTTTGTATTATGAACCCAATTTTTCTTACAATCTTCTCTAATTCCAAGTAATTTGGTGATATGAACTTCATTACTGATTCCAAGAGTGATGTAAGAATCAGATTTGGTCAGAAATTTTCATCTCTCTAGTATCACTGGTTTAAAGATAGACATGTAGTCCACAGTGGGCCAATGAACCAGGAGTTCAGTTGCAACTCTTAGGAAAGTACTTTTTTTTTTTTTTTTTTTGCCTGCAGGCATTTTCAAAGTTGAAGATTATAAACAGGGCTAAGCAAATTTCTACCATCTTTGGGCAAAAAAAAAAAAAAAATAGTTGTCAACTAAGCTAACACTGAAGAAAAGGGAGAAAGAGTACCAAGAGCAGAATAGAGACCAGTAGTTAATGCTTCTAGAGCCTGCATGTAGCCACACCCTGGATTAAATCTGTATTGACTGATATTGTTGAGTCAATAAATCCATGATAATAGTACAATCTGTTGGACTGTTCATAGCAAGACTCTTGACTAATTTCATTGCTTATCTTGTTATGTGTAGAGGACCACAGCAGGTGTTGTAAATTAGAAGTTCAGGAAAAAAGAGTACATGCCAAGGGCATTATATTATTGGATGAAGGGATGTTTTTCTCAAGTTCTTAAAAATAAGAACCTTGTCATAATTCATTATACTGTAACAGAGTAGGCACTCAGTGAGGATTGGTTGAATGAATAACTACATGAATTCCCTATGTGTATTGACTGATTCATTCCATAAGTTTTTATTGCAGGCCTACTATGTGTCAGGCACCATTCTTAGAGCAAAGATACAGCACTGAACCAGAGTTTCCCGTTCAAAGATTTTAAATTCTAGCTACTATGGACAATATTTGTGTATCCCCCAAATGCATATTTTGAAATCCTAACCCCCACTCTGATGGTCCTAGGAAGTGAGGTCCTTGTACTTATAAATAGAATTAGTCTCCTTATGAAAGATACTCAGAGCTCCCTCTCTCCTTGCACTGTGTGAAGTTACAGTGAGAAGATCGACATCTATCGGGCAGGAAGCAACACCTCCCCAGACACTGAGTCTCCCAGGATCTTGCTCTTGTCCTTCCCAACCTCCAGAAACATCAAAAATTATAATTCTGTCTTCATAAGTCACCAGTCTATGATGTTCTGTCACAGGAGCCAGAAGCCTGAACAGACACTAAGATACTGGCTTCTATAAATATTTTAAAGTTTCAAAACTCTTCTTCCTGCAGTTTCTAACTCCAATCCATTCTTCATTATTACTTTGTCTTAGCACTTCATCTCTACTTAAATAACTATGAATTCTGTGTAGTTACCCTGTTTGTCTGATGCTTCTTCCCTTAAAAATGTAAGCTCCTTTGCATGTTTGATTTTATGTGATAGAGTATGGTCCAGGAGCACGTGGAATGGAAGAAAGTTGATCATTTGGTTCACTCTGTGTTTTCAATGCCAATGTATCAGTCTTACGAGGAAAGATCACAAATTGGCTAGTTACAAAAATTTAATAAAGAAACAACTTACAAAAGTATAGGCAACATAAAGGACAAAGAAGCATGGGTACTACAGTGCACTGCCACACTGTCCTCAAGCCTGAGAGTGTGCAAGGAGAGAGCACAAACAAGAGATCCACTCAGCTGAACCAGCTCTAATTGCAGAATAGTGAGCTAATAAGTCATTGTTACTTTGGACCATTAAGTTTTAGGGCAGTTTATCTGGCACAATAGATAACCATATCACATATTATATAATAATGTGATCAATGAAGTTTGAGCAATGGTTTAACTTCTAAAAATTTAGAAGTTTTGTCAAATGTGGGAAACTTAGCATTTACTTAACAATTTACGGAATTTTTCCAAATCTGCTAAGATTCCTCAAAAAGGTTAAAGATATTTGGAATCCTTTCAACCTCTAATAGGAAATTTCTGACTTAATGTCCACCATTTAAAAATGATTTAAAATGACATTACATGACATTCTGCTCATAGAGTAAAGATTTCTTTTTTCGGAGAAATCTTTGCAGCTAAGTTAAAATTTAAATTCTCTACTATCGGGGAGAAGAAGAAAAGATAGGTAGGTGTGTTCCCTTTTATTGACTTTCCTATGTGTCCCACTTCAATAGTGGTAGGAAATAAAATTTTAATATACTCAGGGTATAATGGGATAATTTTTAAAGTCTCTTTAGGTAATTCAATGTCTTTAAGTGGCTCGATAATTTTCCCCCTAAGGTTGACCCCTCTTTCAGCTACTTGCAGCTATTTTTTTTTATCTTTTTGATATTTTTTAGTTATAGGTGGACACAATACCTTTATTTTATTTTTACATGGTGCTGAGGATTGAATCTAGTGCCTCACACATGCTAGGTGAGTGCTCTATCACTGAGCCACAACCCCAGCCCAACTTGCAGCTATTTTAAGGTGACATTTGAATGCAACCTAGAAGACTTAAAGAGATGTTATTTTAATTTCTCCAATTAAAATGTTGCCCCAAATGGGTGGCCTCTGGTGTCCTGCTGATGTGTAGTTGTACTCTGGAGGTGTGCAGGTTGAGATGCTCTCTGGAGATACAGTTGGCTGCTGCATGTGGAGCTCCTAGTAGTCCCTGCTGATTCAGCCTCACCTTCTTTACCCTTACAGGCCAACTAGTACTGTCATTTTGAACCAGGCTCAGGTATTCCACCTGCAGTGTCATCTTTGATTAAAGGATCACAATCATCACTTCCTGCAACACATGTGCCAACAAACTCAGAAGCCTTAAGCTGGCAGTCTGTGGGAATTTCCAAGTCTCTTCTGCATTCCTTAGTGAGAGCACTAAGTCAGTCTTTCCCACTCTGTCCCACTATGTGCTTTCCTCTGTTTATTGCAAAGGATCTTAGGACTCATTATCTCAAGGTTCTTTTTTGGAGGTAGGATAAATTCCTAATGCCATTAGCTTTATCTATATGTTCTCTAAATACCTTCTTCAATTCAAAAGGAGAGATTCAAACTCTGCTGTTTTCAATTCTGTCCCCTTCATCTTCTCTAAGATTGAGATAGGGATTTATGATAAAGAGAGAGAAATACTGAATTTTAAAGGAAACACCCATAATCCAGTGATATAGGAAAGCATAGTTGTACATCTTGAGCAACACACCCTTACCACATGCCCTTGTAAAATGAGGGAAATATGCAAGGACAAGGAAAACTGGTATGAAATTGTGCATCTCCACCCTGGATCCACCTCCAGTCCTGCTCCTGATACAGATTCTTCAATAAATATTGGCCCCCCCAGCCAATGTCAGGGCTGCTTCTCATGCTTCTCACTCTTGAGACAGCCCACATTCTTCCTTGAATGTGTATCTACCTTCCTACATAAACCTCTTGTATGCCTTTGTCTGGTTTGTGTCTAATTTTTTTTCCATGATGTAGGCCAAGAACCCCACTGGTCCTGAGTGGAGATTCCCCTCTCCTCTGGGAACTTCTTGGATCCTTCTTAGGAGATATCTTTAGGAGATATCTTAGCTATTGTGACAAGATCACCTAGGGGAAAAGGGGACTGAGATTTTTCTTCATTTTGTTTGGACAGGTGAGCTCCCGCCATCAGAACTTCCTAGGCCTACTGCCCCTCTTTTCATTGCATTTATATATCAATAAGCATGTGCTAATAGACCCTTGTTGTGAAGTGTTGAGTTTGGGAACAAAACCACCTAGGACCAAATCTCTCCCATTTCCTTTTTTAGTTATGTGACTTTGGGTAAGTTCCTAACCTCTACACATCAGTTTCATTTTCTGTAAAAAGAAGTTATAGTATCTACTTCATGCAATGTTGTTAATATGAGTTAGTTTAGGTAAAAGGTTTGAAAATGAGTCTAAAACTTCATAAACTCTTCTTACTACATAGTGATTTACAATGAATATATAGGAGATCGCCCTCTGATTTAAGACAAAGAAGTGATTTAAGAATTTAAATGATAAATAATTTTATTTCAGGCACTATTTATACCACTGGGCTGTAGAAGTTGTTATTGGAGCTGGAGAGAATCTGAGTTACTTGGGTTTTATGTTTTTGTTTATTTTCCCCCCAGGTTCTGACCCTCCTGTTCACTGGGGCTAGAAATGAATTTGCTGTGAGCTTTGTTATTTGCTCTGACTCAGTGTGGGATCATTGTTATTTAAATAGGACTGTAGGTGTGTGCTGGGAGATGCTAGGTGAAGCACCCAAGGAAGCAGAAGAGAACAAACAGCCCTGCCCTTAAGTTGTTTACTGTTCTATTATAGGATACAGAGAAAAAGCAGACAAGAAGTGAGTCAGTTCCAAGAGGTAAGTGGCCTTTTACAATTTCACTGAGCAGATGCTCTTGCATCCAAAAGGGGATTGGTCAATTAGATATAAGACTAGGGGATGGTGCATTATCTTTTCTACTTCCCACTGACTCCATCTAGATAAACACTCAACTAAGTGATATCCCAAAGGTAGAAAAAAGTAATATGGATCTCTAGGTATCTCACTTAATTACAGAATCAGGGAGTGATGTAGCTGGACCGTGGAGAAAAATAAGCTCAGAGCTTATAAAAGATATGTGTTACAACAGAGGACTCTGTTGAATATTGGTAATCAGTCTAGAGCAGTCTGGCCCCAGGTGTCCAAGCAGTTCTGGCTTGGCCCTCTGCAGAGACTGCTGAGCAGGATGAAATAAAAGGACATTTTTTTTTGCATGATCTGTGCTCATCTCTCAGCCTGACAGAGCAATTCTCAAGGATGGTCCCCAGAATACAGGATTTTATAAAGAATGGATTTATTCTCTTCTTTCCAATTTAGGGATGTTTGGATCTAAGGCCTTATAAAAAGAATAAAAATGAATTATTAAACTAGTTCTCTTTTCCAATGACATCACTATGCATTTCCCTTTAGTAAATATCCCTGAGTCAGTACAGTGACAGGGAATAAGATAAAACAAAACCAAATCCAAAAAGGTCTATATCAGTGAATTAACTCAAGACACAGCATCATAACTGGATCCATTTTACAGATGATCACACTGAGATGAAAAAGAGGGTACTGGAGAATAAATAAACTATATTTAATTAGTTATAAGTAACTTTTTCTCATTTGAATTCAATATTATTACATCATATATAATACCAAATGAGAAAAAAATATTCAGGAAAAATATTTATTTAATTATATAGTATAATGTCTCCCTTTTGTGATTTCACTTTTGCCACAGTGCTTCTGCAACATGCTTGCCTTTTCTGGAGACTTGTTTCCAGTTTATGTTGATTTAAGTTGTTTACAATTCTGATGATTTTTATGGCATCTTATTAAAGAAGTTTTATTCATATAAGTCATTGCACAACTAAGATAAAAAAAGAGGAAAATTGTCTGCTAGTCTATCATAATAATAGAAGAAGATTTAAATTAGGCATGTGATAAAATGCTTACATGTTGAGTTAGAAAAATGTTTTTATTCACTTGCCTATTAATAAAAAGATGAAATAAAATAATGAAATAAAATTTAAAAAATTATGTTTGAAAACAAATAGCATGGAGTCACGGAAAAATATACAAAGCATTTGGTATTTGGTTTGATTTCTCTTATAAAGCAATTACCATATGTGCAGTCAAAAGAAATATTAAAATAAATAAAAATAAATAAATAAATAAATAAATAAATAAATAAATAAAAGCCTGATTTACTTAAGGAGAGATTCATTGAGATGCAAAGAGGAAGGACGACGTGATGAGCAGGCCAACTGAAGAGGCATTAGTTTCATGAGCAGAGATTAGAAATGCTGGAAGAGCCATCTATATTCATAACAACAAAATAGGAAGAGGCATGGGGCACTGGTTTTGGTAAACATAAGGGGTTTCTCTGCTGATTGGGCATTATTTCCAGATCTCAAGCTCCTTCCTGCTAAATCAAATGGAATCAGTAGTCAAGTCAGTAGAAGGCAATGATTATCTCCGATGTGGATTTTTCAATCCTACTTTCAGTGAAACAAAGGGGTTTATAATGTTTGTTTCTGGTCAGGCACGATGGCACCCACCTGTAATCCCAGCTATTTGGGGGTTACAGGGTGAGGCAGGAGGACAGCCAGTTCAAATCCAGCTTCAGAAACTTAGTGAGACTCTGTCTCAAAATAGAAAGAACTGGGGATACAGAACTCCTCACTGAATGTATGTATAAAGGGCTCAAACTATGCACTGCCTGGAATGTCCACCTTCCTAAATTCAACGGAATTTTTGATACTGGGGATTGAACCCAGGGCACTCAACTACTGAGCCACATCCCCAGCCTTTTAAAGATTTTATTTAGAGACACGGACTCACTGAATTGCTTAGGGTCTTGCTAAATTACTGAGTCTGGCTTTGAACTCACAATCCTCCTGCTTCAGCCTCCCAAGCTGCTGGGATACAGGTGTGTGCCACAGCACCTGGCCTCCAACTGCAATTAACAATATATTTTTGAAAATATTTTATGTTATAGATGATTCAGTTATAAATAGGGGATGTAAAGATGAATGAGACTTGCTTCTGGCCTTCAATATACATTCCTCACATTGAGCTTCACCCTTTCTTAAGTCCCTCTCAATTTCAAATGCTTTCATAAAGCCTCCTAGACTATTCCATCATGAACTTCCATGTGAAATTATATTTTTTTCATGTAGGTTAGCATTATTTATCATATAGTTTAGCAGGAGAAAGTTAGGCCAGATGTAAAAGTTAAGGTAAATGGCTATTAATGGCCTAAGATAGCCCAACATGATTTTGGCTCTCAACCTACACTGCATCTCTCAAGGCTGGGATTGCAGTGTGGTGGTAGAGCATATGCAAGGTCCTGGGTTTCATCCCCAGCACTAGAAAAGGACAGAAAAACTCCATCTCTCCATAATCATGATGTTCTAGTCAGCCAAGGTCAAGGAGTCTGTCTGCAGGATCATTAGTACAAATGCAGCTTCTTCAGAGTACTTTAGTTCACAAGTACACTGTGACTTGTTTAGCACACTGTGATCATCCGATACCTTCTACTGGGTTTTAGAAACAGGGACACTACAGTGAAGAGGTTAGACAGGATCCTACTTATCAAAGTTTTTGCATCCTAGTATAGGAAGGCAGATAATAAGTAAGGAAACAGCAGAGTAAGAAAACCTGAATTAGTGATAGGAACTATGAAAGAAAGTCATGGGATTGAGTTTGTTGAGCAGGATACATAGTTCAAGTGAAGGTATCTAACACTGATAATATAGCGCTTATTATACATTAAATACAATTGTTCCTTTATAAAGGCACTTACTGGATTTAGGACCCATGCTAATCCACCTAATGAGGTTCCATTCATCGGCTCCATGTGGATATTATCTCTTACTTGTGGATAATATCATTCAGCTTATTATAAGTCTTAAACCACCCTTCTGAAATAGGTTGTCTTTGGTATCTTCTTATAGCTATAGTCATTTCAGTACAGACACAGTAAGCAATTGCTGTGGTCATATAGTATATGAGACACATTTGGAGTGTGAACTGAGATGCTGGCTCCGTGGTCCTAATGTTAACCACTTTTCTATAAAGTGTCAGGCCAGGACTCTGTAGACAAAGAGTCTGCTGAGAAACAAGTGATAAAAGAAAGCATTTCCAAGCAAGAGGAAATATAGCTACAAGCATATTAGTTCTGTATTCTCAATCAGATGGTATTAAAGTTTCAAAACATGCCCCCCAATTCTTAGGAACTTCTACCATAAACAGTTGAGGATCTGTGTCCCTTCCCTTGAATCTGCAAGGGTCAGGTCTGCAACTGAATAATCTAATTCAGTGGAAGTGATGCTGGCTGCCATGCTAAGCCACACGAAAGGACCATGTGTGCATACTACAGCTGGCAATGTGAGTCTTCAAGTCCCCCAGCCCAGGAGTCCCCTGAACATATGAGTGAACCAGCCTTCAGGTGACTTCAGTTCCCAGCTCTGGAATTACCTCCAGCTTATGTATCTACCCAAATAGGCTAGGATGTTATGCAGCAGAAATTAGCCATGGTGTGATATCATGTTGAAATCCACGGCCCATGGAATCGGTGAGCATGAGAAAATGGTCATTTTATGGTACTGAATTTAGGGTCGTGTGCTATATAGTAAGTAGTTGCTTATATTTACAACTTTGAGTCAAGGTCAGCCTGTTGTATACCAGGTGAACATTCTCCTTTAGGAACTAAACCTCAAAACCAGTGAATCCAAACATTATAGGGTCTAAACCACATTCCACAGAGATAAACATAAAATAGGTATAGTAAAGGGGGATAAAACAGGATTCATCAGCAATTGGGCAGGAGACCAGAAGTCACGCTAGTAGGAAGAGAATTAAGAGAGCAAGTTAAACGCTTACAAACTTTTGGAAGGACTAGAGAAAAAAAAATCAAGAAATATACCGCTGATTTTTAGGAACTCGGAAGAGCAGAAAGATAAGAAGCTGACATGGATGGGTTCCACTGCCTGCAGCATCCGAGCAGATTTCTGTGGATTCACCAAGAAACCATTGCACGTTCACATCTGCTGTGTGCATACATATCCACCAGGAGCTGCTGACCAAAGCATAGCAGTTGATCTTTGCTTCTTACCTTCCACACATTCAGTGAGTACCTTTCATTGGCCAAATCTGCTCTACAAACCAGATCCTGCATATGGAGAGAGACTAAATGGGCAGGAATGATGCTGAAGTTCAACAATATCTGACCCTTTGGGTACCCAGAGTCCATACATAAGCCTACACAGATATTTCAACCTCAGAACAAGATTACAAGAGCCTTCTGCTGAATATGATCCAACTCTCCCTGCTAATCCTCTATTAAAACCAGGAAACCCAAAATCCTACCAGTAACCAGATCCATTTCTGGATGTTATTCTTTCCACTTGTAACTCAGTTTCATGAATTTAAAGACTAAATTAAGAATTTTACCATAAGTACCTTAGTATAAGGAGAAAAAAGAAAAAAAATGGTAAATACATGCATAACAATGAAAGAAAGCAAATGTGCAATTCTTTAACTTCAATTCTTTAACTGATCTCTTCACACTTTCTGTGCTGTCAGCCCGCATTTCAGCAGATGGGAGCACTTTAATTGAAATAAAAGAACCCAAACCTCCATTTCCGAGATCTGAAACATTAGTGAATTTGATTGTATTGAATTGTCTCAGTTTTTCATAAACATTGGCATCTAGGCATTAAAGTACCAAGAGAAATCCTATAAAGTTCTCAAGATTCCAACAAACTTCTCCTTACCCTGCAGTAGAACAGGAGCAATTTTATTTTTCCTTGATAAACTGTATCCATCACCCAGACGATAAAGTAACTCCCTTTCTTAATTCTTAGTTTACTGGCACAAAGAACCCAAATGACATTTACATTTACAACTTTGAGTCAAGGTCACCCTGTTGTGTACTTGGTGAACACTTTCTCCTTTGAAAGTAAAATGTCAAAAACAGTATATCCAAACATTATAGTGATGGGGCACAAAATTTTACAAGGATACCACTAGGGATAAAATAGGAGAGTCGTTTTCTTTCTGCCTTTTGAGTTTCAAGACATAGGTTCTGGCTAAGGAAATCATACGTTGATACAAAGCTTTAGAAATATACTTCCTTGGGCAGGGTCACTTTCCAAGACTGTAAGGTGTTGTCAGCCATTTCAATCATCCATTTTACCAGTCAATCTGCTGAGCTGCTTTTGGGTGATAGAGTGAATGACAAAGATATGAGTCAGTGAATTCCAAAGACTTGAGAGTCATTTCTTAAGCTGTAAAACAAGAGTAATGCTGTGTCAGGCATCATGATAGTGAGTGAGGAACTCAATACTTCTGAGGAAGAGGCTAGTGTCCAAGCTCTGTGGGCAGGAGAGGTAAATCCCCAATCATAGCATGTTTTTCCAGTGAAACTAACTGTACCAGTCAAGTGGTTGACTATTTAGGGAACTGAGCCCTACTGGTCACTCAGCATTGTCCTTCAGTGTTTGCAGGCAGAGCACTCAGACCGTTCTCAGTAAAGGACACTACATTCTTGAGGCTAAGTACACCCTTCATCTGTACTGTCATAACAACTGGTTTATTAATCCGTTGAACAAATATACTACATCCAGACATTTTTCCACAGAACTCACAGTCGTTGTTACCAATATGATCTCTGGTATTGGTATTGTTATCAATATGATCTTTCTAAATCCCTGATAATCCAAGCAAACCATTACTCACTGCCCAAGAGTCAGTGTATTAGATCATTATTTTGGTTGTATCTCCTTCTGGACAAGTTGAACAACTACACACATTGCTTAAAGCCATGTTGGAGACTACTACAATGGTTTCAGCATGTAATGTAGACACACATTCAGAAAGAAACACTAATAATTTTCTTACACCTATTATGCTGGATACATTGTGGAAAATAAACCATATGAGAGTCAATCAGGATAATTAATGCTGAATTCTGAAAATAAAAAAACCCTCCAAATCCTTACTAGTTTGTCTCAACAAAAATTGGAGGATGAGAAGATAGTCTATGCCCAACAAAGTCAAGCAAAGACGCAGAGACACAGCCCAGCCATTGTGTGATCTCTGAGGTCTCCATAGAAGAAGGAGATACAAAGTTTCTGTGACGATTTTTATGAAAAATTTTAAAATATTTATTAGTGGATTCCATGTGGGAGATTCTTTGAGGACTGTACTAGATTGTTTCAAAACAATGACTGCAATAATTTCTCACATCCTTTTATACTACCCTTTGATTTCTTATCAATTCATCTACAATGTGATTTGATGATCAGATCTTCCTTGGTCATTGAGACATTACAAACATGATACAAGAAGATTGTAAAGTGCCTGTACACTGGGGCTTGCTCTTCATAGACATTAGGAAATCTGGAACCATAATTGAAAAAGCCCAGGTTGGCCTCACTGGAGAAACCTTAGTGGGGGGATCCCAGTCATCACATCCTGTGCCAGCTGAGGCCCAAACATGAGAGTGATGGGGTCCAAGTCTATGCACCCCCAGCCAAATGACAAATATACCTTCAGACATCATTTCAACTGATCCCTATCTGAGGATCTTGGCAGACTCAAAGATGAAACTCAAAGTCAGGAGTGGTTTTATATAGACTGAAGCTGAGTAATAGAGGTTCAGATTCAGAAGAGGCTTATATCACTTCTTCCCAAACTCTGTTGGTCAGAATTTAGTTGTGTTTCAATCTGACTTCAAAGGAGCCAGGTAGCATAATTTAACAATAAAATCATCAAGGAAAACAGATTTAATAAGCGCATAGTAATTTTTCTTTACCTTTATGCCCTTTTGGTCACCATTTTGCATTTTCCTTTTACATGTAAGACATATTTATCAATTCTCCAAGGAAGAACCCAAAGTTCTACTTAATGCTTACCAGTATATTAATATCTAAGATCTCTATGGATGTACAGTTCTCTCCACCAGTTTGAGATGCGATTTTCTTTGTTCTAAAAATTTATGATTTTTAAAAAATTATCTTCCGTCTATTTACACCACAGAAATTGGCAAAGGTATAAAGTAAGGCTCTGTTAAGCAAAGAACCAGTTTACCAGAGTGATACTGGATGATTACAATAAACAAAACAGGGAAGAATGGAAGAAATTAGACTGCCATTGGTCCATAAAAGAACTAAATCCTTTGGTAGAGGCATTCTAATGCTCCCTTATTATGTAAGAGGAAAGAGTTCCTTGAGAGACCTAATTCTATTCTCTGAGACTCTTATGGTTTGGATATGAGGTGTCCTCTGAAAACCTCCATGTTAGCAAAGCAGGAATGTTCAGAAGTGAAAGGATTAGATTATGAAAATTATAGTTTATTGGATTGATATATTTGATGGATCAATAATTGGAATGGATTACTGGGCAATAACTATAGGCAGGTAGGTCATGCCTGGAAGAAGTAGGACAATGGGGGTGCTCATGGGGATCTCTGGCATGCATCACTCTCCCCTGCCCACCAGCTTCCATGAGCTGAGTATCCTTCCTCTACCATATCCTTCCACCATGATGTTCTGCCTTATCTCAGGCCAAGAGTAATGAAGATAGCTGACCACAGACTGAACCTCTGAAATCATGAACCCAAAATTAACTTTTCCTCCTCTAAGTTGTTCTCATCCAATAGTTTGATCACAGCAACAAAATGTTGAGGAATACAGGGAATGACTAAGGTACTCATTTTTTCTTAATATCTCTGTCTTCTTTGAGATTCTTTCTTATATTTTCATCATCTTTGACCACATCTTAAGTTCTCGCTATGAGTTGAATATCTCTCTTCTCAAAAACTCATGTAATAATTTAATTGCCATTGTTAACAGTGTTAAGATGTGAACTTCATGAAGCAATTAGGATAGAAGGGCATGGGTGGGATTGGTGCCATTATAGAAGGGTGAGTTCGTCCCCTTCTTGGTCTCCGTTGGCCACATGCTTTCTACTCTGGGATGATACAGAAGAAAGCCCTTGCCAGATACCTTCATGTCTTGATGACAGTGGACTTCCGTGAGACAATAAATTTCTCTTCATCATAAACCATCTACTCTGTGGTAGTTTGTTATAACAGCACCAACTGGACTAAGATGGGGAAGGTTATGTAGTATGCTTTCCTCAGGGGCTATACAACTTTCTCAGCCTGCTTCGTCTTGGAATAATGTGGGTATCCCCAAAATTGTTTTACAACTTAAAGAAATTGTTAGTCCAGGATAGTAGAGGTTTTAGAAATACTATTTATTCAAAACTTCAGTAGTTGTTTCTAATGAGTTTTACATGTTAATAGAACAAAAAGCTAAACAGAGCCCTCTCTCTATTTGATTTGTCTTTTCATTTTCTGCTTCTCTCTTAATAAAATGATTTCTCCCTTGAAGCTATCAGGCTAAGAGTTACCACATCCTTAACCTGTTATTTGCTTCAGGGATAAATCTCCCTAGAATTTTATTACTCACAGTATTTCCCAATTGGGTTGTCCATGTAGGATATAAGCAATTGTCTTGTCTAATCCTTCAGGATTTTGTATTTCTGGACTCTTTTTATACACTTTCATTTCTTCTGTCAAACTACCAATTTTCCTTTCTAGTAACTTATATAATAACATTTAAATTATTTTCAAATACTAACACTACTGGCATAGGAAGCATATTATGTCTTCCAATTCATTAGACAAAACAGTTTTACCAAATGATTTATCATTGTATGGCTTAGGTCTTCATCTTTCCAACCTCTGCCATGAGTTTTTTGTTTGTTTGTTTGTTTGTTTGTTTTTGCTACTTAACTAAATAAAAGACACCTATTTCAAATTTTTGTTAAAGCAACATTCTATTTCTAGTATCCATTTTGCTACTAGTCAGAGGAAATAACATGGACTGGTAAAATAACTAATCCCCAAACCTCAGTGATTTCACATTCTGAAATTTTATTACTGAATCATTTACTGTCCAATTAGTTTCTGCTTCCTAATATCATTCAAATTCTGAATTTCTTTCCATTGTATGATGTCTGCATTCAATTTATGAACAACCAGTTTTACCATGAAGGGAGAAAGAGAATAGATAACTGCACTTGGAAGATTTTTATGGATCAAGTCTAGAAGTGGGATATCACTTCTTCATTTCACTGGCCAAGATTCAGTCCCAGAGCCAAATCTAAAGGAAGGAAGTTGGAAATGCATTTTATCTGTGAGCCCAGGAGGAAAATGAAACAGGTGCAATGAACACATACCATGCCTTTGATTTAAAGTCAGACAATTGGTTCCATCTCAGTTTTACTACTTATGAGTTCTGCAGCTCTCTGAAGGTGTTGCTTCATCTGCTAAATAGTGTTTTTAGATAATAAAATTGCCTTATGGAGAATTCTAAACCCAGAAAAACTATTAGTCAGATAAGGAGAAAAAAATGAAGATATTTTCAGAATTGTAGGATATGGTAGAGATCTTTTTTCTCTTCTTCCTTGCAATTAAGAAAAGGTCTGTTGACTAATTCTGACCAATGGGATATAATAAATGATATTTGTCAGTTCTGAGTAGACAGTGAAGATTTTCCTACTCATAAATTTCAGTTCTTTCACCTTAGAAACTAATTATTGTGCTAACATAAAGTGGCAGCATGTCTGTCACCCTGAGTTCCTGAATAATTTTATAAAATATTACAGAGGAGAGGGCACTATGCCAACTCACACTGGACATGTACCATGAACAAGGAAGAAGTGTTTGTTGGGCTAAACAACTGAGATTTACAAGTTAATTTGTTTACAAAGCCTAGTGGTTACCAGCAGTGTCTAGAGGTGTCTTTAGTTAACCAAACTGAGAGCACCTAATGGATAGAAGCCAGTGGTAATACTAAATATCCTACAGTGCAAAGAACAGATCCCATATCAAAGAATTGTCTGTCCCCAAGTCAATGGTACAGAGGTACCACGATAAATTATTCTGACTAATGAATAATATCTCAAAAACATTTCCTGCAGTCTTTCTTGAGAAACTACTAAAGAATGTTCTGTTGTACAATGGAGCTGTCAATCCAAAGGCAGGATTTAAGAACCCAAGGAAGATGTGAGAAGAGGGAGTTCTCAGGTGAAAAGATGGAGCATTCCCAGATGCAGCAGATCTACACCATTGAAAGTGAGGGGAGCACAGGGCGGCAAGAATACATCCCTTTGAAGAGATGAACAGATCAGTAGTAACTTTTAAGTTCTTTGAATTAATTAGTGGTGAATATAGGAGAATCTAGGTAATTAAAAACCAAGGCACTTATCCAAGCATAGTCTTAAAAGAGGACGATGATGGCAGATGGTAAAATACCTGGTGCAAACCATAGTAAAGCTGTGAATTACATTTTAATTTCACAGTCACAAAGCAATGATCTCGGTACAATGATCTTGGTACTTGGTACTAGAACTGTACTGCCAGGCCAGGGAGAAAAGAAGTGTGCCCACATGAGTGTGTTTATGGGGTATAGAGGGCTAAGGAAGGTGTTACACAGTTAAATCCACATCTTCTCTTTCAGAAGTCCGTGGATAATATTAAAGCAGAAAAATAAAGAAATTGTAATGTCAGCATATTAGTTAGATATATAAGGGTGCATGCCAGGAGAAATAGCTAAAAACAAGATAAACTGACTTCTTCTAGAAAATGGAACAGTGGCGTCGTTGGGCCAGGACACTTTTTTCATTACAAACTTAATAGTACCTACCACTAAACTTTTTAAGTCATGAACATACATTTTTATTTTTATTTTTTGCAAAAGCAAAATAGTTTTTGCAAAAGTAAAAACAAAACTAAATTATATAATAATTATATAATCCATAGGAAAACTTTTTATAATGTACAAGTTGCTAGTTATGAGAATTGATATAGCAGATGCTAGAGATGTTAATAATTGATGTCAGTCCTCGGTATGAGTTCTGCCATAAATTTACTGATCATTAGTTATCTGCTGCCATCAGCAGAAGGGGACCAGTGCCACTTTTAATTCCCAACTGCTATCAAGAAAGGAGAAGAGAAGGTTCCTGCCAATCATTCAAAAATCCTTCATTCACTGTATACCACATGGTAGGCACGACCTCACCCTCAGCATCCAAAGAACATAGCTTATGATTTAGGACACTTTCTAGACAAAAAAATGTCCTGAATTGGGCCCACTTCATTAACTCATTTTTATTGGAAGTCTAATAGTTTTTACATGAACAAAGTATTAACAAATTTCTTTCTTGCCACCCAAGCCTTCTGTCAACCCTCAAATTCCCAAATTAATGACATTTTTTGATTATATTTGATACTTATTTTATTTTTCTGTAGGGTTTTGTCTCTCTGTTGGTGTCTTTCACTGTCATCTTTAGGGTTGGAAGTATGTTTAGTGTGTACTACAACACAACATGGAGGTTAAGGATATGGACATCAGAAAAAGAATACATGAATTTGAATTCCAGCTCTGTTGCTCTCTAGGTCTGTGTAACCTTGAGAAAGTCACTTAACTTTCCTCTAACTAATATTGGTATCTGTAAAATGGGGATAAGACTAATTAACCTCATAAGCTAATATAAGGGTCAAAGGAGTTAATACATGTAATATCAAAATGTATTTCTGGCCCAGCACAAAGCTGTACATTTATCAAAGAACATTACTATTAGTATTATGGTATATGACAAAAATGTAATTAACTCTTATTGCTGTTAGTATTCTTATTAATAACATCAAGCAAATAACTGGCACTGAAAATGGTCATAAATGTAAGTTAATCATATAACACATTTATAGGAATCTGAGTCAACCTTGATCCATCCCTAATCCTAGCACAAAACCCAAGAAAACTGCAGTTACAAAATGCAATTGGGAAACTCCTATATCTCAGTTCTCTAACCCAGCATTTCACAGATTTACTTCTGGAACTTTCTAAGGAGTCACTCCAAAAGAATCTTCGCCATATTCTGTGGGCCTACCACACTGATCTCTCAAAATTTCAAAAAAGCAGGCTGAGTAGGCCCAGGGCCTGCAGCCTGAACTGACTTCCATCAGTTCCTAGTGTCCCTGTCAGCCCACACCTGGCCTGGCACACCCCTGTCAACTTCAACACTGAATGACTCTTTTACAGAGATTGAGGCCTCTGCATTTTAGTTATGAAGTTTTTCTTCATGATACTCTTTTTTTTTTAAATTTTAACTTCCATAACATTCATTCATTTCTTTAATTAAAAACAAATCTGTGTGTGCATTTGATGACTGACTGCTGCATATCAGCTCTCTGGGGATGGAAACTGTCTGCTTTCTATCCACTCAGACTTAATTCAGCTCTCGGCACCTTACGGCAGAGTTTACAAAAAGAGACATTTCTTTCAAGTGAAAAGATTACGGTCAATTTCATTAAGAAGGTGAATGGTGGGCCAGACTTGTAAACTTTAATGTCATAATCTTTCTAGAATAATGAAACAGAATAATATTTTCTTTGCATATTAATAAAATGGGCCAGAGCTTTGTTTTCAGTGCATGGATTTAGTAACACTAACACTGAATTGAGATTATTGAAACTTAAATATTTTACCAGCAACTTTGAAATATCCTAGAAAGTATATTGATAACTTTTTTTTCTTATTTCCTAGCAAGCAATGAATTTAAAGCATGCAAGAGTTCAACTTCTGTGGACTTCTGATGTAAGTGAGGTCCTACGGTATTTGCCTTTTTTCTCTGTCTGGCTTATTTCACTTTCCAAAATGTATTCTAGTCCTAAAGAATACATGGGTGGTAGCCAGGGGCTATGGATAGGGAAATGTAGATATTTCAGTCAAAGGGCCCAAATTTTCAGTAACAAGATGAATTATTATTTTTTTGTATATATAATGCACAGCATGGTGGCCACAGTTAATAATCATGTTGTGTACTTCATAATTGCTAAGAAAGTAGGTCTGAAGGATTCTCACAAAAAGAAAAAAGAGGGGGAAAGATAGGTACATAAGATGATGGAGATGTTAATCAGAGTGATTATGCTAATAATTTCATAATGTATATCAAAATATCACATTATTATTCACAAATATATAAAATTTTTTAAAAGCAAAAGAGCTCAAGGAATAATGACAGCTTTATTTTTCTGTTTCTGTTTTATCTATGTTTCTAAAATGAAGATGTCTGGATTTTAGTCATATCCATACAGCATTATATTTAAAGTAAAATAACTGTTATATTGGTCATACTTATATTTTCTGATAGCTTATGATGGTCAAACAACCAGATGAAAATTGAGAAGTTTGGTCAATGATTATTTAAATGAACATTTGTTTCTAACAGTGCCAAAAAGCAGGATGCTTCAAGGCAGCCCAACAGTTGACATTTAAAAGGAAAAAGGCCATGGCATGTCTCACTTGGAGCATGCACACACAGAGCCACAGCTCCTTAACTGCACAGCATGTTCATTCAGGTGCTTAGGGTTCACCAAAGATGCAGAAGGTCTTTAAAACAAAAACAAAAAGTACATCTACATATATCTACTTTCTGAGCATTATATCTGAAGACAAATTCTAAAAAAATTGACATTATCAATGATTTGTAAGAGAACTATCTTTTCATAGTGAATTGAGCACAAATAAAGTATTGATGAGAAATTGTGGTTTTACTGTGACTTTGCCAACCTGTGGGCACGAAGTATATATGGACTTCCTTACAGGATCTCTTTTGGCTGCCAGGCAAAAGGAAACCAATTGTTGTAGTTTCAGCTACGAGACAAACACAAAATTAAAGGGAAGAAATGGATGCAAAAACCTCTCACAGGTATAAATGGTCATGTTCTTACCAGGCACAAAATCCTGGGAAGAAAGTGAGAAATGATGCATTCACATGCCAAAACTGTAAATTCACCATTTAATTTCAGCATCCACTAAACTGTACACAACAATATTCATTACGCAAGATAGATATGAGTGTTTAAGGATAAGAAAAAGTCATTACAATTTAAGACACTCATATTATTTTATTATTGTAGTCAATGTATTTACTAGATAAAATGTAAGATTCATAAAAATATAAATGATAAATAAAATCATCATCAATCTCATCAAAGAGCACTTAATGCATATTTTGTTATAGTCATGTTTATATATACACATTTATTTTCATTTATTCAGTAGATATTTGTTGTGTGCCTACTCTATGTTTTAAGCACTCTTCAAATTCTTGGGACGTGGCGGTAACCAAAAATAAAATTAAAATAAAATAACCTCGCAAAAATTACATTCTAGTATAGCTAGGATGATGCAAGGTAATGAGCAGGGCAAGGGAAGACAAATGATAAATAATAAACAATAAATAAATCTGCTGTCTAGGAGGTTAGTTGGTATTATCGAATGATGAAGAGCTATGGGAAGAAAAGCTGTGACGTGAAACCCACTATTATGGTTTGGATGTGAGGTGTCCCCCTAAAGCTCACATAATGAGAAAGTGCAAGAAAGTTCAGAGGTGAAATGACTGAGTCATGAGAGCCTTCATCTAATCAGTGCATTAATCCCCTGATAGAGATTAACTGGGTGTAGGATGTGGCTAGAGAAGGTGCGTCACTGGGGACTTGCCTTTGGGGTACATATTTTGTGAGCTGAGCTTAGTCTGTCTCTCCTTCCTGGTCCATGTCCTGAGCTGCTTTCCTCTGCCACACTCTCCCACCATAATCTACTTCACCCTGGGCCCCGTAGAGTGAAGATAGCCATCTATAGACTAAAAGCTGAAATTATGATTCCCCCAAATAAACTTTTCCTCCTCTAATTGTTCTTTGTCAGGTCCTTTTGAATAGAATTCTGTGACTTATTTACATACTGCCAAACTATATTTAACTGGTGTCACATTCTGTACGAATTGTTCATTGAAGATCCCCTCAAGTCCAAACTAAGGAAGAAAACATAATTTACTTTCATTGCTAGGCCCAACTCAAACTTTGATGAACCCAAGGTAAAAGTGACATGGAGATGTTGGATACCTTATGTCTAGATTCAAAAAGGATAGATCAAGACAAAAATATCGAATCAAGTATGTCCTATCTTCCTCTTTGACAAATATGAAGTTAGAATCCAGGGACTTCTTGAAGTTCTGTCCTAGAACATTGTGGAGTATAGCGTAGGCCAGGCTGTGACCCACTGTATCCTCTCCTTATCTGTTCCCTACTGTGGGGGGACTTCATAAACATATGCATGGACACCCAAGGCCTCCTGTTCATGCTCTACACACATCACTGCCCTCAGTCAAGGCTCAGGTCTCTGGGTACTCACACAGAGAAGGCAACAATATACTCAAAGATGGTAGAAGATGATAGCTACACTCCCTTTTTCCCAATGAGGCTTCTGTATCTGAAGCAATGCCAAATTGGTAGGAGGTATATACTAGTGCCCACATCACCAGACCAGAGTTCTGATTATTACACTGATGGATGGACATTTTAATTACTACAATGAGACCATCATTATAAGAAGGATGGAAAAAGCTCTAGTATGAAGCTAAACTTTCATCCTGGGACAGGGAAAGAAATAGGCCAGCAAGCAAATATGAAGGACAAACGGGAAAAAGAACAGAAATTGTTTTGTTAGTGTCTTATGTTTCACTTAAGTCAATGAAAAATTTGTATTATCATTAGGTGATTGAACTTTACTTTTTAACTATGATCCTATCTATTGGGACATATGGGGAACAAGATCTATTTGTGTACTTTTATTTTTTCTAATTGACCCACTAACAAACTCTACTATACAGTGGTTTTATCCATTAAAAATGAAAATTTGAGGAATAATTTTAGAACAGTGTATTATTTAAAAAAATCTTTAAGAACACCAACAAGATTCTCTTTGGGATCAATACCACCCCGAAAGCACTCCCATAAGTGGAGTAACCTTGATTTTATATTTTATTTTCTTAAAGAATATTCTTGGCTCAAAGTTCCATGTAATACTATCCTTCAGTGACATGGTCATTAGGAAGTCTGATGGATTGTGGTCCGAAGCCTTGGGCCATGGCCCACTTCTTGAAATGATCAGTGAGATGAGCAGCTTCCAGGAGTCAACTGTAGGAATAATTCAATTCTTGTTGCTACTCAGGTTTGTCTCCTACAGTTGATTGATTTTTACACCTTCTCATTTGGGCAAGAAACTTTTGAGAAAGGAAATGATAGCAGTTCTAGCAGGATTTCTGAAGTTTCTTTTGGCTATCCTGTCTTTTGTCTTAGGAAACCCTGTCAGCAATCTTCTATTTACTGTTTGCAGCTACTGAGTCACCTTTCCCCTGATGAGTCACTCTTCAAAAATGGCAGCTCTCCATGATTGATTGGACTGCTGAAAACTAGGTCACCTTGCTTTCAAGTGCATTTTTTTCAGACAAAATATTTCAGGAATTTAGGCTTTGCTTGCAGAAAATTAAAATTCATTCTATTAAGTGAATCTTATTTCAGACAGCTCATCAATTAGTGACTCCATAGAATCTTGGACAGGTTTAATCAACCCTTCTATGAAGAGATTGCCTTTGCCTTGGAGGAATTGACCTTTAACACCTGACTCCTTTTGTTGCTCTCTTTTTCTACATTCTACTCCTTCACCAATTCCTGGATTCCTAGTTGAGGGTGGGTGGGGGGAAATATATATATATATATGGAAATTTTTAGAATGTTATCTCTAATCCCATATTCAAAGAGGGTCTTTCTCATCTCCCTATATATTTCTCTTAAGCTTTATCTGCAGGAAGATATTTTAATTGGCTTAATTACTTCTTGCTTTCTGCCTACCTAGTATGTTCACATGTCTTTAAACTACATAACACATATATTTCCCTAACCAAGTAAAATATGGGGAGGATGTTTTCTTGCTTAGCAAAGGAGACAGGAATATGTGCCACTCTTTGGGATTCAGCACGTAGTCAAGCTAGGCCTCAAGTGAGACTAAACTTTATGTGGGCATTTTCAAATGAACAGAAGTATAAGATCCATGGGAATAATCATTTTATTTGTTGTGTGCATTAATTTATCCCCCAGGATTTTTTGAAGTGCTAGGTATATAATATTCACCTCATGACTATGTGAATGGAAGACTGCAGGAATGAAAGATGGAAAGACAGAAAAGAAATAAATGCTTTATTAAGGAAATAAAATACACATACACACACACACACACACACACACGGCTGAAAAAGGGGAAAACTTAAGGTGATGCTTGAGATAGATTGGGAAACCGACACAGAGCATACTATTGGAAGCAGATATTGGAATCCAGCCTAGCACTATTGACACATATACAAGAAGGATGAAGAGCGATATTTTAGATAAGGTTAAAAGCTGTTCTTATGGAGAACTTTGGGAAAGATATGAAATCTATTGGCTTTTCTTTACTTCCAAGATAATAAAGTGGAGAAAAGGGATACTCTCTCCAATCCACAACAGACTTGATATCTTCAACACTACAATTGTGGTTACAGACACAAAACTATAAATTAGTTCTTGGAAAATTTATGACTTTGAGAAGAACTGAAAATCATGCCCTTGACTCGGACATAAGTTGAGTCATCTGGGGCCAGAGGAGAAGACAAACAGGATAATTAGATGCTTATATGGGATACCTCCACGGACTCTCAGGGAAAAAAAAAAAAGAGTTTGAATCTGAAAGAACTGGGTTGCTTGTAATTTTGGGGAAAAAGTGAATCAATCCAATTTGACTTATTATCATTGATAAATTAATGATAGTTACCTCCTAATGGTACTAGGGCCCAGGCTATGTGCTTTTTAAAAAATTGTTGTTTTTGTTTTTTGTAGAAATACAATGGGAGCAAGATACAACTTCTGTCCTAAAGGATCTTCTAGTAGGACTTATACATAAAAAACAGTTCATTACAACCAGTTATGATGTGCTTGGTGATCTGATATTGTATTGGCTGTAGAGTATTAGCATTGCCCATAAGAGAAGCCTATACTTAAGATGCTTGTAGAAATTCAGATTATACAAAGTTTGAAAATGAGATCAAGAAATCAAGAATTCAGATGAATGCAAAACCTCTGGCCACTGAGCCTATGTCTGATGATCCCTTTTATGAAAATAAAGAATTCCATAAACAGGGCTAATTTTTAATTGCACTTTGTGATCTAGAGGTTTATAAGACATTTTCCCTTCTTTATTAAAATCTTCTTTAAATTAGGTCCCCAATTAGAAATTTGCCTATTGCAGTAAGTTGACAATAGCGCTGATTTTCCTTTTAAGCAAAATAGTCCATTTGTTATAAGGTTAATTGGTAGGGAATAATTACTAAGCAAATACCATCTATAATTAGATCTGATTCAAATACATACACACAAGCATGTATGTATGTGCATACTTGTAAATGTATGTGTATGTATGCATGTAGATGTGTTTTATAGAATTACTAAGGTCAAACAATTTAGCATTTCTGAGCCAAAATATGGCTGTGATCAAAACAAAGAATCCTCTCATCTCAGTATCAGAGAACACTCAACATTTTTATTAAGCACATGACATCTGTCAAACCGGATGAGTTAAATATTACTACAAGTCACTTATCAAATAATGAGACTGTTAAGACATCTGAGTGATGTTTTCCTTTTAATAATTGATTTGTTCAATCATAAGTACCAGGAACAATTGCAGAGAAAAGAGTGAGCACTCTGATAGAGATAAAATAATTAAAAGCAATCTAATACTGTTAATTGTTCAGAGAACTATCAATGGAATGGGCTCCACATAATTTCTCCATAATGTTGTTATTTCAAATTAAGCAATTACAGTAAAGTAATAGTATCTATAAAAATATGGGAAATATAGACATTATATGATATTCAGAAAGAAACTGCAATAAACCAATTATTTTACCATTTAATAATTCATAAGGCATTTCTGAATTACTGAGAGGTATAGATAATTAAGATTTAGAAAAACAACAGACTGACTTGGGATCAAAGACATTACGAAAATTCACCTAAGTCAATGTTCTGCCATTTTGACTGAGCATTAAAATATACTCATAGGCTTAGAGTAATCAAAGTGTCTAATATTCAATATGAATATTTTATTTAGGCTAGGGATTGGTACTAAATAAAATAGAGTTAAAGGAAATTTAAGTTTTAATTGTATTTACCAATAGGCATATCCTAATACCTTTATTCTCTCATATCCAATATAATATGTATTGTTGTCTATTATATAGTCTTTACTATATAATAAATACAATAAGATCTAATTTATGTGACAGTGCTATACAAGGTAAGTGCAGTATGAAAGTTTGTTCTCATTATGTCATTGAGAATAAATTATTTCTTTCTTGTAGGCTTTCCTGACAATTTTCTAATTTCGTAGATCAACATGGGAATCTCAGCCAAAGATTTGAAGAACCATCTTGTAGAATAAAGTGAGTATTAGGTAGAAGATACTCAGGTATTAGAAGAAGATGGTATCTAGCATAAAGAGTATATATATCAAGTAAAATATGTTTTGATGAAGCTCTCTAGAATAGTGAGTAATTTAATGAAAATCAAGACCAAATCAAATACTACAAACAAAAATGGAAGGAAATAACAAATTTCTATTGATAATAACACTGAATACAAATTGTTTCAAATCCCGAATTCAAAGACAACTTGGCAGAATGGATTAAAATAAACCATTCAACTATATGTTGTTTGTAAGAAACTCATATCATAAGCAAAGACGCCCACAGACAAAGTAAAAGGATGGGAAAAAATATTCCATGCAAATGGAACCAGAAAATAAGCAAGGTAGCTATTCTCAAATGTGACCAAAAAATTAAGCAAAAATTAATCAGGAGAGACAGAAATCCACTACATATTGGTAAAGGGAACAATACAACAAGAAGATAAAAGGATAGTAAACATTTATGTTCCAAATAGCAGTGCACCTGACTACATTAAAAAAAATCTTAACATTAGATATCAGATTGACCCTGATATAATAATACTGGGTGGTTTCAATGCACCCCTATTACCAATAGGCCATCATACAGACACAAAATCAATAAACATATTTCTGACCTAAATAACACTATAAATCAAATGGATCTAACAGATGCGTAAAGACTATTTTATCCCAGTCACAGTGTAAGTCTTGGAAAAAAAAAGATATAGTTATATGCTTTCTATCAGATAATAATATAATGAAAATACAAATCAACAGCAAGAAAAATCCTACAAAACACATGAACACATGGAAATTGAACAATTATCTTTTAAATGAGGAACATATCATGGAAGAAATAAGAGAAGAAATCAAGAAATTTTTAGAAACAAATAAGAACAGAAATACAAAGTATCAAAATCCCATGGAAAGTATGAAGGCATTTCTAAGAGCAAAGTTTATAACACTGAGTACTTACATTAAAAACTACAACAAAAACAAACCAGAAGATCCCAGATAAATAATCTAATGGTATATCTCAAGGCCTTATAAAAGAAAAAAAAAAGATGATTACAAAAGCAGTAGGAAACAGGAAATAATTAAGATCACAGCCAAAATTCGTAAAATTGAGAACAAATTACAAAGGATCGATGTGACAAAGAGTTGTTCTTTGAAAAGACTGATAAACCCTTAGCAAAAGTCACCAAAATAGACAAATAAAAGACTCAAATCAATGAAATTAGAGATGAAAAGAAAGATATCTTCACAGATATCTGAAATCCAGAGGATTATTAGACATTAATTTGAAAATTTATACTCTAATAAACTTGAAAATCTAGAAGACATTGACAAATTTCTAGACACATATGATCTGAACCAGGAAGATAAAGAAAAAACTAAAGAGGCCAATTTCAAGCAATGAGATTGAAGCAACAATTAATAATCTTCCAACAAAGAAATGCCTAGAACTGTTTGGATTCTTGGTCAAGTTCTACCAGACTTGTAAATACTAACACCAGTCTTCCTCACATTATAAAATAAAATTATAATTTTAATATTATAAAATTAGTTGTACTTTATATAGAAGAATGACAATAGATTCCTCTCTATTCCCTGCACAAACTCAAGTCAAAGTGTATCAAAGACTTAGAAATTAGACCAGAAACTCTGTGTATTGCTAGAAGAAAACAGGGTCAACACCTCAACATATCGGTGTAGGCACCAACTTCTTTAACAAGACTCCTAAAGCTCAAGAAATAAAACCAAGAACCCAATTTGTAAATCAAATTTTCTAGTTTTTCTATGCAAATAGGAAAAGAAGTCAAATTATCTCTTTGATGATGACATTATCATCTATCTAGAAGATACAAAACTTCCACCACAAGACATCTAGAGCTGATAAATAAATTCAGCAAAATAGTATGAAAAAGGATCAACATTCATAAATCAATAGCTTTTCTATATTCTAACATTGATCTGCTGAGAAAGAAATCAGAAAAACTATCCTTTTCACAATAACCTCAAAAAATATATATATATAAAATACCTGTTAATAAATCTAACCAAGAACATTAAAGACCTTTACAATGAAAACTATAGAACACTGAAGAAGTAGAAGATGTTCTTGGACAGGCAGAATTAATATATTTAAAATGGCCATACTGCCAAAAGCATTCATACAGATTCAATGCAATCCCCATCCAAATAATAATAACATTCTTCACAGAACAAGACAAAATGAGTCCTATAATTAATTTGGAAGAAAAAGACCCAGAAAAGTCAAAACAATCTGAGCAAGAATAGTGATACTGGAGGCATCACAATATTTGATCTCAAATTATGATACAGAGCTACTGTAAACAACAACAACAAGAAAACCAGCATGATATTAGCACAAAAATATAGATGAAGACCAATGGAACAGAAGACACAGCAAACCCACATACTTTATGGTCATGATACTTCACAAGGTGCCAAAAATATATGTTGGAGAAAAGATAGCCTTTTAAACTAATGGTGCTGGGAAAACTGGATACCATATGTAGAAGAATAATATTAGATCCCCACCTGTCACCCTGTACAAAAGTCAAAGTGGTTCAAAGACTTAGAAATTAGACCAGAAACTTAGCAACTGCTAGAAAAAAACATAGGTTCAATACTTCAACATTGGCACAGGCACTGCTTCCTTAACAATGCCATTAAAACTCAAAAAATAAAACCAAGAATCGATATGTGTGAAGGCATTAAATTAAAAAGCTTCTGCTCAGCAAAGAAAATGAAGAAGAGTGGGAAGAAACAATCTACAGAATGGGAGAAAATATTTGCCAGCTACTCTAACTGGGGATTAATATTCAGAATATACAAAGAAATCACAAAGTTTAACACCAAATAAACAAAAGCCAATCGATAAATGGGCAAAAGAACTAAACAGACAGTTCTCAGAAGAAGAAATACAAATGTCCAATAAATGTATGAAAAAATGTTCAACATCCCTGGCAATCAGAGAATGTGAATCAAAACTACATTGAGACTCCATCTTGCTCCCATTAGAAAGGCAAACATCAAGAATACAAAGAATAATAAATGCCAGCAAGGATGTGAGGGGAAAAGTACACTTAAACATTGTTGGCGGGACTGAAAATTAGTACAATCACTCTGGAAAGCAGTATGAAGATTCCTCAAAAGAATAGGAATGGGATCATCATATGACCCAGCTATCCCACTCCTCGGTATAAATCCAAAAGAATTGAAATCAGCATGCTATAGTGATTCAGGCACATTGATATTTAGAGCTGTACATTTCACAACAGCTAAGTTATGGAACAGCCCAGGTACCTGTCAACAGATGAATGGATTAAGAAAATGTGGCATATATACAAAACGGAATTTTACTCAGCCATAAATTTAAAAATTATGGATTTTGCCAGTAAATAGACAGAACAGGAAACATCATGCTAAGTGAAATAAGCCAGACTTAGAAAATTAAGGGTTGAATATTTTTTCTCCTATGTGAAAATTAGAGCAAAGTAAAGGCGGGGGAACGTGGAGGGGGGGGATTGCACAAGGAGAGGAAGTGGCGTAGAAGCATGAGACTGAAGGGAGTGAGAGGGATGGGAAAGAAGAAGAAACGCAGAATGAATTTGACAAAATTACATTAATTACATGTACAAATATATCATTGTGAATTCCTCCTCTACGTATGTCTATAAAGCACCACCCCCACCCTCAAATAATATTAAAATAGAATGAAGACCAATAGACCAGAGGAAGGGAAAATAGGGAGGTGAGGTAGGGAGAGAAAGAAGAGGCATCAGAGACTAAAAAGTGAAGAAGAAGGAGAAGGAGGATGAGCAGGAGGAGAAGAAGAAGAGGAAGAGGAGGGGGAGGAGCAGGAGAAGAAGAAGGAGGAGGACCAGCAGGAGGAAGAGGAGGAAAAGGAGGAGGAAGAAGAGGAGAAGGAGGAGGAGGCAGAGGAGGAGGAGGCAGAGGAGGAGGAGGAAGAAGAGGAGGAGGAGGAAGGAGGAGGAAGAGGAGGAGGAGGAAGAGGAGGAGTAGGAAGAGAAAGAGGGGGAGGAGGAAGAGGAGGAGGAAGAAGAGGAAGAAGAGGAGGAGAAGGAAGAAGAGAAGGAGAAGGAAGAGGAGGAAAAGGAAGAGGAGGAGGAGGAGGAAGGGGAGGATGAGGAAGGAAAGGAGGAGGAGGGGGGAGGAGGGGGAAGGGGAGGAGGTGGAAGAGGAGGAGGAGGAGGAGAAACAACAATAAAGAAAAACATGGTTGATCATATTGAACCAATTAGTATTTTTGGTGAAATATCTACAGTATTATACAGAGCATTGTAACAAAGCCTGGAAAACACGGGAGTTAGACTAGACAGGCTGCCAAGTAATATGCATTTCCCCCCAGTATTTTCTAGGATTGGATACACAGGTGCCTTGGTGCCTAAGGCTGAGATGCAAGTGTGATCAAATTCACGGGCCACCATGTTATTGAGGGTTCTTACAGGCTTTGGTAACCACACAATCCCTGACTTGTGTGACATAATCAGGATGACTTATTCTCCTCCCAGAGCCAGCTTACAGAGAACATGTTGTGATCCAACAGCTCTGATCCCTCTAGGGAGATGGGGTGTGTGCAGAACACCATGCTGGCCTTGCTCCAGCACAGTGGCTCCCCTGCACCAGTTCAGAGGTAGCCGCCGCGTCAGTGCACCTCAGGCCTCACTCAGAGATCGGTTTCTGTTCCATTTCAGGACTCACAGACCACCAGACCAACCAAATGAGTCTTAAAAGCCAGCCATCCTCTTGTGCCCTAAAAAAAAAAAAAGAAAATCTTTTTCTCCACCTAGTATCAACACACAGTTGAATTCATTAATTAAAATTCATATTCAGAGTTACAAATCAAATATCTGAGAAACCAAATGAGCAACATAAATATATAAAAGGATCAGTATCAAACCGAAGTGTTAACCTGTTTGCATGGCAACCAAACATCGGTGTAGGCAAACTGTGTTACACAGAGAAACACTGTGCATCAAATGAAGTGCTTAACGAAGTACATCAGGCTCTCAGGCCACCTATTTTCAAAGCTTATAGAGTTCCCCACCTACATGTTGTCTTCTTGATGTTTTCATTCAGTGATCTCTTGCTTGATCATCCTCCTGAACCTCCACTTGCCTCCCCTAAAGTGATCAGGGAAGTCAGTCCTATGTCTTCCAAAGGACTGAGAGGACAGGCAACCCTGAACCTCTACAGGGCACAGTAAACAGCAGGAAGAAAAGCACTGAGCTGGAGACTGAAGGAACCCTGATGAGCTACCTTGAGCAAGTCACTCGGTTTCATTTTGTCCTCCATTTCCCCATCTATAAAATGGGAATATCATAGGTCCTGGCTCCCACAAAGATTTTTTTCAAGAGTAATAAAAAGTCATGGATATATTTTAATTATCATAATGATGCCCAAATGGAGAAAAAGAAGAAGGTTCTATTTACTGCATAAACAGCCACAACTGTCTCTGTAAGATAGAGGCAGATTTGAAGCAATCCTCTTGCCTCTCCAAGGATATGATGGATTTCCCTTACATCGTCTCTCCTTCCACCAACAATATTCCACTTTCACAAACTCCAGATTAATGACATGGGATCTAGTCAGATTCACCCATCTCTTTACTAAAGCCTGGCCGGAAAAAAAGTAATATGTACTTTATTACACACACACACACACACACACACACACACACATCCAAGAATATTACTGGTGTGTTTTTCCATCAGTGTTGGGAAATTTAAAATGTGTTTAGTTAACAACTATCTCCTTGGCTTTTTCAAACACATTGCTTTTCAGATGCTTTATTTATAGATCTTTTGGTTTCCTTTCACCTTCTGTGGAATCCTACATTTATTTATACATGGATATATTTTTAGCAGATATTGCCCACTGTTGAGATCTACATATAAAAATTTAAGCCAAGTTGTAGAGAGTACATGTCATGCTATTTTCAAGCAGCTATATCTTAATTTCTTATCCCTTAATATAGTCAAACAAACCACAGCAATTATACATCTATCATACAGGAAACTGGAATTTAAGATCAAATGAGAGCATTAAAAATCTCTATTATCATTATGGACCCATAATGAGATGTTGACCTTAGGCCACAATATGTTCCAACTGTCAAGATGTATATCAATCTTGCTGATCTCCTGCAGTAAGAAAATCTAATTTCTAGGTATCTTGTCATAGAGCCATAAATTTGGATGACACCTCAAACAATTCTTCTGCTCTCAGGTGTGACTCTGCCTGAGCCATCAAGGTTCGTTGTCCTAATCAACTCAGAGATATTTAATAACCGGTGGAGCTTTGGATGAGCCAGAGATTTTTTGTAAGACACTTTCACACAAACGACTGTGAAATATTAATGGCTCCATTTTTCACATTTTCCTGTGGCCATGGCTTTTGGCAGATGGCCTCAGCACTGATTGGCTTGACCATGTGGCTTATTTTAGACAATGAAACAGCAGCAAATGATTTGCACAGAGTCTTTTTAAGTGTGTATGTGTTCTGCCCCTCTCGACACCCCGCCTCCCCCTTGGGAATGAGTAGGTACTGTCCTGTAGCCAAATGAGAGACCATGGGTAGCAGAATGAAATCATTCCAGGACAGGTCTTTGTGGAGAGCCAACCATGAAAAACACATAAGGATCTTCTTTCCAGGGAGATTTTAGGTTTAACTTTGGAACTCACTGCGGCTCTCCCGTGCAATAGATTGCCCAAGGCACACGACCTTTATCTTTGCTATGAACATCTCTCATGGTCTCTCCAGAGATGGGCATAACCCGTTGGGAACTAGACAGCCCACCTGTAACCTTTTTTGAAGAAGAACAGTCTATGGAAGGCCTTCGATGTCCCCTGATATAAATAAAGCAGGGGTGGGGTCCATTTTGCCATAGTCTAGAAGTGCAATTGGTTTAGTTGGCTTGCCCATCCCGCCCTGGTTGTTTGGAAAATATTTTCTGTGTCCTGTGGTATTTACATTGTTCTATTTTCTTAGCTTTTATTTCTCAGCCAGCCCATTCTACCAAGGGGAACTCCATTCCCATTGCTTGTGCGGGATGCTGGCAAGATGTCTTCTTAGACCAGTGATCCCCCAAACCTGTGGGTTACTTTGAGACACCTAAGCAAGCCAAGTCAACATAACCAGCCTGATCCAGACTTAAAGACTGTGAGAAATAACTATTTACTATTTTAAGCTAATGTAGTATTTGTTTGTTTGTTTGGGGGAGGAGTGTGGGTGGAAGAGGTAGTTTATACAATTGTAGCTGTTGTAACAGTAGTTATAACAAAACCACGAATTTCTTCTTTTTTTAATATTTATTTTTTAGTTTTAGTTGGCACAATACCTTTGTTTTATTTATTTATTTTTATGTGGTGTAGAGGATCGAACCCGGGGCCTCACACATGCTAGGCAAGCACTCCACTGCTGAGCCACAACCCCAGCCCCCAAATATTGCTATTGAAGAATCTTTTGGGTGTGTGTGTGTGTGTGTGTGTGTGTGTGTGTGTGTGTGTGGTACTAGGGATTGAACCCAGAACCTTGTGCATGCAAGGAAAGCACTCTACCAACTGAGCCATATTCCCAGACCCCTGAATTTCTTACAGACAACATATAAAGTATTTAACCTTCATTAACCCAGGATTTAAACTTCTGAGATGTGAAGTTCTTTCTTATCAAAATCTTGATCTTCCAGTGTCTTTCTGTGTCCTCAATGAAGATAGGAATCAGTGTTTTCCTGACAGATGTCCTTCAGCAGCCACAGACCTTCGTGATTTAGGAAAGTCATCCAAAGCCCTTGAATAGGAGCCACATCTGTGCTTCTGCTTTTCTGAGTAGATTGTCTTTGACTTTTTAGCTTTCTTTTATATTTTACTTTATTTTAAATTCTTTAGAAATTATTTTTTTTAAAGTTACTCTCCAGTGAAAGTCATTTCATTGCTCCCCATTAGTCTTCATTAAAAGCAAATAAAAGCAAACAAAGAAGCTTTAACAAGATGCTTAAAGGTTCACAACTGTATTTCATATTTGGAATATCCTGAACAAAACTGTAAAATCTACCAATTGTAAATAAAGACTGAAAATTTAATTTTCATGTGTTCAAAGCTCAAAGTGGTGTCTTCTATGTCAGTTATGGACTCAATATTTAAACAAACAAGAGTTCAACAGCACAGAAGGGACAAAATTTAATAAGAGAAAAAATAGAAAACCACATATTCAATTTTTATTTTAGGCCAAGGGGAAAATACTGTAAATTTGACAGACAAAAGAAGAAATTAATAACTTAGTGCTGCTTTCCCTAATTAAATCATCTTTCAGAAACAAATCAGTATAAACTTTTCCAGCTATATATGACTATTCTCTTTCCCATCTCTCAAAAGCCAAAAAATGGCAGAGTATCAAATTTTAAATGTATCTATTTATGAATCCTATTCCCAGTATTATATATTCTTTATTCCTTAATACCTTTATTTATACTAAGGAAGTAATCATGAACGTCCTATAAATTTAACTACAACACTGTTACAATACCATTAAGTTCATAATAAATTAGAAACAACTTATAATTTGTAATAACTGGTGATTAATTAGTTATGATACACCTATACAGTGAAATAATAGATGGTCACTCTTAGAATTAATATTTGCTGACAAGGAAAAACATTGTTTACTTTTAAGAGAAAAATATATTGAAATGCCTACTATGTGAATATAAGAGAATTTCAGTGTGTTTTTTCCTTATTTTTTTTTATCATCTAATATTTGACAATGAAATGAGCTATTTTTTAATTAAGATAAGTTAATTTCCCAGTGGAGAAAATTCAACAATTTAAAGTGATAGCATCTCCTGAGGAAAGGTTCCAGAAACTGCAGTTGCTCACACACCCTATTCTCATTTACACAATTACAGAGTGTATTCTATATTGCATGTACCACAGGGATGCAGCAGAGAACAAAATCTCTTGCCTCAGGGGGCATGCACTTTGGGAAGGAAATAGACAGGAAAGCCATAAGATAATAATGTATCAGATGATGGTAGTTTCAAGAAAAGAATAATAAATCCATGGAAGGGAAGAGACAAGAAAGAGGACACCAATTCAGTGAGGAAAATGGACGAGGTGACATTGAAACACAGTGAGGTGAGGACAGAGCCATGTGGATATCTGAAGAATGAGCTTTCCTCAAGCAGAAAATAGTGTAAAGGCCTAGAGACAAGAATCCTCTTCTTAGAAACTATCACTATGGCTGCTACATAAAAACAAAGGTCAGGGCTGGGGTTGTGGCTCAGCGGTAGAGCACTCGCCTCGCATGTGCGAGACCCTGGGTTCCATCCCCAGCACCACATAAAAAAAAAATAAGTGAAATAAAGGTATGGTGCCCAACAAGAACTAAAAAATAAACATTTAAAATCAACAACAACAAAAAGGATAGTATAAACTCTGCAAAAGAATGTTAAGAAATTAATTCTACCATATGATTTTTACTGATCAAATTTCCTATGTTGCATTCAATCCTTGGTATCACATTTTAAAGAGGAGCACTGAAGAATGAGAGTGAGTTAAGAAAAAAGTGTTCTGTATAATGAGGGGTCTGGAAATGCTGCCCCTGGAAGGATGAGCAGCAAATCCAGTTGCTTAATTAAGAAAGAAGAAGACCTGATACAGCCACAAGAAGGCTGTCATTTATTCATGCTGAACTTACTCTGTTTGGAACCAGAGAACAAAACCAGAATGAATTACAGAGCAGAATTTAGCCAAGGATAAGAAGCAAGCACCTAATAATTACAGATCTTCTAAATATGAATATTAGTAGTCACAAAGCTGGTCAGGGGTTGAGTGCCACTTGCAATGGAATCTGTAGGATCCTGATTGTCACTCTTTTGTAGCAGCTAACCCAGGATAATAAATGCTTCCCAGAGTGCAGCATCACACCTAACGGGTACATCCTGGTGGATGTCATTACTGGATCTTTTACGTGTGGGATTCATGGAAGAGTACAGCTGAAATACTGCGATACCATGGTTCACTCCCTGCAACCACCTACATTTATAGAATCCTAGAACCTCAAGCTGGAGCAGGCCTGAGACACCCTGTAGGCAAGGCCATTCGTGGCTAGAAATGAATGACGAAGGTGATGACTGCCCTCTCAGGACGTGTGGAGTGTGGAAATAGAGGCATCTGGCTTCTAATTCAGTGGCAGATTGGGGTATTTAACAAATGCTTAAGTGAGCAAATGATGGTTCTATTTTGATAGGTGTTAATCAAAGCTATTGTCACAGAAGCAGAGTCTTGTGCTACAATCTGTTCTTTGATAAAAGTGCAAAATACATCATGGGAACCTTTCTTCTAGTATTAACATTGCCTGAAATATGAATTGTAAATGAAAAATATAAAAATGATCTTTAAACATATTTTAACAATCACACCTTCACAATCCAAAATGAACTTCTGCTTTACTGTTATTTTCAAAGTAATATGGAGTGCTTGTATCCTGAAACCAAAGCTTCTCCATTTGGTCTTTTCCAAAGTATATTCCCATCACTATATCCTCACCATTTATATCATGCAGAGCTCCATATAAAGTACATTGAATGAAAAAAATATTGGAGAAAACATTTTCCCATCAGGCCATATATTATCCCAAAGATATTGAGGTCGCTCAGAATATCACATTTAAAACCTCATTTTAGCGGGACACAATGGCTCATGCCTTAATCTCGGCAGCTCTGGAGGCTGAGGTAGGAGGATTACAAGTTCAAAGCTAGCCTCAGCAAAATTGGGGTGCTGAGCAACTCAGTGAGACTCTGTCCCTAAATAAAATATAAAATAGATCCGGGGATGTGGCTCAGTGGTCCAGTGACCCTGAGTCCAATCCCTGGTACTCCCCCCTAAAAAATAAATAAAAACTAAAACCCTACTTTAGAATTTAGCTCCAACATATTTGTTAAAACTTTCTTTAGTGATTACAAAATTTTATCCCTGAACACTGTATGATGCAAAGAGCCAAACAGGTGGTACAGATTAGTAACAACACTTTAAAATTTAGAAAATGAATAGAATGAATTTAAAATAATGGCAATAGAATTCTATAGTGCCTTCTGGAAAGGCAGAGAAAGAGCATCTGTCCTTGAAATATGCCACACCAGAGTTTTTTATCTCGTCCCCACTGCTACTGCTCTGGTGCCATATTGAAATTTCTCCTCAATACATCTTGTATCTAACCTTTTCTTCCATTCTATAGGCTCAACACTTACCAAAAAAAAAAAAAAAAGAACCTATGCCCTGGCTCTGACATTCACTAGTTGTGCAACCTGTAACAGTGATTTACTCTGTTAAGCCTTAGTTTTTTAACATGGAAACTGAGGATAATATTAGAAGCACCAACTGGGAGTATTCCATGAGGACTGCTCGCCTGCCTGTTACTTCATGGACTGCTCCATGCTTACTGACTTGCATTTTTCTTCTCCTGAGAGTCTGCATCCTGAAATGCCTTCATCCCATCTTTTCATCTAATGAGCACCTGCTCATTCATCCAGTATCAATTTATATGCCATGGCATCCTGGAGCCTCCACTTTATGTTAATTACTTATTTACATGACAGTCACCTCCCCAGACTGTGAGCAGCTCAGGCAACATAGATCTTGTTTCCCACTGACTTCCTCTCAGGGCTTAGATCATTCCCTGAAGTAACAGGCCTGCTGAATAAATTTGAAGATTATTCTGACAGGATGAGCTACAGAGCTCATTTTTGCAAGTTCACACTGCAGATCCTAGAGTCTGATTAGTCTACAGAGCTGAGTGACTTTTTTAAAGGGAAGATGTTGATGAAGATGATGTGTCTTAAGCTAGTACATTAATTACTAGTTGATGACATCTAACATTCAGACTTTTAAGTTCCCTTAAGTTAGGAAGTTAGGAAGTCAGACTACCTACACACCTACTGAGTGCTGAAGGCTGAGCCCATGGATGAGTAAATTAGAGCTACTGTGCCCTTCCTCTGTCATGGAACCTATTATGGTGGGAAGCACTGACGGGTGATCATGTCTTATCATTCCCTGCCCCTGAGCATGGGCCTTGTACATCCAACGTGAACATGGAGCCACTTGACACATGGTAGGAGCTGAACCCAATATTACCAGATTGGATAGAAGGTGGACAATATATTTCTGGAGTAGGGAGCAGGAAATACATCTAAATTGTAAGATAAACACGGAAGCTGGAGACCGCCTTTCAGAACCAGGGCTGGAGCGAGTAGCTTATAGACTTGGCACCCCGTGGCAGAGCTGAGTAAGCTTATTTTCTTGGCATCGTGACTGAGGAGGTTGGTTGAAGTAATGAGCAATGTTCACTTCACCATGATCCTTCTACTACTGAATATTCTTGTTGCAAAAACATATCTGGAGGTTTTTCTCTTCACTACCTACTGTAGTGGTAGGAGAGCATTTCTGCCTATTCTCAATCCATCAACTTCTACATGAATAAAAATGATTAAGATTCTGGAAACCATCATGCTAATGACTGAATCACACACTTGGGGTTCACTCTTACAGATCTGGTTTGTGGTGGAGGCGGCACTGTGTTGAGAAAGATTCTGCAGCTTCATCTAGGTTCGGTGGTAATGAAATTCATTACCAACTATGGGGAAAAAGAAGTGGCATACATGCCAGGTACTTATAAGTCTTGGACTAAATAGTACAAACAAAACTTGGCAGAAATAATTGGATTAAAGAAATTATTTACAATCACTTTTACTTGTAACAAACTTAATATTTCTAATAGCAAGGAGTTAAGAACAGAAAAAGAGTAAAATGTCTATACCACATACTTTTAAAAAGAAGGGGGGAAGGAATTAATAATTTTACAACCATATATGTCAGGAATTATCCCAATTGATATAAAACAAATATTCCCATTCTTTTAACCAATAAAGAAAGTGAGGCTAACAGTGAAAAAGAAACTTGCTGAGGGTCCCATGGTTATTTATGAGTATATAGTTGCTGACAGTCACACGGTTGTGAGTGGACAATTGTTAGGGTTTAGATGAGCCTATTTGATGACTAAATGACCATATCCCTTCCACTGTAGGTTGAAACCAAACATTTTACACATAACCATTCACATAGGCACATAAACACATATAGACAACACACATGCTTATGCAAACATATATCGAAACCCAGATACACACGTGTAAATGCATACACAGTGGAAACTTCACTTATCAAGAACATTATTTAGAAAAATGACAAAGTAAGTAACAAAGGTCTCAGCACTCCAAACTCTTTTCCTTACCAACAGGTCCCTTGGGTCTTAATTCAGATCCTGTTGGCTCTTAATTTATATGTCATCCTAACTACTTGTTCATTTGGCCTTTCCCAAATCTATGAAACTAGCTAGAACATTTGATACAGAAAAAGAAATAGAGCTAAGGACAATTAGCAAAGAAGAAGGAAAAACTTGCTGCCCATCAAAATAATTATGACCATAGAATAACAATTGGTTACTGAGAAAAGGTGAACTTGCAATCAGCGGTCTGTCCAATGGGCACATTTAAAAGAGCTTTCCTTGACACAGTTACTTAGATAATAGCTGATGGAGAATTTATTTATTGTGTTACTTAGTTGCCTGAAGAACATAAATAAGACACTATTATGTAAAACACTGGTAAGATTTTTCTAGTGGCAAAATAAAAGCATCTTATAAATTCAATAAAATGTGGAGAAGCTTTTGGGGTTGGGAGCTTGGGCCTAGTTGCTCAAGGCTGCTCTTTCCAAGATGGCTTTGATTTGCATTGTTCATAATGAAACACCACCATTAACCCTACAGATAGCCAGAACACCAGCCAATTCCATATGCTCTCTCACCTTGTGTCCGGAAGAAAGGAAAAGTTTATTAGCTTACTAATGGCTTGAAATTGTAAAGGACTGACTGTCTCTGTCACTATTACATAAAATAAAGCACCATGGCTGGGTTCCCGTGGACCTATGCTATCCATCTCAACAGGAGGAGGTAGGTAATGAGGGTGATAATCTCAAGGGATGGAGAAGCAGTTCCTGGAGAGAAGTACATGGCCCAAAGGTATGCCATTAGGAACAGGCCATATGTCCTCCTGTTTCAGCGTGTGCATTCGTGTCTTCTCTGCCCTGTCTCTTTTAATCATCTTGTCACGTGAATAATCTAAAATCGAATAAATTACAGAAATTCCAATCATAAGAATAAAATCCAAACCACAAACTGGGTAATGTTGAGACTTACAAAAGAAAAGGCAAAGTGACTCTCTATGAGGTGTGTAATTAAGAGATGATCTCAGAACAAAAGCACCCACTGGTCTGCAGTTTATGCATCCTCCATGCACTGAGCAGCCTCAGCTCTCTCAAAGTGACAGGAAACAACCTGTCTAAAAGAGACACAGCTCCAAATTAAGGATGAGAGCATCCTTCCCATTTTCTGGGTGGCTGCGAACACTGTTCCCCACTTCCACTCTTCTCCCTTCTGTTGCAGGAAGACCTGTCTCACCAAGTACCTCTCTGCACCTTCGACCGTGTGGCCACGGGAGCACACTGTTAACTCTGTCTGGTCACATTCTGTCCTTCTGGGTCCTAGAAAAAGGGCATCTCAGTCCTTTTCATCTTGTCCTTGGCCCACCTCTGAGCCTGTGAGATGAGTACAAGGTGAACTAACACAGAAGGACGCACAGCATGACCAGGAAAATGACTCAGCTAGCCAAATACCTTGTCCTCTGCCAGATCATCAAGCCTTGCCGAACGCGTATAGACACCCATTCCTAAAATACCTCGGCAAAAATCAGGGGTTTTTCAGGCTCTCGAGTTGAAATGTTCCCACGTTGTCTTGATGAGGTATTCAGAACTTCAGCAGAGGAAGTGAATAGTTGGAAGTCTTCTGGACTCCCTCAAATTATGTGCCAGTTTTTATGCATATTTGTGTGTTCATTTCTCTGATGGTGTAATACATTGCTTTCCCAACCAATTTGAGGATCTTTCCCTCAGGTTTTTATTCATTCATTCATATAGCTAATACTAGGCAAGTCCTTTCACTGTTCTAGGTAGCATGATGCTCATAGAGGTAAGAAAGAAATAATCACTGACATCACAGAACTTATATGCCAGCAAAGAAAGAAGACATTCAACAAGAAAGATATTAAATAAGAAAGACATCCAATAGTGCCATCATTCAAAAATATTAACAGGGAATCACTGAATACTTTGATTACATGTAACAGGGATGTTTTAAAAGAGAAATCCACATTAATCAGTCATACTAGAAGCTGAAAATATCTATCAGAGTAGAGGTTTATTAGCTTTCATCGGCAGTAATTTAAATAATGGTGTATATTAAATTACTATAAAACCCAACATTGTGAAACAAATCCATTTCTTTATAAATATTCCTGTATGTGGTTGTTGTCTTACAGCAACGGAAAATGTACTGTTTCTAAGGAGAAGAATGAAAGACATGGCATATAGAAAACAGGAGATGCAAACTAGAGAGAAGTTCAAGGAATAGCCAGTATGAAAGTAGAAAGGTATGAACTTGGCATGCATGAATGATAGCCAGTCCATATTGAGGTAATGCCAACATTATCAGGAAAGACTTCTTCAGGATGATAAAATCAATAAAGTATGGGCTGGAGCTGGGCTCAGTGGAAGCACACTTGCCTGGCATGTGTGAGGCATTGGGTTTGATTCTCAGCACAGCATATAAATAAATAAAATAAAGGTCTAGCAACAACTAAAAAAATATTTTAAAAAATCAACAAATTATTTTCTACAGTGGAATATGTTATGAAGAAATTTAGATAATTTAAAAATTTAGGAGTCATTACCCATATGCAAAAAAAAGAGATAAGAACTTATTATCAGGAAAAAATCTGCAGAAAAAGGAAAGCAATAATACAGTGAATGGTCTTTTCTATTAAAAAGGCAATATTTATATATTTCAAGGGCAGCCCACTTTAAATAACTTAATGTGTTAACTCATTTAATCTTATAACAAACATATGAGACTGGCACTATTATTTTCTCATTTTACATATAAGGAGACTGAAGCATATAGTTTAGTGATTTCTTTAAGGTTCCACATCCAGTAAATGATAAAAGTAGATTTTTGAGGTTTCTTGGGTTTTTTTTTTTTTTTAAGTACTGGGGATTGAATTTAGGGACACTCAACCACTGAGCCACATCTCCAGCCCTATTTTGTATTTTATTTAGAGACAGGGTCTCATAGAGTTATTTAGCTCCTCACTTTTGCTGAGGCTAACTTTGAACTTGTGATTCTCCTGTCTTAGCCTCCCAAGCTGCTGGGATTACAGGGGCGTGCCACCACGCCTGGCTGAAGGCATATTTTTGAACCCAGGCAATTTGGCTCAGTTTCCATGCTGTGGATCTCCACGGCATGATCTCTCTAGTCATAATAGTGTGATTATTGAATATTGATAAAACTCAAAATCCAGGTTAGTGCATTGAGGGAAATAGAAGAGTATAAATGTATAGTGAAAATAAATGAGGAGAAAATGTGAAATCTTTGTCTTTCAACGTGAAAATAAATGATGCCCAAAATTGGAAAAAAAAAAAAAGTAATTTCCTATGTTATTTGGAGACCTGGATGATAATACAAAAATAATCAGCTAGAAGAGAAAATGGTTGTTAGAAAGGATGGAGGAAAAAAAGTAGAATGTTGTGGGGAAGTATTGTTGTTTATAACCAATGTTGCAGACAGCCATGTTTAACTCACATAAAAATAAAAAACAAAGAAGAAGGAAGTGAGCAGCAAAGACATGTTGCCTCCTATAGGTGGAGAGTTCTCACACAGGGGACCCGAGGATTCCTTGGGAATGGCCCTGTAACTCATTCAGTGTGGTGGACAGAGCATGGCAGAGCATAATTCCAGCCTGGTTCTGCAATTAACTAGCTCTGTGTGGTTGGCCAAAATGCTTCCCTTTTCTCCTCTGGGCTTAGCTTTATCATCTATACAGGGGAGTACTGAACTAAAAAATCTCCAGACTCCTTTTGTATTTATGAGATTCAGCACAAAAATTGAAGGGAGGCCTCACTGAGGAGGCCATGGGACTGTGGAATAGGAAAACTTCAGGCAAAGGTAGGAAGACGCAGAAGTTCCCCCAGAACCAGTTCCTCCCCCATCTGCCTCTTTTCCTTGCACTCCCTGCCCTTAACCCCAGCTTGTCTCCAAGCAGAACATAAAGCCACTTCCATCCTATTCCCCGCTTGGCTTTAAGTCGAGTGCTCTCACATCTAGAAAATGTGGGGAAGTTTCCTATCATTCTCATTGTTTTTTGAAATGAGGAAAGCCGAGTTCAGACAAAAACACTGAACGTGCCAAGGTGAATGAAGAGCTATTGTAGTCATCGGACATAAAGGAGGTGGTTCCAAGCCAAGATTTTCTCTGTAGTATCACAAACTGAGGTGAGAAGGCCAGCTCTGCTCAAGGAGAACAACTCAGCAGTCCAGTTGAAGTGGCATCATGCCACCCATCACATGGCCTTCAAGGTGATTCTGGTCATTGGATGTTTCAGGGGTGAGAGGAAAAAGACAAAGCAGGCCTAAAATAAGTATATTTCAAGAAGGTGAGATACAGCTTGTACCAGTCACTCTGCTTAGCATTGGTGAATATATCATTACCAAATTGTGTTCAAGTTCAAATTCTTATGTTGAATTATTAATCCTAAAGACTGTGCGGTAGGTACTTTGTAATAGCATCCCAAGGAAACTCATATAGTGAGAACTTGGCCATATGGCCATACTTAACAGGGAGGCAGCTGTTTGTCCAGGGAGAAGAGAAAAACAAATTTGGTGGCAAACCACAATCTCCACCCATTACATTAAAAATTTACTTCAGGTCATGAAGCTTTAAGTGGAAGAGCAAGTTATTCAAAAGTAAGACATACAGCTTCAATTTCTGCATTCTTTTCCTTCAACCAAGTCTTTGGTCCTTGAATGCCCAGTAGAAATAATTTTGAAATATTATAGTTAAGGAAAAAAGATATTTAGGAATCTAAAAATCACCATATGCAAATAGGATTATTTTCTACCTCTTGTAATGATATATTTGTTGTAGGTTGATGGATTTTGCCAGGCCAACAGATTCCCCAGCTGTTATAGAAAAATCCTAAAAATATATATCTCTGTAGAAGGGTAAATTCTCTTCCCTGTTTCGACAGGTTTATTCTGAACTGTGCTTTTCCCTTTATTCCAGTTAGAATCCTTTTCAGGTTTATTGCTGCTGTGAGCTTCTGTGGAACTCTATTTTAAGCTAAGACAGAATGAACTCTTAAGGTACTACTCCAGAAAGAAAAGAAAGGAAGGATTTAATACTGTAGTCAATATTGAATCTGGAATTAGAAAACCTCTGTAATATTTGTAGTTGGGAAAGGAAAAATGAACACTCTGGAAAATATGAAAGATAATGCTTAATTCTGAATTGGTAACTCCAAGCCTGACTAGGTATGGATAATATTCCAGGTCTTCATAAACATAAACTAGCTATCATAGATTTCCCTCATGAAGTCAAAACATTATATAGAAAAATATATATATATATAATCTACATATAATCAACATTATATGTAGATTATATAATACATTGCCCTTCTTGATAAATAGATATGTTCCTCAAACTTAATGCCTATAAGAATTTTGGTAGCTAACGTACAAGAGAGAAGTAAGATCCATCTTAGCTGAACTTTGCTTTATTCAGTAAGCATTCATGACTTGGTGTGCGTTGTGCCACTTTTAACTACTGAAGATGAAGTCCTTACCCCGCTGGAGCTGGGCAATGATTAGGAGAGACACTAAATAAACCAAGTTGAGATGTCTATTATAAATGTTTAATAAAATGTAGTAAGAAGATAATTGTGATTGCTGCAGGGGACATTTAGATAGGAGATCAGGGAAGACTTTTCTGAGAAGAGAATATTCCAGAAGAAAGATGAGTGACATGCAGGAGAAAAGTTTGCACATTTCAGGAGGAAAAACATCCCAGGAAGAGGGAGAAACAAGAGCAGCATGATCAAAGAACACTCAGGAGTCAATGGACTCCTTCAGGCAGTCAGACTTACTGAATAAAAATGTCCCAGGCAAAAGACCAGCCACTCTACCCCTCTTCTCAAGTTTGCTTTCAATGTTCTAACCGTTTCTCTGACTCCACTCTGCAGCCCAATCCTTGGTGCTACACCCAGAAGAGCACTGGTAGATCATCTAGTTTTCCCTGGTGCCTGTGCCATAGCAGCTTCTAGAAAAACCTTTTGGGGTGGGAGTGGAAGTGTGGGAGCAGAACCATCTGCTCTTGATGGAATCCAGCCATGCAGGAGGGAGTGCATTTGTTATAAGTTACTATTTCCCAAACTCCCCACATCACAATTTTAATTTTCCTGAACAGCTAATGGCACTATAATGGAACATTTTTGTTTACTTCTAATCTTGAGCTAGAAATGGGCAGGATAGCCTCAGAGATATTATTCCCAACCACTCATAATAAATCCTGAGATCAATACATCAATGGCACACTTTTTAAAATATGATTACAAGTTTGCTAAGTTTATTCTGATGGAAGCGTAAGATGTCATCACACTTCTAAAGGACCCAAAACATTCAACTAATTTCAAGTAGGCCTTTGAGAACTATGTTGGTCCACTTCCTTATTTTTTCATTGAAATGAAAATTAAAACATCTTTATTCCTCAGTGAGTGACTCACACTGATTTTAGCAGATATGGATAAAATAAAATCAACCAAAAGAAAATGTATGGCTATTAACTAAACTCTTTAACATTACATCTATGCAACTTTGTCAATCTAATTAAATATCAGTGAATATGCAAAAGGGATAGTAAAAATTCTATTTAAATAAAAAACATCCAATTATGAGTGATGAGTCTGATCATAGTAATATTACTAAATTGATTTTTCTTCTACATAAAGCTTACTTTTACATGACCCAGTTCCTGAGAGCATCCAAATTTATGGTTCAATTTGATTTTATTTAACTTTGGTCATTAAAGGGACCACAAATTTGCCATTAATCATTGATTATATTCAATCAGCTCTCACGGTGACTTATGTTTTCTCACTGCTTGCTACATTACAATTTGCCAAACAGGCTTCCTGGCATGAAACAGAACATTTATCCGTAAGTACTTGAAGAGTTCAGTTCAAATCGTATTAAGTATGTATTGATCACACTTTCTAATACTTTGCCTCTTAAAGACCCGGAGTCTCACTGACTACAGGTGTGTTCGGATCTCTGATTCTTGAGGATGAAAACTTTTGGTTGGTGTCATGGTGATAGAATGGCTAATTCTACAATTGACCCTCACCTTAGTATATTTGAATCATTTTCCGTAAAGAAAAGTTTAAATTTTCTACTCTGATTTAGCACTGTGCTCATTTCTCCTGTTGACAAAGAGAGAAGGCTGAAGGCAGGCCCCACATGTCATTCATATTAATGTTGCCTTCACACTGCACCTGATTCATAGAAGACACTTCCTCCACTTAAAGGGACCCTGTAGTCCCTGAGTGAGATGGTATGCATCGAGTCTTTGCATCCATTACATCCTTGTTCTTCCCACACTGTACTGGAAGAGTTGCAAAGCTGAGCACAATGTATTTTAGACTCCTCTGTGGCTATGGTTGTGAATGCAGTGGAGGTTCTGCCAACAGGAGACAGAAATGCAAGATTTGGAAGGTGAAGAAGGACAGAGGCCTTGCTCTTTGCATGATGGTGGTAGACAATCAGCTTACAGATGTGGATACCTGTGGAAGCTGAACTGAATTCACTCTGGTCCAATCTCTTACCTGGAGGTAATAGCAGCAACTGCCTCGATAGTTCATAGGTAAGGAGGCAGAATCACAAAACCAAATGCTCTCCAATCCTTTGAACATTCTTACTACACAATTCTTCCCCGGGTCCCCTAGTAATTACAAGATGTTCACACTATTGTCTCTCCCTAGAATGTCCTCTGCAGCATAGCACTTTTGTATAGCAAACTTGTATTTTTCTAAATTTATGGTCATCCCAAACATGTTTCCACTGGTTTTCTCAGACCCCTCCACACTCACTGCTGTATACATTTATCATTATTTCTCTGACATTATCATTCAGTACATGTGGCTTCATGTGGCTTTTATTCATATGTTTGATTTTTTTGACAGTCTCTAGGGGGTTCCAAGTCAGAGAAAGCATCTTGTTCATATTTGTATTTCCAACACCTAGCAAAATCACAGCCAGACATGGTGGTGTATGCCTGTAATCACAGTGACTTGGGATGCAGAGGCATGGAGGCCATCCTGGGCAATCTAGCAAGACTCTGTCCTAAAAACAAACAACAAAAGGGGGGCTGAGGATTTAGCTCAGTGCTCATGGGTTTGATCCCTTCCACTGCAAAATTAATTAATTAATTAATATAAAAGTAGTCACTGGTTTATAATATTTATCAGAAAGGTAATAGAATATGTTACCCTAAAACATGCCACTTTGGCATAAGGGTTATTTTTAGCTGAGGACAATGAGAAGAAACAGATGCAACCTTTATTCACCCTTTATTTGCCTAAAAATGGACCAAATTCCTAAAACTGCTCCCCCTTCGCTGTCTATCAGGAATGGCAGAAGTTGGTCACTGGAGACCACTGACATTGACAGCCCAGAGGCAGCACCAGCCCTTATCTTCCAGCTTAATGAACTTCTGCTTTCTCTTGCTGACCTGTCTATCTAATTTGCAGGGCCCTGCCTAATGAACCTAAGATGGATTGGGGGAAAGGAATTGTTTTCCTTTTCTACATACCCAATAGTGACTTATTATTTTGAATTTAAGCCTTATTTATACTCCTATTTATCTTTGTATTTCCTACAATATGTGGCACTCGACAAATAATCAATTAACATTGGTTATATTCAGTATTTTAAAAATTGCTATCATTCTTATCTCCATTGAGATCATTCAGAATGTTCAACACTTGAAGGTTGACATGAACTGAATTTTGAAATTGGCAAGAATACTCCAGACCAAGGAAGTAGTGCATGCAGAGGTAGGGTGAGAGACAGAGCTTTGCATACAAGAAAACCACCAGAGTACCTGGGGTGAGATCAGGTGGGGTGTTATGAAAACACTTGCTCACCCCTGCTTTAATTCACCATAGACATCACCATTAGCAATGACTCCAGTTAGGCTAACATGTTTCCCCAGGCAACTGCTGTCAGAGTTCAGGAGTTCACTGGGGAAACCTTTCTTCCCAGGATGGCTGCCAGGAGCAAGGGCTTATCTTGGCTCCTCTCTCGTGAAAACTGTTCGGTGACATATTTATTGCATAAAAAGAAGTCCCAAATGCTGATATTAAGCTAGGTAGAGCCCACTGATGCCCAAGAATCTTTATGATTTAGCACTGCTAGCATTATATTTAAGGCCAAGTTCTCAAACAGATAGACATTGTTTGCCAAAGAGACACAAATCCACAGGAAATGCAAGACAGATCTTCCTGGAACATCCATCGCACTCACTGCTAGGCAATTTTAAATATGCCTTTAATATTTAAACCAACAGCTACATTATAGAGAAAGATGTTGAAGTAAGAGAATTTTTAAGGTAAGGCATGAGATTTCAAGCCAATTTCCTCTTCTTCATATGCAAAGAAAATAGGTGATCAGGAATTCCTTTTGGGACGTCTAAAAGAAGATTTAGCTCTCACTTGAATTTTGAGAAGAAGACTCACCAAGAAGGTTGATCCTGTGGTCCCTCAGTTTCCTCATTACAAAGCAAGAAACTCTAGTATGCGTCAATTAGGAAAACCAAGTCTTCTAAATAAGGGCGGGTGGACAGTGATGGAGAAATAAAAGGTCATCTATAACAAGCACTACATAGTTGTTGGGCACCAACCTGGACTGTTTCACATTCACCCCACTTAACTCTCATAGTACCACATGTTTCTGGGGTTCCTGTGTCAACTTTTTAGAAATCAGGAAACAGAAATAAGGTTAGGACTTCAATCCCTGTCCATAGACCTAAGCCCTTGTTTTCCCTACTACCATGATGCCATTAATCATAATGCATGAAGTAAAAAAAACGGTGGCTAACTCTGAGAATTCCATTTTCTGCCTCTTATGGACCCCTAGCAAGTAACCTCAGACTGGGAGGAGTGAAACAATATACCCCACAGAAATTACAGATGGGAAAGAAGCCAGGAAATACTATTTTAAAAATGCCTTGTTTTGACTTAAAACAGAAGAAGTTGGAACTTAACAATTTCTAGTTTGTAAGTGCATGTCTTTTGCATGAAGTTATATGTCTGAGTACATGACTCAGTGTAAGATAGCACTGAATTACTATCTCCGCTTCTGCTGAGTGAAATATGACACGGTGCTGTAAACGTGCTCTATAGTATTTTACACTTAATGCCTGACTAATCATTTGCTTATGTTGTTTTATTTGTTGAATCATATAAAACTGCTCTAAATGCATTCCAGTGTCTTCTTACACGCTGTTGGTGTTGCTTTAGCTACCAAAAGGAGATGAATGGGCAGAAGCTAAAAGAAGTATGATTCTTTTCTCTGTAACAAACATCCCACAGTAAACCCTCAAAAGACAGGAGGGATCAATTACCCTCATTCTTCAATGGAGGACACTATAAGATGTGACCTGGTCAAGGCTAGTGAGCCCTGAAACCAGCCTTTCTCCTGACATCTCTCTATTTCAAGAGAGTGGGTGACGTTGCTTCTATTTATAAACTCATCTGGAAATGCATGAGCTTTGCAAGGTCTTTTTTTCCTTTGTGACTGCATCTTGAAAGGGCATAAATTAGAATAGCAGCATCAAATAACCTAATACCTTCGAGTCAACAAAGGCAACTTATAGAAACATGAATTTACTAGCAAGCAATAAAGAAAGGAACATAAAGGGGGCAATGAAGTACCCTGATCTGGAGAGGGGTAAAGGCATTTTGACTAAGCAAAAAAATCTGTGAATATGTGGTTGCTGAGTGATAAGAACTGCTACAGGGAAGAGCCTGTGCCTCAGAGGCAGGTGAACACCCTCTAGTCCTGCTCTCTGTGAAGGCTACCAGCCTTGGGAATTCACTTTCCTTAGTGATACAATTGGGATAACACCTGAAAGGATCACTGTGAAGACTACATCAACACGTTTGAATGCCCGCTCTATCTAACCAACAGGAGATGCTCGGTAAACAGTAGCTCCTGATATTATTAGGATCACAGCGACCGCTGCTGTCGCCATCATTGATGCCAGAGACCTAGAGGAACCAACCGCTGCCAGCCTCTGGCTGTGAGCTCATCTAAATCCACGTCAGAGACAAGTTGTTTTTGGTGACTTTTTAGAACCTGGTTCTTTTAAAAATAAAATCTTATGAAAAATCTCTAAATATAAACCATGTGACCTAGCTTTAGAGATGGTGCCTTGGAAGTATATAATGAGAAAAGAGAACAGGAAAGCACACTCTTCCCTGAGTTCTGATCCGTGCCCCCTGCTTCTCTGACATGAAAGCAGGCCTAGACTCTCTAGGCTCCAACACCCCCAGGGACTGAGGCCCACCCCCTAGGCCACCTGTAAATAGCAATCTCACTTTAGCCATAGCCCCGGGCTCCCTGGGGTGGGGGGTCTAAACTAAGCCTTGTCTGAAATTTAGATAGGAGCAAACAGGTGCACTATGGAAATCTCTTCCCCATCCCCACCCACCCTGGGGCTCAGCAGGGCATCAGAGGCTTTTTTTCCAAATTCTAAGAAAAAAATGATAAAATGTCAAGCTGAGAAAAAAAAAATCAGTGTTAACAGGAGGAAAATGACTAACATTAGGTAAAATCCAAAGCTGAGTGACTATAGAGTTTAATTACCAAATGTTTCCATCTCCAAATTGACTGCAACTACACTTTTTAATTAAGCCTGGTAATAGAGGTGCACCTACATGTCAAGGGTGATTCTCACTGTACTGCAGGTATATAAGGCTCGTGACAAACGTATGAAATAGGTGCCGTGAATAGCTCCCCTTTTTAGAGAAGTCACAGAGAAACTGAGAAACTTTACCTAGGGTCACACAGCTGAGAAAGAGTCGAGTCAATATCTGAACAAAGGCTGATAGGTTGCAAAGTTGAAGCTAATTGCCTCACACTGAAAAAGAACTCAATGGTAACAGTGAAACTCTGCAGACTTCCCTGTGGATCATCTCCAGGTTGAATAGACCTAATTTTGTTGTGCCTTTTCTACTCAATATTACATTATCAGACAGAACTCCTTCAGATATTCTCAAATTATAGATGATGTTTTTGCTCCACTTCCATTTCATTCCCTTCCGGATAATATTTAAAGATATGAGACTACACACTCTGTATGTAAGATGCCCTTCTATTACTGTTAAGCATGGTTCTATTGGTTAGAAACACACTGAAAATGATCGTGTTTGTTTTAGGAAAAAGTAACTTTGACAATAATTTTTGGAGATGTTCTAAAACTGTAAAGCATCTATCGTTTCAACAAGAAGCCTTACGATTTAATTAGCTATTGATTAGGAAAGAAAGGATCTGATCTAGTCAGGGACATGGAGGAAAGTGTTTCGAAATTCCACTAATTAAGCAACTGTCTTCTGATCAGTCAGGACTTAGTTCTTACGTGGGAGGGGGAAGAGGCAAAATGAATTCTTTGTTCACTTTTTCCTTCTGCTGTGACCTAGAAAATGATATAAAAAGGAATAGGATTGGTGGAGAAGAGCAGATTGGAATTCGGAACTACCTTTTCAGTGGGAGATGAACGAGGGCCAAAGGAGGAAGGATGCCCGCTGACAACTGTCATTTCCGGAAACTTACTGGAGCAAAAAGATGTCTAACGTGGAGAAGGAAAAAATGGAGCATCTAGGTGTTTAAAACTGCTGCAGAATTCATGTTTGGCTAATTTTTTAATAAATTAGAGCTTATTTAAATGCAGATTATAGCACCAGCAAGGGACTCAAGCAGAGAAAATGAGGGTGTCAGGATTTTGGATTTAGCTAGCCACTGACTAGAGGAACTGAGAAAGTCTTTGGGTTGAAGACTTTGACCAATGTAAGTCAAAATAAGTCTCCATCCCAAGACCAAATTACGCTGTGTTGCAAACAGACCAGAAGCTTTAAGTTCTTACCTGTACCTGGGCAACAATGCTGCTTTGAATTCTTATCCATATTCTGTTTCATTGTTTTACTTCTGTTATGAAGATTAATTAACTACTTCATACAGAGTCTGAAATTTTTACACGTATTCAAGTGTGTGGAAAGGTGGAGATGAAAGCAAACTTGATTGATTCAAAAGGTTCTATCTGGAAGATTTAAGATTTACAGTCAAGAAGTAGCCAATTATTCTGTATAATTCCAAGAAAAAGAAGATATGACAGTGCTGTGTGTAAAGATTTATTACTGAAAAGTACAAAACAAATAAATAAATAAATAAATAAATAAACAAGACAAAGAGTAAGAAATTTTCTCAGCATGAAAAAAGTTTTCAACATATTGAGGCAATATGAAAAGTGAAAAATAAAACTGAAAGAGAATTTGCTGATCTTTAACTTCCTATTTTCAATCTTATGAACATTTCTATGAACTGGAGAAGGGAGAGAGAGTATTAAATGACATGAATAAGACAAAAGTCATGCTTTAGTATAAATTTGGAATAGCAAGGAGAATAAACCTAAATTTGGGGTTTCTAAGAGAGTGGCTAAGTTTTCAACCAAGAAATACATAGAATATCAGATCAATCCAAAGTACATGTATGAAGACACGAATTGGTATGAATATACTTTGTATACAACCAGAGTTATGAAAATTGTGCTCTATATACATTAAAGAATCAGAACAAATTAAATATAATCACTCTTATTTCATTTGCTTTCTTCATGCACCAGGATCTGTTGCCAAATCATCTTCTCACGTTCACCTTTGGACATTTCCTGGCCTTGACCGTACTACAGGTGTTCATTCCCTCTGAGTCCTAAGCCATCTGTCTTTCAGCATATCAGCTGCTGATAACCCAAAGCCGGGTTCCGGTTGGCTTGGAGTTCAGCAGAATTGGGCAGAGAGAGATCTCTTTTGCAACAGCCAGAGAGGAGATGAGATCGACAGTTTGGGAGAAGGCTCTGTGTTGGCAGATATGCTAACATACTTTGGCCCTAGAACTAGCCAGAGGGTAGAGAAAGCAGAGCAAGAATTCATTACCCTCCTAGGGTTTAGGCCCAGTTCCAAGTCTTACAATTCACTCTCCCTAAATTCTCCCAGCCCATTTAACTACATGTTCAAAGAATTAGAAAGAACGTAGATCAGCATTGGACATAACGGCTTTGCACACGTGCCACTGCTAACACCAGTTCTTACCGCCCACTCTCTCTCCTCCCCATCTTGCAAGCTCCCTTCCCAGCAGCACTACAAAATAATATCAAACCACCACCAAGGATTATTATTACCACAGGTCTTGAGTATCAGATGGGCATGTGAAGGGAGTTACCTACCACATTTTGTGTTTGTGTAAGCTCTTCTGAACTATTGCAGGTGATATTTTTGAAATTATCTACTTAGCAAGTTCCATCCCAAATCTTTCATTAAAGTATAGAGTCCCACATGAGTCTCTGTGGTGCAGGAGCCAGGGTCTGTCCATATTTTCTTTATATTCTCAGGATCTAGCATGGTCCCTATTGACATGTACTCTGCATTCATTCACTGAGAACATACTCTTTTGCAGTGCTAAGTACTGTGCTTGGCACTGAAGGTAGAAGTGGTGAAGGATATAGATAAAGGTCCTGCTTTTCTGGAACATACAGTCTAATTTCTATTGCAGATGTTCAGACAAACAATAAATGTTTTTTGAACCAAAGGCTGTTTGAATGAACAAAGGAATGGATGAGTGAATAGATAAATTTGTACAGGGAAGAGAAATCTGAGTTTGAATGGAGAGTTAACTTTGGTGTATTTTCCCCCAGACTCATGAAATGGAGTGGTAGACTAGGGTGTGTGTGTGTGAGAGAGAGAGAGAGATGTTTTTTTCTCAAGTATGGTTGAAATGATAGTTGCTAAGCATGGATGCTATGAAATAGTGGCCACCCTAGTAATTTACAAACCACATTTTCCCAAAGGATATTTATAGAATCTATTTATGCATATCATTATTTGATGTGATGTCAACATAGATTTGTGTGATGAAATAAGGTGGGAGACACTTAGTTGTATAAGCTTTTTGCTTTTGGAAGGTCTTAACAGAACAACAATGCACACCTAAGAAGAATAGATTTATCCAATTTAATTTAATAGAAAATTCATTTTTGAGGAAAACTCAATAAAGCACCTTTGCTTAAAATGGATATGAATAAGCAGTGAAACTGCGGTTCTTTGCCAGGTTGCTTTCCTCAGAACCAAGCACTGGCTGGTCATCTGGGATGCTATAATGTATCATCAACTGGGTACAATTGTTTCCACAGTTCTGGAGGCTGGAAGGTTCAGACTGAGGTGCCAGTAGACTTGGTGTCTGGTTGAGGGCTCTTTTCTGGTTTCCAGTCAGCTATCTCCTCACTGTATTCTTATGTGGTAGAAAGAGGAAGAGGGAGTTGTATGGGATCCCTTTCATAAGGGCACTAATCCTACTCACCAGGGTTCCACCCTCAAGACCCATTTACTTTCAAGAAGACCCTTCACCTTATACTATCACCTGGAAGGGTAGCATTTCATGTGAATGTGGGAGAGATGCAAACAGTTGCTTCATAACAGCACTTGCTCCCAGCTGCTGAATGTGCTGGTGGCTGAGTGCTCATGTATGTACCCTTCATGAGGCATTGTCCTCTGCTCCAGGGACTTAGCCACCAGAAGTTGAGGTGTGGCCAATGACAGGGTAGGAAGCCCCCACCTAACTGTCTCAACCTCCGGGTAATATAAGGGCCATCTCAGCTCCAGAGCTCCCTGCAGGGTCAGCCAAGATCCAGCTGCATCCTCACAGCAGGTCAGCCGCACTCTCTGTCCAGTCTGTCATCCCCTCCCCACTTCCTTACCAGGTGTCTCTCTCTGAGAGCATCTTTAGTAATATTTCTCTGTGCAATTCTCCATCACCAAGTCTGTTTCTCAGGAACCCAATCTTAGACATTGAACATTATTCCAACGGATCTGTAAATAAATGCTCAGATGGACTTTTGACTAATTACATCTGTGTGAATAAAGGGTTGTTTTCCAGTGAATCTGGGATTTTTTTATTCAAAGATCACCAATGCGAAATATGTGAGAACCCCTCATCACAAACACTTCTTTTCCAAAATCCTTTCTCAATTTTTCAGTCTGTGCAATTCATCTGCAAGAAAACCACATGCGGCGAGTGCCATCATTTCTAAACATGGCATTGAACTTCAAATTTAAAATCAAGTTTCCCTCATGTACTCAGGCCCTCAGTAGCTGAGCTGTTTCAGATCTACTTTGACTTCAGTGTGGAGCTTCTCTACTGTCTTACCGTCAACTAGTAATGGATATGTGAACAAAGAGAGAATAGAAACTTATTACCTTTTTTTTCTTTTTTACAATGTTGGAGATTGGACCCTGGCCTCAGGCATGCTATGAAAGCACTCTACCATTGAGCTACAACTCTAGTCCTTTTTTATTTTGAGAGAGGGTATCACTGTCTCAAACTTATGTTCCTCCTGCCTCAGCCTCCAGAGTAGCTAGGATTACAGGTGTGTACTACCACACATGGCAAATGCTCTTCTCGTAATCTTGGCAAATCCTCTTTGTTGAAATGGATCTAGAGTAATATATAAGCTTTCTAAGAAAAACACCTGCCTTTAAGCGAATCTGACATCCACAATTTACATTTACACACATATGCCCATGTATGCTCTCACATACAATCACATCAGGTAACTGAAGTGAATTTAGAGATTTTCAGCCCACTTCTCTCAGCTTACTGATGAAGAAACTGAGGTTCCAAGTGGAGAAGTGATTTGCCGAAGGTCTCACAGATAACGGTAGAATTCAAACCGGATCTCTGACTGTCGCAATCTAAACTTGCACTAGCCTGTCATTCAGACCCATGGTAGTAAGGCAAGGAGAGTGGGTATTAGTTTTACCAAATAATAATTAATAATAATAAAAATTTATGTTTGAAATCAGAGTAGGATCATTTTAAACAGTTGAATGTCTCATTTAGTTTTTAAAAATTCAATTAAGCACACTTTTTCAGGGATGTAGAACATGCACAAAGCTAAGAATACATGTAAACAAGATTGCATAAAGTGCCTTTCGTTCTTATCCACACCAGTAAGCATTATGATTTAATAAATCATCGGTACAAGAGTCATTCAAGCAGCCAGCAGTCTAAAATCTATGTTTCTAAGAAACATTTAATAAAAGAATGTGAACTGAAACAAAACAAAATACGCACGCACATCAGATCACTTTAACAATCTCGTCTCAAAGTGGTTTTTATAAACATATTTTCTGAGCTCATCTTTTTATAGATTCAATCAGCACTACCTTCACAGAAATCAGCCATGGAAATTCCATGGCAACCACTGCATCCTGCTCAGACACACAACATCAACATGCTTAAATAACTGCAACTCACACCCACTTAGGTCTATTGGTTTGGATTTCAGATATAAAAAATAGATACAGTGGTATCTATTTTTTTTTTGCTGATTGGGGGCTCTGTTATTAATAATTCTTTGGGTGGATGTAAACTGTGTAAAAGTGCAAGGTACAGAAGCAAAACCCCCAGGGAGGAAGGAACAGTTGAGCCTAGGTTCAGATTCACTACCTAGCAATTGACTTTTAGATTCTCTTTATAAATCATTCTCACCTCCAATGTGTGCTACCCAAATGGGGCCTTCATTGGCAATAAAACAGAATTGCTAGAACACACAACCAGTCCTTTTCTATCCAAAAAGTAAATGACTATTTCCAATTTTCAATCTTTTTCTCCATTTAAAATAATGTGGCTTTGAAAACCAATTTCAGAAGACAAATTTCTTGATGTGAGTAATTGTTCAAGAGTCATGTTCCCAAGGTAACCTTGGTTTTCCTTCTGAAGCACCTGAGGGACCTGAATATAGAATAAATCTAAAGCAATACTCATATCGGATGAGTCATTTAAACAGAGTGAAAAATTCTAGGCACTATCTAGGGCCAAAGTTTACTAAAAAATAGACATGGTTTATGATAGTATTTTGCCAAGTTTTATAATGCTGACTAGTTGCAATTACACCTGGTTCTTCTTTCAAGTGCAGGTTTCTGGGTCTCACCCCAGCCCCACGGAATCAGAATCTACGCATTTTACTATCATAAAGCAAGTGGTCCTGTGGGAAAACACCAAAGGAGTGAACCCACGTGGAAATCCAGATGTCCTGCCATCCACCAGACACAGATGGAACTCGGGATGAGCAAGAGCTGGAGCTCCCTAAGCCTGAGCAAAGCATGCTGCTGCTGTGGCTGTCATACAGGTCCTGGGGGACACAGTAGAGAGTGGACATGGAAAGTTTCCCAGAGAGGAAGGCTACAATTAGGAAGCAAATTCAGAGGCAGGAGTAGAAAACAGCCACTCAGGAGGGACAATAATGCTTTACTCATAATCTACCTGGTTACCGCCTGGGCCAGGGAATCATAATAATGACCATAACAATGAAAGAAGTGCTGAGAATTTCTATGTTTTCATAACTCTTAAAAATTCTAAAAACTTACATGCAAATGCACATGAAATGGTTAAAGAGTAAACTCATAGAAACTCAGAGATGGTTATTCCTCACCTGCTGAACTTGACTTTAAGCACAATGAGATCCTGAGGTTCCTACCTCCCCTAACAATAACTGTCTTCCATGAGGTGTTCAATAAATATTGATGGAATGATTAATAAGTTAAAGAGGAAGAAAGAAGATAACTAAAGAGGGTATCATTTGGAGAGAACTGGACAATATCTGACAGTGTATTGTCCCCTCTGTGTGAAAGATGAGCACCTAAATAAAACCCAGTACAAGATGTAAGAGGAAGGTGTTCCAGGGTAGCTCCAAGAGGGTTTGATGAGCACTTTTTTAAAAAGAGAGCCACCAGTTTGGGTACTTACACAGAACTGTTCAGTAACACATAGGAAAAGAATTAGATGACATAGACTTTAGCAGCTAACCCGTTACATTTAAACATCTCTATAGTCAGAGAGACTGTCATAAGCAAGAGATAGTCAAGTATAAGCAAATATAAAAGAACTTAGGACATTAAACAGCATAAAGATATTTCATGTGGCCATGGTTGTCTATGAATTTTTCCAGGGCTTTAAAATTATCTTCTAAATATGTCTGCATTGAGTGTAGTTTGAGATAAATGCATACGAGCATCTGTGTGTGAGCGTCTTCATAATATTTGCCTAATCCACTTTTGGTCATTTTAAAAACTTACTCCTGGTATTATTGAAGCTATATCTATGGATCTAACTAGAAACAATGTGCTTGTGAGTGGCTAGAAAATATGACTGGGACTCTCTCCCTGACTTCCCGCCTGCCACGCAGACACCCAAGAGGGCACGACATTACTTACACAGTTATCTTTTTTAATGTTACAGAATTAACTAGTGTAGGCTTAAGTACTTTCATTTTATAAAAGAAGCAACTAAGATATAGAAATAAAGAAAGTTCATGAAGTTAAAGGCTACAGCAAGTTCTTCTGATTCAAAAATCACTTAAAAATACAGACTGGGTAATAGAATAAAAGTAGCTATTTTAATATAGAATTATATATTTCTCCAAATAAGGTCTTCAAAGTGTCATGCTATAATTTTAGACTTGTAAGTTTGGCAGAGATTCACCATAAAAAGTTCAGATAGCACTTTGTAATTCTTTGAAAAGAAATGTAAAATCAGAAATGAATACCAACTTCCTGAAGCACAGATTCTAAGTATGTTGATGGGTTTTTAAAAATGAAGAAAAGAAAGATGTTAAGAGGTTCTATAACAGGATTTTTATCATTCATGATTATATCAATAAAGAACTTAAAATAATCTTTTTATTGGATAAATCTGGGAGACATTATCTTAACCAAAGTTAATCTTAACAGTAGTGAGTGTGAGAATTCAACATTAGGTGCATTCTCAGAGGCTACTGGAGAACACAACACCATTTTTGTGTCATTTGGCCCCAAAATGAATAACCTGAATTTGGTCATGAAGAAAGATCAAACACGACACTACAAAACAATTTGTATGTGTTCTTCAAATAGGTCAGAGCTATGAAGGACAGGAAAAGATCTAGGAACTGTTCTAGATGTTTAAAGACTAAAGATAGGTGACAACTAAATGCAACACATGATCCTAAATGGTTCTTGAACCATAAAGAAAAATAAAGAGGAGTGGTGGGATTGGTGGAACTTGAATGTGGTATCTAGATTAGAGAATAGGATTTTATCAATAATTTCCTACTTATTGTAAATGTGCTCTGTTATGCATGAAGGGAATATAAAAATCATCACAATCATTTGACAATCTCCTTGGGTCTGAAGTTATCTCAAAAATTTTGGTTTCTAAACACTGATATTCTCTCTTTAAATTAAACCCCCCTTTTTTTGTCATTTCTCCTAAAACCTGAAGCCCCTGCACTTCACACTTCACATCTTTTTCACAGATGAGGAAGGATCAAGGCTTCACCATGTAGATGAATTCCGGCGGCAGTATGCCCTAGAAAGCATGTTATCACGACTTTGAGAAACACGCCATAAGAAGAGAATCTGTGTGGATAGATGCATAAGGAAGGGGTTTCCTGTTAACTAAAGAGCACAGATCACAATCCAAAAATGATTAAAATACATGGAGTAAATTGCAAATTCATGGAGTAAATGAGGGGATCATGAAAAAATAATAATCAGGCACTGTAGCTTCAGTTACTACTCATTAAACAGTTTTTGTTCATTTATCTATTAAGATGAGATAAATCTACGCATCTTTAAGTTGTCATCTAAAATTTCATCTTTAGTTTATAACTAATTGCATGAAAAATCATTTCTGGAAAATTGCAAGTAATGACACTTTCTAATTAAACTATCAGGTTCCTCTGTGAAATCCATCCAAAATAATCTAAACAGTATAACAAGTTGAAAATCACAATCATTTTATGAATAAAAGAACACTCCTTTTTCCTAATCAAATATATCATACCATACTTTATTGACTTTAAGCTCATGTTGCCATTCCAATCTCCATGCAGAACTTTATCATGGAAGTCTTTAATGATCGCTGAATCATACTTCAACAAAAATATGCATGCAAATTGAAAAGTAAATTATTTTTAACCATCCAGCGATCATAAGACTCTTAAGTATGAAAAATTCTTTGTTTTGAGTTCATGATTATATATGTTATAGGGATCAATTTTTTAAATACATACATAATTACACAAGAAGCAAAATGTAATACTCTCAAGTAAATTGATGCAACTGAAACATCTCCTCTATAGAATTCATATACCCAACAATGAACATTATTCACTATCATTACTATAAATATCATCATCCTGATGATAATTCCATTCCTTGTTTTAGTTTTATGTAGATTTAAGCTCAGAGAAAAAAAATCTGGTCACCTAAATAAATGGATGGGAATGGAAAGAGTGTTACTTTAGCTGGTCATAAAAATTCTTGAACTGGTTCTATATATTTGCCTAAAAATATCAAACAGCAATTACATCAAAAATACTTAATGGTCTATCAGTCAATCAATTTGATACTCCTGTAAAAATATTGAATCAAAACAATCTGTCTTTCTAAAGAAAAATTTTACCCAGACATGGAAGTGATCCTCTTTTTAACAATGACACTCATCTCTTTCTTTGAGGGTGGAGTAAAGTTTCTACTACTTAACAAAGCTCTGGGGCTCAATCTAGATGATTGAGAGAGAGGACTTTTCTGTAAAGTAGGAAAAGGCATATTGTGAAAGGAAATGGAAAACCAGGCTTATTGTCTCTCAGATCAGTGTGTGTGGGGTCAGGGATGGTGGGGAGAGAGGGAGGGAGAAGTGGGGAAAGAGAGAAGAAAGAGGGAGAGGGAGAGAGAGAGGCAGAGGGGGAGGGAGGGAGGGAGAGAGAGGGAGAGGGAGGAGAAATGTGAAAATCAAGGATCTGGAAATTGATATTCTTGAATTTATCAATTTCTTAGGTACCTGTTGGAAACATTTTTACCTGGATTATTTTAAATTATGCCATACATAAGAAGTTTTAACCAAGAAAGTGCATGAAATTTAAGCCACATAGAAGAAGATTTTCGTGATGATGTGTCATTGCATTGAATATATCTTCAAAGAAAAACTATTCCTTGGAGTTATTCTACAAAAAGTAGCTTCAAGGGGTCCATTGCATTTGGAGAATATTACATAACATGTCCCTTCTGGGAAGAATTACAATCCACGTTAGCATGCTTAAGGACCTGCAGTATCTTACAGTTAAGAATACTGTTTAACTTCATTTAATTCGGTTTCACAAGCATGTTTGCCCACATGCCTACTTTTTATTAATAACTTCTTCTGTACTTTTTCAGAACTGCTGAGCTGCAGCTTTTCTGAATGAAAAGATGTGTCATATCTTAACCTATAAAATCTTGATCTTGACCAAGGCCATGATAGTTGTCTAATAAATATTTGTTAACTGAGTTACCTATTCATGTATAAAGGGAATTAGGTTGACAAGAAAAAAATAAAATAAAATAGAACTTGATTCATGAGAACTGTATCATAAAGGAAAGCTTTAAACAAAAGTCATCAAACTTATCCAACAGATGCAGGTGTAACACTGAAAACAAGAACCAAAGCTACCCCCCACATAGTCCTTTAAAGCTTGCACCATTGCTTCTGAGGAGCCCTGGAAGGGACAGAGAAAGAGTACATGATGTAAAAACTGAAAATGCAGTCACTGCTACAAGATCATGGAGGATTAACCCTCCTGACAAACACACATAATCCCTGCCATCACTACCAGTCGTTGGGCAATCCTTCACTTGGGATTCAAAGAAAAAAAAAAAAAGGAATTGGTTTGTATTTTCATGCAATGTGAATCTAGGGGTATAGCTGTCCCTTCTTGGATAGTCAAAGAATATGAAGACAGTATGAACAATTGCAATATGAAGACAGTAAGTAACATGCTGTGTAAAGAAATATAATTTGATACACCAGACAGAGAGTCACATTGGGAGCCAAAAGGCATGGATTTCATCTCTGTCATTTCTTTCCATTTACCAGATGGATAAGCTTAAAGACTCCTCCCTCTTCACTGAGCCTCATTTTCCCATCTGCCAAAGCTATTCTGGAACCATGATTACATGACCCCTCTTTCTTAATTGTGGAAGCAAAAACGACCTGTTTTTAAATATTTTTATTTTATTGACTTAATTCCCGACATCACCTTTTTAAGTAAACTTTTAAGTAAACAGAACTCTTCTGAGAGAAAAAAAAAATTGCCCTTTCAGAATAAAAAGGTGATGAGGACTACAAACAGAGATTACCCTGCATTAGAGAACAAGTTCATGGTCTATTATATCTTTGAAGAAACATTGGAATAACTAATTTATTCCAATGTTCTCAGGTTGTTGCTGCAAAGTAGAAAGATTTTAGGGATTAAGTAAACTTCTGTTGTTTTTTTTTTCTATTTTAAGTATCTATGAGCACATTTTCATTGCTCATATCAAAAATCTTATGCAACTGGGAGAAAGGATTTTGGTATTAGCAATAATGAAGAATTATATAATCAAAATTAATAGAGAAATATGTTCTTCAGTTCTCAGTGGATAAAGAAGAAATTTAATTAACACAGTAAAACGTTTCTCCCCACCTTCCTCTAACAGGAATGACAAAAGAAAAAAGACAGAATTAGGTCATTGCCTTTCAGTGACAGCACCATAACATGACAAAACGAAATAAGCTTATTTTACAAGAAGAGTAAGTGCAGTGCTTTTGTGATGGTTTTCTATCACTATTTGTCCCCTCCATTGCCTAAAGATTTTTTTGTGTGCACACACACACACACACACACACACACACACACACACACAAACCCTATATACAGGCACTGTAGCTTCAGTTACTACTCATTAAAAATGGAGGACCCACAGCAATTGAGGGTTCAGTTTTTTATACACATTGTACCACATCAGAAGTCTTTGCTATATTCCAGACGGAAAGCTCTCTTTTTTATTTATTTATTTATTTATTTTTTTAATTGGTTTTTCACAACATTACAAAGCTCTTGACATATCATATTTCATACCGGAAAGCTCTCTTGGTGTTGTGGTTTTTATTTCTTACACTATCTTAGGTCATTTTGAAGCAGGATCCCAAGTTTCAGGGAATACTGCTTTCATATAACATTAGAACTCCACAGTCGGACATTCAATGGCAAGCACAGAATAAAATCTCAATTACAAGAAACACATTGCCCATGACTTTCAGCTCACATAATTTTTATTATTGAACTTGACCTAGAGGAGAAAGGATACAGCAATTGCATACTAGATTCAGCTGCAAACAAGGTGGTCCCTGAGGACCCATAGGGTTTCATTCAAAGGAATGAACCACACACGGTTGGCTGCTGTGTTTTTCGTAAAGCATCTCCAGGTCTTTGTCCAAATGATAACAGCTCTTCATAAAAATAAGAGCAGAATTCACTGGACGAAGAACACTGTCACCTAGTCAGGCATGTATGTCATCACGTGCCTAGCAGTGCCATCTATACCGGGAACTCAGCACCACAACATTGTAGTATTGTGCTAAACCACATTAAATGATTTTGTAGATCAAAAGTAATGACATTCCAGTAATATGAAATATCAAACCTCATAAGTGAGAAAAGTGCTGCTTGTAAAATCAAGATTTTGTCAATGTTTATGGTATTAATTTGGGTTCTTCAAAGACGCAGAACCAACTAGGATATAGAGAGAGACATGAGGAGATTTTCTAAGGAAATGGATAGGTAATTATGGTTGCTAAGAAGTCCTACAATATGTCTTCTGCATGCTGCAGAATAGGGAAAGTGAGGAATGTAATTCAATCTGAAGGCCTGAGAACCAGGGGGGCCCATGGTGTAACTCTCGGGAGAGGCTAACAGCCCACAAATAGGAGCTCTGATGTCTGAAGGCAGGAGAAGATGGATTCCTGCTCAAGAAGTGAGAGAGAATTTGCTCTCCCTCATCTTTCTGTCCTATTGGGGCTTCAACAGATGAGAAGATGCTTCCCTACACGGGGGCCATATACCAATGTTCCTCACGTAACATACCTAGTTCAGTGTGACATAACTCTGGGGTCAGGTGAACTGGATCCATGCCAGCACTACCTCTTACTGAGGAAAAGTGACAGTACTTCTCCTCTCAGTTTCTTTCTCTTCCTTCCTCCCTTCCATCCTACCTCCTGCCCTCCCTCCCTCCCTCCCTTCCTTCTTTTCTTTGGTGCTAGGGATTGAACACAGGACCTCACATGTACTAGGCAAGAGGCCTACCACTGAGCTACACGCCCAGCCCCACTTCTTCAGTTTCCTTGAACCTAAAAATGCACAAATTAAAATCACCTACTTCTTAGAGTTGTTTTAAGGAGGCTGGAAAAATGATGCAGGTTATCTACACACCCATACCTGTAGCTCCATCAGCTCACTGAAACAGTGAATCTCTCTCATCCCATGGCCTCCTCATCTCTAGTCAGTCACCTCCTATTTGTCTGTCTTACCCAGTCTGGTCTTCATGGCTGATCATTCCAACCACTGTCACATTAGCACACCGAATACCATTATTTCAGGACTATTGTCTCAGTAAAATACCAGTGTTGGACCAATACTAAACTCCATCCACATTCTCAGCTTCTGGAACTCCACAGCTGAGGAAAATCTCACTGCTATGCACGGTGATGCTACTATAAAGTATGGTCCCAAGCATCCCCTGGAACCTCAACCCTGCCTCAAGGGGTTCTTAATCTCCTCAGCCAAAACTTTGTCTCCTTGAGCAGTTATTTCAAATGACTTCCTCAAACATTAAGGCTCTTGCTATAGACTAAATGCTTACACTCCACCTCAGTTAGTAAGCTGATACCTAGTCCCTCACAGTGATGATACTAGGATGTGGGGGCTTTGAGAGGTCTTGTGGCATAAGGGTGAAGCCCCCTCACAAATGGGACTAATGTCCTCATACAAGAGGCTCTGGAGAGATCCCATGCCCCTTCCACATGTGAGGACACAGAAAAAAAAAAAAAGCCATTTGTGAACCAGGAAGTATGACCTCATGAGATGCTGAATCTGCCTGCACCTTAATCTTGGACTTCTCAGCCTCTAGAAAGTAAGAAATGAATTTCAATTGTTTATATATAGCAGTCCGAGTGGATTAAGATAGTCTGTTCAGATATTGCGTCTCTGATCTCTCTATGCTATGAAGTACTTTAAAAGTTTGATCCTATTATAGTTTGTGTATAACAACCCGTGGAGACATTTGTTCTATGCATATGTAACCAAATATTGTTGCTGCTTGCCGAGCCCTATGACAACATCATAATCTGTTCTGGGCCCACTTTCCTCTGATACCTCTCCATGCCTCGGACCACTAACTTTTGAGGTAGGATTATATCTTATCCATATCTTCATACCCCTAGCACTGTCGCCACTTTGAATCATTTTTTCTTGACTGAATTTATCAATTAACCAATTAGGTGAAATACTGATACAATCAGCTCATTCATTCAGCAATTATTTACTAAGTGGAGATCATGTACCTTTACTAATAATGGGTACTAGGATACAGAGATTAAAAGAACCAGCGCACCTCCTATGGAGCATCTTAAGTAAGGGGGAAGAGATGCAGACATACCTTTGCTCTATGATTCAATAACGGCTCTGGGGGAAGTATAAACAAAGTACTGTAGAAATGCAAAGAGAAAAATACCTCAAGCGTTAGAATCAACTAAGGAGACTTCTCCAAAGATGAAGTATTTGAACTGATAACTGCAAGTATTTTCCTTGTTGGGATTTCCAGTACACCAAGGCACCCGGAGAGTCCTCATTTGGTCTTCAAAATTAACCTACTATGTTCAGAGGTCTTTGTTTGCAACTCAAAGTTAGCCAGTTAACCAAGGAGTGAGAGCAGATCTGCACTGTCTCGAGTCCTTTGTTCAGAGGAAGGCAAGGCACTTTGATTGACAGTCCTTTATGAAAATTGTATGCAGTGTGGGAGAAAAGAGTCCCCAAGGTGCTGTTATCAGAAATAGGGAAATAGATGCTGGGAAAGAAAAATAATTGATGGCAAACTCTCAGTGTATGTGACTAGCTTGGTTCTCAAGCCAGCTATGATCCCTGATGTAAATACTTAAAAACATCTTTCTGGTTATATCCATTTGGAATCTTGCATTGAAAACAGGAGAAGCCTGACTCATGGTGGCATCAACAAATATGGGTATATTTTTCTTCCTAAACCAGAACTCTGGAAATAAGGGTCCAGGTCTGAGGCAATTCCCACTGATCTCTTAGGGCATTTCACCTCAAAGTGTGGCCAAGGGTCTCTCACATTAGTCTGTAACTGGTTGTTACTGGTCTGTGATGATGTTATGTTGCCAATAATCCCTCCCTAAACAAAATATTCACATATTGAATCCCTAATCCTCTAAAATGTGATCATGTTTGGAAATAGGACCTTTAAAGAGGCAATTAAGGTTAAATGTGGTTAAAAAAAAAAAAAAGCGGGACCCTAATCTAATTTTACCAGTGACCTTAGAAAAAGAGGAAGAGATATCAGGGATGCCCACACTATGAGAAAAGGAGAGATGAGGACAGAGCAAGAAGGAGGCCCTCCACAAGCTAAGCAGAGAGGGCCTTCAGGAAAAAGCTAACCTCCCAACCCCTTGATCTTGGACTTCCAGCCTCCAGAACTGTGAGACATCAATTTCTACTGTTTAATCCACCAGTCTGTGGTACATTCTTATGGCAGCCTATGCAAACTGATATGTATAGGTGAGAAAGGGAAAGAAAATCAGAGTGGCAGGTAGAAACTTAATTCACAATCTGACAGAATTGTTTTACGCCTAATGAACCGACTAATAAAATATTTGGACTTTGGCGTGGGCAAAGGCAGTTACAGATAGCAGTTGAACAGCTAAGCAATAGTGACTACCAAACTGGTTTTACATCGGACTCTGGGGAGCTTAGTTAAGTCCTGTCCCCTATATGCTAGTCCTTTCTAGATATATGATGAGAGACCACATGGTAGTTCCAACAAGGTAAAGCTCAATCTGGAGACCATGCTTGCAACGACCAGAAGACCTGTGCTTTCAACTCACTAGCAACCTGCAGCCTGAGTCTGCTCGTATTCACAAGGCAGCACACCCATGGGGGTATTTTCACATAAACTGCCACATTTAACATTGGTGACTGCACTTAGCCACACCAGGGACAAATGCCAAAAAATAACATAGTTCTCTAAAAGAACAGACATTCAAGAACCATTCCATCTAAGAGTCTTCACATAAAATCAGATTCTTCAGGAACTAGGGTTTTGTTTAGCATTGTCCACTTTCTGAAGCATTCGATCTGGAATCCCATTTTATATTGCTATTGACTCTATTAGATAGAGGAGCAAACAGATACAGAATATTCAGTAACTAAACTAGCATCAGGCCCACACAATCCACACCAGAATCCAGGTCTCCTGAATTGCATGCTTCCCTTGACTTCCAGAATCCAAAATGGGGCCCCCCAAATTTCTCAAAGAATCTCTATCTTCCAGATATGATGGTCTCCCTGTTTCCTGCTTACTGCCTCCCTACAGCGAATTCAAATGTTAAACTCCTTTTAATAAATCTTTTCTCCCTCAAGTTAAATACTGTCCTCTGTGTGTTCATTCTTTCACTCCTTTGACAAATGAGATGCAGTAAGAACCCAGACAGACAAGGAATTGACTAGGAAACCAACGCATATCTCAGTGTATAAGAAAACAAAACTATGAAATAACAAACCCAAAATACTGTGGAGTGCTTTTTGCCTGGGTTGGGCTCTCTCTTTCTTGATTCTCTGTACTATTTCATTAACTATTGCATTGCCTTCCTCTAACCTCAAAATTATAATAAAAAGCCATCTCTGAGGATTAGAACAAGACCATCCCTGGACACAAAGGAGAGTAAAAGACAACAGATCAAATCCATTTCAAAATCACTCTACCAGCCACGCCACGTCCAATCTGGAACTGTGCTGTTGCTTTCCTCTCAGTAAAAGCATATGTTAAAGCATCCAACATCAACGTGGAGGACTTTCTTGTATTTGACTCAGTTTAAATGGATTCAATAATGTTTAGGGGATGTAACACTTGGCGCCTACACATTTTGTTTTTACGGCTCTTTCAAATGCTGTCCTTTCATCAAATATTCAGTCCTTTATGCCAGTAATTGCTGTGAATATTGAACATAATTAAGATGTGTTCATTTAATTTGCCCCTTCAGCTATCTGTAAATGGAAAGGAAACAAAATAAATCATGACAGAGCCTGGGAGGTTGAGATATAACCTGTGTCCTGAATCAGAAAGAATACGACATGCAGGAGGCACACCTGTAACAGAAAGAGCTCTGAAAGGCTCATTCGAATCTCACCTGCACCATTCTTAGCTGTGGATTAACAGTCAATCGCTGAGTCTATTTCAGCCTCAATTGATTACATATTTACTTCTTAGTAAGGGATCTCTAAAATCCCTTCAACTCTATGGTTTATAAAAGAAATTAGAAACTGGTAACCTAGTGACTCCATTCAGTCATATTTTTATGTGCTTTCATTTGGTTTGGGCCCCAGATATTGCAAATTATTTGCAAACATTTAAAAATCAAGAGACTTTTCTTAATGAGTTTCCCATTTCTCCTGGAAACACACTTAAAACCAGCAACATCAGGTCCACATTTGTGATACTTGGCTCCTTCTGATGGACCTGACTTTTTCGGATCATGACAGTTCAACTCTTGTATATTTTGTCATGACCCATGCTACTTGTCTTGTCTCTTGCCTTGTTCATCAGGGTATTTACAGCATAGAAAATGTTTGGTATATGATAAGGTATCAAATAGCTGTCTATTCGTTGATTTGGATTTGACTGTTAATCCCTGCCTTTTGGAATTCATATGCTTCTGTCTTCCAAGCAAAGTGCTTTCCGGAACCACTTTGCTATGGGAAAAAAAAAAATCAAAATCAAGCTATGAATACATTTGAAAATAAATGGTATTGCCTTTCTCTCAATCAATAAAGAAACACAGGATCATAGAGGAACAATTAGAAAAATCTTATAATCTCATTCAACTGAGATGCATTTCAAAATCTCAAGGACTTTCTTTCTATTCCAGCATTTTTTTTTTCAGGAATCATGTGTTTATACTATATATGTTTGCACATGTTTGCATTCTCTTACATCCTCTTGAGAGCCCAATTCTCTCCCTCATTGTCAGCAACTCATACAATAAGAAATTCCCCAGCACCTCCACCATCTCCAAGAAGCACTGGGGAGGCAGGTCCTGCCATTTCTTTGTCCACACTTCCACATCTCATGGGAGGAGAAAGGATATATCTGGGACTGAGATAATGAGAGCCTGATAGTCATTTTTCTCATGTATCTTCATGGGGCAGGATTCTCATTGAGAGTGGGGCCTTCCTCTTTTTAGAGCTGCTCTGCACACCCATTCATTCCCCACTGAGTTCCAAAGCCTACAGTTATAAGAGATTATAAGAGAACCCTTTTAAGTTAACTTTTCCAGTTCAGTTTTATCAACAAGGAAGCAATATCGCCCTCTACACCCCACCTGCCTACTATCTCCCTACAGGTTTAGAATATGGGAGGGCAGTGAGGGTGTGCACTCATTGTAAATCTGACCAGTGCTAAATACTCAGTTCCGGTACCTGGTGTTCCTATGGATGCTTGTTTCTCTGCTTTCTGGACACTACTGTCACATTTAAGATGCTTCACTTCATGACAGGTTGGTCACTTCCTGAGGAATCCTGCCCCCACCTTTGGCAGCAGGTGCTGGGGCAGCTGCTTCCTGAGGTGGGCTACGTGTCCTGGCAGCTCAGGAGCTGCAGTGACATTGTGCAGGAAGAGGATGCTGTGTTTATGCTTTCCTCTCTTCCTCACTCCACCCACACAGCCAACCCAGTTTTATCCATTAGGAGACTAACAGTCTCCCACATTATGTTTGAATACAGCCCCGTGTATTCATTTTTTATTCCAGGTTTTTTTGGTTTATATCCTTGCAACTATAATTTTACTACCGTTATATTTATTTTTAATTCTGTTCAAGGATGTGTCTGCAATTTAGACACAGAGCACAAACATTATTGATTCATTGATTCCTCCCACACCCAGTGGTTTAAATCAAAATCGTCAGAGGGTTAGAAACAAGGCTTAATCTCATATGGTTTCAGAATGCCCCATGAAGACCAGCATGGGGCTGTGGGCTGCATCTTCCTGCCATTATGGGAAACAAATGAGTAAAATAAAAATCAGAAGCAAAACAGATCTTCCCTGATCTAGGTGGATCTTCTCTGGGTGGCCTCCCCAAACACCCACCATCTTCTCAATTTAAGCCCTCATTACACTTCATGAGCATTACTTGTTGATGACCTTCCCTCCCACTGGACCATCCATTTTATGAAGGAAGGGAGTTTTTCTGCTTTGTGTAAGTCAGAATCCCAGTGCAACCAGGACTGTATCTTAAAAGAATGCTTTAAAAATATATATCTGATGAATGAACAAATGAATGGTAGGTAGAAAGGAAATACCAGAAAACATGAAATTCACCACGGAGAACACAAGCTTCATAAACACGGCAGCCCAAGACTGGTAAACCAGAGTGGTATCTTCTCTGAGCTCCGTCCTCCCAGTAACTTCTTCACCCAATCACCAGCACCCACTAGTAGGAACAAACAAGGGGACACCCTAGACTAGTACTGGTGCTATCAACAGTTAGGTGCAGAAAAGCAAGTCATTTTTTTTTAAAAGAGGAGGCACAATAAGTGAATAAAAATTAAAGGGTATTTTTGACAAAACTCAGGAAATAATCTAACAAATAATGAAAGCAATGCAAATGAGTCACCTAATCTAATTTAATAAAAGAAAAGGAAAATACACAACATGAGGAAAGAAAAATGGGCCAAGTGACAGATAGGTTGTTAACAATTATGAAGGGTGTACAGAATGCCTTCAGCTAATGAATTTAGGTATGCAATGAAATGCATGACTGTGTGTCTGAGGGATGCGGTGGGAGGACGTAGTGCATAAAGCCAAGATAGACCCATGAAACAGGAAGTCTTACCAGATCAAAAATGATAGAATACATCCAAAAAAAGGTTACTGGAAATTTTCTTCCAAAAACCTGTGCAAGTTAATGTGATGAGTTTCTCCAAATATTCAAGCAGCAAGACCTCAGTGCTATATAAATTACTCCACAGCATAAACACAGTTGGCAGGACGCCATATTGATTCTCATAAAAATGGTACAATACTGATATGAACACTTGCCAAGGAAGATTAATATCACTTATGAATACTTATGACAAAATTATAAATGAAATAACAACGAAGGAAAATTTGTAATTATATGAACTCAAGAAGAATTTAACCAAGGGATCCAAATCAAATTGGGAGGGTAAGTAATGTATTTACAAAAAATTTATCATGTAGCTCTGATTAAAAAGACAAAAAAAAAAAAACTTCCTTGTCAACAGTTTTCAAAAGCTTATTTTTTAAGGAGATGAAAAGTGCCTAAGCTAAATGCTGAATCATAAAGACTACTCCACTGACTGGACCAGAAATAAGATGAATGAGCTCATTGTCACTAATAATATTTACTATCGGTTTCAAAACATTAACAATGCTTTGAAGTTAAAATGCAAAATGAAACAGTGAGTTTTATAATTAGGAAGGAGGAAACAAAATTATCATTAATTCCATTATGATATGCCTACTTCAAAAACTTTAATATTATAGGACTATGTCACTCCACTGTAAATGAATTTAGGTGACATGAATCAATCAAAAAAATTTATAAAATTCAATGACTACATTCCCATTAGAATTGCTAAAACTTAAGACTGAACATATCAAGTGTCAGCAATAATGAAGGACAACAAAAATTTGTACAGATTGCTAGTTGGAATATAAAATGGTGCAAACACTTTGGAAAATAATGCAATAGATTCTTAAAAGGGCCACTTACCAAATAACACATATATCCCATTACTAGGTATTTAGCCAAGAAAAAAAATAAAAATACATGTCAATACAAAAACCTGCACATTAATGTTTATAACAGAATTCTTAAAAACCCTGAATCAGAAACAGCCAAATGTCCGTCAACAAGTGAAGAGCTAATGAACACAATGTGGTAGGCATATATGATGAAATATTATTCAGTCATAAAAAGGACTCAAATTAGTGACTATATAACTATAATCTTCAAGTTCTGTCTGAGAGGGGATTTTATAAAGAGTAAACACACCGAGTTAGAGTAGATTTTAAGAGTTTTCACAACAAAAAACTGGTATGTGTGTAATAGATGTTCATTAGCTCCATTTGGCCATTTTACAATATATGTATTTTGAAATTTCATGTTGTACCCCATAGATATATATATTTATTTAATTATTAATTATATATGATTTTATTTCTTGATTAAAAGTAAAAATAACTTTTAAGATAAGAAGTGACACATCCAGTAAGAGATAAATCTTAGAATCATTGTGTGGAAGGAAACTCATCAGACACAAAAGAACATATCCCCACTATTGTATATGTAGAAATGCAAGTGAATATATAGTGAGAAAAACATCTTAGTGGTTTTTCAAAGCAGTGGTGGGAAATGGACTGAGCTGCAAAGGGGCAGGAGGAATTTGGGGGGAGGATGGAAAGGTTTGGTGTCATGTTCTGGCAGCTGTTTCATGAGTCTATATACCTGTCAAAGTTTATCAAGCTGCATGCTTTCAATTATATTGGCCATATCATATTCATCAAGGAACTTATAATTAAGAAAACACAATATAGCCTTCTGAAGAAGAAAATTCAAAGATCCAGGAGTACACACATCGTAGTATATCCCCAAACTAGGTGGTCTGAACTTTTAGCTCCCCTCCTCAAAATGTTTTATTGGGTCATATTTGCTTTTAGACAATGTGTTAAAATTAGTTAACAAAATGTCAAGATGTAAAGATATAGATATTTATGCAAAAATAGCATGAATGAATTTATTAATCCAACATTCCCCTTAGGTAAACACATACCCACACACAGAACCATGGAGAGAGAGAGAGACAGAGACAGAGAATAGACAGAAATTTCCCTTGACAAGAGGGCTCTAGCCAGCTAAAAACCTCTTTTCCTTGACTTTGCTATTGGAGCTTTTAGAAAACCTACTGTTGGCTGACAAAAGGAACGTGCTCAGTTGACACATTTTACCCTTCTTCTTCTTCCTTTTTTCTGAGTGGACAGTATAAATGAATGGCTTGGAGGCGCAGGAGTCATCTCATAAATGAGAGGAAGCAAAAAGAGAGAAGACACTGAGCCAGCCCTGCTACATGAGAAAAATCAATCCCTTATAATGTTCACATGCAGCCATACAATTCTGCCTGCTCCAGCATTTGTGGGGTTGAGAACCGTCATCACGTGTTGTGTTAGTGCTCAAATGAGTCTGACAGATCAAGTCATCAAGTCTCTCACCACCGAGTTGATAAAACAGTCCCAGAAAAAATTCATACGACTTGACTAACAGGAAACAACCAAGAGAGTCAAAACTAGAACCTAAACAAACCCTGGGTTCTCCACCCAGCACCATTTTCACTGTCCCTGCTGTCAAATTAAGAAAAGATTAAAAAAAAAAAAAAAGACAAAGCTTACCGGTCACCTATGCTAGGTTCTAAGCTGGGTGACAGAAAAGCCAACAACGTAGAAGATGATCATCCTTTCCCATAAGGGGACACAACCTCGGTGAAAAGGAAAACTATAAAACAGAAGCAGTGGTAGACATTCCTATGAAGGAATGATGATCCATTTTCCTTGAAGATCGGGTTAAAATAGGTGGAAGACAATGGGAAGGATGTTTCCAGAAGGCCAAGAGGTGTTGGTGAGAATGACCAAGGAACAGCTTGGCAAAAACACAAAGGAAACAGTTTGACTGCAACAGGAGGTTCTGTGAGGGCTCTTCTGGAGAATGCAGCAGAAACCCTAGGCCAGAACAAAGGAGCTTTGAGTGGCCAGATGAGTGTTTTACCTTTATCCCCAGGAATAAAGAGCCAATGTTGGTTTTTAATCATGGAAATGACTTAGCAAAATTGATGTTTTAGGAAGAGGAACGTAGTGTCCATAAATTGAAGAACAGAAATAAAAGAGTAAACGTGAAGCTACATACTTCATAAAATTTATACACAATATGTGGTTCACTATATGTGTGCATAGTAGAGTATATACATAAGCTTAGATCACAAGCAAATGAGCAATGCAAATATGTTAAGGATTGTCCATTTCAATACCCAGTAGAGTGCCTGGATATTAAAATAGACAATACCCAGGTGCTCAATAAATGTATGAATAATTCATTCACAAAGTAAAAGTATATTAACGTCTGAGCCAAAAGATGATTGCCGACTCTTTTCAGCCAGAGATATTAAGGCATCCTTTATAAATTCTGCAAATATAGATGATCCATTTCTCTTCCCACACAAAAATGTGAGTTTTAGGGATCACTGAAAAGTGGCAGAGTTACCTAGGTAACCCATTAAGTAATAAAATACATGAGAATTAAGTTCTGATTCTCTGCATCTCCTTTACTGCCTGACTTTTGAAAGAGGCAACAAGGACAGCATCAAAGCTCTCACTTAACAAGCAGATCAAAAGAACCAACGACCTGATTCTGATGTATCTTATGATTTCAGTCATCTTTCTTTTGAGCCTTTGATTATTTTTAGAATCACCTTTCAACAATGGCCAAATGAGTTCACAGTACTGAAAACGTATATGGGATTTAATACAACCACAACTACTTGAATATATTTTTTTTAGACAAAAAGAGTGTTTTAAGCATTTCTGAGTGACTCAGATAATGTGATAAAAATGAGGCCTCTCCTACACTACCCTACTGAACCAAACCTTCCAAAGCATGTAGATAATCCAACACTTGCTGTGCATATTCAATGTGTAAACTAGCTATTTTTAAAAAATACTTCTTTGAAACATGGCCATGTTACCAAATCACTAAAACATCAGAGTGATCATTGAGAGATGTCTATTAAAAATACATCTGGATATATATATATATTTTTTAACAACAAATGTGGCTGATTCTGTTGCTTTTACTCAGGAAACATGACATTTTGTTGAATGGGTTAGTCCAGGAGAGATACCACAAACAGAGGGTCTGCTGGATTCCAAAACTTCTGATGAAAGGAGGGGAATATGTTTCTTGAATTCTGAGAAAAATGGTTGACTTATTTGATGCTGTTTGTCATCGGAATTCTTTGTGACACTACACAATAGACTTTAGTGGTGACATTATTTTTTTATTTAAAAAAAAAACTAGCCATTAAATCAAGAGACTATTTTGTGTATGTAGAACTTTTGTGATCATAGACTGTTAGGAACATACGAGATCCTTAAATCATTCTTAACAAAAATCCACATGGACTTCTGTCTATGTTGGATTAAGTCTTCCCATTTAAGGACTGGTCTTACTATATCAATTAAGCAATTTTTAAAAATATATGTAAATGTATATATAAAATATAATGTACATATAAAATATATGTAACAGGCAGCACAGGAAACATACCTGAAGGAAGAGAACAGATTCTTTTCTGAACACAATTCCCCAGCCACAAAGCAAAAATAGGAGACCTACATAGATCTATGAGGCCCCTCAACACGACTAGAAGTTTCAGGAGAGAAGAAACCACAACAAAGAGAGGAGACAGGTCCACAGATGGACAGAGGATTCTATTCAAATCTTTGCCTGGGCACTGACTACTGAATGTGTGTGGAAAACTGCTATAATTGGAAAAAAAAATTCTTTTAGACAATCAAGTGAAAAAAATCATCTCCAAACCCCTAATATGATAAGAAATCATATGTCTTCCTATGAGAAGGATCATAAAGATCTTCAAAACACACAGATCATAAAGCAGAGATTTGAGAAGAAAAGTAGTGAATCTAAATTAGCCCTAAACTAAAACCTACTCTGAACTCAACTAAGAAAACTGAAAAGAGGGCTGGGGATATGACTCAAGCGATAGCGAAATCACCTGGCATGCGTGCGGCCCGGGTTCGATCCTCAGCACCACATACCAACAAAGATGTTATGTCCGCCAAAAACTAAAAAATAAATATTGAAATTCTCTCTCTCTCTTTCTCTCTCTCTTTCTCTCTCTCTCTTTAAAAAAAAAAAAGAAAACCGAAAAGAAACACTCCAAGTATCAAGCTGTTCAAGTAATTTAACTGTGTCCTAAAAAAAAAACCCAAAAATATTTTAAAGAAACAAACCAGAAATCCATCATTAAAACCTATGTGCCTGGACAGAGTACATCCAGAAATCACTACATATGTGAAAATGCAGGAAAATGGAATCCATAATAAGAAAAAAATAATGGAAAGAAATGGCCCCTAAGTTACAATAATGATATGATTAGTAAATAAAAATATCAAAACATTGTATCAACATGCTGTGTGTTCCAAAATGTAGAGAAAAGCATGAAACAAACATAAAAATATTTAAATCAAACGTTTTTATCAAGATAAAAAATATAATGCCTGGAATAAAAACACACTTGATGAGCTTTCCAGTAAAAATGGACCTGCAGAAGAACAAACTGGTGAGCTTGAAGATAGAGCAAGAAAAACTATTTTTAAAACCCAAAAGGGGAAAAAAAAGAAAAGAAAAAAATATCAACAAAACACAAGTAATGTGTGGTACAATATTGACTGACCTAACGTGTACATTAGAGAGAAGGAGGAGAAAAATTCAGGAACAGAAAAATATTAAAAAAGTAATGCCAAAAAAAATTCCCAGATAGACAAAAAAATATTAATCTAGAAACTCAATAGGCCCCCAAACAAGAATTATAAAAATAACTACAAAAGGTGCTTCCTTATCAAGTTGATAAAAAGAAATAATGAAGATAAATTATTAGAACCATCCAGAAAACGATACATTATGAGAGGAGACCAAGGGGAAGAGTGTCCATAAGCACTTCAGGAAAAAACAATGCAAGAACGGTGCAGGCTTACAGCTCAAGAAAGAGGGAAAAGAAGAAAGGCAAGAGGATTACATGTCCATGACTGTATGCTTTTTTTTTTTAAAGAAAAGCAAATAAACACTTCTTATTACAGTGATGCAGCCACATCAATGTTTATAGCAGCTCAACTCACAATAGCTAGACTATGGAACCAATCTAGATGCCCTTCAACAGATGAATGAATATAAAAATATGTGATACACAAACACACACATACACACACACAATGGGATATTACTCAGCCCTAAAGAAGAATGAAATTATGGCATTTGCTGGTAAATGAATAGAACTGGAGAATATTGTTTAAGTAAAATAAGCGAATCCCCAAAACACAAAGGCTGAAAGTTTTCTCTGATATTTGGATACTAAATCACAATGGGTTGGGGCAGCTAGGGAAGAACAGATTTATTTTAGAATAGAGGGGAGTGAAGGGAGGGGAGCAGGTATGGGGGTTGGAAGGACAGTAGAATGAAACAAACATTATTACCTTACATACCTCTATGACTGTATGGTCAATGTGATTCTACAACGTGTACAATCAGAAAAATGAGAAATTATTCTCCATTTATGTATAATATATTAAAGTGCATAAATTTATTCCACTGTTATATATAACTAATTAAAACAAATTTAAAAATTAAAAAAAGAAAATCAACCCTGAGAGAATCCATCACTACTACACCAATGTTATTTGAAATGTTAAAGGACTGTCAGACATGGTGGCACACGTCTGTAATTCCAGCAATTTAGGAGGCTCACAAGTTCCAGGGTAGCCTCAGCAACTTAGTGAGGGACTAATCAACTCAAGCGAGTCTCAAAAAAAATAAATAAATAAAAAGCGTTGAGGGTGCAGCTCAGTGGTAAAGGGCTGTGGGTTCAATCACCAATACAAGAAAAAAAAATGAAAATAAAGATCAGAAACCATGCACCTTCAAGAAAGAAATGATCACAGAATTTCTGGCAATAGGAGAATAACATAAGTAAATTTGGATCTTTACAATTCCTGAAACAAAACAGAAAAGGGCAATTTAAAAGCCCAAGGAGGTGTAAGTAATAAGGTAATTAAGTAGATGACACTGAATCATAAAAACACTGATCCATTCAAAATAAGGTTTATTAGTTTTCTGTTTCTAAACCACAAACAGATGTACAGGTTACCAGAGGGTACAGATAACATTACCTCACAGTTTTGGAGGGATGTGAATTCAAGAACACCTTAATTGGGTAGTTTTGGCTTAGGGGAGCTCATGAGATCATAATCAATGACATGACTAGTTGGAAATTAAAAAAAAAAATTCTCTCAATAATGGAGCTATCACACAGCACATTAGTAAGAACTCAGAAGCCTTGAAAACAAATATGAACCAACTTAATTAACCTTTTTAACTGATGGGATATTACACCGAAAATAGCAGATTATTCATGGAATATTCATCAAGATTAACAGTATTCTGTATCACAAAACAAATCCCAATAAATTTATATACAAAACTTCATAATTATCTCAACACATACACAAAAAGCATTTGACAAAATACACAAACCATTCATTGTAAATATGCTCTGTAATCTAGTAATAAGAGATTTTTCTCAATCAGATAAATAAAATTGACACTAAACCTATAGTTAGTATAAGATACACTGAAGGAAAAAACTGCTTTCCTTCTAAGATCATGGTAAAGGAAAATATTTCCATTCACCCCATTTCTATTCAGTTTGTCTTATAGATACTTGCCAATGCAATAACATAGAAAAAGAAAAATATATAGATTGAAAATAAAAATAAGCTTTATTCAAAGTTGACAAGTGTCAAGGTTGAAAACAATAAATATTATCACAGTGACAAAAATAAGTAAAGTTAGCAAAATTTCATGATGCAAAGTCAAAACATATCTTCAATTATTTTTCTATATAATAAAAACAGTTGGAAATTGAAATAAAAATACTGAAAATAGCATCCAAAATAAGAAACAATATTTTTATTAAATATGTATAACATAGAAACCAAAAAATAGAATATTATTGCAAAAAAACTGAAGATTTGAATAAAATCTTGATTCTGATCAGGCATTAAAGGACTCAATAATGTTGAGATATCAATCCTGCACAAATTGATTTATAGTTTTAATGCAATCCCCATTAAAATCCCAAGTTTAAAATGTGTGCAGAAATGTAAACAAATCCTTGAATAGCTAAAACAATTTTGAAAGAAAACAAAATTGAATGGTTTAAACTACCTGATTTTAAGAATTACATGTCTAGAATAATAACACAAAATATTCCTATACAGCACACATATAGATCAATGAAACATAATCGTCCAGCAGTGGGCTCATACTTATATGGCTAATTGAGATTTGACAAAGGTTTCAAGTAAATTCGGTGAGGGAAAGGTTTTTATCTTTTCAACAAATGATACATATCAATTAGATATACAGAATCAAAAGCCCCAAAACTAATAAATTTGGACACTTGATCCTTACATCATTAAACTTATTTAAATAACAAATTTAAATGTAAAAACTTAAACTGTAAAACTTCCAAAATCAGAAGGAAATTTTGTAGTGACATTGCATTAGGATGCGAAAATCACAAAATTTAAAGGAAAACAAAAATCAATAAATAGGATTCCATGACAATAAAAACTTTTCTTTTCAAGTGAAAATAAAAGGCCAACTACAGACTGAAAAAAAAATATTTGCCACACATTATTTATCAGACAAAGGATTTCATATCTAGACAACTGCCACAACTCAAAAATACGGCAATCAAACTATTTTATTTCATTTATCGTCTTATTTAATTTTCATATAAGCATTGTGCAGTGGGTATCATTAGTTCAAGTTTTTAAATAATTAAATTACTTCTTAAAATATATAACAAGTCCAAGTCACACAATTTAGTAAGTTCAAAAAAACAAAACCAAACCCAAATCAACAACAAAAAGGATTAAGGACACATTCTTCCAGATTCTAAAGCTCCTGTTTCTATTAGCCATACCATTCACTAAACTACCACTTTTCAGAGAACCATTGCAATTAGATGACATAAAATACATTATGAAAAGATTCAGCAATATTAAGCCTCAGGATTTACACACACACACACACACACACACACACACACACACACACACACCTCTTCTTTCCTAATTGTCAAGCATTTCCTTGGAGGAACTATACATATACAAAATCTCAATAAGATATCAGTAAAAAGAATCTGTTTAAGATCTTCCAAAATTCTTCAGTCATTAAATTGAGGAAAGCTATTTCTCATTGTTAAATAAAAATTCAAAACTCTTTATTAAAAAATTATTAGGAACTTCACAACATTTAACAACAGAGCTTCAAACCAAACATTGTCTTTTAAACACAAATTTCTCTATGAAGTTGGCCTTGTGTTGGCTTCTAATTGTAGAAATGAATACTTGCTAATGACAGATGCCACCTTATCAAAATATGGCAGGGCCATATTTTGGCTCCACCTATGAGATTGTGAACCCATTGAGAGTTTAGGGATTGCAAATGGGTTGCAACAAATTGAGACACAGGCATAGCAACAGTCAGGCATACAGAGATTGGAATTACAAATTATTACCATTATCAGAGCCAGAGTTGATAACTGAAAAACAGAAGCACACAAGGAAGGTAGGTTGGATTGCCAATGGCAATGGTAATGAGCCCTAGAGGTGAACCTCGTACTTAACCAGCAGAATAGGAAAACCCAAGATTGCTCACAGGGCAAGGGCTTTTAAACCTAAAACTAGGGAGCAAATGAGAAAGAACATGTCCTCTCTACCAATAGGCAGTGTCCAAAACAGAAGGAAGTGGGATACACGGTAGCCCATACAACCTTTCTCAACTTACCAGTCATAGGAGACTCTCATCTGTCCAGAGGGACGACAAGGGATGGATGGAGCAAGAAACCAGCAGTGTTAGTGGTACTCTATTTGTGGTCTCTCCAAATAGAAACATGAACCAAGCTGAGAAAAGTTCCAACTTCTTCCAACGGAGGACCCCACTCACATTCCAGGCTTTTCTTCCTGCTCTATATTTATTAGTTAATAAAATTGTTAACTGTAAGAATGGTGGCCTCCAAAGAAAGACCAGCTTTTACAGTCAGATCTGAATCCTGCTTCTGATCCTAACAGTATGCCCCAAGGCAACTAATTTAGCCTCTTTGATTTCATCAATTGTAAGATCCAGATGGCAAATACCTAGCTCACGGGAGTCTCATGAAGGTTAAATATCCATCAAGAGCTTTTCCCAGTGGTAGTGGGAGGCAGAGGAATTCAAAACTGTGAATTCCTTTCTTCTTTCTTCCTAATAAAACTTTTTCTCTGGATTAATAAAAAAAAAAAATCAGTAAACATTGTCATTTATGTTTCCACCCGTGAATGTTTTTCTCCTGGGGTTAGAGTTCTACTTCGGCCCTTTTCTTCAATGTAACGAAAGGCTAATTCAGCCACCTGTGGCTGGGAGGTCAAAGCAGAGGGATTTGGGAGGAGGACGCCATTCCAGAAACCAGAGCCTCTCTGGATTGTTCTCTTGTTACCGTTTTCAATGCCTTTCCCTCAACCTTGTTCCTGGCTGCTAATCCTTTATTTTTCTGAGAGACTGTAACAGGGACATATGTACCTTAAATGGCAAGAGGGATATGAAGGCTAAAAAGAAACAGGAGAAGAAATAAAAAAAAGATCCATGCCTTGATTGCCTTGCCTCTAAAACAAATGAAATGAGAATCAAGACCTGTGACTCCTCATTGGAGTGTTTAGAGAATTGAAAACCTCCTGTGCTTGCTTTTAATTGCTCCTTAATGACACGTGGAATTTCAAGACATTCACGCACTTTAGAGGGGTGCAGCAGAATTTCTTTATCTGAATAAAGTCATTTTTAGCTTTTTAAGTTGGCCTTCAGGAAATCTAAAGGCTAGAAGGTGCCACAGTTGCTTGTTTTGTTGAAGGCACTCTAGAAAATATTCCCAAGAAGTTAAACCCCACCCACAACTGGATGTCAGCAGAAAAATAGTCAAATACCTGTGCCACTTGCCCTGAGGTACAAATTCCATTATAAGGAAATCAGTATAAGAGAAACTGGAGATGCAAAGGGGACTTCAAGACCTACCTCGAAGGAGATTTGTACAGTGGAGATGACAGAGAATGTAGGCATAGGCAGGATTGAATTTGAACCCCAATTCTATTTTCTTGTTGAGGTTACCTTGGGCAAATACTATTTCCATTAAATAGAATACTGACATAGTTCATGGATTTTGGAGGGACTGAGAGGTAGCATAGCATACAGTGCTAAAGTCACTGGGTGTCTCAGCTTGTTTGAATTTCACTTTAGATAGAAGTGTAATCTTACTTCGTTCATAAATAGGACTATTCATATTATCTGTTCTATAGAATCATTGTGAAAAGTAAATGAACTAATATTATACAGTGTGTGGCACTTAAGAAGGAAAATAGCCTCTTATTGTTATATAAAATTCCTGTCATTGGAGGGTTGGATCCTTTCTCTTCTATTCCCTATAATCTCACCCATCAGAGCAAAGGTTTTATAAAAGTGTATATGATTTGAGGAGCTCTAAATAAGCTTTTCCTTCAAAACCATTTTCTAACCATCTAAAACAACCATCACTAACCATTGTTTTGGATGCAGGCCTGGGATCCTCTATTACAATAGAAATAGCATCGTCTAGAAGTATTATATTACATTGTTCTTAGGTGATATCAAGGCATTAGCTTTGTAGATTAATTTCACCTATAGAGTTCCAGCTGCTCAAAAAACCCAGGAAATGAGATAAAACCCTGGACAGGTAAATTTTGAGAAGATAATAGAAAAGGAACGATTCATGAATCAGGAGAAATCTGGGTTGGGTTTGAGAAGGAAAGGAAAGATCCATGGATCCTCATGGGGAACAAGGGTGGTGTCAAATACGTATGGGATTTAACTTTGTGTCCTTTTACCCACATCTTCCCATCTCTCCCACCTCCTAATTGGGCGCACTTTCTATAACTTGGCTGTAGTGAATATGTCTGTAATGAATATGGGGGTACAGATATCTCCTCAATATACTGATTTCTCTTCCTTTGGATTTATACCCAGAAATGATATTGCTCAATCATATTTTAGTAAGTTTTAGCTTTTGGTGAAACCTCCATATTGTTTTCCGTAGTGGCTGAACCAATTTACATTCCCACCAGCATTGCACAAGTGTTCCATTTTCTCCACATCCTTGTCAATATTTGTGATGTGTACTTTCTTGATAATAGACATTCTAACAAGTGTGAATGGATACTGTGGTTTGATTTGCATTTTCCCGACGAGTGATGTTGAGCTTAACAATGTTTATAGGAAGCTTGTTTTGTGTGGTACTATTATTCTTACTTTACAGTAACTTAAGGCAAAGTGAAATTAAGCTTCTCCAAGTTGATGCAGAAATTAAATGTGTAAGCTGAAACTGCAAACCAGGCATTCCAATATTTTCACTTTTTATTATCATATTATGCTGCTTCTTCTCTAGCGCATGCTAAAATAAGGGGAAGTCCATATTCTTCCACATCAGCCATTCTGCCTCCCTCTCTTATCATGTGAGCTACATTTTAGTTAGGGCTCATCTTGCAAAAGAAGACTGGTACAATCAATGGTCTCTTCCCAGCTCATGTCATTGAATGTGTTCATTACAGTCAGTTTGCACAAGACTCTAACGCATCCAATTTAAAAAAAAAAAGGAAAGACAGCTCAACATTTTCAATAGTTTTACCTACTGCTTATCTGCTTAAATATTTTTCCTAGTGAATTGATTGATTTTCAACATGATTTTTCAAATGCTTGGCTGTGTTGGTACTGAATGACTTCAGCTTTGCTCGAGACGGCATGTTAGTTGCTGCCTATACAACTGTGTCTGGGTCCCACTCAAGTGAGTGTTTGATTATCCCTAAGGAATTTACTCCTGGTGTATCACTGAAAATGACATTACAAAGAATCTGACAGTTCAAGTAATTAATACTAGCAAGAAAAAAAATGTGTGTCTATCTGGACTATTTGTATTTTTATATAATGTATGAATCAATCATAAACGTTGTCTCATGTGGATTAAATTTTCATAGAGAAAGGGAGAAAGCATAGAATTTATTAGATGTCAAGTCTCACAATGAAAGCCAAGTCAAATAAAGGCCAGTAGTATTGGCTATCATTTATTGAGTACTTACCCTAAGTCAAGAACTGAGTAGGTAATTACTTATTAAATGGTCTCCTCAATTTTAAGGGAAGATACTATTTAAGATCTACCTTATAGGAAATATTGGCTTAAAGCCATTACTTAGAATGGACAATGTTACTTAGAAATATTGATGGGAAACCGAAACTTAGAAAAATTACTTTCTCTATATCAGATATATGGTATTTGTGGTGCAGCAGAATCTAAACCAAGTGTTGCTGGCTTTAGAATTACACACATCAGATAGAGCACTAATCTCCAGGATATATAAAGAACTCAAAAATTTAACACCAAAAAAACAAACAAACAATCAATAAATGGGCTAAGGATCTGAACAGACACTTCTTAGAAGAAGTTATACAATTAATCAACAAATCTATGAAAATATGTTCAACATCTTTAGTCATTAGAAAAATGCAAATCAAAACTACTCTAAGATTTCATCTCACTCCAGTCAGAATGGCAGTTATCAAGAATATAAGCAACAAAAAGTGTTGGTGAGGATGTGGGGGAAAAAGCACACTCATACATTGCGGGTGGTACTGCAAATGGGTACAACCAATCTGGAAAGCAGTATAGAGATTCCTTGGAAAACTTGGAATGGAACCATCATGTGACCCAGCTATCCCACTCTTGGGTCTATACCAAAAGGACTTAAAAACAGCACACTACAGTGATGCAGCACAATTGCTAAACTGTGGAACCAACCTAGATGCCTTTCAATAGATGAACTGACAAAGAAACTGTGGTATATATACACAATGGAATATTACTCAGCATTAAAAAGAATAAAATGATGGCGTTTGCAGGTAAATGGATGGAGTTGGAGAACATCATGCTAATTAAAATAAACCACTCCCCCCAAAACAGGGACTAAATGTTTTTTCTGATAAGTGGATGCTAATTCATAATGGGGAAGGGGCATGGGATGAGTGGAGGAACTTTGATGGGGCAAAGGTCGGGGAAAAGGGAGTAGGAAAGATGGTGGAATGAGATGGACATCATTTCCCTAGGTACATGTATGATTGCACGAATGGTTTGACTCTACTTCATGTACAACCAGAGAAGTGAAAAATTCTGCTCCATTTGTGTACAATGAATTGAAGAACTTTCTACTGTCATGTATAACTGATTAGAACTATTTAAAAAAAAAACCCTACATTTGCTTTGTTGTCTCTCTTAATTTGTCATATTATTATAAGGATATTCCATATCCCACATTCTTCCTCAGTGACTCATGCTCTTATCTGATTGATGTTCAGTTATAATCATTATAAATCTTGGTTACCCCAAAGGGAGAAGATTCTGAAATAACGTGTTTTACTGAGGCAATTTCCACCAAGGTGCAGGGGTGGGATATTTCCTCTGTATGTTAGTCATGCTATTTCCTCACCCCTGACCCTGGTCTACATATTAAAATGCACAAAATCTACTTTTCACCATTAAGTTCAAAATGACTAACAACCTCTTGTTATTTGTCATAATCCCCCATTTCTTCCTTTCAGCAAAAACTGTCTCGTGTCTATTACCAATCTATGTATGCCTATCTTATAAACCCTGTGTACATATATTATGAACTCCAGATTCATAGGCCAGTATTGGCCCTGATAATTCTTTATTTGTACTTTTTTTGCACTTTTTTTTTCAAATTTACCTCTGTTTCTAGACAATCTATTACTGGAAGAAATTTATCGTATCTCATTCATCTTTTTTTCTCCAGAACCTAGCACAGTGATAATCATGTATTTGCAATGTATTGTTTCTTGTTGAGTCAATCGCTCAATCCCTAAACCTCCAGGGGACAAAGAGACTATAATAAGGACCTGTGGTCCCTTGGCTCTGGAAGAGGGAATTCACTGTGTTATTGTGTGTAACTGCTAATACGATAGGCCTGGTGTTTGAAAAATAAAATAGATCACTTAACTTCTTGTTTTTTTATTTAATTTTTAAAATCAACTTTTTATTATTTTCTAAGGAGTGCATATCTACTATTGAGAGTTTAGAAATACAATTTAGCAAAAGGTGAATACACGTAATTCATAATCCCAGCCAGGGGTAATTGCCATGAACATTTTTAAGAGTGTCTTGTGGAACCTTTGTCTGTAAACTTATTTGTGTCTTATTCAGCACATATTCTAGCCCATTTCTAACATAACTTTATGGAATGTGAAAACTGGAAAGCTGAATATCCTATCCCTTGACTTGGGTTTCTTTGTAGGAGTTAGAAACAAGAGCTTTGGAAAGGGGAAGAGAGTCAACCGAGGAGTGGTAAGATAGAGAGACACCAATAGCACAAGTGCTTGGTTTCTTTGGGACAATAGTAGTGTCCTAGTATCCAGCCTTTGCAGACATAGATGTGACATGGAGGACAGCAGCGTGGTGGAGTTCCTCCCAGAACATTTCTGTGCTATTGAGGGATGATTCCTTGATGAGCTTCTGCTTGTGAGGTTCTACATTTTCCCTATATTCTCCAGTATCATCCCCGACAGAAAACAATTCTGAAATCTACTTATTTGTAATATAATATCCTGTTAAAAAAAAAAAAGTCTATTTGACTAGAAAGAAAGGTCTATATTTTTTTCCTAAGTAAATATCCTTACAAGTAGGGTAATTGTGGCCAGAAGTGATTGCAGGTAACACAATTTCAAGAAAATGGACATTTCAGATTAGGATGGATCTAATTAAATTTGAAAACAGTGAGCATCCATGGTCATCAGAGAATATAGAATCGGTCATCCATTGCACATGGTAGCCAATAGTTACTTGTGATGGTCATTTGTGGTTCCTTGCAACGCAGTGTCTACCAAAGGCCAGGCTTTGATATGGTGGCTACTCAGTTTCCATCATGAAGTGTGTGGAATAGGCTGACAAATTCTAACTGTGTAGGAGAATCTTCAAAATTTAAATCACAAACTCATGTTTTTTTAATTCTTGATTCAAGATGCAGTCAAAGAACAAGAGGTTTTTTTTATAACCGTCCTAATAGTGCTTTACCTCTTCCCTCTACTGGCTTGATGGAGCCTACAATCAGACCAAAAGTTTGATCATGCAGATTATTGAAATACAATGTAGGTTAAATTCTCAGCTTCGCCAGGCCTCTTACAGGAGAATTAGGCTATTGATTGGAAAAGAATAAGACTGAAAATTGGAACAAGATCATTTGCAATAATTTGGATAATTTTGTATATATTAAACCTCTGAATTCCACTGAATCTCCTTTGCCAGCAGAAGTTGACTCTGGTCCAACATCTACCAACTCTCTCATTTTCTCTAAGTGTAAATCTAGAGGCACATTCCAGCATTCCTGGGAGGGAGAAATGAGGAATTGAAAACTCAGACCTGGGAGAAAACTTGTACATCATAATTCTGCAAGTTTCTGCTAATATGTGTCAGGACAGGTTCTGGGGAGAGGTAGAGTAGAGAGCAGAGAGTTTAGACTGGGCTTCCTACACTGATACAAGTACTTCCACTCCAAATACTGAATTTGGTGTGCTGGAAGCTGCTAGTGGTTCTAGGTGTTTGCTCTATTGATGGGCTAAAATCATCATTCAACTGTGGTCCACACAATATGAAATCAAGACATCAGAATTCCTTGTCATGATGGAAAAAATAAATAGGTATACTCAAAAGACACTGAATCTGTGATGGCCTAGCTAGAGTCTCAGGTGCACCCATTTGTTAGATTCTTCCATGTTATTGTGGGTATAAGAAGATTATTCATTTTATTAATTAATGTGATATGATACAACTGGCTGATCCCTTCTCCTCTTGCTTTTCATTTTTTGGCTATTAAGTAGCCACTATTAACATTGTCCTATTCTATTTATTGATGTAAATTTTATTTCTCTCAGCTAAATACCTAGGAGTAGAATCATTGAGACAAGGAGTAGTTGATGCTTAGCTTTTAATTTCATTCTAGAGAGAGTATAATGGTATATTGTTGTAGTTCTAATGTGCATTTCCCAATAACTACAATCTTGACCACATGTTCATGTGCTTTTTGGCTACTTGTATATATTCCTTTGTGAACAATCTGTTCAAATATTTTGTGTGCATTTAAATTAGGTTGTTTGTAAGTGTCCTTTGCATTCTGAATACAAATCCTTTGTTGAATATATGTATTGCAAATATTTTTTCTCAGTGATTTTTCTTAATTGTATGTTTTGATGAGCTGAGAGTTTCATTTTCATGGACTTTAATTTTATCTATTTTTTTTCTTTGAAGCTTGCTATTTTCTGTGTCCTGTCTAAAAAATGCTTTGCCCACTCCAAGGTCACAGTAAAATTTTCCTAAAGATTTAATAGTTCCTTTATGTTTATGTGTGATATTCAGATTTGGTTACTGTCTGGGCAAGATATGAGGTGGACCCAGTGATTATCTCTAGATATCTAGTTATTCCAACACATTTTGGTGATGCAGCAGAGTCTATATTTCTGACCTCTATTATTTTTAACTGATCTTTTTGTCTATATGTAAACCAGCACTATGCATTTTGAAAATTCCTATATTTTATAGTAAGCCTAGAAATAAGGTGATAAAAATCATCAACTCTTGCTCTTTTTTGAAATTGCCTTAGTAATCCCAGGCCTCATAAAATTTCTTAGAATCATCTTGCCAATTTCTCTCAAAAGATTAGACTTTGAATAAGATTTTGATTGATGTTGCATTGAATTTATGGAACTTGGGGGATAATGACAAAACTATTAAGTCTTCTAATTCACTATTATGATATAATTATTTGCTTAGAATTTTCTTATAGTTTTCAGTTTATAATTCTATGCCTATGTCACCACATTTATGTTGAAGTGTTTTATGTTTTATATCATTGGAAATTACATTAATTTAATTTTAATTTTTACTTATTGGTGATTCAGGTAAAAGTGACTTTTAGATCTTGTGATATTGTTAAAGTCACTTTTATTTCTTGTGGCCTATTTGTACATTCCTTGGTGTTTTCTACCTAGAAAATCATGTCAACTGAGGATAAAGACAATTTTCTTTATTCTTTCCTCTCTAATCTTTATCTTCAAGGTTTTTGTTTTGCCTTTCCTTGGTGACTACTGAAAGTACAATACTGAACAGAACTAATGAAATTAGAATTCTTTGTTTTTCTTCCAGAATATAGGATAAAGGCGTTTAAGGTTTTCCCCTTATGTTGACTGATTGCTTTTGACAATGCCATTTCTAGAATGGAAAAAGCTCGCCCAATGCCCAGAGTGCTAAGAGATTACTCTCATAAATGTGTTTCAGAATTTGTAAGATGCTTTTCTACATCTACGAAGATGATCATTTTTCTCCTTCACTCTGTTATTTTGGTAAGTTGCTCTGAGTTTTAGATCTTGAGACATTTACAGTCTTTGAATAAAGCCCACTTAGTTTTGTTGTATCAGGCTTCTCCCATGTTCCTGACTCCATTTCTAACATTCTGTCCATCCATGTTCATGATGGATGTTGGCATCTGCCCAACACAGACATTCTTCTAACAGCTTGGGTGCTGCATTAATTATTTTCTGTAAGTATTTGTGGAAAGTTAATGTATTTCCTTCTTACATGTTTGGTTTAATTTACCAATAGGAATGGTGATTGGGAATTTTTTTCTGAGAAGTTTTTAAATTAAAACTCAGTTTCTTTAACAAATGTCGGGCTCTTCAATTTTTATTATTTTCCCTCTTGTATAAACCTCAAGAATAGAGCTACTTAATTCTCTTTTTTCTTTTTCCTGTTTTCCCCCATGTGGTGCTATGGATGAACCCAGGGCCTCATATGTACCAGCAAGCTCATAAATCCCTAAATATTATTTTTTTTCCTTTTTAACAAATGTAGGGCTATCCAATTTTTCCCCATAAGTGACTCTCAAGTGTTTATTTTAAATAATCATTCTACTATCGGAATTTTATTTGTAATATTCTCTTATTTATCTTTTAAATGTCCATAGGATTTAAAGTAATATCTGTTTTTATTGATGCTAATGATTATAGTCTTCTTTTTTTTTTCCTTGATAAGTTCAGCTAGGGGCTTACTAATTGTATCAAAATTTTCAAAGAAATGGCTTTAAATTTTTTTGATATCCTCCAATTTTATGAATTTTCTATTGTGTTAATTTCTACTTATCTTTATTTTTCCTCCTTTTTACTTATTTTTTGCTTGATTTATTCATTTTTAGTAGTTTCTTAAGGTGAATTAATGTCAAAATTTTCTTTTCTTACATATGTCCTTACAATTTTAGCATTACTTTAGCTGCATTGACAGATTTTTATATGTAGTTTTTTTATTACCATTCATTTTGAAGTATTTCTAATATCTCTGTGATCTCCTCCACAGCACATAGTACACTTAGAAGTGTGGTGCTTAATTTCCAAGTGTTTGGAATTTTTCTATATATCTTTGTTTCTAATTTCATTTTGTTCAAAGGACATAATTCTTTGAAATTTACTTAGATATTTTTTTATAACCTAACACACTATCTATCTTTATAAATGTTCCATGAAAACTTGAAAATAATTTTGGAGGGCAGTTTTAGGGAGTACTGCCCCACATAATATAATTAAGGTTAACACAGTTGATAGAGTTCTTCAGTCCTTCTCTATTCTTACACATTATTTTCTCTAAATATTCTGTCAGTTAATGAGAAAGCAGTGTTAAAAGCCACTGTAACTGTGGATATGTTTATCTTAAGCTCTGTGTTAGGTGCCTATATATCTTTAGAATCATCATATCTTCTGGATAAATTAGGCATTTAATCATACTTAAATGTCTCTCTGGTCATGTTTACTGACTGGAATTCTATCTTGTCTGATATTAATATAATCACTCTAAGTATTTTATGAATATTGTATTGCATGGTGTCAACGTTTTCTATTCTTTTAAGTCAATCTGTTACTTAGGTTTAAAATGCATCTCTTACAACTGCATATAATTATATTTTGCTTTTAATTTGACATTTTCAATCTCTGCCAATTAATTGGAGTACTTTCTCCATTTACACTTAATGTAATTATTGATATGGTTGACTCTATTTGTCCCAGATGTTCATTACTCATTTTTTTCTCTGCTCTCATATGGATAAATTATTCTTTTTTTTAAAGTTTTTTTCTCATCATGATTATCTTTTAACTTTGTCTTATATTTTCTGTCATTGGTGTAATTTATTATTACCATAAGGATTATAATATATAGCCTTAATTTATCAGCAGCTGTAAAAAGGGTGTTTTGGAAGTAACTTATACTACTTCATGTATAATTTAAGATCCTTTTAAAGTCTATATCCTGTTACTCACTTCCCTTTCTTGATTAATTGTCACGGTTTTTACCTCTGCATACACTATGATTACCAGAATTTATTGTGATTAATTTGCTTCAAAGAATAGAGTGGCTCTTGAATTACAAGATGAAAAAGATAGTCTGATATATTTCTTGACACATTTGCTATTTCTGGTGGTATTTCCTTTATATTTATATGAGTTTCTGTTTAGTATCATTTCCTTTTAGTTCAAAAAACTTCCTTTAACATTGATTATGTGCTAGCTTGTATGGAGAAAATCATTGCACTTTCCTCCTCATCTGAAAACCTTTTTTATATCACCCTATTTCTAATGGTATTCAGAAACTTAATTGCCTGCAGTTAGTAGATAGTAAAATATAAATTGTTATGAAGGGAGAAAGGGAAGAATTATGGAATCTTATTGTTGTAGTCAGTTTTTTTCACTGCTGTGATGAAAAGATCCAACCAGAAAAAATTGCAGAAGAGAAAAGGCTTATTTAGTGTCTCACTATTTTAGAGGTCTCAATCCAGACAGTAGGTTCCATTCCTCGGGTCTCAAGGTAAGGCAGGACATCATGGCAGAAGAGTGTGGCACAGGGAAGCAGCTCACATGATAATCAGGAAGCAGAGAGAGAGTCCACTTGCCAGAAACAAATATAAATACCCCAAAGCCATGGCCCAACTCCCACCTCCTCAAGCCACACCCTACCACTTTAATTACCACTCAGTTAATCCCTATCAGGGGATTAATTCACTGATTGGGTTAAGACTCTTCTCACCCAATCATTTCTCCCCAGAACCGTCTTACATTGTCTCACATGTGAGCTTTGTGGGGACACTCAAATGCAAATCATAAGTCATGAAAGAGGAACATCACCCATTCTAGAAGGATCAAGGAAGGCTTCTTTGTCATTGATCACCAAAATTAATGCCTGAAGGATGAAAAGAACTGGAAAAGTGGTGAGTGAAGGGAGCAGATTAGAGCAAAGGGAACAAAGTACTTAACTAAAATTCTTCATTTTTAAATTTCAATTGAACACTTATTTACAGTTGTAATTACAGTTATAATTTGGATATTTGAATATTCCATCTATATCTCCAAGAATTAAACATTCAAGATGAAATTCATATATTTTTCATCTTTGATCAAATGGTGAAATTCCCCTCACTAGTCATATCAATTTGCATTCTCCCCAAAAGACCATGAGAGTAAAAGCCTCTATATTCTTGGAGCTTACAGAGTAATTGTTGAGATCCCAGATTTTTTCTTAGTTCTTCCTTTTTCATCATTGTTGAGCCAGCCTGCAGATTTACTTTTCCTAATTTCCAGAAAAAGTCCATGGCTGAGATGGAGTCTATCAGGACTCATTCAGAGCATTGTTCTTGACCTCTGCATCAGACAACATTTTCTGTTAGGCCAACGCCAGCCTATGCCCTACCTGTGCCTGACAGAATATATACTCTTGGTCTCCACAATTGCTTGGGATCTCAGATTTTCACAAAACAAAACCCCTGACTTACTGTCAAAACTTTTCCTCCTAGGAATTGAAGACTTGTCTTTGGAGCCCATTTTGATTCTGGATCCATCTTGGAAAATGCTGATAAAACCATCTGCTGCACTTTTTCTCTGTAGTTTCCATTGTCACTGCCCTCCAATCAAGTTCACTGGGTTAACTCAAAGAGAGGCACCCTGTAGACCAGTCCCCGAGTTAAAGGACTTAACATACAAATACATTAGGAAAAAAAGATTGTATAGCAAAAATCTTGATAGCAATGTCCAAAATTCATTTTTGCAACTTCAATCATACCAGAGACATTCATGCATATTGAATAATGAATGAAAATTGAATCTCAATTTGAACAGAGTTTTAAATTTCTTCTGGCAATGAAGAATGTGTTGACTTGCTGCAGGTGAGCTATAAATGTAGCCTCTTTTATTAAAATTTTTGGATTCCCATTTTACAAAAAAAAATTAAACCTCTTGCTCATAAAAGAATAAAAATCTTTCAGTGAGAATAGATTCAGAAGAGGTTATATTTTGCTGGTTTTTCATACTTGATGAATAAAAACATATATTTCCATTTTATTTTCTCATCTTTACTGTATAATGTTTATAATACTTCATCATAAAACAATGAAGACTTATGCCTTTACTGGGTCTGTCATTTTATAAAGTTTTGTGTGGAATACAGCTGTGTACATGCATCATATACATCTCGTTCATCTTAAAGATGTCCACAGAGAAGATAAGCTGTGCACTTACATAAAAATATTGGCAAGCTCTATGCAGCATTCTTGTATTGGATTTCGAACATCTTCTGATGTGCAGATGTTGAACACACCTTCCTCTGATTCTCATACCTATCTTGCCTCAAAGCAGAATGAAAGATCTGGAAAATCAGTAATAAAGTAATAGAAAAGACAATGGATATTATATTTTAAGACCACTGCCACAACATTCACATACTAATGCCCATGAACAGGGCCACCAATATAGTTTGTTCTACTTACAGGCAACAGGATCAAGTGTGCATTCACAGGGTGGAAGCATGTCAGCACCACTGTCTAGGACCTCATTTAGCCAGACTAGAGCATATGCAATGAAATTCTCAATTAGGAGTTATTTATTTACTTATTTATTTAATGTGGTGCTGGGGATGTCCAGGGCTTTGTGCATGTGAGGCAAGCACTCTACCAACTGAGCTATATCCTCAGCTCCCAATAGAAGTTCTTGATCACATATCACCAAAGACAATTAAGGTGAGGTGAAAAACTGATAAACTCTTCTGATCAGATAGAATGAAAGTACCCCTCCTATTCCTGTTAGCTTTATTCTCTTGGCTTTTGCCACATGTTCTTGCCATTCTGTCAAGTTCCATCTCAAAATTGCTTCCCCCAGAAAGATCTTTTCTGATTTCTCAGAGAAAATAAGAGGACCCTCCTTGGAGGCACTTCTTCCCCCTCTCCAAAGCTGCTTTATGAATTGTTGTGAAAAATTAGAACCCAAACAGGGGAGAAATTGGAAAGAAATGAGGGAAAAGCACAGCACCCAGAGGGAGTCAGCAAAGGGCTACAGTGGAATTGGGATCTCAAATAAAGATGAAACGAGAAGAAGACTGGTAAACTATTTCCAAACATCACTTACCTTAATTTCTCAGTGGAGTACCTGATGTGCACAATACACTGTGCTAACTTCACTATATTAACATCATTTCTATTTTTTTAAATTTTCTTTTAATCAGGAGTAAAGCTCTGGGACAAAAAAAAAAAAAAAAAAAAACAATTACCTGGTGGTACAAACCCCAGATGGTCTCACTGACTCTGATTAAAATAAAACCAGAATAAACCCCTTTCCATCAGCTCTATGCTACCTTCAGATCAAGCCGCCATTTTCTCTTAACTGAATGACTTCAATAGGCTTCAAATCCTTCTTCCTCTGTTACCTTTTAGTAGAACACTTCCAACTTAAGTCTGTTTATGTCACTGTTAGTGGAATCCTACAATGCACCCCATTACCCTCAATTAGCACCACAGTCCCTAGAGTGGCCAACAAGGTTCTACACAAGGTGATCCTGCCAGGTGACCACCTGCCTCGGGGGGTTTATTGCTTTTTCCCAGAAATATGATGGCGATATATTTACTTCAGAGCTTTGCTCAAATAGAATCTTCTCTCGGAGGACCACCTAGACTACCATGTTTTAAAATGTGACCCCTCCCCAGGTCCTACTTCCAGGTGCCTTTCTCCTGCTCTTCTCTCTTTTCCCCTCCATGTCATTTATCAGCATCACATATTATACAATTTCTTTTCCCTGCCTTCTGTTTATTTTAAATCTTCCTCCACTGGAAACAAAGCCATATAAAGGTAGGTATCTTTGTCTATTTTGTTCACTTTTAGATATCAAGAATCTATTCCAACACATAGCATAGCATAGCATAGGCATTCAACACATATTTATTCATCAAATGAATTAAATCATTTAATCATTTCAATAACCTTTAAGATGGAAACTCTCTCTTACACTATAATTAACTATGTTGTCTGTTCATAGCCAGCTACTAGCAAAGTAAAGATGCAAACACAGATGTGAGGTCAGATCTTTAATCCTGGCTCCCAGCCTAGCATGCATTCTTATAGCACATATCTGATGACCTCCTTGAAGACAGAGATAGTATATGTACCATATATTTTATATTGCCTCCCTAATATACATAGTACCTTACATACAGTAAGTGCTCAATAAACATTTATGCAATTGTGCTTAGCCAACTTTTTTATGCAACATCATCTTACTAGCTGCATGGTCTTCCTCTATTACCCCCATATCACTTGCCATAAGAACACATGCCAACCTAAAAGAAGTTCTAGAAATGACGTAAGTGAACAAGGCCCAGAGGGGTACAGTGGCCTATCCAAGGCTATGCAGCTACTCAGAGAAAAAGTCAGGAGAGGATCTAGGTCTTCATACTTTGCAATCATTTATTCTTTTGTGATTTTAATTTTTAAATATGGAGATACCTATATAATTACAATGCACACTTTTTAATAAAGGGGCTGTGTGTCTTTTCTGCACACCCTGTTGTAAATGTATCATGATGACAGCTACACCAAGGATATTGAATAAATATTTGTTTATGACCCCAAAGGCCTAAGCCGGACTAATACAATCAGTAGAACCAATCCAATTTACCTGGATGGTCAAATGGAGCTAATGAAGGGAAGTAAGAATTGAAACAGCCTTACTAAAAGAGCTAATAAGCAATCAATTCCAACTCTAAAAGTGATCATACTTTCCACAAAGGAGCTGGGTATTAAATAGAATTTGGAAGATTTTGAATCAATAGTCTCCATGGTTTTCATTTTAATTTAAGGGAGGGAAATACTGCAGGCCTTGAGCAAGACTGATAGATTGCTCCTTGATCAATTCCTCCCTTATCCCATTTGTAAAAACAAAACCATAAATTATACTAATTCTTATTTTGGTTAAATGATTTTCAGAGAGGAATGTGACAGTCCAAGTAATCATGGATTCATCATCTCACAAAGCCTAGATTCATTGCATTAGAGCTATTTCCCTCCCAGGGTATTGTCAAAAAACTCTGGCTCTGTCTCAGAGTCAAACTGAAAACCTATTAAATAATTTAAATGTTTCATTTATGTTCAAATAACTTTTCCTCCATTTCTGGCAGCAGCTGGAGAAGAATAGTATCAATTTTCATGATAGATAAACAAGACACGGACCAATATTATGCAAGTTTTTAGCTTAATTTTTTTCTAATGGATGATTTTTGACTTCTGTAAAATAAACAAATGCTAATGAGATTGTTTGGGGCATATATAAGTCTTGAAGGTCTTTTAAGAGCATGGATACCTATGTTCATATGCTTTTCACTGATTATGAAAGTGCTACACAATTCTGTATCATGAGAAAGCACATCAAATTAAATCTTAAAGACAGACAGCTAATTCACATTAAAGGAGAAGTTGAGAGAACCTGGCTCCATCTAAACCTTACATTTCTTTGAGCTGGCATGCCTTTGCAAGACAGGGCCATTTTACATAAGTTAGAGCCCTGAGTGAACTTCAAATGCCAAGGACTTCAGTGTCTGATTTAAATTAAGATGAAAGTTTGGATTTGCATTATACAGAGACCCTATAAATTTTTTTCCTTTACACCATTCAATACTTTTTAAAAATAAGTGTTAATATCAATTCCATATAAGACCTATGCAGAGCTGGAAGGACAGTTATAAAGTTAAGAAACCTGGGTTCCTTCTCTCAGTATGTCAGACTTCTTTGGGAAATAAAACCAATGGGGAAGAGAGAGAGAGAGAGAGAGAGAGAGAGAGAGAGAGAGAGAGAGAGATACATATACACGGAGAGACAGAAAAATATTGAGATTTATTTCAAGGAGTTGGCTCACTGATTTGTGAGTTCAACCAGTCTGGAAAGCAGTATGGAGATTCATTGGAAAACTTGGAATTGAACCACCATTTGACACAGTTATGCCACTCCTCCATCTATACCCAAAGGACTTTAAAACAGCATACTACAGGGACACAGCCACATCAGTGTTTATAGCAGCACAATTCACAATAGCTAAATTTCAGAACTAACCTAGATGCCCATCAATAGATGAACTGACAAAGAAACTGTGGTATATATGTACAATGGAATATTACTAGCATTAAAAGAGAATAAAATGATGGCATTTGCAGGTAAGTGAATGGAGTTGGAGAATATCAACTAAGTAAGCCAATCCCCAAAATCCCAAGGCCGAATGTTTCCTATGACGTGGATGCTGATCCATAAGCGGGTGGGGAACATTGGAGGAATGGAGGAACTTTAGATAGGACAAAAGGGAGGGAGGGGAATGGAGGAGGCATGGAGGTAGGAAAAATGAGGGAATGATATGGACATCATTACCCTAAGTACATAGATGAAGACACAAATGGTTTAACTCTACTTTGGTTACAACCAGAGACATGAAAAATTGTCTCTATATGTGTACTCTGAATTTAATGCATTCTGCTGTCACATTGGAATAAATAAATAAATTTTTAAAAAGAATTTTAAAAAAAATAAGAGAACTGATAGGCTGGAAACTCTTGGGCAGGAATTCATGTTGCAATCTTGAAGTAAAATTTCTTCTTCCTCAGAAAACCTCAGGTTTGCTTTCAGGCCTTTCAACTGATTGGAGGCTGTTCACGCACAGCAGAATGTTTCCCTGCAGAATTTCTTTACTTCGGATCAACTTACTGTAGATGTTAACCCCATGTACAAAAGTAGTTTCACAGCAACACCTAGATTGGAGTTTGATTAAATAACTGAACAAGTTACAGGCTGAATAAGTGAACACATAAAAATAACCATCTCAGGGAGCTTACAGTTTATTGAGGAAGATAGACATTGAACAGATAATTATGCAATATTCTATAAATCACACTGTAGCCGGAGGGAATCTGGAGAATTAGGCTAATCTAGGTTCTAAAATATTTCCCTGCAGAACATCCACGCAAGAGATGAGTAGACCAACAGGAGTTAGCCAGTAGACCAACAGGAGTTAGCCAGGTAAAGGGAGAGGAATTGTATTTCAGGCATTTTTCTTTTTATGCATAAACAAAAGCCCTGAGTTGAGAAGACACTGGCACATTCGAGAAAAGGAAAAGAGGGCTGGCGGCTGGGCCTAATAATGTTTGCACTCACTGTTACCAGTGAACAAAGCAGATTTTTTAGGGCAGAACTGAAAGATTTGACATTCATGGGACTGGGCATTAACCTAAACATGGTTAAGATATCTCTGGGGGCAGCATCTTTTTTATTCTTGTGTTCTCATGATTAAAGTCTTACTATGGTCTCCTATTACATATAAAACAAAATCACAGGTCTCTTAAGTTTTTAGGATCAGATCTGCCCACCATTTCAATAAGATCTCCTGCACTTTCCTTCCCAGAATCTCCTGTGCTCGATCCTGTGCTAGTGCAATCTCAGAGCCTTTGAACTTGCTCTTCACTGTTACCCCCAGTCCCAAAGATTGTGCACAGCATCATCCTCCCAGCTTTCAGATCTCAGCTCCAATCCCTTGTTCCTCTCCTTCTCCACTCCTTTGCTATGGGAATCTACCTTGTACATGACCTTCCTTACACTCTATATCCATTCACTAGTCTGGAAGGCCCATCAGAGCAGACTTTGATACTAAGAATGTAATGCATATTTTTGAAAAAAATATTTATTTTTTATTGGTTCTTTTTAGTTATACATGACAGTAGAGTCCATGGACTACATCTTATTCTGATTAGGACCCCATTCTTGTCGATATACATGATGGTGGATTCACTATGGCATATTCGTATATGTACATAGGAATAGTCATATGTTTCAGTAGTCATTGAGTTTACCCTCATCATTACTAGAATGGAATGGATTGTGCATCGTTTAATCAGTCAATGGAACTGCCAGGCTCTGTGAAGTTGTGTGTGTTCAACACACTTGCAGACTGTAGAGGACTGTAAAAATGATTTTCCTTGACACAGAGATTCTATGGTGAGATACAATAAAACCGCAATCTGATGGCCTGGCTGTAATAGCAGAGTCATTCTACAACTGTGCCCATTTTTTAGTTGGAGAGAAATATCTCAGACCTATATTCGGGAAGTAAGTAAGAAAAATCAAATTTTAGAGATGGAATTAGGGTTCAAACCCTAACTACCTGCTCACTGCAAAATGGGTTGATAAAGATGTGCAAGGGAAGAAAGATTGTCATGAGGATTAAGTGAGATACATGAAAGCAGGTATTCTGAGTCTGGCACATAGTAGGTACTAAAAATTATTTTTTTATTTCTTAAAATGTTTTAGTTGTAGATGGATATAATACCTTTATTTTATTTTTACGAGGTGCTAGGGGATCAAACCCAGTGCCTCACACATGCTAGGCAAGCTCCCTACCACTGAGCCACAACCCCAGAGGCTAAAAATTCTTATCATTGTTGCCACAATATACTTGAAGGGTACGCTCTGCATTTTTATTCCATTGCCTTCATGTTGACAGACTAGATGACCAATTAATGATATACTAGAGGTCTAGAAAGAAATCCCTAAGTTATAGGTGCTGACATAATTAGGGAAAAGTAATGATTTTTAGTTTCTAAATAAAAGCACTTCAGTAGCTCCCAACTCTGTAGCTTTGGACAATTTTTCCAGAACTCAGATTCCTCAGAATTTCTTGATGCTGTTTTTGTCCCTGTACAGAAAGCATGGGCCAAGACAGATGTGGAGGCTGAGTTAAGAGTTGTCCAGCCAAGAATGATGTCCAGTCACTCTGCTCTGTTCTGAGAGATGCCAGAGGCTGCCTGTGGCTTTCCCTAGGCTGCTGTAACAAATGGCATGGCACTCTTGTGTATTGTCCTTCTCTTGATGAACAGCTGATCCCTTGAGTCCCTCCTTTTTATCGATTTGCTTTCTGTACTCCACTTGAAATCTGCCTCATATAGAAGTCTAGTCCCAGTAGAAGACCAAAGAACCACAACAACACTTGGAAAGAAAGAGGAGGGTTGGACTGGCTCTCTCATCTTCCTCTCAGCCTCACTTTGCACCCTCTCAAGGAGGACAGGCCGGCCCTTCTGCCCAACCTTAGAGCTAATTGATACCCATAGAGAAACGACTGTCCCGTGCTTCAGCAAGAACTGTTTTATTGGTGTGCTTGGTGGGTGGACACTTCATAAACCTTAATTTTTAACTTACTCAGTTTTAAAATAATGCAATTCTCCTTTTAGTAGAAAGCTAAGACATCTTGCTAATTGTCTGGAATTGCTGGGGAGGCCAGCTTCCGTGATGTTGAATTCAATGGACTGTTCTCTACACACTGGAACTTTTCTAGGAGCTGGGACACCCAACTCTCAGTCAATCCTGCCTTTCAGGGATGAAAGATTCTAAAATGAGCAATTCCATTTTGGTAGGAGTGGTCAGGACAAAGAGTGATGGGAACAAAAAGAAGGGCACTTAACCCAGAGGCGAGGGAAGAGAGGGTTAGGGATGGTTTTGTGGAGGAATGGAGAAATCCAACGTGGGATATAGAAACCCTTACCTACATATAAGGCCTGGCAAAGAGATGAAGAGGCAGAGACAAGGTGCAGAGCTAGGGACAGTATCTGAATCACATGCAGAAAAGTAGGGGCTTAATGGTCTCGCTTAGGTAAGAGGTGATTTTTCATTGGCTCTTCTATCTGTGGTGTTTTTGAGAACAGCATGATCAGAGGAAGGGACCGATTAACACACAGTGCATGTAAGGTCACATTACCTGAGATGGCAGAGTCAGCTCTTAACAATACCCAGTGCCTGCGGGAACAGGCTGAGAGGGGAACTGGCCTCGGAAGTGAGCAGAATTGTCGAAGCATAGAACAAAAACATGTTTTCAAGACACAAAGAGCCAGAGAACGTGCTCAAGGCCGCGTACCACGAAAGCTTCCAGCACCTACAGAGGCTCCTTAAATCATGGTGTGTGTCTCTGACTCAGAGGCTGTATAATGAGCAGGAGGTTCACAAGGTGTCAGTTTTAAAGAGTGACTAGCAGATGGGCCCCTTAGAGATATTTCTAGGTTGAATCTTCCTGCTTTCTTGCTTAAAATTACCATTTTGTTATACATTATTTCCTTTATATGCTTATGATTTGGATGTAATAATATTTTGATGCAAAGTACTTTGTTTAGAAAAATAAAGTAGTTGCAAAAGGACTTCCACTAGATCTGGGCTTGGGAGGCCCACCCTCTCAGAGGCAGGGGATTCCTGGTGGGCCCTGAGACCATCTAGTTGTAATTGCTTTGAGGTGCAAAGGTGACATCACTTGGGTATTTTTGAGGCTGTGAAGATAAACCAATTTTATCACAGCAGATACCAATGGGAATTTTTGGTCTAGGGAAAGAAGAGCAGCATAAAATGTAGTAAAGGGAATTATGTATACTTACAGATATTTACAGCCAAATACACATTCATATATTCACATATACAAATTACATATACACATATCTGTTGAGATGTGGAATTTTTTAATATCTTAAAAATATGCTACCTTTAACCTATGATAAGAGAACAATAGACCCTTTGTTTTCTATACCTACAGACTCACAGATTAAAAAGTATTGATACAGACCTTTTTTCCTTGTCATCATTCCATAAACAATACAGTACAACAATTGCTTACCTGGCATTTGTGTTGTATTAAGTATTATAGGAAACGTAGAGCTGATTTAAAGTACACAGGAGGATGTGTCTAGGTTACATGCAAATAGCGTACAATTTTATATAAAGGGCTTGAGTATCAGTGTCTGGGGGGTGGGGAGAGACTAGAAACAATCTCCCTTGGATCCCAAGGGAAGGTCATAATCAATTCACAAATCAAAAATTCTCCAAGTATTGTTTTTCCCTCTTAGGCTTTTGACTGATGTTTAAGAGATTCTAGATTCTAGCCCAAGCAATATCTTCTTTGGAAATATAAAAATCAATCAACTTGGATCTTTTCCTCTAGGCTTTTCATTGTTGTTATTTTCTTTTGTTTTAGTTTCATGTGGTGACAGTCTTTGGGGGCACAGAAACTCTGGTATTGGGAACCACAAACCAGCAATTAGCTAGATGGTTGCACTAGCGAGGCCTGCTATCTGATGCAAAAGTAATCTCATCACCCTGTCTTCTAGTCTTTCTGGGAAGTAAATAAAGAATATTAGACTTGTCATATAATTGCTGACAGAACTTAAGGGCCTTAAAAATAGCCAGATTTAACTACAAAGCGTTTTAATTTCTTCTTAGTTGCTCCTGTGTTGGAAAGTTACACTTTTGTCCTACTTCCCCATGTTCCCCTCATGCATGCTTACGAGTCTCTTAATAACACAGTTTGATATTCAACAATTGAATAAAACATAATTTGAGTGGGAATTCCTATTAACATCCAATATTCATTTAGAGAGTCTGTTTTCCATTATCTTGCATTCCCTTCATGTTCAGAGTTGATCATGTAGTACAAAATCTGCAATTATAAGTATCCATGGTGAATACTGCATTTGAAACTCAATAGGGTGGTTACTGGGGAAATTTGCATCTGGCAACCTGATGAACCAAGGTTTCTGATTGTCTTAAAAATATGTGGAGACTATAGTTTTAAAAATTGGATTTCAATGGTGTTGTGCATGGATAATTATGATTGTAATGCATTCCACTATTGTCATGAATATAAGGAATTTTTTTAAAAATTGGATTTCATATTTTTTTTTAGATGAATCCACACACACCTCCCCAGCCACCACACTGTTTTTTTAGAAACAACCTGGTGATGAGGCCAGAGGGCAATGGCACACCAAGGACAGTGGCTTAGTACAAAGCCTAATGTGCTTGGGCACTCTGCTTCCAGAAACCTAGAGGTGACAACAGCTCTTTGAGCTCCATCCCATTGAATTAAATATCCCTAATTAGAGCTAGACTACTTAACATTCTCTAAAGAAAGTACATATTTTAGTATCCTGGTAGAACAAAGGACATATTTTAGTATCCTGATGTTTGAACTTTAGGTTTTTTTAAGTACTTCTTTCTGCTACAAAGATGAATCACAAAAGAAAATTAGTTTAGAATCAAAGAAGAGAAAGAAATTTCATAGAAGAAAATAAGGTGTGATCTACTCTCTGTGCCACCCAGAGCTTCCCACAGGGGAGGTCATCTCGTTACCAGTATCACCCTCTGTGCAATGAGGTCAGAGAGGCCGGAAAATGGGGAAATGTTTCCTGTAGAATTTATAGTCATCAAGCAATGTCAGGGCCTCACTACCAGGCACCGGTTATCACGGTAGGGAAAGTTGTAACAGGGTTTCCCTGTGAAAGAAGCACCAATAGCCTTATGTATCCTGAAAACTCTGCCTCTTTTATTTAACCTAAACAAACAATGATTGAGCATATACTTTGTGCTATGCTCGCTGGAAAACAGAAGAATGAAACCCAGGTCCATGACTACCAACACAATTTACTGTCAGAATAAAACTTGCTGAACTTGATAGAATACATGCACATGGGCTGGGGATGTGGCTCAAGCGGTAGCGCGCTCGCCTGGCATGCGTGTGGCCCGGGTTCGATCCTCAGCACCACATACCAACAAAGATGTTGTGTCCGCCGAGAACTAAAAAATAAATATTAAAAAATTCTCTCTCTCTCTCTTCTCTCTCTCTCACTCTCTCTTTAAAAAAAAATACATGCACATGCTTATGCACGCGCACACAGATACATACACACACACACACACACACACACACACACACACACACACACTCTCTCTCTCTCTCTCTCTCTCTCTCTCTATATATATATATATATATATATATATATATATTCTCCCCATATATATATATAAAATCTCCCAACCTTTTTAGTTTTCCCTAACTTCTGTCAGATTACTAGATGCAAGCAGTCTGTGTATTGTATTCTTTATTGGTTTCTTTCTGGGGATTAGATACGGGCTTGAGATACAGATTGAAAGAGTGGCCAAATTAAACTGAGTATTTGTTAAAAAATATTGCAAGACTCTAAAATCTCAGTGGTGGTGAGAACGTGGGGATTACCTAAAGACTGCAACTCCACAGAAGGTAGAAGGTGTGCCTTAGCCAGAACAAATGAGATCATCAGGACTTTAAGACTCCCACTTTTAGGCAACTGTAACAAAATACATCCATCAGCTACTAGTTAATTAAATGAAAATCTACTTTGCAGCCAGAAGGCTGGATGCTTGACAGTGATTAACTGTATTAATGGGGTACTTTTCATTAGATCTTCCTGAGAAGCAATGATTACTATGAGTTGACGGAGACCAAGTGCTCAAATAGGGGGGATATTCATCAGGAGGAGGAAGCGCAGGCTTTCAACCTACCAGATTGTCCTTGATCTCAAGGCTTCAAGGTAGATCTGGCCTCCTCCAGGTTCTAGCACTCAGATTTTCTTCTCCTAATGGTTTCTGGACCCCACCCTCCATGCCATCTTCTCTGAAACTCCTGTCCTTCTGTTCTCACAATTATCCTGTCACTTTGTCCCACACTAAAAAACACCAGATTACTTCATTCTCCCCAAATATATATAACCCCAGTGCTCCTGAATGCATTCATCTGTTGGTTAAAATTTGGAATAACAGAAACAGGGAGGAACGACTCTTTCCAATGTTCAAGAACACCAATATGGTATTTGTTCTAACAAAAGAGAAATTATCCTCCTATCAGGAGTTTTTTGTTTCTCAAGGTCAACAGACTCACATCACTGCCCTCTTTTCAAAATGACATATTTTTTCCTCCTTTTATTCACCCACCCATTCATTCCACAAAGAGTTATTTAGTACCTGCTATGTAAGTCACTCTAGTAGGTGTTGGAAAATATAATATTGATGTAAATAACTGAACCCAATATTATCAGTCACTTTCTGAAAGAAGTGTTTTTTCTTTAAATCTACAATAGTTACAGATATCTCAATAAATAATAGCTCAATTAATTTATGCTCTTCTTATTTTTGGATGATGAAAAATTAAGAACAAGTTCTTTGAATTTAACTGATTCATTTGTAAAATAATGAAGCTTTGGCTATTAATTAGGTGTTTTAAACTTCTTGTAACACAAAGCATTACACATAAAAACAATATGACCCCATTGTAACATATGTTCAAGTCTAGGAGAGGTGTTACACAAACCTATTTCTTATATTTAGCACCTTCAGAATAAAACTTTCAGGTCATGTTTTTCTATTTTATTTGAAATTTTATTACAGTCTCAATTCAAATGATGCAATTTTCAAGTGGTTAGATAATGGTTCTAAACAACTTTCAGAGAGTAAGTTCATGGTAAAGCAACTGAAGAATCCATAAATTGGGAAACTTCCAAGGAACTGAATACGCAATACTTAATAAGTATGTGAAAGTATAATGCAGGCCTTGATTTGTTTGTTTGTTTTAGTAAATGTAAGTTTACTAAAATTCAGTAAATTTAGTGAAAGGCCAAATGCACCCTTTATAATAACAACCCAAGTCACTTCTTTGATAGAACAACATAATAGCTCTCTCAGTTCACTGGGTGTGTTAGTCATGACCTAAATGAAGAAAATGTGGTAGGTCTTGTGTCAGCTGAGTCACAGCAAACACCAGAGCTCAGGAAAATTATACTTTGTCATAATGATATCTGAACTGAAATTTCCAGGTGTCCATGCTAAGTGGAGTGAGTCATGGCTTGGGCAGTGCATTCAGAAGGTCCTGAATAGCCACTCTGAATGCAATGCAAAACCTACCTCATTTCCAGAAATGGTCTGATTTTATGTGGTTCGATTATCCTCCATTTCTTTCTCTTACATGTCAGTTTAATCTCCTCACAGAAGGTGATCTCTCTCCTGGAATGATTTCATATTTGGTGTTCCAAAGTAAAAGCAGGGGAAGAAAAGCATTTGAATAAAATTTTTTCTGGAAATGATGACAAGGGGGTAAACTATGTCATAGTATAAAGGAAGTCTTGGCTCAGGCCTCTTAGAGCAATAATCCCTTCTGACTCATTTTTTTCTGATTAGCTTTCTCTTGAAATGACATCAGGGGTAGATAGTGCATCTCTAAGTTTAGCAGCCATCCAAGGTCCTATGTGCTTCACTCTGGGATTTTGGAGCAGAGCTGGTCTTAGCAGACAGTAATGCAGATGAAATTCAGCTTGGTTCAAGTTTACCTCCTTATTCTAAGTTTCCTCCCCATGTTTTTTTTTTTTTTCCATAGAAAGCTTTTTCCTAAACAGCCTTTGAGATTTAAAAGAACTCTTATGGTAGCTTTTTTTCAAACATCTTCCAAGGACCAGACGAATCGTGTTCCATATAACATAGTGTTATTATACAAAGGATGGTCAGACTTGGAAAAGCCACACAGTAATTTTCAACCTGTTTCTTCCCTCTACCTCATTTATCTCAATATATATTTCCTTTATTAATGTATACTTAAGTTTAACATGAAAATTGGCTTTTAGTGAGTGTCCCACCACCAGACAATGTTTTCTACATACCATATCTCATTTAATCCCTATACTAATCCAACATGGTCGATGTTGTTGTGACTATTTTTTAAATAAGAAAATTGAAATTCAGGGAGACTCACTGAAATTTGCCCAAGGGGCTAGCAGTATCATTGCAAACTTAAACTTGTCTTCCTTGCTCCAAAACTGTATGCTTTCCCACATATCCCTTTGCTTCTTTTACAAGTTGGACTCCTATGTTGAAGTCCTAATCCCCAGAACCTCAGAATGTGAAATTATTTAGACGTAGAGTTTCCATTGTGGTAAATTTAAAATGAGGTGATGGATAAAATCAGGTGATTGAGTGGGCCCTAATCCAATATGACTGGTATCCCTATGAAAAGGGTTGATTTGAAAACAGAGACTCTCACAAAGAGACAATAATATGAAGCGACCCGTGGAGAAGACAAGCATCTACAAACCAAGGAGAGGCCTGAGACAGATCCTTCCCTCAAGCCCTCAGAAGGCATCAACTCTGCCACCACCTTGATTTTGAACTTCTGGACTCCAGAAAGATGAGCAATGAATTTCTATTGTTCAGACCATCCAGTTGTGGTGCCTTGCTACAGTAGAACTAGCAAAACAATATAACCCCTCACCCACTCTGGAGACCCCTCAGAATCCACAGGAAAGAACCATAGGGCCCATCACCAGAATGCAGCTCATTTTCCCTCTGCATTTACTTAGGAATCTTAACACCAGAATTGGTATCTCTCCTACAATCCAGCTCATTCGAGTCACATGGTAGCCATAAAATTCACAATTCTTCCTTCTTTTCAAGCCTCTCTCTTCCAAACATTCTATTTTGCTAAGAAGAAAGAATACTCAGGGGAATCATACCAAATGCTCTCCTATCCCATTCTGTGGACAATTCCCACTGAAGTCTCCACCGTAAATCATGATAGCAAATTCTATTACTGCAGAAAACAAACCCAAAGAGAAAATAGTGATCTGCTGGGAAAAAGACAAAATAAGAAAAAACAATAGGCTTTTGAGTTATGCCGTCCTCAGTCTAAAACCAAGTTTGTCACTATTTGGCTTGGACCTTGGGGCCCATTACTTGAGCTTTCTGAATTTCTGCAACACAAAATCCTTTTCGTGCCTGTAAAATAAGCCTAGAAAATTCCTCATTACATAAGGGAAGCTAAATAAATTTTCAGTATCAAGTTAGTTAGGTAGGTCTCCAACATTACCTCTTCCCCCAATTTGTAATCACTGCCTATAAAAGTCTGTCTTCTAAATAACACAGATCTTGATGGATTGAAATGCTTCCTGTGTCTTCTCTCGGTGAAGAGACAAAATAGCAGCCATGATGTATAGGAGCAATGCAATTGAATTACTTGGGAATATCGTGCTCTTAGAAAAGGCCATCTCAGAAGAGATCATGAGTGCAATATCCAAACTGAATTTTAGCAGAAGTCAGAAACCATTAATCTAACATGATTCTTCTTCCCTCCTACCTTTACTTATTGATTACATAGAAGGGAAAAGAGTCTATTGTACAATAAAACTGAATCATGATTAATGCCGCTAAGTTAACAAGTTCCCAGTAGTATAGTACCAAGCTGGGCAGGAAAAATAAGAAATAGAATGTTACCCATGAAAGCCTTGAGATAACTTCACCCGGGGTCCTTCCTCGCCTGGGTCATCCTGCTGTGCTCCCTAGAAGGTCTGCAGCATAATAATGAATTCAGCAGCCTGACCACCAGCAAAAGACAAGAGTGTAAAACCTACCTACCACCTGGGAAGGGGGACACTTTTCAGAACCAAGTTCAGAATACTATTTCAGAGAAATAAAACATGTCTGAGCATTCAATCATAATTATTAAGACAAAGACATCAAACCTTGAAAAAGAAGATTTGGGTTTAGGAAGCAATTATTGTATGCATTTCATTCAGTGAACAGCAACGTCATCTCAATTTTTAAAACTAAGTCTAACCTTTGCTGTCTTAACTATTTCCCCTATGAAAAGTTTAGGATACAAATGGTCAAATTTATTCTTAAAGTTACTTAGTTATTTGAAATATAAGTAAGTAAGTTTATTTCTATGAAACAGTAAGTTTGTTTATATGGAAATATGTTTATTTATATGAAATATAAGTACATATACATATAAAATTTCCAAAGCCAACTACTCCATCTCTACATGACTAGAGAACTGAGTAGTCATATCTCACAGACGGTCCTCCAATTCCTAAACTTTCCTAGTTAAAACCTGCTTGTGTTACAGAGTTCTGCCTTGTTTAAATGCATTTACTGCGGGATCATTATGTGATATGCCTAGCTCAATTAGAAGGCCCATTTCGACTGCCACTCTTGCTTTGCTGCAGCAAGGGGGAAAAAAATCTGTATAGTCTAATACTGTGGTCCCATTGTGTAATGAGGCATGAAAGAGTGATCTCAAGGCTTGCATTTGAGGGAGGACAGTGGGAGAGGTTGAGACAGTCTCTGGGTGTTGGATAGCACCTCAAGCCACCTGAAGTTTAAAGTTCTTCAAAACCTAATGCTACATCAGATCCCTGGAGGTTTCTGAGATTTCTTAAAAGAAGATCTTCCCATTCTTTCAACATTTTTATGATCAATCAAGGTCATTCATTGTTGACCTTCCCCAGGGTTTAACTTGCATTAGTGAATATAATCATTTCTCTTTGAGCATTATCTCTATCAGGTAGGGATGCTATAACAAAATACCACAGACCCTGTGGGTTTATGAACAATAGGATTTGTTTCTCATAGTTCTGGAGGCTGCAAGTGTGTAAAGTGCCAGCACAGCTGGCTTCTGATTATGACCCTTCTGGCACTGTCCTCACACAACACAAAGAGGGCAAGAGAGCTGTCTATAAGATCTTAGACTGGATATTTTATAAAGAACAGAAATTTATTTCTCACTGTTCTGAGGCTGGTAAGTTCAAAATCAAGGTCCCAGAGAGTTTAGTTGTCTGGTGAGAGCAGCTCTCTGCTGCCAGGACGACCCTTTGATGCTGCATCCTCTAGAATGAAACACCCCATGTCTTTCTGTGGTAACCAGAGTTGAACAAGCAGGACCAATTCCTCTCACCACACCCTTGTATAAGGCACCTAATCCCCTTCACCAAGGAGGAGGCTCCATTGTGTTGCCTGATCACCTCTTAGAGACTCTTCATCACATTAACACCACCTAAATTTTGGAGAAGACACTTCCAAACCATAGCAAGCACTAATCCTATTCATGAGGGCTCCACGCTCATGAACTAGTCACCTCCAAAGACCTTACCTCCTCATACCACAACAGTAGGTAACTGGATTTCAACATGTGGATTTGGTGGAGAGGGACATGAATATTCAGTAAATTGAAAGCATCAGCCATAAACTAAATTCTGATCCAGCTGTTGAAAACCAATCATGAACAAGTTAGAGCTGTTCTGCCCTGCTGGTGTTGACTTTATCCCGAAGAATGCCATTTATCTCAAGGTGTCTGGTTGGGAAGGACATCTAGCTTCATCCACATGTTGAGCTGGGACCAGCACCTCCATCAGCCACACTCAACCATTTGACCCCAGGCATTGACGGAGGACAATCAACCTAGTTGTTTCCTTCACTCAGGAAAAGTTTGCCCTGTGAGTCTCTGGTGTCCTCTTCCTTAGCAAAATACTTTAAGTGAATAGACTGGTTTCAAGTCCTAAAATTTCAAATCTTAAACCCATACCTACGAGCACTTTGGCTTTGGACTAGTTATAAATTCTCTGTGCCTCAGTTTCCTCTTCTATAAAATGGAGATAATAATACTTACTTTATGATAGAGTTCTCATGATACTGCTTATAGGAAGTAGGAGACGTGATTGTTGATTGAATAAAAAGTGAATTTTTTTGTTAGTCCCAATGCTTTTATCATTCTTCTATATACGTATATGCAATTAAACATTAAATTGTTTAATTTTCAAAACACAAATTCTCACATAAGGTGAGAGGAAATAGGCCTTAAAATGTTAAATAACTTGCAAAGGTCATACTGCTGTTAGTTTGAACTATCAGATTGCAACTCCAGGATTCAAATGGAGGCATTCTGGATCCAGACCCAGAGTTTCTCAAAACATGGAATTTTAGGGGACAAGGGTTCAGGAAACTGACATGTTTTTTTCTAGAATTAACTGGGGTCTTGTGCTAATTTTCCAGGAAGCCAAGACACAAACACAAGACAGAGAATTTCCAATTTGGCCCAGTGGTGACTTCCACTTGGCAATTTCTCTTACTGAATAAGTGTTAAGGTCTCCTTCCCCTGACACTCTTTGGCACGCAGAATTCTAAGATGTCCCCCAAAAGTGCCACATCCTGGAATACACACTTAAATAATTCCCTCCACGTTCCATAATTATGAACAGGACTTGAAAATTCAGTGGGATAGTATACTCCCATGATGATCTTTTATTATATGAAAGAAATAATTTTTCACATGTAACTAAAATCCCTAATCCGTTGACTTTGAGCTACTCAAGAAAAGATCCTATCTGATTAGCCTAAAAAAAGGTCAGGTTTACCTAAAGTCAGAGAAATTCCCCTACAGAACTTGAAGGAGCGAACTGGCATGTGGTGAAGTAACCATGTGCCTGAGGACAGCAGCTGGACTCTAGAAGTTGGGTATGACCTCCATGTTAAGGGAGCAAAGAAGGAAACCACACTCCTCCAACCACAAGGAACTAAATTTTGCCAGTCACAAGGGAGTTTGGGACTCTCAACACCACAAAAACATAGTCCCAGCCTTAGGAGACACAGAGAAAACACTTGAGTCCTGCTCAAGGGTTTTTGTAGGTCAAGACTTCTGACCTACAGACCATGAGATAAGAAACAAAAACTGTTGTAACCTGCTGATTTGTGATTTTTCGATGCAGCAGTAGAAAGCTACATACTACATTGTATTATATATTCCAGAAAAGAAGTGAGATTTAATGGGATGATTTGATGGTACCTGGGAACTCTGTAAGCAAGACAGTAGAGTAGCTATCACCTGGCCCAGTCTCCTTATTATTCAAATGAAGAAACTAAAGCCTTACAAAATGAACACTGGAATCCAGGTGATTCAAATCCAATTGAATTCTATCTCAGAACGTGCCAAATGTAGCACTGAGATTTGGACCTGGGAACTCTTATTTCGCCATCTACTATTATCCTCCATGGAACATGAACCCTTTTACTGCTGAATTGCCACCAGTGATGAAACTGTAAATTCAGCCGAAGAAAGAAGTCGAATAACCCATGCAGATAGGTCAGCAGGCTTGCTCTCTGACTTCCTGTATTAAAAGGTCCCTGAGTCCAAACCACAGGATGTACAGACAATAGTTAATGTTTATATGAGGATTGGCTTCAAGTTATGCCCTGAAATGCATGCAGCCAGCATTCCAAGGCCATTTGTAGCTTCAGAAGTGTGAGGAACGGAAAGTTCAAGAGTATAAAATATGCTTTCTCATAGCTTGGCTTTCAAAGACCAACATCACTCTCCCAGGCCTCGTTGTGTGCTCGTTCATCCTACAGTGCACAACCCAGTGGTTTGCTCCAGTCTCCACCGTGTGCCAGCTTGGTCCTGTAAATTCAGCAGGAGAGTTTTTCTGACTTTGTGTAACTCAGACCTCTTTAAAGGGCTCAGCTGAGTAGGTTGAAATCACTAAGGATAACTTCTCCTTTGATTAGTTGAAAGCAACAGATTAGGTATTTTAATTACATCTGAAAAAAAAAATGTTTCCATATAATATAACATTGTGATGAATGTGATATCCCTGGAGCCAGGCACCTGAGTTTTAATCCTGGGTTCACCACCTTGGAGGTGGGCAATCTTTGCTCATTTGTCTCAGTTCTCTCACCTGGAAAATCGAGGTAATGATTAGAAATATCTCACTGGGTCTTGTGTGCCTTCATTGAGTTAACAGATACCCTCAGAACAACATCTGCAACAGGATCAGCACTGGCCATGTTAGCCAGGATTCCTCGAGCTTCGGCCACTGAAACGCTTACTTGAAAAACGGGTATTTAGGTGCACCAATTTGCCAGATGCTATTTTGTGTGATTTTGGCTCATCAGCCCATTGTGGTGTGTAGTTCCCTTGGTTACACTCCATTTTAATTTTAAAAGGAAGCACAGAGCTTTCATAAGTGCCGGTGTTGCTTAATTAAGAAAAAGAAGAAAAAAAAAAGACAACTGTGCTTGAGTGAGCAAGCCAGTGATTTCAGATGACACTCAGAGCAGATTAATAGACAACTTGATACCAACATGTTTAAACATGCCATTTTCCTTGTTAAAGAGCATTAGTGCATCACCCTATGTTTTATTAAGTGTTGGGAGAAGATCAAAATAAGTTTCTCTCATCATTTTACCCAGAGTAGTGAGTTTCAGAATTTCTCTGAAATTAGACTGATAAGAGTCTTAACTTTCTGGAAGCACAAAGGTCTGCTATTTCTATTGCCTAAATGAATATGTGATGGTCTGAAAGCGACTAATTGTGTATTCATGGAGCAGCAAGACCACCTAGGAGATACTCACAAGGTTTAACCCCCAGGAATTTGCAAACTTGTCTATAAAGACTCACCGATGCCTAGGGGTAAGATATCAGCTTTGTCTGTCAATAAACAGCAAACACTGTACTTATCTGAGCTCACAGACCAGAATGCAGAATGAGGGATGTGGATGCATTTCCCTAGGAGAAGGGATTTTAACAAGAATAAACCCTAAATGACTACTACGGGGGAGTTCATCAAATTCCAAATTTGAAGTCTGAACAATTGTTTTACACATTCCTGAATCCTTATGCATATTTGTGATGACCTATGAACCCTTTCCAGGTATGTCCATTCTCTATCTGGGCCACTAAAAGAACATGACATTCAGATGAGATTAAGTAATCACAGTGTATTGTATACAGGGAAACCTAGCTTTCTGCTCTGATGGAAAACAATTTTTTGCTCTGTGGATGCAAGTGACACAGAGGAAGTGTCACCATGCTGTTGTCAAAGGAAACAATGTATGCTTGGGAAGCAGACTGACAGCTATCCAATGATTTTCGGCTTCTTCTGAAATCAGGATGTACGCTGTGTATACAGAATGAGTCCACCAGTGACTTGTGTTTAAGATGAGCCCAAATTATTTGTGGGTTTGTGTAAAGCTTTATGTGTGTGCTAACAGGCAGAACATGAAGGCATTGCAATGATCTGAATTCAATAGCTACTAGAATTCTGGCTATGACTCAAAAGGACTTCTGTGTCTGTAAAGGTACATAGTTAAAAGTAGATTGCAATTCTTATGGAAATACTACAGGATAGAAAGGAAGACATTTATATCTGGATACTATTTCAACTTCTTTTATCAAGAATGAGTGACTTTTCCAATAATGGAGCCTTAGTTTTAGTTAGCACAATGCAAATTATATGATCAAAGATGTGTTCTCCTAACATAGTGTTATGCTCGAATTTGGGACCCCCAAAGACCACCAGAGACCCAAGATCAATGTAAGCAGCAAAGAGGTGTTTATTGCAAGCTAGCTCGGTCCTCTGTGCGCACGCACACATAGCAACTGGTGACACTGAGAGGCCCCCGAGCCCAGGGTTTGCAGCAGTTTTATACATTCTTTGGAGAAGGCAGGGACTTCACATACACCATAACCTCTTTTAGCAAATCATCACACACCGTGGGAAAATCAAATAACAACTCTAAAACATGATTAGCACATTCACTGGTGGGAAGAAGTTGGGTAGGGGTGATTGGTCAGTACAAAAGGGGGATTCGTTTGAACTGATTGGTTTAAGCCAAGAGGGGTGTACGTGCTGAACTACATGGTTTCCCAACTTGTTATCAACCACCATAAACTACTGGGAGGGTTATCTGGCATCCCAGGTATTTCCCTGTCTCATGCTGATTGGTGGCTACTAGGGGATGACTATGGGTCCCCACCTAGCCTGACTGAGTCAGGGACACCTGGGGCAGCAGATCTCTCCTGTTATTTGTAGATAATGACTTAGCAGGGTGGGAATGTGCCTAGGAGTGCTCTGTGGGTTTTTCCAAGGACTAAGGTCATGTCCCTTCCTTGGACAGGCTTTGCTCTGAGGTAGAGGCTGGTTTTTCAATAGGTAAGTAGCTTATACCCATAAGTTGAAGCTAAACTCAAGGATTAGACTTTTCTAATCTTTGGCCTGATAACATACACTTAAAAATATTCTGGCCTCCATATAATGGTTCACATAAAGAAGGCTTCTTGTGGAGAAGCTGTAAATATCAGTTTGTGGGAAGCTCTTCTTCTTTTTTTAATATTTTTTTAGTTGTAGATGGGTACAATATCTTTATTTATTTATTTATTTTAATGTGCTGAGGATCGAACCCAGTACCTCACATGTGCTAAGCAAGTGCTCTACCACTGAGCTACAACCCCAGCCCCTATGGCAAGCTATTCTTGAGGGAAGAATTAAAGGCTTGTGCACTTCCTGAAGGGAACATTATCAGGTTTCTGAATGAACTGGAAAAACCCAGAGGGCCACTGGAAATATGTGCTATCCCGTTCTGACCAAGCAACATCAAAGTGAATCTTCATCACATCCGTCAGAGTTTTAGAACTTGTGCTTATCTGCTCACACTATTTATCTTTCTCATTGATAATATTCTTCAGGCTTAAAATAGTTTGGCATATAGTAGATGCTCAATAAACACTGAGCCTTACTTTGTAATAGGCATTTTAAAGAAAATTTATACTCATTTAAGTCATTGAATTCATTTAAGTACTTGGTAAATAGCTACTGGTCTTATCCTCACTTGATGAGCATGAAAGCTCAAGCACAGACCTCTTCAATAATGTGTCCATCACAACTGGAAAGTAAAGGAAACTAGAAACCCAACCATGCTGGCCTCAGAGCTTCCCTCTGATCACTGCATCCCAGCTGAATAAATCAGAGACAAACACTTTTTACAAACCAGGTATTTAAAACAATTCCATGTGAAATCAGGATACACAAATAGCCCAAGTTGTTTCATCATGTCTATAAAATGAGCAGGCAAGAAAGAACACTAAGGTTTCAACAGTATCAGAGTCACTCCAGTGTTTTTAAGTACTTCCATTCCTGACCATAAGCTTCATATACAATGGCATACACTACCTTGCATTGCTTCTAGAGGATCCTTATTCACATGCTGCCAAAATAGAAATTGTACTGAACCAGGAGACAATGATAACTGTCATTTATTAAACCCACACTTGGTGCCAGTCCTGGGCTAGACACTGTTCCTACACTACCTTATTTAATCTTCCCAACCACTTATGGAATACCTATTTCTGTCCCATTTGAAGGTAACTGAGGTTATGGGATTTCATCACAGTTGAAAAAGCATTTGAGCTCAGACTTCACAGAGCTGGGTCTCCAGGGATTTCTGAATTAAGTCCCACCTCTGCCTTTTAGCAGTAGTGAGATTTTGATCAAGTCTGTTTACAGCATTCTGGCATAAGCTTTGTTATCTATTAACCTTATGTTAGCAATAACAATAGTTATATTATTTTATTATCTAAACTATCCAGGATTTTTTTAAGGTTGTTGGAAGCTCAGTGTATGTTAAGTAAGTAGCAAATGAATCATCTTAAAAATTTACGGTGTCTCTCTACTCCACTATCCACCAACTCACATATTCTAAAAAATAAAACCAATACAAATTACAAAGCCCCCCAATGACAACTGAACTGCAATTAGTATTTTTTCTTGATTTTCTTATTGCAAACTAGTGGGTAAATGTACTACAGCCAGACTTTGACCATTTCTCAGGCTGTACCTGTTTCAGCCAGCTCAGGCTGTTGTAACAAACACCACAGAGTGGTTGGGCTAAAAGACAGACATTTACTTTTACAGTTCTGGAGGCAGGAAAGTCTAAGATCTAGGGACCAGTAGATTTGGTTTTGGGTGAGGACTTTCTTCCTGGCTTGTAGAAAATTGCCTTTTCTTTACCTGATCATGCTAGGAAAAGAAAGTCCTTGTATCCCTTGCTCTTCACATAAGGGCACTAATTTCATCATGGGGCCCCATCCTTATGTAAAATTGATTACCTCTCAAAGCTCCACCTCCTAATATTATCACATTGAGCTTCAAAATATAAATTTGGGGAGGAGGCAAACACCATCTTTACTGATGCTACAAACACAGGTTTAATTTGCCTTTTTGCTAATCCTGCACTTGGAGACACTGACAAACAGTGAAGTACTATGTAAAGGCCATCTTTTATGTTTTATCTTTGATGTTGTGTTTAGTGTTACATGTTGTGTTTAGTGGGGTACTGGAAGGTACAGAAGTGACCTACCTACTAATTCCCTTCCTGAGATTGACCGAAGAACTAGATTACCTTTAGTATTCTGGAACCCAGAAAAGGAAAAGCAATTTAAGAACAAAAGCTTCTACCTACATCCCCTGTCTGCATCCTGGTGGTCAGCCAGCACTGCTGTGATAATGACCTTCATGGGAGTTTGTGGACTTCCCCTCTGCTGGGGTAGGGAGGGGGTGTGCATTTGAAAAAGACACTCAGCAGGCAGTGTTTGTTTAACAGCCTGGCTATCCGGAACTCATGAAGAAATCAATGACAGGCAAGTATGCCTTCACACATCTTAATGGGATGAAATCTCACTAAAAAGGCTAACTGAGCAGAGAGACAATTTAATTTCCAGGGTAGAAGACTAGGCTGAGATGGAACACAGTTAGGAAAAACTCCCAAGGTGCTGATACCGACTAAATGGGAGATCTATTGTTTTCAAACCTACAAAAATGGAGAAGAGAGAAAATCATTAGCAAGACCTGCCAATGACCCCATCTCCTATGGAGTACCTGCCAGAGGCTGCATGTACAATTCAAGTGAGAGAAAAGGAAAAGATAGAAGGTCGTGTTTATGTAATCCCCTTTCCCTAGGAGCCATCCTAATACAGTGTGGGAAGGAGAAAGAGAGGCACAGGAAGGGAAGAGGAGCAAGAGAGAGGAACCAGATAATGGAAAATTCTGGGGTTTTTAAATCATTGATTTGATAGAGAAAATGTAAAAGCCTGAGGGTCTCCAGGTTATGAAGGGGAGGAGTGCACAGTGTTACACGACTGGGTCCTTCTGGGAAACTGAGGCAGCAAGAAGATATCTCTCTTCAAACCCCGATTCTTGCAACCAAGTCAGAAAGATTTCAGACATGTTGCTCAGAGTAACAGGAATGAGTTTATTGAATGGGATAGGAAAAGGGGAAGGGGACACTCTCAAGGGAGAGAGTGGGTCCTCTTAGAGAGGAACAATGTGCTTCTCCTGCACTGCAGTTTGATTGGGGGTCACAGGGACGTCTCCAGAATCCTGCCCAGGTCCCTACAGGACAGTAGCCATGACAACTCTAGGTCACCTTGGCTCACGGTGACTGGTACTAATTGGATTTTTAACATAAATTCTTACAGATTTTATGCTTAAGAGGAATTTTCCTTATCTCCCTGAGATTTGGGATGTGGTCTGTGAAAAGGCATACACAAGTCCCTTCAGGATAACATGGTTCCTCTTATGGTCACTATTTCAGGCCTGTATGTCTGCTACAGTGAACAGGTGGTTTGCTGAGGAATGTGACATCTCCTGTTCCCTGAGGCCAGGCAGGACTGCAGGCAAATAGCTTCTTGGAAAAGAAATTATGTGGGGGTCAGCACAGTGGGCCCATTTTAGAGAAATATTCCCTTAACCTCATGTTCCCACCACTCTCATCTGTCTGGCCCCTATCAACAGGGAGGAGGAATAACAGAATAAGGCATTTCAAAGTTTTAGAGAATGCATCCTCAGAGTTTACTGTTAAATATTTTTGAGGGGGGAGATACCAGAGATTGAACTCAGGGGCACTTGACCGATGAGCCATATCCCTAGCCCTATTTTGTATTTTATTAGAGATAGGATCTCACTGAGTTGCTTAGCGCCTCGCAAAATTACTGAGGCCAGCTCTGAACTTGTGATCCTCCTGCCTCTGCCTCCCGAGCTGCTGGGATTACAGGCGTGTGCCACCACACCAGGCCCTGTTAAATGTTTTTATGAGTGCACAATTCTAAGAGTCAAAGAGTATGACTAGGTTGAAAGAAAGAAAGAAAGAAAGAAAGAAAGAAAGAAAGAAAGAAAGAAAGAAAGAAAGAAAGAAAGAAAGAAAGAAAGAAAGAAAGAAGAAAAAAAAAGTGATCCCTTTTCTTGTAACCTTTAAGCTCTTTAGCCATTTCTACCAATACTTACTACGTTAATTAGCATTCACCAGAGGAACAGAATCAAATAGTGAGGATATTTATTAAGGGAAGTGATTCTCATGGCTATGCAGGCTGTCTCACAGTATGCCACCTGGGGGTGGGAGTACAGGGAATGGGCTGCCACTGGCATAAATCCTGGAGTCAGAGACAGGAGATGCTTCTGCTCTGATATCCAAGGACTATAGAAGATGGGTGTCCAGCTTGGGCACAGGAGAGAAATCCCCCTTTTACTTAAGCCCTGGAAGGACTGGGTGATGCCTGCCTATCTTGGAGAGGGTGAAGCTTCTTTATTGAAGCCACCGATTCCAATGCTACTCTCTTCCAGAAACCCTCATAGACCCACTCGGAAATGATGTTTTACCAACTGTCTGTGTATTCCTAACCTAGGAAAGCTAACACATAAAATTCACCATCATAACAAAATAATGTATCTGTTTTGCCATTTCTTGAATTAGGAGTTATAGACGTTACCTAACTTCTTCTGAAGAGAGACAATGGTCTTGTTTGTTTCATGTTTTCTATACTAATCATTGTTGTATTCTTAAACTCTGAGCTTCCAGACATAACCCACAAGGCTTTGAACATGCATGTTCTGGAAACTTAATTGTCAAAGTCATATGTTAATGGTATTTAAAGTCAAGGACCTTGAGGGATGTTATGATTAGATGAGGTCATAAGGATAGGGGCCCAAAAAGGCACTAGTGGCTTTATAAAATGAGGAAATGGCATGCTTGCTTGGTCTCACTATGTGATTCCTCTCACCTCTCAAAGGCCCTTACCAGATTCTAGTGCCATGCTCTTGGATTTCCCAAGCTCCAGAACCCTGAGCTCTAGAATCTCTCTTCTTTATAAATTGCCCAGGTATTCTTCCACCAAAAAAAAGAAAAAAGAAAAAGAAAATTTAAAAAACAAATAGAATAAAATGAATCCCAAAGTAGTCAAACATGTAAACTACTTATCTATTTTTTCCCCTTGGGGATATCTCAATGAGCTCTTGACACCTGCTCCAGTATGGACTGGGTCCTCCTTGGCCAGCTGCACAGTATGTATAGTAGGCATAACGGGCTTCTCTTCCTTGTCACCTCTCTCTATACTAGGGGCCCCTCTGTGTCCTGGATCTCATGCTTTCTCAGTTACTGTCCTATCTGCCCGTACATACTAAGAGGTTATAGGCAATGAATTTGTTGGTATTTCCCTTAGATTTGATTTAGAGTTTGCCTGGGAATGTAACTCCAGTTAAGATCCATTCTCCTCAGGCCTGTGAAGCATTTCTTATTGTCTTCTAACTGCCCATGTTTCTACTGAGAAGCTTGATGCTATTATAAATTCTGATTATATGTGACCTGTTATTTTTGTCTTGTCTGGAAGCTGTTACAATTCTCTCTCTAGTGCTAGTGTTCTGCTTTTACTTACAGATAGGCCCAAAAGATAGTCTTTTTTATTCATTCTGCTAAGCATGGAGTGGGCCCTTTCTGTACAGAAATGTATGGCCTGCAATTAAAGGACATTATTTATTCTATTGTATATTGATTGAAAAATGTTTAAAAATTTAGATGCCAGTTGCTATCTTCTTGTAACCTAACCATAGGATTGACTATTCCATTTATTGCCCTATGACATTTTTGAGACACCAATCAGGTCATCGATCTAGCCCACACTCATGGGGTTACAAAAGTCTGTGAATGTGGGCAAGAGTTTCACCAGGGTCATCCTAGAGGCTGCTGAGTACATCTTGACTAAGAAAAAGCAAGAGTCACAATCTTCATTTTATCTTCTTAAGAAAATAAAATTTTGTTACCTGGTGGTGATATGGGGCCTCAGATTGGATGTAGAGGATTTTCCCAAGGGTCTCCTGTAAAAAGGAAATTTTTTAAATATATTTTTTATTAGTTGTTGGTGGACATTTATTTATTTATTTATTAGAGAGAGAGAATCTTTTTTGTAGATGGACACAACACAATGCCTTTATTTTTATGTGGTGCTGAGAATCGAACCCGGGTCGTGCCTGTGCTAGGTGAGTGCTCTACTACTGAGCCACAATCCCCACCTCAACCTTTATTTATTTTTATGTGGTGCTAAGAATTGAACCAAGTGCCTCACACATGCTAGGCAAGCACTCTACCACTGAGCCGCAAACCCAGCCCCAGAAGGAAAATTTTATTGGTCAAAACAATTGATTTTCATTTCTATAGAGAAAAATCTATGGCACATTTTTTGCCAGGGAATGAAGAGCCAAAATATGGATGCACAATTATGGTAAAAATCCATACAGTGTGCACCACTATGGAAGACATTTTCCCCCCTCAGAATAACAACTACAATAATGACCTTAGTCTACTAAGAGTATCAATAAGAAAAACTACTAATAGAAAATTTAAGATAAAAATTAATTAATCGTGAAATTAATTTGAACAAAATATTCATTTGTCTTAATATTAAGGTGTGTAAGGATAAAAGCTCACCTCTCTAAAATTACACAAAAATAAAATCAAAATAAAACAAACCATTTTTATCAACAAAGACGTCCATTTAAAAGTGATTGTCAGTTACTTAATTCCTCAAAGAAAGCCTAAAACCCAGAGAATTAGAACTGGGGTGTTGAGATAGTTTCCATGGCTCCATCATGCCCAGTAGGGGGGAAATCAGGTACATTATTCTGAACTTAATGCAACTAGTGGTTAATGGAGTTTTTCTCACCTTTGGAATTGACTGTTGCAGCTACAGCTCAGCTAACTAACTTTCCATGTTTCTGTGTGACAAACTAATTATTAAAAGTCTCCTAACTCTGATCCCAATGCATTTTGAGGTTCTGGATTCAGAAGGATAATTGAACAGCTGTTTTCACCACCAGCTCTGGGTGTGTGCTTCTTAAATGTGCTGTATTTTATATTAGTCTTTTCACAAAATAATTATTGTATGGTAGCATTGATTGTTAGGTACAATATGTCAGGTATTTGGCGCTCAGTCAAAGGTTAGCAAATGTGAAATTTTCAAGTGAGTTTGGAATTGGTTGGGCATCCTCTCCCTGCCTCTCCCTGCCTCCCTCCCTCCCTCCCTCCACCCCCACACTTTCTGAACCAATACAACAATGGCCATAATCAAATTCCATTTTAACTCAAATCTGAAAAAATTTAACCTGTCCTAGAAGCATATGGTACAGGAATGTTGACCAGGCTATTCAAGTCAAATTGCCTTTGTGTGGATGAAGTACCTTATTCTTTATTGGTGTATTTTCAAACTAATATTGAAATATTATTATAAAATACATGTACGCTCAAGATGTATGTGGAGTTATTTTAAAAGATAAAAGTTATATGTTTATAAAAACAGACCTCTTCAAGATCCTATTGTGTATCTACCCCCATACTTGGCACAAATGAGAAGAATGATACAAATTATAATCCCAAAATTCACTGGTGAACCAAAATTCAAACCATAATAATCTTTGCTATTCAATTATATAATCCAGACACACATACTCCTTTGAAACTTGGAGGCACAATTCATGCTATATTCAAATTACTTTATTATGCCCTAACATAGTCCCTGGAACTTAATAAATGCTTAAAAAATGGCACATGGATTAATAATTAATTAATGTATAAATGAACAGATACACGATACAGAGTGCTAGAGAAGATAAACAGTTGAAAAATAATCCTGCACAATAATGAGAAGAAACTATTTATGTAAAATATGGTAAATATCCAAGTCTTAAAAATTAGATATATTTTAGTTGGACAGGAATAAGACAAAAATAACATTAGCTGAGTTTTGCTGAGAAAATACGTGTCCCTGTCTTGTCTAAACAGTCATGAACTCTAGTCTAATTTCACTATTTCATAAGTTTATCACTTCCTTGGTAGACACCCAGCAATGGTGTAGTATAATGGTTAGGAACAAGGAATCTGAGCAAATTGCATAAGCATGGTTCAAATCCTGCTTTGTGAGTATAACCGTATTGTTTAATTTTTCTATTTTAATTTTCACATCTTTTGCATGAGTCAGCTTTTTGTCCTTGTGACCCAAATACCTGACAAGAATAGCTTCGAGGAAGAAAAGTTTGTTTTGGCTCATGATTTCAGAGGTTTCAGTTAATGGTCGGCCAACTCCATTACTCTGGGCCTGAGTGAGGTAGAACATCATGGCAGAAAGATGTGGTAGAGGAAAGCAGCTCAGGTCATGGCAGGTGGGAAGCAGCAAAACAAATGGAAGGGTCTAGGGACAGATACAGTCCATAGGGCCCATGTCCCTGGTGATGGATTTTCTCTAGCCACGCCCTAACTGCCCACAGTAACCACCCAGTAGTCCATTTCAATTATTAATCTATCAAGTGATTAAAATGCACCAATGAGCTCAGAGCTCTTATAATTCAATCTTTTCACCTCTGAACATTGCTGTATTGCCTAACACATGAGCTTTTGTGGGAACATTCTAGATCAAAACCCTATACTAAAAATACTAACAGAAGTTAAATTAATAGGCTGTTATGAAAATTACATGGCATAGGATATGGAAGTTCTTACAACAGCGATTAGCACACAAAAAATAGCCGTAGCCAGTTTGCCACCAAAATTTACGTACCACCTTCCATTATGTAGGATTGAGGTCTGCTTTAGGCTGGCCAAGGGAGTAGTTCTTACCTATGGAACATGATCCGAAGAGATACGGGAAGCAACTCTGTCCTCTCCATTTTCTCTTTTGTTTCTTCTCCCTGACAGTGGGCCTGGACATTCAGTAAGTAATGAAACTGAGTAATTAATCAAGTAATTAAAATATTCATTAGGCAATAAGGCCTAGAATAATTTGCCACTGATAAGAATTAGCGAAAACATATCCAGCTGTTATAATTAGGAAAATGCTTCCGAGTTTTCATCAGGATTACCTTCAGTTGCAAACAGACAATGGATTAAAGCTTATCTTTAAGCTCTGCTTTCTTACCAAACAAGCTAGGACACAAAAGCCATAGTATGTCAGGGTCAGTCTTGAAGTTCTTACCACTAGAGAAACACATTCAGCGATTGTCGTGTAAAGACAGTGAGAATCAAGGATATTTTTCAGAAGGAGCAGACTTAGTTTGTTGACTGACTTTACCAAAACTTAAATTGACACTGACCAACATACCTAATTTTAAAGCATCCTCCAAGAAGGCTCATTGCAATGACAAGCAAAGAAGTCTTACAAGGTCGGTAAAGTCATAGAAAATCCATGTGCATTCATATGCTAGGAGTGCCATAATAAGGTACCACAGACTGGGTGGCTTAAACAGAGACATTTTTCTCACAATTCTGGAAGCTGAAAGTTCAAGATTAAGGTGTCAGTTTTGATAGGGTTGCTTTTTTTTTTTTTTTTTTTACTAACTCCTCCTTCCTTGGATTATAGAGCGGCCATCTTCTCTGTATGTCTTCACATGGTCTTCCCTCTCCACATGTCTGTGTCCTAATCTCTCCTTATAAGGAGGACACCAGTCACACCAGATTAGGACTCACCATCATTACCTCATTTTAATTTAATTACCTCTCTAAAGACCCTATCTCCAAAGTCACATTTTGATGTAGGAGGAATTATGACTTTGATATATAAATTTCAGTTTATGATACCATGTGACCTAGAAATGACATAATTCCAAAAAAAAAAAAGAAATACTGTTTCTATCCATTATCCTGTCTAAAATTATTGTATGACTTCCAATGTTTCAGTTATAATACATCTTATCATTTTTTTCAACATTAACTGGATGCAACTACCAGTATCTCTCAACAGTGCCAGTACCTGAATTTATTTCCTGTCTAACATGTCCATGAAGAATGCCTTTTAAAACCTATTTTGGAAACTGAGGTTGTAACCGATAAGCTCAAAAGAATGAAGTTTAGTTCTCAGGCAAAAGCCTTTGCACAGAATTTCTTGGGACTCTCTACAGATGTTGTACTTGTCATACTTGACAACATTAAATTCTTTCTGCTTTAATGGAGAAAGTTATGTGTCACAAGGTTTCTTTTTTTGTCCTGAAATCACAGCCATCCAGCACTCATAGAAGAACTTTCTTCTGCCTTGCAAGTAGGCCTTTTCCTCTGAGCAGGGTTTTCAAATCACAGCCTCTTTCAGTGGATTTGAGTAGGACAGGAGGCAGAACACAAAGGTATCCTCTGCACAGATGTTCCCTGGCCTACAAGATGATTGGTCTTGAAGTGCTAATTGGAAATTTGGGCAGAAGCTGCATGTTTTTTTATGAGAAAGGTAAATCATATTTGCAGAACAGTCTGAAGGGGTGGAGTCCATTTATGCCTTGGCTCAGCTGGCAGCTATCCGGGCACTTAGGAACAACATAAATAATTTAATTGGAAAGTCTGCAGTCACTGCTATGGAGGCTGCTGTTGGACAACTCCATATTCCACTGGTCAACTTGCCATGTTGGAAGAGATTAGAGTCGGAAAGCGGTGAAAACTTCCCAGTGCTGGAGGAAGCATTTCAATAGACTGAAATTGAAAATGATGAAATGGAGTCAATTTTTCAGAAGGTTTGCAGGCACTCGAAATACCGTAAAAGTGTGTCAAAAAATTACTTCTATTGAGGATGGAAAAAAAGATTGATAGTTCTTTTCTTATCAACATAAGAAGCACCAATGATAAAAATTTCTAGAAAAATACCTTCATTTATTTGAGGAAAAAGGAAATAAAATCATGAATGCAACCCCCAAAAAAAGACTCCCAGACACACTTTATGCTTCCTGAGACAAAATATCTTCCTATGTCAACGAATACAATAAGAAAGAATACTCAGTTTTACTCTTTTTTTTTCTTTGTATGTCAGAGTCTTTAGAATTTATTCCTATAAAAATAGAAATCAAAATTAAATGGGTGTCAAAGATGACCTGTATATTGCTACTTTGACAGTCTACATTCTTCCTACCTCACTAAAATCAAACCAAATAAACCAATATTAGTGCAATCTAGATCTTTTTTTAACATTTTCCCCAGAAAGTTGATATAATTTTTATAAGGAAGAAAATGAGTGAAAGGATTATAATTCCTAAAAATACTACTTCTACTCTTCACCTTGAAATAAACTCCTAATCAATTGCTTTCATTGTATTGTAACTTTTATGAAGCAGACCAGGCCATAGTCAAATTGAAGAATGTGCCCCTCTGGGCTTCAGATGGCTTCTGGTTGCGGTGGGCCTCCCACACCCTCCTTTTAAAGTTAACAGTGTTCCTATTACTAGTCAACATTTTGTATTGGCTGTGTCAGGGACAGAAAACTTGCTTCTTAAGTTCCCTAGGTTTTATCAAAGAAGGAACAAGGAGCCTTACTCATACCTGGACCTGATTTAAAGATAAGATCCTTGCCCCAGGACTTAGATTAGGACCCTAGTAGACAAGATTTGGGGAGGGACACTGAATATTTTGCAAGTGGAGGGATAAAAAAAATTTGAACTCAGAGGGTAGAATAATGTACTTTCTAAAACATTTCTAAACTAGTTGAATTTCCCATAGAGAAGAACCAAGCCTGATTCTCCTGGGACATCCACATGCATGGGGGAGAGGTGTTAGGGGGAGCCAAATACATTGAATATGCAAATTAATCTGAGACAGAATATGAAGGCCAAAGGTAGGCATTCTGCTGGACAGCCCAGTTGAGTTTTTAGCCACCAGCAAGCACGGTTACCAGTTATATGAGCCACCATAAGAATGGTATGAAGCATTCTATGAAGCATTCTGATATCCAGCATCTGACTGCTACTGCAAGAAAAAAATCCAAGTAAATAAATAAATTGGCTCAACTTTCCTCAAATTTCTGATTCAAAATATCATGAATAAAATGATTATTTTAAGCCACTGAGATTTGGAATAGTTTTATTTTATTTTCCATATTTTTATTGGCACATTATAGTTGTACATAATGGTGGGATTTGTTTTTACATATTCATACATGCACACAATAAAACCACATAATTTGGCCAATATTGTTCCCCAATATTTCCCCTTTCACTTCCCTTGCCCATGCCCCTAGTTTCTGATCTCCCTTCCATTTTCATGATATCCCCTACCTGTTTTTTCCTTTTTCCTCCTTAGCTTCCACATATGAGAGAAAACATATGACATTAGACTTTGTAAGCTTGGCTTATTTCATTTAACATGATATTCTCAAGTTCCATTCATTTTCCTGCAAATTATATAATTTCATTTTTAATTTATGGCTGAAAGAACTCCATTGAGTATATATAGCACATCTTTATTCATTAATCCACTGGTGAACATGTAGGCTGGTCCCATAATTTGGCTATTGTGAATTGTGCTGCTATAAACATGGGTATGCATGTATCACTATAGTATGATGAAAAAATTAAAAATTAGAACCATAAATAGAAACTGGCCCTGGCTCATTTTTTTAAAAATATAAACTAATTGGAACAGTATATATGACTTATAGCATCAAATGGGCAGAAACCACAGTATCCTTGGATGCAGGCATCAGAAACTATTCAACTATTTCATCTGAGTGCTTCAAGTGGAATAAATGATTCCAAAAAATAAAATGTCCCCCTCAGTTTGCCTTCCTCAAATCAAGGTTTAAAAAGTCTCCAATTGGCCTACTTTTTAGCCACTGTCAGCAATTTGAACAGGAGAAGTTATAGCATTTTGATTTGGAAATCCAATGCCTCAATTACCTATTGCCATTACAATGCTGTATACCAGCCATGGAAACAGTAGCATACAAGCACCAGTATTGAGTATTCTCGAATCTAGGCATCACTAAGGGTCGGCTGAGAAGCGCTACTAACCTTAACTCACATATATCTAGGGGGAAGTTGGTGGTTTCATGGACCTACAATGGTCTTCACTTATCTCCACCTTCCATTAATTACACTAACCCAGCCAAGTTCTCACGGTGAAAACAGACATAAGAAAAGGGGAAAATTCTCAAGGTCTCCTGAGGCTGAGGCCCAGAAGTGGCATATCTCCATCTCCACTTTATTCTGGAAAGCAAACGCAGAATCAAGCCCTCCACTTCTTCTCTGAGAGTAACTGCTGAGTCATGCGGAAATGGATGTGGATATGGGGAAGAGTGGAATGCTAAAGACATCAACAAAACTTCCTACCCTCACTAAGGTTACACAAGGTCAGGGGAAGGGGCTTGTCAATTGGAATCCAAATTTTCCAAAGGAGGTTTGCAGTAATTCTGAGAAGCCAATTATAACAATAAAGTAAACTTAACATAAAACATTTCACATATGAGTGAGTGTATTTAAGTACATATTATCTTTTTTAAGTAAAGGGCCTAGAGTTTTTTTTTTTTTAATCAATTGCTCATTTAAGTTCTGAACTTAGAAAATTTCCTCTTATCATGCTCCAGTCCCTGTGACTCTGCACCAGAACCTTGCTGTGTGAAGAGTCATACCACAGCCTTGCTTGGTGGCAGAAAACAATAGCCATGGAAGATGACCTCTACCCCACTTCCACCTTCCAAATCATTCATGTGGAAAAATTAATGAGATGATGGATGTGAAAGCAATCCTTTAAATCAATTATGACAAAGCTATAGAGTTTCATGTCGGATCAATCTGAATCCCTAAAGGAAGGGAAGAGGCCCTGTTCTTAGTTATCTCATGCATGGTGCCTTGCATGGAATTATATATCATTACATGTATATAGATCGTACTAACAAGAAAATGTATGTAAATCTGGGAGTTGAAGGAGAAGAAAGGGGATTTTTTTTTTTTTTACAAAAACTATGACAGAGGAGACAAATATTTTGCCTCTATAGAGACCATCTTAACTAGAGAACATTTCTAAGAATTCAGTAGTCCTTCTGCCAAAGAGTTATAAAGAAACAGGATAGTGTTGGCTTTTAAGTGTAAGTTACCATTTAAAATGTAGACTACTGGGCTGGGGATGTGGCTCAAGCGGTAGCATGCTCGCCTAGCATGCGTGCGGCCTGGGTTTGATCCTCAGCACCACATACCAACAAAGATGTTGTGTCCGCCGAGAACTAAAAAATAAATATTAAAAATTCTCTCTCTCTCCTCTCTCACTCTCTCTTTTAAAAAAATGTAGACAACTTACTCAATGTCTATGCATTCACTTATTTCATAAATGTTTAAAACTTCTTCATGAATGACAACCATAGTATCCTTATAATTAGCAGGACAGGCTTACTGTCAGTGGGTTTATTTGCTGCTTTAAAAGCTGTTATTTAATTGACAACTAAAGCTATAAAAGAATCCTGAGAGGCCAAGCAATTTTCTGATGATTAGGGTTTCCATAGAATCAGATAATGTCAGATATAGGGCAGTGTACAAAACTAATCAAGCATTTCCTGAACTAGTACATCCAGCGTGCTGCTGAACACTCTCTATATAGGTTACCCTCTTCAGCAGACCTGGTCAGAGCCACACTCCCATCATTACTCTTATCATTCATCTCCTCTGACCTGAAGTGTCCTCATCTTTGAAAAAGGGAAGCTTCTGAACCGTTCCATAGGGCTACTAATATAATCTGTAGAAAAGCAAAATGTGAGAAGTGTAAAGCATTAACAGATTGAGAGATCATTAATGCCAATGTTTAGTTTCAATTATTGAAATTGTCCATTTATCAAAATTATAAAACAAAGATATTTTTTAAATATTAATTTGAATATCCAAAAATGACTGATGAGTTTTCAAGAATTAAACTTAGGAAATATTAATAAAATGTCAGAAGAGGACAAAAGAATGGCAAACTAGTATGATAAAAAGCAAAATTTAGAAGTTAAAACATTTCCAGCATTCATACTCAAAGTCTAACATTCATCCTACAAATTTCTTTTAAATTTAGCAACAGTTTCTAACAGTGTCTTTAAAAGTAAGGGATTCTACACTTATGGAAATTTTTACTTTGCTTAAGCTGATAAAGACTCATATCAGATAGATAAAATATCTCTAGAGAAAGAAAATCAAATTACATGCATTATAAACTTTAGACTTGCAGACGACAAAATCAAATCTGGCTCGTCTACAGAAATTACAAATCATGGAGTTGAATTTAAAATAACCAAAGTTTGACTTTAGTATCTCCTTAAAAAAAGATCCAACAGTTATTCACAAGAAGTAATTTTGCAGAATATGATTTGTCAAGCTCTGAATGACAGACTCCATACTGATCATATCCAACTAATCTTCTAGGTTATGATGTTTACAGAGAAAATAACATTACTTGCATTGTCCAAGGTGCTTTTAAAAGCAAATTCAATGGCTTTAAACTGAAAGAGGAACAGATGGAGAAGCTTGCTTATCATAGCTCTAATAACAAATGGTGATAGGAAAACAAAGGCTATTTCAGTGAGAACTTCCATCCTACATCTAGAATATCAGAAAGGAAAGCAGAACTTAAGAATAAAACTAATGGGCTTCTGGTTCACCTCTATTTTATTCTTACTTTGCATAATTTATAGTTCCACAGGATTTGCCTATTCTCATCTTCTTAAATCCTTCCATCAACAATTGAGTTATTTGAGATTTTTCTTTCCCTAGAAAATGAAGCAGAATGCATTCTTCGTAGGTCTACTCCTTATATTTTTCCCAGCCTTCCCATGCTCTACTCTGAACTATGCAGGTGGTGATCCCTGGATGCCATATTTTGAGGCTCCCTTAACACCTGCCCTTGGGTAGAAAACGCAGAAGACAGAAAAGCAGCAGGAAGAGAAACCAGTGGATCTCCCCGGTCGGCTTCAGGCAGAGTCTCTGCACAGGTGGCCTTTGCTCTGTGGACTCCGCTGCATGGGCCAGTTCCCTCCGAGAAGGCCCACAGAACTCCTGTTTGCCCTGAAGGCTCCAGCTTCTCTCTTTAGCCCTCCAATTTGAGGGTGCATAGAAGCTTCCCAAAGTCCCTTTCTGTCTTTATCTCTGACCATGTGCCCTCTAATTCCATTACAGTAGTAGGGGCATCTTCCTTGATTCTCAAATATGCAAAATAGTTGCTGTCTTCTATAATCACCAAGAGAATACTACCTAATCAATAAAAGGAGAGAGACAAAATTGGGATTATTTATTAGAACATAGAAGTTAGATGGGGAAAAAAAAGTCCAAGTGTCCTTGACATCTCTCTCCTCCGTCTTGTAGTGGACCCAGTGTTTTGAAGTTTCTATCCAAATTTTGCCTCCTGTGCTCTAGTTGGGAGCCTGACACTCCTTCTTGGTCTCCCAAAGTTCTATCTCTTACTCGAATTTTACCACTCACCCACAGTGAGTATGACTTAATTCCAGTGTGGATCCTCGACGTTATCTTTCTTGTCTGCTTCCACTCCATAATCTGTATCTTCAGGGGGGGTCACACTTTCATCTCCATTCCCAATTCCAGCCCTGCAAATACCAGATTTCATCAGAGAGTCTGAGCTCCCACTTTTGGAACATAGATAAGAATAACAATGAAGACAGTATCACTGAATAAGTAAGTTTCTCAATATATACCTAAATTCTGCCTATATTATAAGATTGTTTGGTGCAATATATAAGAACCTAGTGAGTATTAAGCTCCATGGAGACCCATGTCCCTCACCTATGCCTTCTTTTTTTAAAAATTTTTAAATTATTGGGCTGGGGATGTGGCTCAAGCGGTAGTGCGCTCGCCTGGCATGCGTGCGGCCCGGATTCGATCCTCAGCACCACGGACCAACAAAGATGTTGTGTCCTCCGAGAACTAAAAAATAAATATTAAAAATTCTCTCTCTCCTCTCTCACTCTCTCTTTAAAAAATTTTTTTTAATTATAGATGGACACAATATCTTTATTTTTTTTTAATTTTATGTGTTGCTGAGGATCCAACCCAGTGCCTCACACATGTGAGTCAAGCACCTACCATAGAACTACAACTCCAGCCCCTCACCCATGTCTTTTAAGAGCTTAAAAAAATATCATTCCTCAAGGCATTGGGATAAGTTGACATTTTAAACTCTCTGGGACAAAAGAAAAAGTAAAGAAAGTAGGAAAATTATACTAACATAGAAGAATTTATATATAACCTGGAAGGAAGACACAGGCACTTAACATGGAGGAAAATGAATAAGAGATTTTTTTGTGAACTCCAATTCATAGGAAAGAGGCACACAAAAGATCCATTGATGTTCCTTCACATCCTCCTCCCTATACTATTAGCACATGGGTCAAAACAGGGACCCAAACCACTAGGATTTTTAATCTCTCTCACTCTCATTCTCTCTCTCCTTCCCTCCCTTTCAGAAATTGCTATATTGGTCCTTGTTTCCCTCTTTATTTTAGGAGAAAATATACCTGAATAGGAAGATGAACCTTGGTAAGGGACATTTAAGGAAATCTCCGAAGAGTAAAAAGTTGGATTTCATCACAAAAGTGGCACACAGACCCAGCAGGTTACCCCACTTGCTCCAGATGTTGCAGACTCAAGTAAACAAACAACATGGCCCTGCATACCAGAGGAGCAGGTTAAGAGGGTCAGACAAGGAAAAAGAACTCACTCCACTATATATCAGACAAATTGGAAATCTGGAAAGAGTCTCCATGGTTAACGTAAGCAGGTGTTACAGTCTGTTTTAGTCAGCTTTTTCACTGCTGTGATCAAAGGACCTGACAAGAACAATTTTAAAGGGGGAAAGTTTATTTGAGGGACTCAAGGTTTCTGAGATCTCAGTCCATGGACAGCCAGCTCCATTCCTCAGGGCTCGAGGTAGAGCAGAACATCATGTAGCTCAAAACATCACATCAGGAAGCAAAAAGAGAGATTCTACTCACCAGATATAAAATATAAACCCCTAAGGCACACCCCCAGTGCCCACCTCCTCCAGCCACACCTACCCGTCTTCAGTTACCACTCAGCTCATCCCCATCAGGGATTAACTCACTGATTGGCTAAGGCTCTCATAACGCAATCATTTCACCTCTGAATGTTCTTGCATTCCTTCATACATGGGCTTTGGGGAGATACCTAATATCTAAATGATGCTCCCCCAAAGTTATGTGTGATACAATTTAAGACTTTACAGAAATGAAACAAAAGATTATGAGAGCTGGAACCTAAGTGGGGTATAAATCTACTGATATGGATTAACTGGGTGGTAACTGTGGGCAGGTAGGGTGTAGCTGGAGGAGGCGGGTCACTGGGGCTGTGTCTCTGGTAAGTGGAGGTCACTCTCCCTCTGCTTCCTGTTGTCATTTCCTGAGCTGCTTTCTTCCACCATCATGTCCTACCTCATCTCAGGCCCCAAACTATGGAGTTGGCAAACTGAATCATTGCAATCATGACCAAAATAAACTTTTCCTCCTGCAAGTTGTTCCTGTCAGGTCTTTTGGTCACAGTGACACAAAGCTGACTAAAACAGCAGGTGAAGGAAGGAAGGAAGGAAGGAAGGAAGGAAGGAAGGAAGGAAGGAAGGAAGGAAGGAAGGAAGGGAGGGAGGGAGGGAGGGAGGGAGGGAGGGAGGGAGGGAGGGAAAGAAGGGAAGAGAGAAGGAGGGAAAAGAAATGGAAGGAGGAAGGAAGAAAAGACAGGAATGAAGAAAGTAATAAGTAGAGAAAAGTAAGGGAGAGACTGAAGAAAGAAGAAAAATGATGAAGGGGGAATGAGGATGAAACATGGGGGGGGGGTTATTAAAATGCTTCAAAATCAGACACTTTAAAGACCCAAGTCCTAACTTCTTTATGCCATGAAACTTTGGAAGTCGATGGGTCATTCTTAGAGTAATATTTACATAAAATTATATACATAAGATGGAAAGGGAAACTGATGATATTTTAAGTATAGTTATCAAAGGAAGAAAACAACAAATTTGTCATGCAAGGTGAGTTATGTTTCCTTGTTATTCTAATAAGTAAAAAAATACTATGGTAAGACTAACAACTATGGTAGTTTCTAAGTAAGGCGCATAAATAATATTTCAAGATATAGAAAAAATAATGTAAAGTGACATTATCTGTGATTTCTGTTGATCATAAGCACTACTAAGACTACTGAAGAAGGTTTCCTAAGTTCATGATTGCTACATTCCAGTTAGAGATTAATGAAATTAAAGATAGGATTTTTTCCCAAGTTCATAGAAGATTCTCTTGGGAGATCCAAGAACCCCATAAAAAAGATCAAGGAGATTATATATATATTTCATATATATACAATATAAATATGTATATAAACAAAATAAAGTTCTTCCTACAGAGACTCACTAGAGAGAATATGAATGATAACTTTAGTACAATGAAGTTTCCTTTATATGACTGAATGCATAAAAACGTATGATATTAAAAACTTCCTTGGAGGGAAGTGGAGGACAGTGCAGTTCAGTTACTTTAAGGATGGCTCCCACAGGCTGTCATGGGTTTTACTACACAGTAATCCTGTTGGTGTTGCCTTGGGTGGTTTTGGTTTCAGTTTTTGGTGTGTTTGCTACAATCTACAGAATGGGAACAAATGTCCAACCTCACAGGCTGCTGCTGTTCCTGGCACACTCTAAATGAATTCCAAAGGAGATCACTTCCCTTTCCTTCGCACACCTTGAACACCAGTGAGACCTCCAGACCAGCCAGGTTTCTAACAAAATCTATACTCCCTAGTCACAGGGGATGGAAATGTGAGAACTGATTGAAGCAGAACCTTCTTTAGGATCTAAAACGTCATAATAATAATAACACCTAAGGTTTTAGCAGTCTCTGATAGCACTGGACATTTCATGCCTAAATGCCGATATTTTATCTCTTTGGAGAAGTGAATTTTTGTAGGGCTCATCTTTTTTTTGAATATAAAATTATGTTTATACTTTTAACATGAATTTCTTATATCCAAAGACATCTTTAAAATGCTGACAAGAGATTCTAGAATCACTTAAATTCTAAGGCTAAGCCAGTTCCAGCATTCATTAAAATAATGGTAGGAGGAGATGGGCTAAATGAATGCTTTTTTTTTTTTCTATTTGAAATTGTGGCAAAAGTCTTTTAGAGTTAGAAATGGAGGGAAAACTCAGGGGCTTAGGGAAAATTCTCAATTTGGCAAGGGAATTTCTTCTCCTTAGGGTAGGAGACAGTAGCCAGAGTGGTTAATGGATTTTTGAAAATAGTTGCATCATTGTGGCTTGGGGAATGATTTTAAAGCTTAGCAAAATGGAAATTAAATTTTCTTTTTCTTTACTCCAGCTTCTCTTCAAATCTCCAGCCTACAACTTAAAAAAATAAAAATCTGTGATTTCCTTTTGTTTGAAACATGTTGCTCCTCTTTTCCAAATTTATTCATTGTTCACTCAGATTTATATTCATTCTCCCAGGAATTATTGAATCTCTCATATTTCAGACTGACACTGCACTAGGAACGTGGAATACACGTGGAGATAGGAGGTGGTGCTTTCTGTAAAGGTACTAAACAGGGCAGACGGAATGCATGGAAGTACTGCAATAGTGTAGGATAGTGCTGGAACAAATACAGTGCACAGGCTGACCTTCAGGCCATGGAGAGAGCACAAGGCCCTAGGAGATGCTTAAGATGAAGCAAGACTGATCACAGTACACCAGGCCCAGAGAAGCTGGAAAGAAACAGGTTGGGGCAAAGAGGCATGGCATCATGGGGTGTTGGGGTGCTGGTACAGAGTGGGTGTCAGGAACTACCAAAGATAGGTTGAGTTGAACAGAAGACATATACTGGAGCCATGTAGACAGAGCTGCATTCACAGATAATGTCATGCATAAGAGAGTTCCACCCTTGGATTCATGGAGAGCGGCCAAGGATGCCACCATTGTGTTAAACCACTTACCACTAAATTCAGAAAAGAGTTAGAGCAACCAAGAGTGCAGGACTCATAGAGAGCTTTGTGCTGCCCAGCGTAGCATGGTGGTTCACAGTTTGTATTCTAGACTCTGAAGGAGGTGGGTTCAAATCCTTGCTTGTAGAAGTTCTGTGGCCTTAAATTTACTTGGTTGTCTGAATCTCAACTTCCTATTTTTTTAAAGTATATTTTTTAGTTGTAAATGGACACAATATCTTTATTTGTTTATTTTTATGTAGTGCTGAGAATCAAACCCAGTGCCTCACATATATGAGGCAGGCACTCTATCCTGAGTTATAGCCAGAGCCCTCAATTTCTTCATTTTTAAATGAGGATAGAAATATTACCAACCTTATAACAAACAATAGAAGACCTAAATAAGAAATGCTCAGTAGCTGCATGGCAGAGAATAAGCACTCAAGACACACTACACTGTTTTGTTGTTGTTGTTGTTATCTGTGTAGAAATTGTAAATATGTCAAGAAAAAGCAGAATTCAAAAAGGTATATTATAAATTGTCATTACAAGTATCTAACTTGGTATCTATCATGTTTTTGAAACTAGCAATAAAGAAAACCTAGAGGTGGCATCTAAATACACACACACACACACACACACACACACACACACACATACACACACACACACTCACATACACACACCAAACTCTAAGTAGAAAAACAAAGTAATCCACTTCAGTTGAACTGGCTTAACATCATGCTCATTTGCAAACAAGTTCATATATTTACATTAATATTTTATAAAATACCTTCCTCAGTATTTCCGCTAAGACAAAATAAAAAAACAAGAACTATAATTATTCCAATCTTTTAAATATTTAGTAGTTTCAGTTCATCAAACTCACTCTAGTTTGTTATTTAACTAGCACAATTTTATTTTCCTTTCCTTACATAAAATATATCCAAGAAATGCATCAACCAGAGAAATTTCATGACTGGAAGCATATTCATTACAGTAGTTGTGAAGCCCTGTGGTTTTTATGCAATTTGTACTTTGCTCAACAGGCGTCAGAGTGAGAGCTTCTCCAGTTTCAGAGTAGCAACACTCTAAATGTGCTCCCCACCTTTGCTTCTTCTAGCAGAGCCACACTTTTCCATAGGTGAGAGGTCCTGATGCAACTCCAGCCAATTTTACATCCAGACGCGCCAGACTCACTAAAAACAAATACACAGAGGAGTTGCTTCAAACACCAGCTTCTTGAGAAAAGCTGTCTCTCTCCCCCATCTCTGCTGCCCTCTTAATTCTAGGCTATGGCATGAAATGGAGAGAAACTTTATAAATCCTGTTGATCAAAGGATGGGGAGATTTGGGTGCAGCCAGTTGAAATGGCTTCCTGAGGATACGTGGCTTCTGGGATGGCCAGAGCAAACCCAGACACCTGCTCTCTGCACTGGGAAGCTCTGTGTGGCTGGCACCTTTCCCCTTCCCAAACAAGACAAAACACATCTATTTATATTTCTTTCCTTTCGCATTGATTCTTTGTAGACAAATGCTGAAGCATAGAGCTGTTTCTTCCAAGATCAAAAAGACAGACTTTCACTGAGTTATAGGGAAAACCTTGGGGTGGGGGAGAAGGGGCAGCCATGGCCTATGGTGGGTGGCCAGCATTAGGGGGAAGGACTAAGGGGTGGTTGGGAGGCCAGGTTCCACACCTCTCACCTGATTCCAATTCCACAGGTCGAGTGGGATATGACTTTCCTTATGGGAAAGCTGGGAAGCCCCTATCACAAGGGCTGCAGGGTGCCAGATGAAAGGTTGCCAGTGGCAGTTCTAGCAATGGCAGCAATGTGGTGCAGGTGGCAGCAGAACAATAATGAAAGAATAGAGGCTGGATTGGAAACAGCACTGGCAGCAGCGACGGCAGCCACGGCTGTAGTAAGAGCATTGATCTTATCTGTGGTGATGAGCTATTAATGCAGTGATTAAGAACATTCAATCCTGTCGCTATTGAACTTGACTCCCTGTTTCTCTTTTCGTTAGTGTCATTCCTCCTAAGACTCCCATCCTCTCTCCTGCTCTGCCCTTGGCCATAGGAATAACAGTTCATCTTGCTCAACAGATGAATCATTTGATCTTATTTTCTCCATCCAGAGTCAACTCAAGAGCATGAGCAAAATCGAAGGCCCATGTTTGCCCTTGTTGGTCAGGTGCCTGTCCAGAAAGGATGGGGAGGTGGAAGTCCACCAAAGCCAGGTGGTCTCCAATCACACAAAGGTGTTCTGAGAAAGAGACATGTCCAACCCCTCTAGGAAAAAGGACACCAAGATAGAGGGGAGCCTGAGTCACCATGAGCCAGTTTCTAGGGACGTTGTGGCTCAGTCTGTCACCTGATGTTTACACATAGAACACTACTGGTAAGGCAGGGAGGGCTGGGGACATCTCTGCAGCATTTGACCACATGGGTGATTCCACCCTTCAAACCTGCTTCTTGGTTTGCCACATCGACTCCCTCTTCTCCTTTGGCCTCACACTCTCTCCTCTTCACCTCTGTGGTGATTCTTCTTCTTCTGCCCACTCTATAACGGGGAAGCTCACGGATATTTTGCAACCTTCTCTTCTTATTGACCCTCCTGGTTGATAACCATTTATTGCATAGTTTAAAATTACTAAATCTCAGTCTTTAACCCAGATCTCCATTATAACTTCTGTGCTGAGCTACCTTTATCCTTGCACTTACCCAGTGGCAAGCATTTGCATATAGAGAGTATGCTTCAAACCATGCTTATTTTATTATACAAATTGTATAAAACATATTGATCTATACTTAATACATATGTTTAAAGCATGCTGTGAAAATGACTAGATCTAGAGCCAGAATGCTTGCTTCTGCCCAGCTCTTCCAGTGCCCTTGAGGCTGCCAGTAAACCTCTGTGCCTCAGTCTATCACCTGTAAAATGGTGATAATTGTAGCTTTCCCATAGAATTTTTGTGAATGTTAAGTTAATGGATACACACATACACATATGTGTGTGTGTGTATAAACCTTAGACATTCAGTAAGCACATAATCATTGTTACCATTATTATTAATGTTTTTCTCTCTCTCTTCCCCAAACTAGTGTAACTATATTTGGGGAATGGACAGACTTTGAGCAATCTTTTCATTTTATTCTTTAGCTGCTAAGCCAGAAGTAGAACCTCCTGACTGGCACTCAGTAATACTGAGTGAGTGTATGAACAGGTAAAGAACTAGGAGGCTGACAGAGAATAGGAGGAAGGGAGGAGAAGAAAGAAGAACCTTTGGATTAGGAGAAACGGGCTCTATAGACCAATAACTTCTGGCAGGAAGATCATATTGATGAAAAATTACTAGAAAGATCTACATCCTGTACAATCGGAAGAATGAGAAGTAATACTCCGTCTAGGTAGGATGTGTCAAGATGCCTTCTACTGGCAATGTATAACAATAAGAACAAATTAAAAGGAAAAGAAGGAGGGAAGATGGCGGCGAAGGGAGTGCATCATCCCAGTGCGCCGCATCACTGAGCCAGTGAAAGAAGATATGAAACGGCTGAAGGATATCTTGTTGGGAATTTCCAGTGAAATTGAGGCGCTACAGAATCTAATAGACAGGTTTCCATCGTGTGAGGTTCGGCAGTGGGAGCTCCATTTCTCCGCACGGAGGGTCGCATAGCCTGATCGCTCCGCGGCTGGTTGTCTGTGGCGCGCGCTGGGGATCGGCAGGGTGCCGGAGCGGGAGAACAGCGAGGAGAGGGAGAACAGCGATACGGATTTGGGGGGCTCCTGCCAGGGATACATCGGCAGCGCTTGGTGCAGAATTCCGGCTTGAGACAGAGGAGAGAAGCGGTGGTTCCAGTCACCGGTCTGACCACGGAGGACGGCGGCCGCCATCTTGGAGAGCTGATGTAATCATCCCATTGTTCTGCTGATCTCAGCTCATTCAGCTACGGAACAGGTGAATTCAGGCTGGTATTTGCCTTCGTCTAGCAGACAGATTTCTTGCTCAGGATCGGGACTGGGGATCTTGTGGAGAATACTCTTGAAGGCTCGTGCCTGGCAAGGCGTGCGCCGGGCACTGAGCAGCGGGACTTGGGTTCCCAGGACTTGGGTTCCCGGGGCTAACCGGGCCCAGGTCTGAGGAATCTGCGGAGACTGCCTGTGAAGGCGAGCTCCGAGTGGAGCGTGCACTGAGCTTGGGGCGACTGGGTTCTGACTCCCGGGACAGTTTTGGCCTGGGGCTGGGGAACCCGTGGGGGTCGCTGGCTGGAGCCAGCTCCCAGCGGAGAGAGTGTATCTGGATCGGAAAGGCGGGGTTCTTGCTACCTAAGCTGCTTTGGCCCAAGGCTAGGGAACTGGCGGTGACTGCTTCTCGGCCAGGGTCCTGCTGGGTGCTGTGGGGGCAGAGTGGAGCTTCAACCTGCGCCCAGAGCAGGCCAAGTGACCCGCCGGCGTGGTATCATGAAACCCCAAATGCAGCTGGGGCTGAAGAGAGAAGCCGCCCATGCCTAGAATAGGACCAGCGACCCACTGGCAAGACAGGCCAGGTAGCTTGCCAACGTGGTGGACACGTAACACTGAGGCAGTCGCGTCACACTGGTTGGAGTGGGGGTGGAGCAGGGTCGCCGCCCGGGTCCGGAGGGGGCTCAGCGACCCGTTGGAGAGGTAGTCAGGTACCCCCATTGGGAGTGGGGGCTGTGCAGAACTGCGACCCACCGGCCTAGAGGTCTGCCAGCGTGGTAGACACGTCACACCAATTGGAGTGGGGCACAGCAGAGCCGCCACCCACATCCAGATCAGGACCAACGACCCCAGGGCGTGGTAGTTACGTTACCACAATTGGAGTGGGGTCAGAGCAGAACAGCCACCAGTGCCTGCAGTGGGGGCAGACCTGCGACCAATTAGCGTGGTAGACAGACCACCCTAATTAGGGGAGGAGCACAGCCACTACCCGCCCTGCAAGGGAGACTTCCCAACTATACAAGAGCAATATAAATAAATAGGAGGTAAATTTCAAAAACACAACAGTTGCACCAAGCAGAAAGAAACGCGAGCAGTATGAAAAGACAAGGAAAGAAAGGACCACAAGCAATGCAGGTCAACTCAACTTTAGAAGAGGTAATAGCTGCATCAGACGGAATGTCAGATAAAGAGTACAGGATATATATGCTTCAGATGATCTGGAGTCTCAAGGAAGACATGAGACAGCAAAATCAGACAATGAAAGATCACATTGACAAACAAATCTAGGAAGTAAAAGATCAATTTCACAGGGAGATAGAGGTAATAAAAAACAAACAAATTGAAATCCTAGAAATGCAGGAATCATTAAACCAACTTAAAAACTCAATTGAGAATACTACCAGCAGATTAGATCACTTAGAAGAGAGAACATCAGACAATGAAGACAAAGTATTTCAACTGGAAAAGAACATAGACAGCTCAGCAAGTCTGCTAAGAAACCATGAGCAGAACATCCAAGAATTATGGGACAATATCAAAAGACCAAATTTAAGAGTCATTGGGATACAGGAAGGCACAGAGCTCCAAACTAAAGGAATAAACAGACTATTCAGTGAGATTATACAAGAAAACTTCCCAGACTTGAAGAATGAGACAGAATCACAAATCCTAGAAGCCTACAGGACGCCGAATGTGCAAAATCATAAGAGATCCACACCTAGACACATTATAATGAAGATGTCCAACATACAGAATAAGGAGAGAATTTTAAAAGCTGCAAGAGAAAGAAAGCAGATTACATTTAGGGGCAAACCAATCAGGATAACAGCTGATCTCTCAACACAGACCCTGAAAGCTAGAAGATCCTGGAATAACATATTTCAAACACTGAAAGAAAATGGGTTCCAACCAAGAATCGTGTATCCGGCGAAATTAAGCTTCAGGATAGAAGATGAAATTAAAACCTTCCATGATAAACAAAAGTTAAAAGAATTCGCAGCTAGAAAACCATCTCTTCAAAAAATCCTTGGCAAAACATTACAGGAAGAGGAAATGGAAAATAACATTGAAAACCAACAATGGGAGATAGGACAGTAAAGGGGGAAAAATAGTCAAAGAGGATAACAAATCAGGTTTAGAAACATCAATAAACAAATATGGCTAGAAGAACAAATCATATCTCAATAATAACCCTAAATGTTAATGGCTTAAATTCACCAATTAAGAGACACAGGCTAGTAGAATGGATCACAAAAGAAGACCCAACAATATGCTGCCTACAGGAGACGCATCTGATAGAAAAAGATATTCATAGACTGAAGGTGAAAGGTTGGGAAAAATCATACCACTCATATGGAATGCGGAAACAAGCAGGAGTGTCCATACTCATATCTAATAAAATAGATTTCAAGCCAAAGTTAATCAAAAGGGATAAAGAAGGACACTTCATACTGCTCAAGGGAACCATACACCAACAAGACATAACAATCATAAATATATATGCCCCAAATAATGGTGTGGCTGTGTTCATCAAGCAAACTCTCCTCAAGTTCAAGAGTCTAATAGACCACCATACAATAATCATGGGAGACTTCAACACACCTCTCTCACCACTGGACAGATCTTACAAACAAAAGTTAAATAAAGAAACTATAGAACTCAATAACACAATTAACAACCTAGACTTAATTGACATATATAGACTATACCACCCAAAATCAAGTAGTTACACTTTTTTCTCAGCAGCACATGGAAGCTTCTCAAAAATAGACCATATATTATGTCACAGGGCAACTCTTAGACAATATAAAGGGGTAGAGATAATACCATGCATCTTATCTGATCATAATGGAATAAAACTGAAAATCAATGATAAAAGAATGAAGGAAAAATCAAGCATCACTTGGAGAATGAACAATAGGTTGCTGAATGATCAATGGGTTTTAGAAGACATCAAGGAGGAAATTAAAAAATTCCTAGAGTTAAATGAAAACACAGACACAACATATCGGAATCTATGGGACACATTGAAAGCAGTTCTAAGAGGAAAATTCATTGCTTGGAGTTCATTCCTCAAAAAAAGAAAAAACCAACAAATAAATGATCTCATACTTCATCTCAAACTCCTAGAAAAAGAAGAGCAAAACAACAGCAAAAGAAGTAGAAGGCAAGAAATAATTAAAATCAGAGCTGAAATAAATGAAATTGAAACAAAAGAAACAATTGAAAAAATTGACAAGACTAAAAGTTGGTTCTTTGAAAAAATAAATAAAATTGACAGACCCTTAGCCATGCTAACGAAGAGAAGAAGAGAGAGAACTCAAATTACTAACATACGGGATGAAAAAGGTAATATCACAACAGACACTTCAGAAATACAGAAGATAATCAGAAATTATTTTGAATCCTTATACTCCAATAAAATAGAAGATAGTGAAGGCATAGATAAATTCCTTAAGTCTTATGACCAGCCCAGATTGAGTCAGGAGGATATAGACAACCTAAACAGACCAATAACAATAGAGGAAATAGAAGAAACCATCAAAAGATTACCAACTAAGAAAAGCCCAGGACCGGATGGGTATACAGCAGAGTTTTACAAAACCTTTAAAGAGGAACTAACACCAATACTTTTCAAGCTATTTCAGGAAATAGAAAAAGAGGGAGAACTTCCAAATTCATTCTACAAGGCCAACATCACCCTGATTCCAAAACCAGACAAAGACACTTCAAAGAAAGAAAACTACAGACCAATATCTCTAATGAACCTTGACGCAAAAATCCTCAATAAAATTCTGGCGAATCGGATTCAAATACATATCAAAAAAATTATACATCATGATCAAGTAGGATTCATCCCTGGGATGCAAGGCTGGTTCAATATACGGAAATCAATAAATGTTATTCACCACATCAATAGACTTAAAAATAAGAACCATATGATCATCTTGATAGATGCAGAAAAAGCATTCGACAAAGTACAGCATCCCTTTATGTTCAAAACTCTAGAAAAATTAGGGATAACTGGAACATACCTCAACATTGTAAAAGCAATCTACGATAAGCCACAGGCCAGCATCATTCTGAATGGAGAAAAATTGAAGGCATTCCCTCTAAGATCTGGTACAAGACAGGGATGCCCTCTCTCACCACTTCTTTTCAACATAGTCCTCGAAACACTGGCCAGAGCAATTAGACAGACGAAAGAAATTAAAGGCATAAAAATAGGAAAAGAAGAACTTAAATTATCACTATTTGCAGATGATATGATCCTATACCTAGCAGACCCAAAAGGGTCTACAAAGAAGCTATTAGAGCTAATAAATGAATTCAGCAAAGTGGCAGGATATAAGATCAACACGCATAAATCAAAGGCATTCCTATATATCAGTGACAAATCCTCTGAAATGGAAATGAGGACAACTACCCCATTCACAATATCCCCCCAAAAAATAAAATACTTGGGAATCAACCTAACAAAAGAGGTGAAAGATTTATATAATGAAAATTATAGAACCCTAAAGAAAGATATAGAAGAAGACCTTAGAAGATGGAAAAATATACCCTGCTCATGGATAGGTAGAACTAACATCATCAAAATGGCGATATTACCAAAAGTTCTCTATAAGTTCAATGCAATGCCAATCAAAATCCCAATGGAATTTCTTGTAGAAATAGATAAAAGAATCATGAAATTCATATGGAATAATAAAAGACCCAGAATAGCAAAAACAATGCTAAGCAGGAAGTGTGAATCAGGCGGTATAGCGATACCAGACTTCAAACTATACTACAGAGCAATAGTAACAAAAACAGCATGGTACTGGTACCAAAACAGGCGGGTGGACCAATGGTACAGAATAGAGGACACAGAAACCAATCCACAAAACTACAACTATCTTATATTTGATAAAGGGGCTAAAAGCATGCAATGGAGGAAGGATAGCATCTTCAACAAATGGTGCTGGGAAAACTGGAAATCCATTTGCATCAAAATGAATCTGAACCCCTCTCTCTCGCCATGCACAAAAGTTAACTCAAAATGGATTAAGGAGCTTGATATTAAATCAGAGACACGGCATCTGATAGAAGAAAAAGTTGGTTATGATCTACATACTGTGGGATCGGGCCCCAAATTCCTCAATAGGACACCCATAGCGCAAGAGTTAACAACTAGAATCAACAAATGGGACTTACTCAAACTAAAAAGTTTTTTCTCAGCAAAAGAAACAATAAGAGAGATAAACAGGGAGCCTACATCCTGGGAACAAATCTTTAATCCACACACTTCAGATAGAGCCCTAATAACCAGAATATACAAAGAACTCAAAAAATTAGACAATAAGATAACAAATAACCCAATCAATAAATGGGCCAAGGACCTGAACAGACAGTTCTCAGAGGAGGACATACAATCAATCAATAAGTACATGAAAAAATGCTCACCATCGCTAGCAGTTAGAGAAATGCAAATCAAAACTACCCTAAGATACCACCTCACTCCAGTAAGATTGGCAGCCATTAGGAAGTCAAACAACAATAAGTGCTGGAGAGGATGCGGGGAAAAGGGCACTCTTGTTCATTGCTGGTGGGACTGCAAATTGGTGCAGCCAATTTGGAAAGCAGTATGGAGATTTCTTGGAAAGCTGGGAATGGAACCACCATTTGACCCAGCTATTCCCCTTCTCGGTCTATTCCCTAAAGACCTAATAAGAGCATGTTACAGAGACACTGCTACAACGATGTTCATAGCAGCACAATTCACTATAGCAAGATTATGGAATCAGCCTAGATGCCCTTCAATAGATGAATGGATAAAAAAAAATGTGGCATTTATACACAATGGAGTATTACTCTGCATTAAGGAACGACAAAATCATAGAATTTGGAGGGAAATGGATGGCATTAGAGCAGATTATGCTAAGTGAAGCTAGTCAATCGTTAAAAAACAAATACCAAATGACCCCTTTGATATAAGGGGAGTAAACAAGGACAGGGTAAGGACGAAGAGCTTGAGAAGAAGATTTACATTAAACAGGGATGAGAAAAGGGGAGGGGAGGGGAGGGGGGATAGTAGAGAATAGGACAGACAGCAGAATACATCAGATACTAGAAAGGCAATATGTCAATCAATGGAAGGGTAACTGATGTGAAACAGCAATCTGTATACGGGGTAAAGTTGGGAGTTCATAACCCACTTGAATCAAACTGTGAAAGATGATGTATTAAGAACTGTGTAATGTTTTGAACGACCAACAATAAAAAAAAAAAAAGGAAAAGAAAAAAAGCTAGAAGGAAAGGAGCTTCTGAATGAGACAGAGGAGAAGTCCTCTTTTGCATTTTTGTCTCCAAAAGGTTCCATCCACTCGCAGGAGTCCAAGTCAGGCTGAACCTCGGCTTTGGCTGTGTCTGCAGAGCTGAGCCCTGTCTTTCCCCACCCATTGGAGACAGGCTGAGATATTTCTCACAGCTTGGTCCTCCTGGCCTCTGTAGAACCCCTGAGCATCTTGATCCTCAGGGAAATGCTGCAGGACCCAGCCTAAGGTCCGAATGGGCAACTACAAGACAGGAAGCCTTTGCACTAAACCCCTGACGGACTTCCCCTTCCATGCACTCTTGCGCATATTTCTTGTTAAAGAATTTTCATTGTAAATGTCTTTTATCTCTCACTCTGCACAAAACTCAATTCAAAGTGGATTGATGACTTAGGCAGTAGATCAGAGACCCTGCACCTAATAGAAGAAAAAGTAGGCCCAACTCTTCACCACATCAGCCTAGGATCTGACTTCTTTAACAAGACAGATTCAAACTAAATTGGACAGATTCAAACAAAAAAGCTTCTTCTCAGCAAAGAAAACAATCAATGACATAAGGAGAGAGCCCAGAGAATGGGAAAAAAATCTTTACCACATGCACCTCAGATAGAGGTGCATCTCCATGCATCTCCAGGATATCCAAAGAACTCAAAAAATTTAACACCAAAAAACACCCAAATCAACCAGTCAATAAATGGGCAAAGGAACTGAACACATAACAGAAGAAGAAATACAATTGATTAACAAATATATGAAAAACTATTCAACATCATTAGCAATTAGAGAAATGCAAATCAAAACTACTGTAAGATTTCATCTCATCTCAGTCAGAGTGACAATTATTAAGAATAAAAGCAACAATAAATGTTTGCAAGGATGTGGGGGTAAAGGTACACTCATATATTGCTGGTGGGAAGGCGAATTGGTGTAACCATTAAGGAAATCAGCATGGAGATTTCTCAGAAAACTTGGAATGGGACCACCATTTGACCCAGCTATCCTACTTCTTGGTTTATACCCAAAGAAATTAAAATCAGCATATTGCAATGATGCAGCCACATCCATGTATGTAGCTGCTGAATTCACAATAGCTAGGCCATGAAATCAACCTAGGTGCCCTTCAACAGATGAATGGGTTAAAAAAAATGTAGCATGTATATATAATGGAATATTACTAAGCCTTAAAGGAGAATGAAATTATATCATTTGGGAGTAAATGGATGGAGCTGTACAATATCATGCTAAGTGAAATAAGCCAATCCCCAAAAACCAAAGGCCAAATTTTCTCTGATATTCGGATGCTAATCACAATGGTTGGGGGCAGGGGGCTAGAGAAGAAGAGAAGTACTCTAGATTAGGTAAAGGGGAGTGAAGGGAGGGAAGAGAGTATGTGGGTAGGAAGGATAGGCGAATGCATTAGATTAATGCATATTATTGCATATGTACATATATGATTACACCACCATATAATTCTGCCTCATGTATAACCAGAAGAATGAGAAGTTACTCTCCATTTATGTATGATGTATCAAAATATATTCCACTTTCATGTAAGACTAATTAAAACAAATAAATTTTTTAAAATAAATAAATGAGATATAGTAAAACAGAAAAAAAGAATTTTCAAAGTTCTTTTCTGATGATCTAGGATTAAATTATATGGACCAATGAGAAAGAGCATACAATAAACCCTTTCACAAAGGAATATGGAAGAAGGTACATTTTTAAAAATAAACTACTAAAGCTACTTCCTAAAACAATGCACAGTGTCCTATGGCTTCCTTCTCCAGCTTCCGTCCCATCACCTCACTTGAGTCAAAGTTCTATGTCCATCCCTAAATTTTAAATCTGATCACGTCACTTCCCTGCTTAAAAATCCTTCAATTGCCTCCTAAAACCAAGATGTGACCTTGACCCAGTGAACTTGGACCAACCCACTCCTCTCTCTCAACCCTCTTATCCTGAACTCTGGATTTCATTTACTTAAGGACTAACAATTCTCATGAAAGACATTTTCTAGGTTTGTTAGATTTTTGGAAATAAAAATATACAGACTGCCCAGTGAAACCTGAGTTTAACAACAAATACCTCCAAATTCACGTATGCCCCAGGCAATATCTGGCATATACTTAACCTCCCAAAATTACCCATTGTTTATATGAAGTTCAAATTGGATTGAGCATTTTATATTTTATCTGCACCCTACCCCTTTTTCTCTCACACTTCCCAATATTCAGGACTCACGTTAAGTAGACTCATTCTTCTTCCTTCCCCGTCACCCATGTCTGGGTTGTGTGGTTTCCCCAATAGGCTTACTCATCCCCCAGCCTGATATTTCCTCTGATATAGAAATTACTACCTCGTTTGCAATTATCTCTTTATTTCTTAATCTCAACTATTAGACTCTAAATTTCATAAGATCAGGGCCTATGTGAGTTTTAAAAATTTGCTTACAATATAGCCATTATTCAAAGTCTACTTATTAAATAAATTAATAGAAATTCATGGCTTACAAAGAAGTTTCAAAACTCAGCAAAGTATCTCTGTGGGATCCTTATCACATGTAGGAAAGTTGCTTTCTGTCCCAACGTCATCCAAGGAGTCTTTTAAAGTATTCATCAGAGCACCAAATGCTTACAATCAAAGTCTCCTAATGGCTTTCCACCATAACCAGAGTAAACCACGAGTCCTTTCCAAGGTGACCTAACAGCCTCCACCTCATTCACTCTCATTCTCCTTCTTCTTGCTTCCCAGTAGCAGGAGCATCCTCTTGACCATGACTGTCCCAGTCATGGCTCCCCCTCAGGGCTCTGCCACAGCACCTCCCTCTGTCTGGAATCTGCTCCCCCACTGGAATCTCCTGAGAAATGCCTTCCCTGGCCACTGCCACTAAATAGCAGCCTTGTCACAATCCAGGCCCCATCCCCTCCCGTTTTATTCCATGTACTCATCACTAATGTTTCATTGCATGTTTATGTATTGATTTGCTTACACTCTGTTTTTCCCAGTAGAATATAAATTCTATGATGCCAGGGACATCCTTTCCTCCTTTGTACCCTCAGCACCTAGAACAAAGTATGGAATGTACAGATGCTCAATAAATACCTGCGGACAGAGGGAAGAGAAGGCAGGAGGGAGGCAAATGGAAAGGAAAGAAGGAAGGAAGGAGGGAGGAAGGAAGATTTCTATGTGTTCCCTGGAGCCTAAAATAATTCTTCATGGGGAAAACTTTTTCTTCCAATGTAAAAGGAAGACTTAAAATATATGTGTTCCTTAAAAAGGATACATTGCCTAAATTTACTCTAAAGTGTATGTGAGGGAAAGTAGGGCCATTCCGGAAAGCAAAGTCTTCAGAGAGGGTGAGGAATCCTCAGAGATCCCACTTGTTACCTAACGGATGGAGACATGGAGATAGGAGAATGATATAGAAGAAGAAAGGCCACAATTGGAAGAAAATGTGGCAGGATGCTGAGTGACTGCAATGGAGAAACTGCTGCTCCTATAAAGGTCAGTTCACTTTCTACCTTGTCCTTCTGTCCCCTGGCACCCCAGTCCCCATCACATTGTGCTAGACATTTTTAATTGCCTGTGTGACATCCATTCTCACTTTCTCCCTGGCCAATAAAACCTAACTGCGTTTGGAGCAACAGTATGTCCAGGACAGGTCTAAGGATTGCTAATTGATCTAAGCCGGGTCAGAAATCTCTTTTGTGAAGGACTAGATGGTTAATGCTTTAGGATTTGCAGGTCACTTGGTTGTTGGCTCAACTACTCATCTTGTTGTTGAGCTATAGGAAATATTCACATAGTCAGGTGCAGTGGCTCCCACCTGTAATCCCGGCAGCTTAGGAGGTTGAGGCAAGAGGATCACAAGTTCAACTCAGACTCAGCAACTTAGTGAGGCTGTAAGTAACTTAATAAGACCCTGTTCTCAAAATAAAAAATAAAAAGGGCTAGGGATGTGGCTCAGTGGTTAAATACCCTCTGGGTTCAATCCCCAATACCAAAAGAAAACAGAAAATATTCACATAAAGAAGTGAATGGGTGTGACTACGTTCCCATAAAACTTTACAAAAACCAGACAATGGGCAGATTTGGGCCCATTCACCAAACACTGATTTTAAAAATTCCTGTTCCTCACATTCTCAACCTTTAAACACCTAGAAACAGCCAGCTAATTTTTACTGAAAATGAGACCACTGGATTTGGTGGCTGAGGGTTGGAGACAGACACAGGATGGTTTCAGGAAAAGTGTTTGCTTTCCCAACACAAGGGGAAAGGTAATTCCTTCCTTCTTTTCTGGGTTATCAAAACAATGGCTGGAGCTATAAAAGCATCAATAGACTGTAATGAAAGGGACAGAGAACAGCTGAGTCTTAGCCCAATGCCATCAAGCCACTGAGCTAATATCAACAATCAGCTTTTTTCCAGAACCTTTGAAACTAGAGAAAGGTAAGCCCTTATTTATCAAATCCATCCTAGTTTGGTTTTCTGTTGCTGTCAGATGGATGTGTTATTTTAACCTACTAAACTTGTTAACAGCAATAGAAGATGAATACAACTAGATGCAGGTATTGTTGGCCTGACTCATCTCTTGTAACGTTCTCCAGCAACAAGCAATCTAATGGTTTTGGCAGCCACTGATGACTGCTGCTTAGATCTATTGTCATTAGAGGTTACGAAACGGAGATGTTTCCATTATTCCTGCTGTATTCATTAGCTGGAGTTCTTCTCCAGAGTTCTTTGCCGTCCGTGTTCACAGGTACCCACTCCCAGCACACACACACATGAAGCCACACACATGCATGTGTGTACATGTGCACACTCACACAAATCAGTGGAGACTTTGCTCTTAAAAATCCCATAGTTTAGTTAACTAATCATTCAATAAATGAAGAATTGCCAAATGGGGAACTAGGTCGACGAAGCCGTCATTTTCAGGTACGTTTGAAATTTTTCATAATAAAATGTCGCCTATCTTATCACCTCTTAAATTCCCACATGTGACTAGCTTTCTACAGATGAAAAACTGCATTAAATCCTTTGGTCTGGTGTGTATGACATATCTCAAATATACAGTTCAGGCATACACGTCCAGCACAACCTTTTATGTCCTAAATTATTGCAATAGTCATTTGCGGTTCTCTTGGTCCTACCTTCGCTTTTCACTGTTTTCCAAGAACAGCTGAACTGATCTTTCTAAAGCAAGTCATACCATGACATTCTTCTGTCCAAATCCTCCAGTGGATTTTCATTGTATATCAACCAAATGCAAAGTTTTATCAAAGTCTATTAAAAATCCCATTTATTAGAGCTTCCAGCTTGATTTTCAACTTATTTCGTATCTATCATTCCACCTTTTCTAGCTTAGTCCTCGCCAGCCATTCTGCCCTCTTTGCTGGTTCCTCAGGTAAGTTCATGCCTACCTCACGCCTTGGTGTGCACTATTTCCTCTCCCAGAAGTGTCCTTTCTTTGAATTCTCCAATCTTTTTCTCCCACTTTCCTTAAGACTTATGGCAAATATTAATGCTCAGTAAGTTCTTTTTCACCCACTCTCCCTGAAAGAGCACGAAGCACCTCTCTCAGTCCCCTTAGCCTGCTTGATTCATCATAGCAACCAACACTTATATGACACTCTCTTTATTAAGTGGCACCCTCACATGAAACTGCACGCTTCATGAAAGCAAAACCTGCTATTTGAACTTCTGTCCCTGACCCCTAGAGACAAACCTAGTTCTTCATTACTTCTCCCATGAATAAACACTGGCCAAGTGGGAATTAGGGCCTCACAGTAGGTTCCTTTTCTTCTTCAATTCTTCAGTCTTTCTATTGGCTAATATTAAAGGAATCTGGCAAATTGTAAGTGTCCATAAAGCAATGACTGAGTACAACTTACAATGTTAGGGCACACACGACGTCTAGAATGAACTTGAGAGTTCATCAAAGGTATAAAACCAGAGGAAATAATTCACCACCTGAGAAATTCTCCCAAGATGGTTTCCTCATAGATGAGGTTCAGGATACTTCAGTGAAAGTAGGAAGCTACAGAAATTCAAGATTCCCTCTTGATTGGAAGGCCAACCACCCCAACTCCACTTTGATGAGCTAGAGCTTTATAAGAAATCATTTTAAGCTTTAATCATCGGGAGCAGCACTGCTCTGTCCCATTGGTCCCTGACCTTAGGCAGAGTTCTCACCTCAAAACTGCTCATAGCTCAGTTTTCACCCACTCTTCCTGAACTTTGGATTCGGGCTTTTTTTTTTCTTTTGCATAAACCATCTGTTTATTTTATCTGCAGGCTTGTTACCCAGCTTTTACCTTTTAGCAGAAACATTTTAAGGTAAATTTGAAATGAAGCTGTACGTTGGTAGAGAATTTGGCAGACGCAAGACATAAATAACTGTTCCCCAGATTTTTTTTTTAAATGCTCTCATTTTTCTCCTCTTCCAACTGAAGAATTTAGAGCACATATATTCAAGTGGTAATATATGTATTTTCATTAATCTAGTACAGTGCATGGCTGGTGATCCCTGGGATGCAAAGGTTGCATTTCACACATGTCAGAGCAAAAGTAGTTTGAGAAACAGTAGGTTTTCAGAGACAGTAATAAGAAGTAATGTTTTTACAGCTCTGTAAAGTTTTCAAAGGACTTTTTTTTTCTAATCCATGACTCCATTTGTCCCTTTCAACAAAATGACAATAAAAATCATTATTCTCAATTTATATGAAGAGACAGGGTTTAAAGAGAAGTAACTTAAGCACATTTTCAAATGGCTAAATATTAAGGGGAAAACATCTGCACAGCTTTTCTTCCACTTATGTCACATCTGGCTCTCGTTCCATGTCTTTTCAAAGACATTCTACCCAACCCCAGAGAAGAGGGAAACATTACTTTAGCCAAGCTAATGAGAGTCCTCCATTCTTCTGCCCACAATGGCTAATTTGAGGATCTGAACGTGATGGATCAGAAGGCAATATGCCTTCTTTCTCTCTGACTATGAGCTTAAGGATAAACGAAGGTCCAGTTTGGACAATTATCTTCAATATGAGAAAGAAGAAGACTGACCAACAGTAATAAGGTTAGAGAGAGATCAAAATCAATAAATTTCACTTACTTCCTAAAGCAACCTCAGCTGGATTTTTGGCCAATTATTTTATGCTCAATGCCTGGTCCTTCAAAAGCCAACTATCTCTTTACCCTATACACTTCTACATACCCAGGCAGTCTTAGCCCACTAGGAACAGAAGATCACAACCAGGAGCTCAAGGTTCTTGCCACCCAAGGGCTTTCTCTCCTGTACTTTGGGGTCACAGACTGCTGATTTTAAGGCCTGCTCCATTACCAGCTCCATGATCTTGAAAAATGTATTCAGCCCAAGACTCAAAAGTGTCTTCACTATGATAGGAATAAAAAAGAGGACCTACCTCATAAAGTTCTTAATGCCTGTCAAATTCTTAACTAGTACATAGTAAATGCCCAATAAATTGTAGCTCCTATTATTATTACCTATTACTGAATGAGAGAACTTGGAATGACATAAGGCACTTAACAATGAACCTTTCAGAGATTCATTTACCAATTTATAAAATAATTCAGTGGAATGCTCATCTGACCTCCAGCAGCCCTATGTTGCATGGATTCCAGGAAATGGAAGGGTCAGTGGCAAGGAGTGGGTTGGGATTCTGGTTTTATCAAAAAAAACCTGTTCAGTGCTTCTGATACTAACAATTTCTGGTGCTAAAGGCCAGTAATTTAATGAGGTAGCTACGGGAGAGAAAATTAGTACTTACTCAGTGTCTGCCAGATATCCAGCTCATCCGGGGCATTTCATAAGCAACACCTCATTGAACTGCCATAAGCACCTAGCAACAAGATGGGCCTTATTATATTCAATTTATGGATCTGGAAACTGAAATTCTGCATGAAAATACACTGCTAGTAAGTAGAGTTAGGATTTCAAAGCAGTCATGTCTAATTTGAGACCCACTCTGTCCTTCCACGCTCTTCCATGTCTCACAATGGACCAGTGTTACAACCCCAGATGTTTGCAAAGCACCTAAGTTCTTTCAAAGAGGTGGAGAGATCAGCAGTCCTTCAGTATCATAAACTCCTATTACTCCTACATAAACTCACCTCCAAGAATGTCTCTTCTCTCAAAAAATACCTCAAGTCTCTGAACAAAGAGAATCTTGTGTCTCATTTCAGACATCCTGTCACCTCACCTTCTGTTCTTTCCTTATTCTGGACCCCGTGAGTTTAACACTGCACCACTGTCTAGAAGAGTTATCATCAAAACATCATTGTTTCCCAATTTTTCAGCTGTTTCATTAAGAATGTTCTTTATGAGATACAGAAATGATAACATTTGAACACAGACATTAATCAAGGTAACGTTTGTAAAAGAGTCCAACAGAGAACCAACCGTAAAACAAAATGGAAAATGGATTGCATACAGAATACTTATTTTACTTCATTGTGTCTTCTTTTCCCTCATCATTCCAGTATAAATGGCTAGAGAAGCAAACTGTATCTCTTCTTTAATCGGGTTCAACTCCTGGCCCCACACCATAAGCACAACTTGAATCTCTTGATTTATGGACACTTCAGCAAACCTCAGACACCACTTGTTTTCAATTCCCTAGTTCTCCAAAAAGCATCTCCTAAGATTGGGGTAGCAGTTACAGATGAGGCTTTCTGGCAAGCTCTCTGCAGACTCTGTAAAGAGACCCTTCATCAGTTTCTATATATCCCGCCACACTGTGCGGAAATGACCACAAGTACAAACAGCGCTATTAAGAAGCTGTCGATTTGTGACAAAATGCACAGTATCTTTAGTACATGTCTTGTTCCAATAGCAAAATATCTTCAGAAGTTCATGTTATTCCTACCTGTCTCAGGAGGGACTGGCTCATCAAATAGCATTTGCTTCTATTACAGTTCTTCTCCAGACTTTCAACTCTTCACCATTAAAGAGAATCTCAGCCTTACCTATTCTCAAACACTGGAAAATAAAATAAATAAACACTGCCACATCTCCCTGTTTGTGAAACTCTCCGAGGCATTGTTTCTCCGTGTAGATCCCAAAATAGAAATAGAAATAAAAACAGAACCAAGAACACAGTGGTCAAATAAATTTTTTAAATGTTGCACATTTAAAGACCTCTCACAGAGAATCACAATACTCATTTCCATATTTAAAAGTTAGACTACAACTGCAGTAAAAGAACCTTTTAACTTAATTTAACATAACTCTGCCATGTGTGGACCTTCTTCAGATAATATGGAGATCGTATTGAAAGTTATTGTTAATTTCGTCAGATGTGATAATGTCTATAGTGGATGCTGTCATGAGCCACCTTGACCCCCTTTTAGAAATGAAGAGTCCGTCCCTCCAGTGTTGGGAGTACGGCTAGCTAACAGTCACTTCCTTGCAATGGGCCTCTTTAGAAATTACTCTCATATTGCTTTTAGATGAAGAGAGATACTTCTCGTTCCTGGAACACACATCCAAGGTTGTTATCTCTACTTCCCAGGGACATCCCACTAGATATGAAGTATTACAGACATATGAAGGCCCAGCCTCCTCCCTCAGACTCTAGACAAGTAAGAAGTGCTTAGATTTGTAGCTCTGCATCAAGGATTCAGCTGACCCTTTATGGGACTTGCCAGGCAGCCCAACCTCTCCCTCTACCCAATCTTGCTTCCTTCCTTTCCTCCCTTCCTGCAGCCTCTGATATGATCCTACAGCCTCTCCCAATAACCTTTCTGTCTGCCACTTCCCATCTGAGTTGGCTTCCCTCAGCTGCAACCAGCAACAATGGCACAGTCTATATTAGAACCCTGAAAATTTTAAGCATGAGATGATATTAATTCTGAAGAGTGCATAAAGAAATGGAGGAAACGGATGAAGAAAAATTGGCAAAAGGCTAACAATTATTGAGGCCAAGCACTGAGCTGCTTCTTCTGTGTGTGTTTGAAATCCTCCATTACAAAGTGTCTTGAAAATATTATTTCCTAAACTTCCCAGAGAATCGTCTTTTAAAGCAATACTACTCTCATCTTGGGACGTACTAAATGTTCTTTTGCTCCTCACTAGGGCTTAAATGAGCCAGGGAAAATTTCCCCAATCACTTCCTATGGCACAGAATAATCTACTCACTCCGGGTCTGAGTTTTTCAGATGATCCTCATTAATGCTAATGAAAATGTCACAGATGCTAATGAACAGCCAGCTCCCTTTCACTCTGTGGACAACCAGGCAAGGTAGCTGCAGAGACTTGGAAATCAATTGTTGCCTGATGATAGACCTACCCTCAGAGGGAAACTAAATGCACAGAGCTCGCTGGACTGTGAAAATTCCCCAAGATATAGGAGAAGCAGAATGATGGTGAATGCCCCAGGAAAACCGACCAAGACAGCAGAGCCAATTAACCATGTGAGCTGCCACTCGGATGGTTGGAAACCAAGAGCTGTAATTACTTCTTGTCTGGAACATTAGCCCTCCTTGAAGTCCTGGGAAATGATGTGTGGGCAGCTCAAGGGGACTTTGTAAATAAGAGAAGCATGGTTCTTTCCTCCTCAGCCCTGTATGAGCCAGGATGGATCTGTGAGCAACTCATAAATGAAAGAATAACACTCTTAATAATGGGAGGCGAGCAGGTTTGTTATTTGGGGCTTTTTTTCCCTTAATTAAGACTCCCTTCCTTTGAGGCGCCTGCAGGGTTGGGCTCACGTTCATCAAGCCATCTGCTCTGCCTCCATCTCCTACCTCCCCCGTTTCCTCCCAAAGGAGTCTTTTAAGCTTCAAGGCATCCTGAGACCTGCTCTGAACTGCATTTGCATCTCTAACTGAATCTATTTTAAGGCTTCCTTTGTGAACCTAATGGCTATCTCTAGTTGCTTTCCCACTTTCAGCCCCTGATTGCGAATCCTCTGAAGTCTCCTCAGAGCCCATTTCTCCCCAGGGTTTCTCTTTGACGTAGGCAGGCCTCTCCACCATGGAAACCGGCCCATTACAGCACCTGAATGGAAGCTTCTCCTTCCTCCTTCAGGGTTAGGAGGGAACCACTATCTCCAGAACCTTCTTTTTTGCCCCATCTTCACACACAAGCCCTTTCACTCAAGAGTTCCTTGGGGTAAGGAGTGTGACGTCTCTTTCTTGTCCAAATGGCTATCCTGGCTTATCACAACCCTCTGTGACCCAAGTGCCTTCCTTCACCTTCTTCTGGAACCTTCCGTCTCCTCCCCAGCCACACTCCATCCACACTGGTTCCACTACAGGCCCTTCAACACGCCAAGCTCATCACCATCCTTCTTAGGACTTACCATTTCCATTCTCTCTTCTTTCTATGCCCTTCCTGGAGTGTCACGTGGTTAGCTTTTCCTTGTCGTTCCCATCTCAGCCTGAATGTTAACTCCTCAGATAGACCTTTACTGACCAAAATGGCTACCTAGACACTTTCTAGTACATGATTTTGATGATCTGCTCAGTAACACTGATTTTTTTTTTTTTAATTTCCCATCCTCCTTTCCTGGCAGCTTCCCAAGACAAGATGCCTTATTCTTCTTGCTCACTGCTTGTCCAAAGATGGAACTGAGCCTGGCATATCATGAGTGCTTAATAAATATTTGTAGAATTCAAAATATTTTTCAGTGCCTCCTTATAATAATTCTAAAGGTGACTGTTACTATTGAACAAAGGAGTAATGGGAGGTTTAGAAGTTAAATAACATGCTCAAGGTCACTCATGTCCACTGAAAAACAAGGTCAAGATGCCGTTGATGGCTATGTCTACCCTCCTGGCAGTCAGGTCTGTAAGATCTTGGGTGATATGTGAGATGTATGTCTGCAACATCTGTGAGTGTAATTTTGCTGGGTACCTGGAACATGTGACTCAGAAGGCCTCTTAGAAACCATTGTGCCACTTGTTATACAACCACAAAGAGAGAGGGACTGGTCAAAAGCAAACACACTGCAGCCAAGGTGAAACTAGACTCAAGTTTTCTGATATCCCATTCTCACCATAGCCACCATATATGGCTATGCCAACTTGCCCTGCCCAGAGGTGCTAGAAGGTGAGCAGAACAGGAGCTGGACTGTAGCAGCTCTCTAAGCCATGTCCCCACACGCACCTACCAAGAGGGGCATGATTTTCCATTTTGTACATCTCTGAATCCACTGGCTTCCTTAGAGAAATATTTAGAAGTGCAGTCATGTGCCACATAACCATGTTGCAGTCAATGACAGAATGCATATACAGTGGTGGTCCCATAAAATTATATTGCCAGTGACATCACAGCCATCTCAACACTTCTCTCAGTCATATCCTGTGGATTGTTTCCAGCATCCTGGGCACCAGAGTAGTCAGACAGTAAAGCTGAAGGCAATGAAAAATTATTTCTCTCAGAGGGATGAGTTGTCACCAGGTGGTTGCTGACTCATCACTTCTCTCCCTAATTAATAGATGAGTCTAAATGTGAAACACTATAACTGAGCACCACTCTGGGAGTTCAAAAGATGAAATTCTATTATACAGATGTTGCTTGAGTTTAAGCCTCTTCTACGTCCAGCATTTTTCTCTTGTTAAGTTTTCTCTCTCCCTTAATATATTCTTATCCAAAAATAAAATCCCACTTGGGATTCTTCAATATCTAATGAGTAAGAAAATAATAGACATGGGCTGGGAGTCCTCCAACTCTAAAAATGGTAGAACAAAAGCCCAGAAGAAAATGTCAACAATCCTTATGATGTTTGTCTTTGGGTGGAGTGGCTCGGGGGTGAAATGCTTCTCCGTCTGCCTATTTCTATAGTGGTTTCCTACAGGAGGCATCTCTTTCATAGTGGAGGAGAAAAAGATCGCATTTTCTTTAAAAAAAAAAAAAAGAATGTGAAACAGGAAGGTAAAACTGTAGGAAATAGCTCCCAGCCCCATTGAGGAGCTACATGCAGAGCTGGCTTCGGCAAGCTGAGCAAGAAAAGATGCTACAATTTAAAGCTTTTGCCATTCAAAGCAGGAATAAACCTGGAGGTCCTTCGCTGGTGACAGCAGGAAGACAGCAGGACCTGGATCTGGGAGGGGGGAAGAAAAAAACAGACCCAAAAGTGGGAATTCTTTTTATAAGCACCTTTGATTTGGATTGTAGGCACGTGGCTCTGATTCAAAAGAAGGGTCTCCTGGCTCTGCCTTGAGGCCTTCCAGCAGGTGGCCCAAACCAGCAGGCCTTTTGCAGCCCATCACTTCTGTTTGTTTCCTTTGTGCTGGACTTTGCCTATCTCCTTCCAAATAGCAGGGAAGGAGCTCAGGAAGGGCTCAGAGATAAACCTTGAAGAAAACAGTGTCAAAATAAACAGTAAAGCCTAGAAAACCCCAGAGAAGGGGCAAGAGAAAATGTGTTCTTATGCTCTTTCAAAATTTAAAAGAAAATGCTCTCTGAAGACAAGCAAAACCACTCTCCCCCCCCCCCATTTATAAGCCTCTTCTCCCCCTATTTCCCACAACCACTGCCATGAAGCTAAGTGAATGCACTTAGCTGTGCCCAATTGAGCTCCAGCTTCTCCTGAGTCTTCAAGGTAGCTATTGGTAGGGGAAGAAGGAAGTCAGCCAGGTTGGATTTCATGACCCTGCAATCCAATCTCAGACCCTGGGACTTCTTCTGGGGCATCTGCAACAGAGAATGCATATAGATGTATTGAAGAAGGCATGCTAAGAGTTTTGGTCAAGAAGCAAATCAGGAGTACAAATTGGAATAAAAACACAATCTCCTTGGGACAAGGACCTTTTTATAGATCTGTGCTGAGTTTCATGAGGATAAGGACTTCTGAGGAATATGATGAGAAGGAAAAAAAAATCACAATCCCAAAGCCAAAAGCAAGGAGCCAGGGTGGAGAGTGGGAAAATACAGGACTTTTCCTTGGAACAGGACTTTTTCTTCGGATGTAGTTGCACAGAGCTGCCTCGGCTGAGACACTGGCACTGTGATGTGTGGGTGGCTTTGCAGGAGTTAAAATATTGGTCCAGGGAATGATTCTAAGTGAGCTTTATAGACCTCAACAAGAGGACCCTACAAAAGGAAGATAGCCAGATCGAAAGAGAATGTTAGGGCTCAAGAGACTCACTCATTTCCTTTGACTAGTTGTACATGTGACTTTAGCACATTGGGCCAGGCACTGGGAATAAAACGTGAATCAAAAACAGATATGTGCCTACCTTCCCCCTCTTCTGTACTCACTAATCAGGAAGACAGATATTAATCAAATGCAAGCCATGCACAAGTCGAAATTAAAACTACAGTGACATGAAGCATTGTGGCTTTAGAAAGCTAATACATTATAGCCATCTTTTCACCGAGTTCTGAGTTGTTGAGAGATACAAAGATTTATGAAGATGAATATATAAAACTAGCCTGGGACTAGGGGTTAGGTGTGTAGCAAGTGGGCTGCCCTGTTACAGCTTTCCTGGGGGAACATGGAGCTGCAGAAGAGATGTACTCACCAGGGTCATTGTAGTGCACAGATGTGGACAGGAAAGAGGGCCCCAACGTGACCTGCCCCCGTGGTTCTTAAACACCAACCAGACACATCACCCACTTCCTGTAGGGGCAAAAGAGGGCAAAGATTGAAGCCATGAATTTTTAGGGAAAATTCAGGTCTTCCTCTTGGAGTCCAGGGGAGGGAAAAAGAGTCCCCTCCCCATTTTCCCTGTGTTTTTATTTTTTTAACCCACTGGGTTTGGTCACTAAGTCTATGATAAACCAGACTCTGTACTTGTTTGCTCAGGGAGGTCTCATACATTTGTATTATCAGGGCTGGGGTTGTGGCTCAGTGGTAGAGCACTTGCCTAGCATGCATGAGGCACTGGGTTTGATCCCCAGCACCACATAAAAAAAATAAATAAACAAAGAAAAAAAAGGTATTGTGTCCATTTACAACTAAAAAATATTAATTAAAAAAATAAAAAGAAAGAAATCTGTGCTATCGAGCTCCTATCCTCACAAGTCCAGAGTTCAATATCAACTTCTGTTCCTTGGGCATCCCCTTGGGGACTTTTAGGGCACTTTAGAATGTGCTTCTCCTACCACATAAGGCCCATAAATAGATTTGCAGCATATGTTTAAAGTTAATTTGTTAACCACTTTGCATATACTTGCTATTTGATTTCCTATCCCAAATTTTATCCATTTATTAACAAAATCCACATCCTTTGTGGAGTAAGCTACTGTTTGTTTATGAAAGAAACAATATCCTTGGCTACAGTTTACATAGTTAACATTCTAGAGCCCATCTCAGACCACACATTGGGATGCAACTCCAAGGGCTTTGGGATAAGTCTCATTATCTGTGTGGATTATCACAAATCCATGAATAGAAGTTTCCTCCCTATTCTTCAAGCCTAAATAACATCCTCTCCTAGGCCCAATAAAACTAGATGCTCCCACACCAGAGCTCTCTCCAGCATGCATGAAGCTGTTTGTAGCTTGAATTCCTGACTTATAGACTTGGCAGATACACAATGCTAAATATAACTATTCTGTCCCCTAAGTATGAACTTGGAAAGGCTCTGTTTTCTTAAAATCCATTTTTAAAGAGCAACTTCTGTTTTTGAAGCTCTCACCTATATAATATAATATATATATATAAAAAACAGTACTAAGCTCACTACTACTGAAATATGTTCTATGTGAACTACCATACAGTGTAGGAATGTGAAAGGCGTGAGCTATCTCACAAGGCAAGAGTGTAAACCACCCATGGTGTGAGCTAACGAACAGTATAGTGTGAATTACACAGTGTGAGTAAATAAATAGTACAGTAGTATCAACTACATGTAATATGAACTATTATTATACAGGTTAGGAATATATACACAATGTGAGCTAATACAAAGTGTAGTGGTGTGAGCCACACACCATGTGAGCTTAGCAGTGTAGGAGTGCAACTTAATTCATAGTGTGATTATATAGAAATTACATAATGAAAATAGTATAAATTATTATATCATGAAGTAGTAGAAACCACTACACACATACAATAGTCTGAAGTGCTACCCAATATAGCAAGGTGAATTGCCATACTGTGTCTTACTATGTAGGTCATGTGATTCAGGAACTACTCTATTAATCTACAATTATTTCAAAATAAAAGTCCACATTAAGGAAAACTTTAACTAAGTTGTACTGTCTTCACGGTTTCAAACATCATCATCCTCCAGCAGCCTATTACAATACCACTTATGGCCTAATATTTCAAAACAATTACTGTAGTGCTACTTCAAATTTGAATCTGAGCTTCCTTAATGAAAAACTCGAGACAACAAGCACTTACCAAATTCTTCAAAATAGAAAGAGGGAAACTTACTAGTTTCATAAAACAAGTAAAGCCTTTCCCAGAAAACTCACCCTAAAATAACACTTTATAGAACACCAGGTGTTTGGGAGGACAGAGTTCTCAGAAGAATTTTTATAACACATGCAGTGATAAATTTCAGGAGATTCTTTGAAAACCTTCCATAGAATCTGAAGGTAAAAATACACAACAATACTAGGAAGATGATCCTACAACAGGATAAACAGGCAAAAGTTAGAGGTGTAACTCTCTGGTGGTCCAGCCAGATGCAATGGTAGAGGGGTGCACTATAGCTTTCCATCATTCCCATGAGTACTCCTTTCAGCAGAGATTTTGTTTGAAGTTGGGAAGGAGAGTTCTAAATTGACTCTAATCTAAGCTGGAATACAAAGATTCTTAGTAACTGGACAGAGACATTTCATTTGAGATGATGGTTATTAAATAAAGAGACTTTTCAGAGATTAGTGCATAAGAAACTTTTTGAATAAGCCAGTTCTGGGAGAGAATAGTCTCATATTAATTAATTGATGGGACAATGGGAAGTTAACTAGCCTCTGCCAATGGGGATAATAATGGCTGTCATTTAGAGTTCTCACATGGTTCTCATCTGTACATAATAAACCCTTGAAATCTAGCCTTCTTGAAACTTTATGATATGATAATCTAATATTATAAATGTCTCATTTCTTCAAATGAAGAAACAGGCCCACACAGTTAAAACAACTTGTTTAAGGGTACAAATCCAGAACTCATCAAAGCCAAATCTGAATTCAAGTACCAGCTTTAACACTAACAGCTATGTGACCTTGAGTAAGTTACTTAAATCCCAAGTGTCTCCATTTCTATGTCGGTGAAATGGGGATGGCTGAAAAATCATTGCAGAGTTTTCATGAAGACTAATGGCAGAGAATATATCTAATAACTGAAGAAATAAAAGATATAACATGTTAAGTGCCATGCCAAGAAACACAGTAAATCCTCAACAAATGATAGTTGTTTTTTTTGTGTGTGTGTGTGTGAGAGAAAATCACAAGAGAAAGTGTTTAGGTCAACGCTTTGCAGAAATAGAGGCAACCACAGAAGCAAAGCTTTTACTTGAATTAAAAGCTGCCAGAGCTTTAACTCAAAGGAAATTGCAATAAAACTAGACTTTTCCTGCAAAAATAGCAATATGCCTTATGTAACATATGAAAAGTATTTAATAAGTCTCCACAGTTTTATGAGTAATTACCACCATCACCAATAAACATTTTTATCCTTTACTGAATATACAGCATTAATAAAGAACAGGGGGAACAGAAACTGATACAATACCAAAGGTCTCCCATTTCCAAGGTTAATAAAACACTTAAAGTTTGCATTTCTTGTTAAATATAGAAATGTTCTTTATCATATTTCTTATTTCTTCCATAAACTTCTGTAACCTGCTTAATATTATAAGTTTTTTTCCGAAGTTAAATCACTTTTTTACTAATTCAGGCTCTATTGAATCACTAAAAGTAAGGACCATTCATAATGAATGTCTAAATGATCGTGGCCTTTAAAAAATCAAGAACATTCTAAAATAAGTTGAGAATTTAAGAAAAATCAAGCAGAAGGCTTCCATTTTAAAGAGACCATTGAATTAGACATTTAAATGAATTTGAAATTCAAATACTGCTGGAATCTCTTCTGTACTTCCTTCCTTTCAAGAGACTATTCAACTTGAACTTCTTCTGGGATAGAGAACACATGATGTCCCAGAACCAAACATTTTATCTTTGCATCCAGATTCACCAGAAAACCAAAATTGGGCCCTCTCAACAAAGAAGCCTCAGTGTACCTAATGCAAGGCAAGTTTCTTGCTATATACTTACAAAGTCTAAATTGCTAATATATGTACTTTCTGGCCTTGGGATCTTCAGGCCTTTTTTTGGGGGGGGGGCATAGAATTTCACCGATCTCAAATTGAAATATATCCTGCTATGAAGAAATATTTATAAAAACATTTAAACCACTATTATTTAAAAAGAACGATAACAGTGCAGAGATGGCAGATACATAGCACACAGACCACCACCCTTCACTGGTTGCTCATGGTAGAAATGACTCCATTCTGTTGACTTGACACAGCCTCAGCATTCTACCCAAATGGCACAGAAGGACGCAATGTACAGAGTGAATTTGATTAAAGAAAGAGGGATGCTTTGCACTTTTCATCATCCATATTCTATCATACATTTGTTTGACCCAAACCAGTCCTAATACTACAGTGTCTTCCTGTGTCCTGTAGCTCTCTGTATCCAGGTCCAAACCATCACAGCCTGGAAAGCAATCCTAGCTGCCAGGAGAGTACAGATGCACCTTTTATAGTCCAGGATTCTGGGTTCCTTCCAAGCAGCATGATCAGAGCAGATCACGCTAGCACATGAGTACGTTGCTATGTTAATGACTTCCTAGGGTGACTTCAATCCAGGTGGGTAGCAGAAGGGAAATGCCAGCTGTATGAAAGGGAAGCTCCTGCCACTCAGGACCAAGTAAGTCTTTTCATATTAAGTCAAATAATTACCTTTTCACTGATTGTAGAAATCCTTTTCAAACTTTTCAACAGACCTTCCCTCAAGCGGGGACTGGCAAGACTACGTGTGGCCCTACTTCTAAGGACTCCACGTCACCAGCAGGCCTTGTTCTCATCACAATGGCATTATCATAAGGCAATATCTCTGCAAACCAGGGCAACAGAGATGTGAAGCCCTTTAACTCACCTTGTTCATCTTTTTTCTGTGCTACCCTTGCCTGCGTGGTTAAAAAACCATTCCACTGTAAGAAGCATGTAAACTCTTCCTCACTCAGTCTGCCAGGTTAATGTCTCTCTTTCCATGAGGGTTCAACTTGGACATTTTCCCAAAAATCTTTCTATTCTATCCTTAATTCTTTTCCACTTTCCTACACATTAGCATTAGTCTAAGCAAAACATCCTACTTATCACAAACTGCTGGTGCTAAGAGGTTGTTGGCCCCTTACCCTGCTTACTGCCAACATCCCACAGTCTTTTACCTTGTGATTCCCTCCCCGCCTGCTGTCTGCCTCTGCTTGTCTTCTCACTACTGCTCACCTGCTGCTCCAAGTTCACTCACTGGACATGTGATTTTACTCCCAAGTCAACAGCCCAGACATGCTGTTCTGAGACAATGGGCACTTCCCACAAGACTATGCAGATGATTGGTTCATAGGGACATATTACTAAAAGATCTGACAAGAACAATTTTAGGGAAGTAAAGTTTATTTGGGACTCCTAGTTTCCAACATCTCAGTCCACAAACAGCAGGTTCTACTCCTTGGAGCTCAGGTGAGGCTGAACATCATGGCAGAAGAGTGTGGCAGAGGGAAGCAGTCCACATGAAAATCAGGAAGCAGAGAAACTCCACTCACCAGGTACAAAATACATACCCCAAGGGCACTCCCTCAATGACCCTCCTCCTCCAACCACACCCTACCTACCTTTACTCGCCACCCAGCTAATCCAATCAAGGGGACTAATTCACTGAATGGGTTAAGGCTCTCCTGTACTGATCATTTATCTTCTAAATCTTCGTGCATTGTCTCACATTTGAGCTTTTGGGGGACACTTAATATCTAAACCATAACAGATGCTTAGTTTTTAAGTAAGTGATGTCTGAGGTTTCAAGCCATCTAAGCCCTTCCAAGCCTAATGGATGAGACCTTATCCCCAACTAGTCTCTTGCTGGCTCACTCAGCTCCAGCCACATTGGTCTCCTTGGAGTTTCCAGAACAGGCTATCACCTCTGTGCTATCACCTTTTGTATTTGCCCTTCCTTCTGCCTAGAGGGCTTCTTCCACAGGGATATGCATGACTCACTCCTTCATGTTTTATTTAAATATTACCCTCTCACTCCAGGTGGTCTGGGATGGACCCCATGTGACACAAAATTCCATCCCCATTACTTCCTATCCCTCTTTCCCTGCTTTACTTTAATCCTTAGCACTTATCACTATTTATTGTGGTATATATTTTAGCAATACCTACTGATCTTGTTTAACTGACTTCTCCCCTACTGGAACAGCAGCTCCTGGAGGAGAGGGATTTGGCTTCTTTTCTTCAATGCTGCAACCCCAGTGCTGAGAAAGATTCTGTCATATGTTACGTACTCAATATATGTTTGTTAAGTGAGTGAAATGAGCTGATAATAGCAAGTTGAAGTAGGAAGGGAAAAATCTATTATAATGTGTCACCTTGGGCAGCTAAGACAAAATAACAAACTGGGCGATTGAAACAACTGGCATTTGTTGTTCACAGATCTGGAGGTTGGGAAGCTAAGATCAAGGTGCCTGCAGATTTGGTTTCTAGTGAGGGCCTTCTTCCTAGTCTGTAGACAGCTGCTTTCTCATTGTGTCCTCAGAGGGTACTTGCTCAGAGAGAAAGAGAGAGAGAAATCTGAGTCTTCCTCTTCCTTTAAGAGCACTAACCTGCTGCAGTCTGGCCGGACACCAAATCACAAGCCACTGAAGCAGGAACAAACTTTATTTCTGAACTCCACCAGCACACTCCACACACGCTCCCGGGGAATTCTCCCGAACACCACACAGCTCCTCCAGGAACCACACACCAATCAGAAAATCCCTCCTCCAGCACTTCCCCAACTAGTGGGAACTCTACGGGAATCCAAAGTCGGGAGAACTCCAAAGCAGCAGGCCCAGGTGGACAGCAGGGGTCTAACATAACACTGCTCAACATAACCATCATCATCCCAACAGCCTGCTGATGTCACCTCTCAACCACTCCGTACTGGCAAAAATGCCATGCGTCTTTCAGACTCTGCTATGGCTCTCAGCACTAACCCCTTTGATTTTGGGTGTTGATTTGTATCCTGCTACTTTGCTGAATTCATTTACTAGTTCTAGAAGTTCTCTGGTGGAATTTTTTGGGTCTGGTGGAATTTTTTGACTCACTCCCTCATGTTTTATGTAAATATTACCCTCTCACTGAGGTGGTCTCAGATGGTCTTCTAGGTATAGAATCCTATCACCGGCAAATAGTGTTAATTTGAGTTCTTCTTTACCTATCCTTATCCTTTTAATTTCTTTCATCTGTCTAATTGCTCTGGCCAGTATTTCAAGAAATATGTTAAGTAGAAGTGGTAAAAGAGGGCATCCCTGTCTTGTTCCAGTTTTTAGAGGGAATGCTTTCAATTTTTCTCCATTTAGAATGATGTTGGCCTGGAGCTTAGCACAAATAGCTTTTTTGATGTTGAGATATGTTCCTTTTATCCCTAGTTTTTCTAGTGTTTTTGTTGAATGCTTTTTCTGCAGCTATTGAGATAATCATATGGTTCTTATCTTTAAGTCTATTTTTTCCATATACCTGTGTATTAGGTTTCTTCCAAACAGAATCTATACAAATATAAATTTATATATATATATATATATATATATATATATATATATATATATATATAGTTTTTACTGACTTCTATGAATTTTCCACAGACCATATAAATGTATACATACATGTATATTTATATATATTACATAGGCCCAGCTGGGCCTTGAACTTGTGATCCTCTTGCCTCAACTTTCCTGGGGATTTTTCTTTTTTTATTGATTTTATATATATATATATATATATATATATATATATATATATATATATATATGTATATATATATATAACAGCAGAATGCATTACAATTCATATTACACACATAGAGCACATTTTTTCATATCTCATTTTTTTCATATATAGTCACACCATTTCATGTCTTTCTACATGTACTTTGGATAATGAAGTTCATCACATTCCACCATCATTTCTAAACCCCTGCCCCCTCCCTTCCCCTCCCACCCCTCTACCCTACCTACGGTTTGTCTATTCCTCCCTACCCCACTATGAATCAGACTGAAACAATCAGTGAGGTCTATAGCAAGCCTACTAATTGGGAACAAATTCTTACCACAAGCACATCAGATAGAGCACTAATCTCTAGAATATATAAAGAATTCAAAAAAAATCTTAACACCAAATAATCATCATCATCATCATCATCATCATCATCATCATCTAATCAATAAATGGGCTAAGGACCTGAGCAGACACTTCTCAGAAGATGATAATACAATCAATCAACAAATACATGAAAAAATGCTCATCATCTCCAGCAATTAGAGATATGAAAGCAAAACTACTGTAAGATATCATCTCACTCCAGTCAGAATGGCAGCTATTATGAAGACAAACAACAATGAATGTTGGCGAGGATGTGGGGGGAAAGGTACATTTATACATTGCTGGTGGGACTACAAATTGGTGCAGCCAATATGGAAAGCAGTATGGAGAATCCTTGGAAAACTGGGAATGGAACCACCATTTGACCCTGCTATCCCTCTTCTCAGTCTACACCCAAAGAATTTAAAAACAACATACTACAGGGACATAGCCATATCAATTTTACAGTAGCACAATTCACAATAGCTAAACTGTGGAACCATTTTAGACGCCCTTCAGTAAATGAATGGATAAAAACAAATGTGGAACATATACACAATGGAATATTACTCAGCAATAAAAGAATAAAATCATGGCATTTCAGGTAAACAGATGGTGTTGGAGAATATAATGCTAAATAAAGTTAGCCAATCCCCAAAAAACAAATACCGAATCTTTAAGATGTGATAAATTACATTAATTGATTTCCATATATTGAACCAACCTTGCATCCCTGGAATGAACCCTACTTGATCATGGTGTACTATCTTTTTGATATGTTTTTGTATTTGATTGGCCAGAATTTTATTGAGAATTTTTGCATCTATTTTCTTTAGAGATATTGGTCTGAAGTTTTCTTTTTTTGATGTGTCTTTGCCTGGTTTTGGAATCAGGGTGATATTGTCCCCATAGAATGAGTTTGGAAGTGCTCTCTCTCTTTTTCTATTTCCTGAAATAAATTGAAGAGTATTGGTATTAATTCTTCTTTAATGGTCTTGTAGAACTAGGCTGTGTATCCATCCAATCCTGGACTTTTTTTGGTTGGTAGGCTTCTGATGGTGTCTTCTATATGTCACTTGAAATTGATCTATTTAAATTGTGTATATCATCCTGATTCAATTTGGGCAAATCATATAACTCTAGAAATTTGTTGATAACTTTGATATTTTCTATTTTATCAGAGAACAAGTTTTCAAAATAATTTCTAATTATCTTCTGTGTTTCTGTAGTGTCTGTTGTGATATTTCCTTTTTCATCATGTATTTTAGTAATTTGAGTTTTTTCTATCCTTCTCATTAGCATGGCTAAGAGTCTGTTAATTTTATTTATTTTTTCAAAGAACCAACTTTTTGTTTTATCAATTTTTTCAATTGTTTCTTTTCTTTCAATTTCATTGATTTCAACTCTGATTTTTAATTATTTTCTGTCTTCTATATATCAGTGACAAATTCTCTGAGAGGGAAACGAGGAAAACTATCCCATTTACAATAGCATCAAAAAAATAAAATATTTGGTATCAACAAAAGAGGTGAAAGACCTCTACAATGAAAATTGCAGAACACTAAAGAAAAAAATTAAAGAAGACCTTAGAAGATGAAAAGATCTAACTTGTTTTTGGATAGACAGAATTAATATTGTCAAAATGATCATATTATCAAAAGCACTATACAGATTTAATGCAATTCCAATAACAATCCCAATGACGTTTCTCATAGAAATTCAAAAAGCACTCATGAAATTCATCTGTAAAAATAAGAGACCCTAAATAGCTAAAGCAATCCTTAGCAAGAAAAGTGAAACAGGTGGCATCACTATACCAGACCTTAAACTATACTACAGAGTAATAGTAACAAAAACAGCATGATACTGGCACCAAAATAGACCTGTAGACCAATGGTACAGAATAGAGGACACAGAGACTAATCTACATAATTACAGTTATCTTATATTTGACAAAGACACCAAAAACATACATTGGAGAAAAGATAGCATCTTCAACAAATGGTGCTGGGAAAATTGGAAACCCATATGCAACAAAATGAAACTAAACCCCTATCTTTCACCATGCACAAAACTCTACTCAAAGTTGTGTGTATAGACACTGTGTCTATAAGAAGAAAAAGTAGGCTCAAATCTCCATCTGTCACATTAGGCCTCAACTTCCTTAATAAGACTCCTATAACTCAAGAATTCTTTTTCTTTCTTTTTATTTATTTCTTACATACATAACAATAGTGGAGTGCATTACATTCATAATTATCCATTCAAAGCACAATTTTTTTGTAACTCTGTATATAAAGTATGTTCATGCCAAATTATGCCATTATACATGATCTCTCTTTTTTTGCATACAATTCTTAATACACTTTGTATCACCATTTATCATATCTGCATTTGTATATAAGGTATGTTGACACCAAATTCACATCTTCATACATATATTTTGTATAATGATGACCTTCTCCTTCCACCATCCAATTAATATCAAGAATTAATAAATGGGATGGATTCAAATTTAAAAGCTTCTTCTCAGCAAAAGAAACAATCAGTGAGGTGAATAGCGAGCCTACTAATTGGGAACAAATTCTTACCACAAGCACATCAGATAGAGCACTAATCTTTAGAATATATAAAGAACTCAAAAAATATTAACACACACACACACAAAAAAACAACCCTAGATAATCCAATCAATAAATGGGCCAAGGACCTGAACAGACACTTCTCAGAAGATGATATACAATCAATCAACAAATACATGAAAAAATGCTCATCATCTCTAGCAATTATAGAAATGCAAAGCAAAACTACTCTAAGATTTCATTTCATTTCACTCTAGTCAGAATGGCAAATATTAAGAATACAAATAGCAATAAGTGTTGGTGAGGATGTGGGGGAAAAAGGCACACTCATACATTGCTGGTGGGACTACAAATTGGTGCAGCTAATATGGAAAGCAGTATGGAGAATCCTTGGAAAACCGGGAATGGAACCACCATTTAACCCAGCTATTCCTCTTTTCACTCTATACTCAAAGTATTTAAAAACAGCATACTACAGGGATACAGCCACATCAATGTTTAAAGTAGCACAATTCACAATAACTAGACTGTGGAACCAACCTAGATACCCTTCAGTAGATGAATGTGGTATCTATACATAATGGAATATGATTCAGCATTAAAAGAAAATAAAATCATGGAATTTGCAGGTAAATGGATGGAGCTGGAGAATATATTGCTAAGTTAAATTAGCCAATCCCCCAAAAAACAAATGCCAAATGATTTCTCTGATTTAAGGTGCTGATTCATAATATGCTGGAGGGGGGGGTAAATGAACTCTAGATAGGACAAAGAGTGAAAAAGGAGGGGGAAGGGAGGGACCATAGGGGTAGGAAAGATGGTAGAATGTGATAGTCATCAGTACCCTAAGTACAGGTATGAAGACACAAAGGATGTGACTCTACTTTGTGTACAGAGATATGAAAAATTGTGTTCTATAGGTGTAATATGAATTGTAACGCATTCTGTTGTCATATATAACAAATTAAAATTAAAATTAATTAAATGCAAATAATAGTAGAAAAATGAATGAATAAAGTCTAGGCTTTGACGTACAAAAATAAATAAATAAATAAATAAATGACACTGATCCCATTGTAAAGCCCCTATATTCATGAGCTAATCTGAACCTAATTACCTGCCAAAGTTCTATTTCAAAATACCACCACATGGGGAATTAGATCTTCAGGCTACAAATTTCAGGAAGTCACAAAGCATTCAGTCCATATCAAGGGCAAGGATTCCTGTCTCTTTTAATGATATAGTCCCAGGTACTAGAATAGTACCTAGCACACAGGAGCCATTCAGGAAATGTTTGTTGATAAAGAGCAGGTCATGTCACCTGCAACATGACTGATGAGTTACAATATAATGAACACTCTCAAATCACAGAATTGGCATTAATATACATGCTCAGATTTCTATCCTCCAAATATCATAAAATAGCTTATCACGACTATTAATTAGGTTTCTCATTTTGTGCTAGAGACAAGAAATCCAAGTAAACTAAGGTTTGATTTAAAGGACTACATATTATAAACAAGATTGATTTTTATTCCTTTTTCATATAGTGATCCAAAACTCTATGGCACTTTTACTCTGAGTACTCACAGATCTGGACACTTTCTATTTTGTAGCCATATCATCATTAAGATACAATCTTTGTCTTTGGTCCAAGATACTTCATTTTCTTTTGTACAAAATAGACCTGAGGGGGTGGAAAAGAAATAGGAATGCCATGCCCCTTCCCTTAGAAGGCACATGTATAATTTTTGTCCACATCTCATTGACCTAACTGAATCACGTGGTCACACCTGGCCACAAGTTAGAATGAAACATATAGTTGTTATTCTTGGAAGCTAAAAGTCTGGGCTTCTACTCTTCTTACAAAAGAAGAGGTGAACAGATTTGAGGGAGAATCAGCAGAATATGCCATAGCATATATTTTAAAACAATAATTTAGAATTGATTACCTTTGTGTAAATAATTGTGAGGGTGGGCAATACATACGCAGAGGGTCATTTTACCACTTTACCTGTATTTTTTTGAACATTTCACATTAAAGAGTTCTAAAAACAATCGCATGAGTATATATCGTAGAATTTTTTAAAAAATACGTATTTATGTATTTTTTAAAAAATACATATAGATAGATAGATGGATGGACACAATACCTTTATTTTATTTATTTAGTTTTATGTGGTGCTAAGGATTGAACCCAGTGCCTCACATGTGCGAGGCAAGTGCTCTAACCACTGAGACACAACCCCAGCCCTTGTTGGTTCTTAAGAAATAGAAATTGGCATGGTCTAGAGTATCACCAAAGGATGGAAAGGTATTTATAGGATTTATAGGGCTTTGCTGGACTCCTGAGAAGCCGCACAGTCTGCATGGTACTGAATGCCTTTTACTGGAGCCAGCTGCCAAATCAAAAGCAGAAAAAAATAAAAATAAAAACACTGACCTGAAAATTCTTTGAAATTCCTCAATCTCTATATTGTGCTGGTGGCGCTGAGAACTGGAGCAAGCATCTCTTTTCAGAGATACTCTTTGAACCTCTCCACATCCATCCCACCTCTGTTCTGAGGGCCTGCCAGGGGCTGCTGAGCATCTGATATATCCATCTATTCTGCTCCAACCTGCTTCTGGTTTCTCTTTTAAAAGAACATCACGCACAACTTCACAAGTCTAGAATTCAATTTTGTAATTATTGCTTTCCTCTGTAATCTTTAAAACTTGTTCCTAACTATTGAAAGTGCTAGCTCACAAATAATACCTGCCATATTGCAAGTGAGATGACATTTAGGACCCCCAATGCCCCGTTGGAGCAATGCTTCTTAGAGACTGACTTATGAGCTCTGGAGTCTAATCCAAACTCTCCCACATATCAATGTGGGATATGTGGAAATTTGAAGAAACAGAGCCACTTTTATCATTTATGCAATGAGGATAATACGAAGTCCTCTAAAACCAGTCAGGAAGGATGCCACCAAAACATAAGTGAAAGTGATCTCTAAAAATAAACAAAGGCGTCTGTTCAAGTCCTTATACCTCTTGAAGCTTAATCATTTTAGGGAATTCAGAATTTTTTTTCCTTGAGGTCTATTCCATTTCCCCTGGCCTCATCAATTGACCAATAACTGAAGGTTCATGCGGAGTTCCCCACTGTGTTCTCTGCTCTGCACCCACCCATCTTTATAAGACCTCCAGTTCCCCTTTGAAGCCACCACGGACACTTCAGAGTTTTCAGAAGGACTCTTGAGTCCTCATAATTGCATCCCTTCAGATGCAAGGTGGCACCATTATTCTTGCTCCTTCCTTCTCTCTAAGACCTAAGAAGCTCCGAAAACTGTCACCACAATTAAAGGTACCTTTCTTTGAGAACTATAGACCAACATGGAAGAGGCAGCTAATTTTCAGTTTCTGCTCTTACCACTGGTTCCATCTTCTTATTGTCAGCTCAGCCACGTCTTTAGTTGGAAGTTGGTCCCTATTTTTCCCTCTTAACCTGGTATGCATTATTACCTCAACATGTCAGTTGTAGCCGAGAGTGTTACCATGATCACCTTCATAGAAAAGTGAACACATTCTCTCACCACCTCTGAGACACACTCGGTATCTGGGTGGCCAGGACTCCTACTGCTTAGTGAGAGTTTGAGATGGCTCTTCTGGCCTGTCTCCTGCAGCCCTTTCTTCAGAACCCTCAGTCATGAATCCATGACATTAGATGAAAGAAAATTTGGAAAAAGCATTTACCCCCACATCTCCTTCCTCTCTAATTCTGACACATCATTCTTGAATCCAGCTAGTCTTACTCATTGCTTCCTTTCCCATCATATTTCTATGTAGGGAGGTGTTTCTGTGTCTAATGGAACTAAATTCCCCTATTGCTTCTCTGTGCTGGTGCCTTTATAAATACTAGGAAGGGCACAGCTCTGGCAGAATTGAAAGCAGCTAGCACAATTCTTTATGTGCTCTGGACAAAATGTTGGTATCCTCCCCCGCCCAAATTTCTATGTTGAGATTTATTCCCCAGTGTAACAATACTAGGAAGGACGGTCTATGGGAGATTATCATGGGACAGAGTCCTCATGAATATGGTTGATGCCCTTGTAAGAGACATGAGAACTCTCTGCTGTCTGTCAGCCTAGTGTCTAAAGAGAAGATGGTCCTCTGCACACAAGGAAGCAGGACCTCATCAGACGTTACATGTGCTAGTGCCTTGTTGGATTTCCTAGCTGCCATGACTGTGAGGAAAAAAATAAAATAAAAGGTGTGCATGGTTTAAGCCAATAGAACTGTCTCTGTCAATAATCTCTTCTCAACAGATAGTATAAAAATGAAATACTTTGAATTACTGAGTTAGGTCAACTACTCAAGCTACCTGAGTCTGTCATTTGGTGAATTTTGTGAATCACTTCTAAAAACACAGAGAGCATTCCTGGGATTTGGAAGTACAAAGCAGGTACAATGTGAACTCCAAACTTGAGAAATTTACCATATAATCATCTTTTCTGAGAGAGAAAATAAGAATGTTATAATTGGCAGTATGTTCTCCTTTCTTATTAGATTTCCTATATCTTCTTGTCATGGTTCTCTATCTTATTTCTGGATCTTAACAAACTCAAATTAGATTGTTTACTGCTTAAAATTTTTTTGTTTTATGCCTTGAGCATACCAATGGAAACAAATGATCAGTCAATCAAATATACCAAATACTTGCTATAAAAAGAGAGAAAAATGTTCATAATGTTCCAGACATAAAATTACTTCAAGTTTTTAATCCTGTTTTTACAGAAATTAGAGACTTGAGTCTGAATTTAGCTGAATCTGACCTGCCTCACCTAGATTCATTCACCAATACCCTATGAGAAAGAATTTTTAAACTACCCAATTCCAGTCAGTTTCTATTATTAATCAGAAAAGCATTTCCTTAATCCTTCACCCCAAGAGCAGCTTCATTATAGTTTCTGAGTGAGTGTGGAGAATTCTTCTTGAAATGTTATTTTTTTTTTTTTAGAAAATCTGATTTTGAAGGAACTGAAAATTAAGCAGCTTGATAAAATTACAGTTATGAACCATTCATTTATTCAGAAGGATGATATGCTCATCTCATGATTTTGTCCTAAAAATTTATAGCTGTTTCTTTAGAGATGTGGAATCACAGGTGGCCAGGAAGAAGTTCTTATTAATTTGAAGATCTCTTGACCCAAGTCACCAGCCCTTCAACTCTTCCCTAGAGGAGGAAGGAGTTAATTTCTATATTTTTTTCCATGAGGGACAGGCTCGAGGCTCTGAGTTGCTGAGCTCAATGCCAAGGCAGCACAAAATAATGAGAGACATATTACAGACCCTTTAATGAGCATCTAAAAGGGCTGCATACCCATGACCACTCTAACCCTCTTCCAAAGATAAGCTTGGTGTGAGATATAGGACTTCAAATCCACACACACCTTCCACCACCACCACCACCCCTCTACCCCCCGCCACCCACCCCCGTCTTCATTTCTTTGCAAGCTAGTCTATGCTACAAATTCTAGACAAAGGAAGTGGCACAGTGAGGAACTTGGCAGGTTTTGCTGTTGCCACTCCAAGTAGAAAGGGCAGCTTGATATCTCAGCCAGAGGAAGCTCAGGTGGAGCCCCCACATGCAGTTCAGAGGACAGCACCTCCTACCAGCCGCCTCAGACCAAGGATTTGGCCCTCAAGCAACATCTGTTCTACTCATAGCCCTTTGGTAGAATAAGTCTTCAGGGACACAGCACAGGAAATGAGCAGACTCAATCAGAGCCAATCAGAGCCAAGGCTGATGATTTAGGATGAAATGTCACTGGCAAAAACATTGATTTCCATGAAGAGATCTGAGTTAGTGAAACATTACTGGAAATGAATACAGCCTCCCACAGTGACTGTGAGAAATGATAACAGATATTGGTTATGTATGGATATGTATGTAACAGGCTGTAATTCTCTCTCTCTCTCTCTCTCTGTTTTTAAAATCACAATTTCATATTTCAAATGAGAGAGTTTTTTAGATATCTGGAGCTTGGAATCTTAAGGCCAAATTTTATCCTAAGCCTAATGATCATATGAGACAATACACAATTATGATTCTGAGCCTTAAGTTTATTTCTGTATCCGTAAGTCCTCTCAATCATTCATCCTGACCTTTACTATTATGTTCATTTTTGCCCTAAATAATTTTGGAATGAGGGAAGACAGCATACATTTAACAAAAAGGAAGACAAATGAATAAGTCAGATGAGACAGGCACTGTGAAATGAACTGGGGCAACAAAGAATCATGAGATGCTGTCCGCTCCTGTTCTTGATGGAATCGTAGGACAATGAGAGAAATATAGAAACAAAGAGATGTATCATTACACGACAATATGCAATCACTATGGAAAGATAGTCGCCGCAGGCTCTGAAGACTCAGAATTGGGATATCAAGTTCATTTCAAGGGTCCAGGATAGACTTCCCGGCAGAGATTATGTTTGAACTAATCCTAAAATCACCAGTAGGGGAGAAACACTTCTGTAATAACAGAGTAAAGACCGCCAGAAATACATTCCTCCATAACAGCTTTGAAGAAAGTGGTGAAATCTTATCAAAAAACAATTTTTTCAGAATACTGGAAATAATCAAAGGCTTAAAAAAAAAAATCTAAGGAGTGTTTATTAAGAAAACATAGCCCAAACTCAGTAAGAACAGTGGAATTTTTTGTATTTTAATTTAACTTATTCATGCCCATTCCCTCCCCCCTGCCCCCAGTTCTACAGTAGCTTTCAAAAGAAATAGTCTTCCTAAAAGAAGAGCTGTAAAAAACAGCAAGTTGGAAGACACTGAGGGAAGCCAAATGGATTTGGAGCACTGCAAAAAGCCCCCTCCCTGGGTAATTGTTTTTATGTAACCTCTCTGGCAGTTTCCTATAGACGCCCCATTCACAGAGTTTGCCTTCAGGTGGCCCCACACAGAGCTCAGTTAGTGAAAGCTTTCCTAGCTCCAGGCATCTGTCTGAAAACAATCAACACAAATGTCTTAACACCTCAGCTGCCTGAGGTGGGGATACAAGTTGAGAAAATACCAGACTTCTCAAAAATCTTAAAAAGGAAAATACGGAGAGTGAAACGTCTACTTTTCACTTTGAAAAGCTTTGACGGATTCCTGGGAATCTAGAAGGACATGCACATACTTAGGAAAGATCTCAGAAGACCCTAAGTTCTCATCTCGGGTTGACTCTCAGGTTCTTTGCAATCAATAAGTGAAGGCTGATGTGGAGTTATAAATGGCCAAACTCTTAGTAGCGTTTCATGACAAAACCTGCAGAGGGTCTCTGCAAAGTGCCTCTGCAAAGTGCAGGGTGCAGACTAGGCATTTAAGAAGCCCTCTGTCCAGTCATTACTTGGCCACTAAACTAACTGAGCAGACTTCAGTGACCACATACAACAAAGAGTACAGACATTACAAGACTAGTTCAGAAAAGACATTGAACAAGCAAATAACGATGAACAGCGAACAATAAACTCTGGGTGGGTAGGTGAGATCAGATCTTCTGGGATACCACTAAGGAGAAGACTCAAAAAAGAGTAGTGGGAAAAAAAATTTAGAAATCAAAGTAGAACACTAGAAAAATTTCTATTCAACACAAAGGAATAAAAAATCAAACATAAATTATACAAAAAAACCCTAAACCTCAATCTAAGACAATGAAGGAAAAATAATGATTGGAAAGAATATAGAGAATACTCTGAATAATCAAAAAAAAATTAGATAACCTGGATAAAATAGTCAAGCTTCTAGAAAAAACATAAACTACCAAAACTAATTCAAAAAGAAATGGAAAAATCTAATTCAGATTTAAGAAAGTAAGTAGGCAATCTGCTGAATGGGAGAGAACATTTGTAAATTGTACATCTGATCTGAAACTTGAATTCAGTATATAAAAAATTCTTAAAACTCCACAATAGAGGGCTGGGGATGTGGCTAAAGCGGTAGCGCGCTCACCTGGCATGCGTGCAGCCCGGGTTCGATCCTCAACACCACATACAAACAAAGATGTTGTGTCCGCCGAAAACTAAAAAATAAATCTTAAAAATTTCTCTCTCTCTCTCTCTCTCTCTCTTAAAAAAAAAAAAAAACAACTCCACAATAGTCAAACATCCACTATAAAAAGTCAAATATCAATATACAACAAATGGAATAAGAATGTTTGCTCAGTGAATAAATAAAGTATGCTCTTCTCTCAACAAAAACTTACAAGTAGGGTTTGGACAGGAGAAGATGGGGCAGGGAATGGTGTTCAGGGAATCACTAGAATATTGATGAAGGCCCAAAGATAGCGCCTAAGGGAGCGGTATGAACTACCCCAGGTTGGGCCTGATCAGACCATCACTCAGGCAAAGAGGAGAGGCAGCAGGAACCACGTGATGAAAAGCCTTGTGCTATGTGGGGAGTGAAGTTAGGATGGGGATACAAGTGGAGACGATTATATGAGACAATACACAATTATGATTCTGAGCCTTAAGTTTATTTCCTTTACTTCTCTGCCAATAACCTGGACAAGGAGGAATTATTGGCCATGATGGTGGTGGGAGAAAAGGACAGACTTAAGAGAGGTAGAAGCCATCAAGGGTTAGGTGAGTTCATATATTAAGTATGAAGACTAAAACAGAGAGAAATCTAGGAAATCTGGAATCACCCATTTTTCATTAGAATCTTTTATTCCCTCTTTCCCTATGTCTCACAGAATAAAAAATCATATATGAAGTAAGATAGGTACAAGTATACACTATGTGTGAAATATAATTAGAATATTCACATTAAAATCTGCACCAAAGGTATGATTAGCAGGGAATGTAAGGACCAGGTTATTGTATGAACTTGAATCCATACGTTCTGGAATTCTAAGAGTGTCATCATGCTTTTGGCTAGAGAGTTAATGTATTAACTCAAACCAAAACATACAAATAGGCACACATACGTATTCACATATCACACAGATATGACAATCTCAAAGCCCAAATTCTTACCTTATGCCTATCAAGTGTCCAAAGAACCAACCTTCCAACCTTGAGGCAAGTTCGGCTCTTACTCCCTGCAGTTTCTTCAGCAGTGCTAAGGCTTTCAGAAGAAGAGCCTTAGAAGGAGATCCATGGAAAGCAATATCAGGAAATCATATAACCTTCACAAACATAATGTCTCAAAAGACCCTACTCATTCAGAATTTCTAGTAGATTCAATATATTAACATTAATAGACATGATTTTGAGATGGACACCATCGTGGTTGAAATATGATTTTATTTTTTTAATAATATTTGATTATGTACAAAAAGGAAACTTGTGCAATAAGACATTGTCAGGACAATTATTGACAGGTCTTCTTTTTGCTGTTAATTTTACTTCTGGTTCTGCCACTACTTACTGCTTTGACCTCATGCAACCCATTCTCAGTTTATCTACCCAATGAAGAAGTTAAACCAGAGCATCTTCTAAAGTTTCTTTTAGCTCCAATAGAATTTGTATGGCAGAAATAGAGAGTAAAATACTCATAATCTAACAACACATTAAAACCCCTTTCCCCACCATACTAATCACAATAACTAAGTGATTAATAAACTTAAACAACACAAAAAAAAATATTTCAATTTAGTTCAAGGAGGGAGTTAAATAGGATTTAACATCTCAATTGATTAAATGTGGATTTTACCATTTCCTAGTTGTCTATTATTGTCAAGAGAGTCAAGGTAAAGGGTCCAGTGTAACCAAACTGCATCAAAATCTACTTTGGGAATTTGGGCAGGTTTAAAAAATAGCTACACAAACTGCACGCTCCATAATTTTTTTTATAGAATAACTAAAAGAAAAATGTTTTCAAAGAAAAGTGGGTGATTTGTAACTGTAAACCTAAAAGAGGTCTGCATAAATCTTATTGCCCTGTAGAGCCAATGGTATCTTGACAGTCTCCTAGATTACACAATCCTGTTCCTGAATTACATCTATGACACAATAAAATACTCTGCTATGGATGTATGATAAATATTGTGATTATCTCCATTAGCTATGCAGTGGAAGGTTATATTTGCATGACTATACAAATACATTTAAACAATGACCCATTTGCAGATGGGTATGTCCATAACTACAAGAGTAGATAATACTAATGCTGCATTTCCTCTCACTTCAGTTAAGCATAAATTCGACAAATGGGTTTATTGCTCCACTTTGGTGCTCAGCTAAAATCAGAGATTTAAATTTGAATAGACCTAAATGGCTCTCTACACTCAGGTAGCGCTTCCTTGAACATCTGCCAATGTGCACATTTCCTAATATAGAACACCACTCCTGCTGGTAAATTCATTTCCTAAATTTTATAGAAGCTACGGAAAAGCTCAGCACCGGCATAGGTTCTAGCCTTCCTTTAGAAATGGTAAACACCTCAAACAATGAAAATCATCCATTTCTTTGAAAAATTAAAATACGATTTGGCATGCACCCTTTCTCTGGGCAGAGCCTTCCCTGAGTATCACGCTCAGTGGTTGACTATTTATTTGAATCATTTAGAAGTGATTTGAAGACAGATGAGCTTAAATCACATCTTTAAACAAAGCAAAGGATTTAGACTTCCACAAACATCTGTTAATTTTTCATACACACTGAATCCATTAAGATAATTCACCTTATGGAATAACTCACAATAAGAAGCTTCCAACCCAACGTGGAAGAAGAGAAAATTCAGTTATGCAAATGATTTCCATTTAGACTGTGCCCAATGAACATCCGGAGGAATAAGTGGTTTAAACTGCATGCCAATCATTTTCACACCTACAGAGCTCTAGAAAAAAACAAAGTCGACAAGGTCAGATTTTTCTGCAAGGTTAAGAGTGACAGTTTCCTGGAGGTGAATGCTCTACCAGATTATCCACATGATGAAGAATCTTTGTCACCTTTTGGGAATTTCTCTGTTTAAATCTACTTAATGGGTGACTGCTCTCTGCTGAAGTGTAAGAATGACATGGGATAATAAAACAATGCCTAATACTCTTTCTCAAATTATTCATCTTGGACCAAATTAAGAATTGACTTCAATTACTTGTAACTGTGGCTAAAAACACCATCAACCATTGAAAGTGGCCTCAGGAATTTCTGAGTGAAAAAGGAATAACTCCCAATTTCTTGCTAGGCTTGAGATTCTTTTGATTGTGGCAGAGAAGGTGATTCCACAAGTGCAACTGTTGGTACCAGAGGTTATACTGCAACTTGGAACACTTGAAAGGCTCAGGATGCTTAGAGTAGCACATGCTGGAACAGAGAGGTCTCTAGGAGAACCCAAAGACTGGTGTAATGCAACCACAAATAATAATAAAATCAATTTCCACCATTTCCTGACTTTCCCATGGATTTTATATTTAGAATAGTTTTAATAGACTGAGGACTTATATGCCAGACACTCGGATAAATAGTACATAATTGAATTTAATCTTCAGAACATTATAAAATTATGTTTCATAATAAAATTTTATATCCATTCTATATTTGAGGAATCTTCAAAGAATCTTTGGCTTCAGGAGTTTAAATTATTTATGTCAAAAAACAAGGGCAGGGCTGGGATCTCAATCCTAGTATGAGTGATTTCCAAATCGAAAAAGATTCCAATACACCATGCTGCATCTCACATAGCAAGAAAGTGCTGTGATCACCTTGATATTTAAGGCTGCAAAGTTCCTTCCTATTCTGTAGTGTCTTAAATAAAAGTTCAGGTTGCTATGACAAAGCCATAGACTAAGTGGCTTATTGACAATAGATATTTCTTTCTCACAGTTTTCGAAGTTAGAAGATGAAGATCAAAGTAGCAGCTTGATTGCTGGTGAGGTCCCTTTTTTCCAGTATCAGCTGGCTGAATTTTCCTTATATCCTCACATGCCAGAAAAAATAGGAAGCTGGTTCTGTACTCTCTTTTTACAAGGCCACTGTTCCCATTCTTGAGGGCCCCACCCTCATGACCTCATTACCTCCCAAATGCCCCACCTCCAAATACCATCTCATGTAAATTTGGGAAGAAATAAACACAGTCCATAACACTGGAGTTAGGATTTGAACTCTGGTCTAAAATACTCCCAAAGTCTATACTGGCTTCAATGTGCTACGTCATCCTCTGCATAACAAGAAAGATTTAAGGTCACCCTGACCCCAAGTCAATAAGACTTGTTCCTCCATCCCTGGGTTTATTTTGAAGTGTCCTCTAAAGACTCAAAACTCATGCCCTCACCCTTCCTCAAAGAACTTTTACTTGCTGAGCCTGGTGTAATTTTCAAAATTGCTCCAGTTGATTCTAATGCACACTTTACATCAATATAGACTATATAATTTAGTGATCCCATAATATGGGAGTCCATATATACATTCTTAGAGATTCATAAATCCACAAGAAAATGTTAGAATTGGGCTCTCATTTTGATAATTTGTTTTCATTACTCTAAGTCAATTTTGAATTGGATAATCATTCTATTTGTCTCAGCTTTGCACTTATTGTCCTTCAATACTCAACACATATTTATGCTTTTAATAAGTGTGATGCAATACAAAATGATAAATAAATTGGACAACAAATATGTTTCCTCATTGGCAAAATGGTGTCAAAAATAGTGACTAAAGTTTAAGAACAAAATATATATGACTACTGCCTTGGTTGGTGTCAAGTTCAGTGAAATGATACAATACATACATATCTATGTATCTATAGCTATCTATATAGACCTATCTATATATACATCTATAGATATAGATAGACCTATAGATATCTATATATAGATAGAAAGGTCTATATAGATAGCTAAATAGATCTATATAGATAAGTCTATACTTATAGCTAAACAAGTAAATTTTTATATGATCATCTTGATTTATTTCTGGCTAAGAGTATTTGTCCTGGAAGATCCTTTCCTCTGTTGCTATGTGAACTGCATCTCTTCATTCAGACCATATATTAGATCTATATCATGTATATCAAAAGACATTAAATACAGACAGATATAGATATAGAACATATATTATATATGTATTATATCTACCTATCTATATCATCTACATCTATATATAGCTATAGACCTAGATAGACAGACAGATAGATAGATAGATAGATGGATATATAGAGAGATAGATATATATTGCCTGAATGAAGTGATGCAATTCACTTGGTAATGAAGAAAAGGATCATCTAGGTCAAAGGAAGAACTTGTACAAATGTTCTTAGCCAGAAATAAACCAAGATGCTCATAAAAATTCACTTGTGTTAGTTATAGGAGGTCAGGTAAGATACAGAGTATAAATTTTTTAGACTGATTCTCAAAAGACTAACAATCTTATTATGAGCTGAAAATTCATATATTGAAGTTCTAACCTTACTCTTGGTACCTCTGCACCTGACCCTATCTGGAGACAGGACCTTTACAGAGGTAATTGAATTAAAATAAACTCATTATATGGGCTTTCATTCTATGAGGCTGGAAATTAAGACACTGGCCAGTAAGAAGGAAGACATTGAGAAGACAAAAGGAAACAATGGTCATCTTCAGCCCAGAGGGGCCTAGAACAGACCCTTCTCTCATATTCCTCAGAAGGGCTCAGTCCCGCTGACACCTCCGTCTTAGGTTTCTAGCCTTTGAATCTATGAGAACACACATTTCTCTCTTGAAGCCATGCAGTCTGTGGCTTTAAAAAATAGAAATAATGCAGAATTAGGTCTTCACTTTAGGAACAAGCAGGAATTTTCCCCCTTCAGGTAAGTCTATTTATCATTCAAATTTAAGTTCATCCCCCTACACTTTGATCTATTAGGAAGGGAAGGGTAGTAACTGTTGATTCAGGTTAGCTATCCCAGAACTTTTGTCAAGTGGGTTGGTTGAATGAGAAGATGTCTGGAAGCAAACTAGTTTCCCAGTTGGTATGTGGACAGTCAAGGCTCAGCATTGAAAGTTCCTGAGAAACTCAAGACTGTTAATCCTCCTCGTGAATGAATTGAAGGGCAAGAATTAAGATACTGGGGAAAAGTGAGGAACAATCTTCTGCTAAGTGCCTAAGCACTTTAAATCTTCTTACCATCTGAGGTTCCAGGTCTTCTGGTTGGAAAACAACATGCTGAAGGCCAAGCCCTATCTAAGCTTAAACCTCCTGCTGTGTGCCCCATACCAGGTGCCCAGAAATCAGCATCCAAAAATAAGAGGTGTCTGGAATATAATGAGTAATAGCTTGGTGACAATATTAATACTATACCCATGAAGTGCCAGACCACCCAGAGAGGTTGGGAGATGAGACTGAGAGGAGCAAGCCACATGTTTAGCAGACTAGAAGATAAAAGCAGGAACAGGAACAAGGTAGGAGCTGACATGGGGAGGCTAGAGGAAGGAAGTGAGGACTGCAGCTAGAATAAAGCCCCCATCACAGAGGGTCCTGCATGGGGGTGTGTCTTTAAATATTTTTGAGCAAGTATACCATCAAGTAGAGGATGAATGATTAAAGGATCGAACTATCTCTGAAAATAAGAACAATGTAGAACAAAGATTTGACTGCAATTTAACAAAAGTGGTGCCCAAGCAACTAGAAAGAGAAAAAAAAAAAAAAACATGTTCAACCAAAGAAAGATGCTCCCACAGGCAATGTTGCCATGGCATCTAAAGTGGCTGCACCAGAATCTTGGCTATAAATTGAAATGGAGCCATAATCAGGTGGCATTCCAACTCTGGCATACTATAATTAAGTAATTATTTGATCCAATGATTTTACTAAGTTTCTCTGCACAAAAGCCAGTACCTCTTTTCAGTTCCTGCCGCATTCATTATATTTAGCTCCTGCTGGATATTTCCTAGCATAAAGGCTAAATAGCAAAGTTTCCTTCCTTCACCTGTTCAAACATAACAACGTAATGATTTAACTTAAAATACTGGAAGCATATCCCTCATTAGAATATAATCATACCTCCTTACAGTCAGTCACACATAAAGAAAAGTAATAAATTCAGATTCAAATTTGTTCTACGAAGCAAAGAAAATCAGCTAAAGGGCTGGAAAATGTCTGGAGAATTGTCTATTTGTTTCTATAAGGTAAGAACATTGGAACCGAATCAGAAATATGAGGAGAATTATGATAAGATCCAAAAGAAAGCCATCCCAACCAGAAGGATTAGGAAGAACAGAGGCCTTGAGTTGGAAATGAAGGTAACACCACTGAGGGAAAATAAGAAGAATGGTAAGAGAAAAGTCCAGTGTATGTGGAGAGGGGAGAGCGGTATAGAATGGAAGCCATTGGAGAGTCAGGCGGGGGACAGACACCTAAAGCTTGTGAGTGGAAAGATCTGGATTTTATTCTAATAGTATAAACTGGGATTCCTGTAGCTCTTTAGCAGAAGGTCACATTCTCTGATTTTTATCTTCCCAGAGCAACTCAATGACTGCAATGGATGCAGCAATTCCAGCCAGGAGGCATTATCAAACCATTCAGTGATGTGATTTGAATTATTCTTTGGTAAACAGCAGTGGTGGGGGAAAATTCCTAATAAATTGATTAAGGGATGTGAGGAAAAGGTGACCATAGAAGAGACAGAGAGGTAGCCTAAGTTTAGGAAGTGAGAACAGTGAGGACATTTACAGAAATGGGAAACCTTGGGGAAGAAAGGATCAGATTGAAGGAGTTTTCTGTTTGTTCATATTAAGTTTGAGATACAGATCAGGTCTCCACATTGAGATATTATATAGACAGTTGAATACATAAATCTTGTGCTCAGGTTAGAGTTTTGAGATAAAAGGATAGATTTGGGTTCCTCTAGTGTAAACATGGTACATGTTGAAGTCATTGGTATGCCTTATATGACCCTGGCTAAAATTAGACAGCTAAGAGAAACTCTGAGTTGTCTCTATACTATGAGATCTGGGGAAGGAATGAAACTAGCAAGGGAAGCCAAGAAAAAAATGCAATAGAATGTGGAATAAAACCAAGGAAATGACATAGTCAACTATTAGAAATGTTGCTAAGAGTTCAAACTGAATTCAGACAGAGAAACTATCATTGGGTTTAGAATTAATGGAAGAAGGAAGAAGTGGAGACCATCACAGAGTTTTGCTTTGAATAGGGAACAGAGAAATAGGCTGGAGGAGTCTTAAGACCAAGGGAAAGATCTTTTCAAAGTAGGGCAATATTAACAGGTGCATGGTAAGCCAGTAAGAATAATGCATTGGAGAAAAGTTGATTAATTGTATTAATTAGGCTAAGCTAAGTTGGTGTACAATAAAAAAAATTTAAAAACTAATTTTAACACAGCAAAATTTTATTGCTCACTCTTGACCATAGTCACTGGTGGAAAGAGTGGTGTGAGGGGTACAATTCTCTGTTCTGATTTTTGCAGTCATTCAATAAGGCTCCTTCCTTGTCAACACAGTCTCTAAATTCCAATAGGAGAGAGAGAAAAAATATGGAAGTTATGCAGGAAGCCAATGACCAAGTATGAACAAGGTGCCCATCACTTCCACCCACATTCCACTGGCTGGAATTCTGTCATACCTCTCCCCTAATACTATAGGACTGTGATCTTAACAGCTTAACACTATGGTCTTCTGATGTGGGCAGCAGGAACACAAAGTGGGTTAGACAATACCTATCATAGCCACTGCATATCCTTGTTTCTCATCACCAAATATGCCTTTCATTCTTTTGCCCACACCTAATACATGCTCACTTCTTCCCAAAAGTGGCATCACAAAGACCCAATCTAGCTTGAAAATAGCTTCAAGTCCAGGACTCTTGGGTGTCCTCTCCTTTTACATCTACTTATGGCTTGTTAAGGCTTAGATATGAGGTGTCCCCCAAAAGCTCACATACGAGACAATGCAAGAATTTTCAGAGGCAAAATGATTAGTGTATCCTAATCTGTGGATTAATCTGCTAATGTGGTTGGTAACTATAGTCAGGTCGGGTGTGGTTGGAGGAAGAACATCACTGAAGTGTGCCTTTGGGGAGTTATATTTTGTCACTGTTGAGCAGAGCACTCGTGCTCGCTCGCACTAGCGCTCTCTCTCTCTCTCTCTCTCTCTCTCTCTCTCTCTCTCTCTCTCTCTCTCTCTCTCTCTCTCTCTCTCTCTCTCTCTCTCTCTCTCTCTCTCCTTCCTGGCTGTCATGTCCTGAATGATTCCCTCTACCAAACCGTTCCACCATGAAGTTCTGCCTCATCTTAGAACCAGAGCTATAGTCACCCAACCATGGACTTAACCTCTGAAACCAGGAGCTAAAATGAACTTCCTCCTTAAAGTTGTTATTGTCAGTTCTTTTGGTCACAGTGACACAAGAAGCTAACTAAAACATGGCTCCTCATTGTGCAACACACATGTATTAAAAAGACAAGTTTTCCTCCTCTTCCACACACAATGTGCAAGGATAGAACAACCAGGTAGGCACTTCTACACAGAAAAACTACAGATGGGAGATGCTTAATAAGCATCTGAGGTACCCAGGGCCCACTATGTGGGATGTTCCCATGGAAGGGACGAAATCCCCTTGAATAGATGCCAATTCTGATCTTTGAAGCAGAAATTCATTTGCCCCTTGTGTTTCATGATCCTGAGCTTTCCTCTGGTTTATTTCCCATCCTGGCCAGATCAAACATGACTGTGGGAAAGTGTCCTCCCTGATAACTGCACTGCTCACAAGACCACTTCCTACATGAAAGTTGTTTGGAGACTCACTGAAGAGTCATCCTGTCTCCCAGCCAACCTTGAGGCCACCAGGCTTGAGTCCACAGGCCACTTCTATGCCTCAAAGCTGTTAAGCAACTGCCTTCGACTAAGAAGTTGTATTGGTCTTTGTCCCTCCAAGCCATCTAGAATCACATCTCTTTCCTGGAGCTGTTGACTTCCCCAGTCTTTCAGGATCCTGACTTTGTAGACCTTTTTTTCTTTTCATTTTTTCTTACAAACTTCAATTCTTTCCTGAACTCATCTCTCTTTGTACCAGATTCCACCGACTCTAAGTTGCACATCATTTCTCTTTTTAACACCTTTATCAATTGATAAAAGCATTTTTATGATGAAAACCAACTAAAAAAGAAAATTATTTTTTTCTTAATAAAAGTTATATATCAAAAATTTGATTTTATATCATTCCTAATATGGCCATATTTTAGAATAATTCTTTAGAATAGAAACACAAGACAACTAAGTATACAACTAAGGTTATTTATAGGCAACAATATATAAGACCCTGTTCAATATAAAGAAATCAGATATAAGAATTAGAATTCATTCAACTGTGAACCATTTCTCAAGAAATATATTTTTAGAAATTTCTCAATAATCTACCAAAACACTATTAGGACAACTTAGATAAGTTCAGCAAAATTTCTAGAAGCATTGGCAATAAAAAAATGAGTAGATTTTTTACACTGTTAATGGCCAAAAAGAAAACTAACTCATTTATAATGTCAACAAAAAAAATCCTAAGTACACAGGAATAAATTTAACAAAAGATTTTCAAAAACTTGATGAAGAAAATTGTAAACCATTACAAAAGAAAGGGGAAAGGCAAAGAAAAAGCTACTTTAAAAAAAAAGAAAAAAAATGAAGAAATATATCAGTTTCACAAATGGGAGGAATTAACATCTTGAAATATCACTTTCCCTCCATGTTATCTATAAATCAAATGCAATGCAATTTAAATCAAATATCCACAAAGTGTTGTTTCATACTGTTTGTGTAACAAACAAGTATAAATTTCAAATGGAAGATAAGATATTTTGAAGAATTACTCTATCTGATATCAAGAATCATTTCTATGTTCTGGAAATTGAGGAAATTTGGCATTTGCACAAGGATACAAGAGTATCGATGCAATAAAATAAAAGGCACACAAACAAACTCCTTCCTGTAGGACAACTAGACACAGTGTGTCATTTTTTCTCTTGCTACTCTGACAAATGACCACAAAATTGAAGAAACATAAACTTATTGCCCTCACCTCTGTAGGTGAGAAGTCTAACACAGATCTCATAGGACTAAAATAAAGGTAGGGGCAGAACTGTTCTTGTTTCAGGTGTCTCTGAAGATGACTGTTTCTTTGCCTTCCCCATTTCTAGTAGCCTCCACGTTGTTAGACTAATGGTCCCTTCTTCCACCTTCCAAGCCAGCAATGATGCATGTTCCCTGACTGTTCCTCCAGTTACATCTCCCTGTGACTTTCTTTTTTTGCCTTGAAAGTAGAAGCACTTTTGATGATCCTTTTGCCCTTTTGCTTACAGTGTCTACTAGGTAATCCAGAATAGGCCTCATATGTTAAAGTCACTGAGTAGTAACTTTTTAAATATTTACTTATTTTTATTGTTTTTTAGTTTTTGGTGGACACAACACCTTTGTTTGTATGTGGTGCTGAGGATCAAACCTGGCCATACGCATGCCAGGGGAGTGCGCTACCGCTTGAGCCACATCCCCAGCCCACTGAGTAGTAACTTTAATTTCTTCTACAATGTTATATCTGCTTTGCCATGTAACATAGCATAGTCACACACTCTGGGAATTAGGATGATGTAGATATTGTGGAGAGACCGTTACCCTGTCTACCTCAGAAAGCACCAAAAAAATCAATGGGCACAGGATGCCCCCCACATTTTATGAAGCCAGAAGCTTATATTTTGGAGCAGATTCTCTCATTAAGGAAAAGAATATAAACGTATCTTTGAAAAATTTACAACTGTATGAACACATTGCACAAGTAAAGGGCCCCTGAAGTTTATGTCTTTCTATTAATTGTACCCCTGAACAAAAGTAGACTATTTATTAGAATTCAGCTAGAATCATTTGTTAGATCCATGGACAAAGATAAAAATAATTTCTGACATCACTCCCATCCAAAAAAATTAAAAATACCTATGAATTAAAAACATTTATACGAAAACAAAACTTCAAAACATGTAGATATGTGATAAAATAGTTTATATCCTTGGTATTCTTTAAAGATTGCATATCCCAATGGGAAAAGTGAAAATTTAACTACATTAAAATTTAAGCTTCTATTAAACTTTAAGTTCTTCCCAGTTTTCCTTTGACTCCCATGCACCTGTGTCTTTATCCAGCCCCTGTCCTCTTAGTGCTTTTGATGATCCTCTCTGAAGATGCTACAGGAGTGAGAGGAGCCTGTCCTTTCTGCTCCCAGAAAGGACTTCAAGGCTGGCCATAGATAAAGATGGAAATTCTACTGCATAGGAAGTGGCCACCATGGACTTTATTTGCAACACTATTATAAAATACAAAGCACTCACCTTGGTGGAAGCAATTCAAAATCTTGCTGCATAGTCATTTCATCCTCTGGACCATTGGACAGCACCTGCTCCATGTGGCATGTGACCCATGAAATACTTGCATTGGCCAGTCTTATATATCCCTACCCATGACATTTTCCTTCCAGAAGAAAAGGGCCAGGATTAGCTTGGAAAGCAAGGGTATTTGGAATCAGTGAAAAGTTGCTGTAGGAGAAAAGATGCCCATTGTCACCGTCTTTCCCTTCAGGCTGGTCTGACAGTAATTCAAGGGTTTAAGGTCAGGATTGGTAGTGCACACCTGTCAACCCAGTTACTTTAGGAGGCTGAGGCAGGAGAATCATAAGTACAAGGCCATCCTCAACAATTTAACTCTATCTCCGAATAATAAATGAATAGGGCTGTGGATGTAGCTCAGTGACACAGTGTCCTGTATTTAATCCCAGTACTGGGAGGAATAAAAGAAAAAAAATATGTAAAGAGCTTTTGTTCATTTTTATCAATAAGAGGATTTTAAAATGTTAAAAATAGTACCCAAGGTTATATACGTTAACACTTTATAAGCCTTACTGAAGCCAAATTTTGAATTAGCCCATGTCTGGGGGTTCCAGGGTGTCCACATCTCATTTCCTTATCTTTGGATCCTCTTCAGCTAACTAGCATAGCTGAAGCTGCCTTTTTCCCCCCTATGCCTGTACTCATCCAAGTTCTGAATTTGTACAGAGGAAAAGCAATAAAGAGTAGTCCTCAGTGTTCCTACAACTGCCATCACTTCCAAGTGCCACGGGGAGCCAGGGAGTTTACAGGCTGTGGCAGACGCCCTCCTTAAAAGAAATAGCGTGTCAAGAGCCTCAGATATCTGCTGCTTGCAGCCAGTTCCTTTGTCAGCTTGCAGCAGTGCCACTGACACTGAGTTTCTCTGACAGAGGCAAGGAAAGGGCCTAGAAAGTTTCCTAAACGTGTGTCTTTGCACAAACATTGCCACTTCTCCGTGCTTCCTGCACTGGATCTGACAGCTGTTCCAAGGACAATAACCAGTCCTGATTATTGCTTTTCAAGTTGGAACTTATTTTTTTTTTTTTTTTGGTCATTCCTTTAATGATCACAGCATGGAGAAGGAGTAGGAGGTTAAGAAGAAAAGGACATCCATCCAGGATATTTAACTGCATTTTCTTTTCTCTGAGACTCTCTTAGTTCTCTTTCTAAGTTCAGGAAACTAGAGCCAACACCAGTACGGTTGAGTCTAGATTCCTAGCCGCAGAAGGGCCTGCGATTCTCTTTCCATGTCAGGGCCTCCTTGCTGAGAACAGCTATCTCCACTCTCTCCATTGTTCTTTCCAGGTTGTGTGTATATCCCAAATCTCCACTTCATTCATCCAACAAATAGACTTCAAGCACCTGCCAAGCTCTGTGCGAGCTTCTAGGAACATAAAGACAGATGGAGAGAACAGTGCAGAACCAGTAGCAAGTTCAATGCTGGATAGACTGCGTGGGAGCGCAGAGGGGGAATCACCTGATTCAGTCTGGAGATGACTGGAAAGGCCTCCTGGAGAAAGTCATCCCTCCCCTGGGTCTCAGAAGAACAGAAGGAATTCAGCCAAGAGGAGAAAGAGACAAGATGAGTTCAGTCAGGGGGAATGATATACCCCAGTACAGTTTCTCAACACATTCTGACATTTTGTGCCAGATAGTTTCTTGCTGGGGAAGAGGCTGTCCTCTGCATTATCAAGTGTTTAGCAGTCTCCCTGGTAACTCTTCATCAGATGAACCATCCCCTTCCCCAGTTCTAGCAATCCTGTCTCCACCCCTATCTGAGAAACACCATGTTCAGCATGATAGAAAGAACTCGAAGCAGGTTGGCACAGGTAGGACACAAAGCATGAGGCAGGCAGGCAGGCAGACAGAAACTGGTGTTGGAGATGGAGAAGAAAATGAAAGTTAGGTCTTCAAAGGCCTTTCATATCTTTCAGCCCCAGGAAAGTTATTTAACTTATCCAGAGTATTTCTTCCTTAGAATAATAGAACTTGCAATATTTTTCCCAGAGGACTGTGGTGAATGCTAAATCAGATCACATTTGTAAAGAACCATACTGTGTTGGTCACAGACAGAAAGGGATTTGTCCCCTCTCTTGCTCAGTTTCATGGTCCAGAATGAAAGTTAGGGTGTGAATTGAAGGACAGTCAGAGGCTGGAGGTATGGGCAGGGGCTCCAAGTCAGAGACAAGTAAGCCACAGGCAGAAGAGACAGCTGGATAGCCGGAGGACCTCCCATCTAACCAGCAGAGGCTCTAAGTCCTCCATCCCCACGGCTCTGCCCACACCCACTGTGGGCTTATCTTTTCAGAACACCTGGCTCACATGTGCTGGTCAGACACATTTCATCATCTAATACTTATCTCAGTCCAGCAAATGGCTGCAGCATTCCTCATGTAGACATACCAGGTCATGGAAAAGAGAGAACAGACACAATGACAGATCATCTGAGCCGCAGAACTTTCCATATCAAGGGTGGGGGAAAGAACACATCCTGCTCCTTCTGTCAGCAACACCTGTTTCTATTTAAGTCAACAAATTAGTCTCAGTTCAGGCATCAGAGCCTCTCTAAAGTCTGCCCTGATGGCTGCCCCATCCTGATAGAAAAGAGAAGAGAGTTCTCCATGAACCCCATAACACCCATATAGTGTGTGCCGTATTGCAACTGACTGGTCAGTACATTTGTACATTTGCTCTCTGGTCAATGACTCAAAGGCAAGCATTCTAAATTTCTCAAACAATGGTTGCATTAGTGTCTGAAGACTCACAGCTCTGGTAAAGCATTCCAACTGCGAGTGAATGAAAGCAAGCAGGGTTTTTAAAAATATCCTCACCCTTGCCAGTGATTGCAAGTGAGTTACATCCCAGCTAGCACAAATGATGCTTTCAGTTCATTATCTCAGAGCTTTTAATTACCCAAGTGAATTTTTTCGGGATGCCATCAGATGCTCTATAATACCAGAAGACTTGCCAGATTTGGTGACAGAGAATAGCAGGAATTTATTCTCTTGCAATTGTGGAGGCCAGAAATCTGAAGAAGGCATCACAGGACTAAAATCCATTATTTAAAAAATATATATATTTAGTTGTAGTTGGATAAAATATCTTTAATTAATTTATTTTTATGTGGTTGCCATCAGATGCTCTACATACCAGAATCCTTGCCAGATTTGGTGACACAGAATAGCAGGAATTTATTCTCTCACAATTGTGGAGGCCAGAAGTCTGAAATCAGGACTAAAATCCATTCTTTAAAAATATAGATATATTAGTGTAGTTGGATACAATATCTTTAATTAATTTATTTATTTTTATGTGGTGCTTAGGATGGAACCCAGGCCTCGCCCATGCAGTAGGCGAGCGCTCTACTGCAGAGCCACAACCCCAGTCCCTGAAATCCATTCTATGGGCATAATGGTCATCTCTCCAAGGGCTCTATGGGAGTGTCCATTCCTTGCCACCCCCAGCTTCTGTTGGCTACTGGCATTTCTGGGGGTAGTGTTCTCATGACTCCAATCTTTCTCCATGGTCATATGGTCTCCCCTTTTCTGTGTGTGTCTCCTCTGAGTGTCTCTTACAAGGACACTTGCTATTAGGTTTAGGGCCCAGATAACTTAGGATCATCACTTTATCTCAAGATCCTTAACTGGATTATATTTTTAAAGACTCTATTTCCAAATAAAGCCATATTTCCAGACTCTGGGGATTAGACATTGGATATATCTTTTTGGAAGCCACAACTAAAATCTATTATACGACCCTTCACCCATGATGCACCATATAGAGATCCAACGAGCTGTGGCCATTTCATGCATCTTTTTGCCTGATTTACCAGTTTATTTGTTCACCAAGATTATAATTAATAGGTAAAGTGTGTTCCTTTATGTTTCATATAGTTATGGTACATAACATGTTCTTTTCAGGTATTATTTTGACCCTCTTGCAGACCAGATCTAAGATCTAAGCATATGAAGATAGAAACTTGGTTTTCCGCCTTATAAACATGTCAACAGCCATTTTCTTATATGTAAATCAAAGCCCTTGAACAAGTTTGCAAATATCTTTACTCATTATCCATATCTCCTCTAATTTAGTCAGAAGTCTTCAGGATGAGAACTATTTCAATACTAATTCTTAGAAATCAGTAAACTCTGGCTTAACATTATTAATTTCCCTAAGATCACAAAGCACATTTGAAAAAAGATAAAGACATGGTCTGTATTTGAACCAAGTCTTTGCTAGACTCTAAAAATCTCCTGTTTCTACTAAACCATGCTGTGCACCTCTTCAACCATATCTGGAATAGAAATCTTTCTATTTTATCCTGAGTTACTCTCATAAAATATTTCATTAGAAAGCCAACCTAAAAACACTACACATGCACACAAACACAAATTCTCTATTCACAAAAGATTCTATGAATAATTAACATTCAGTTTCATCTGTTTGACACTAAATGTTGACAGGGACCTCAACAGAGGCCTGTGTCAGCAATCTTCAGAGGCTTTGTGGTATCTGACAACTGCTTGCAGGTAAACAAATCAGTTGATAAGGCCAGGTTAGTATAAAAGTTTCAACTAAAAAAACAAAAAAACAAAAACTCTCTCCTAGAGTGTCAACCCAACCTCAGCAAGACAGTGACCACATTATGACTCTGTTATTGTCAATTCTGGCTTTTGCCCTGATTTCATGGTTCAGCAGACAAATAGCCAATCCTAGTTGAGGACAAAATCTTCTGCAAAGGTTTTAGAAGAGAGCCTTAAAAGAAGAGCTGTTAAAAAGTATAAACAGGAAAGGGAATATTTGTGAACAGCTATTCCCTCTGTGGAGTAGATCTTTGGAAATACTTGATCTTCCATATTACTTTTGAAAGGGGTGGTGGTTTGGATCTTCAGTGTCTCCCAAAGGCCCAGGTATTGCAGGCTTTGTCTGCAGTACAGCAATATTCAGAGGGTAGGACTAATGGGAAGTGATTGGATCATCATCGTTCTGATCTCATCAATGGATTAGTCCATTGATGGATTCATAATTTGATGGCATTATTGGGAGGTGGTAGAAACTGTGGGTGGTAGAACCTAGTAGAAGAGAGTGGGTTCTTGAAGATGTGACCTTGGGGACTATATCTGGTCCCTGGACCCTTTCTCTCTGCTTCCCAGCCACCATGAAATGAGCATATTTGTTCTGTCCCACCCTCCAGCCATGAAGTCACAATGGACCCAGAATCAATAGAGCCTAGTGACCGTGGACTAAGACCTCTAAAATCATGGGCAAATCCCTTACACACACCTTTTCATGGTGCATTTTAGTTGTACATAATGGTGAGATTCATTGTTACACAACTGCCCATGCACACAATATGACAGTATAATATGGTCAATATCATTCCCCAGTATTTTCCTGTTCCCTCCCCGCCTCCCTTTCTTGATCCCTTTCTGCTACTCTACTGATCTCCCTTTGATTTTCATGAGATCTCTACCCTCCAACTTTCTTTTCATTATTCCTCTCTAGCTTCTACATGAGAGAAAAAGTATGATCTTTGATTTCTGAATTTGGCTTATAGAGCTTAAAGTAATATTCTCAAGTTTTATCCATTTTCCTGCAAATGACATAATTTCATTCTTTGGGGTTTTTTTGGCTAAATAAAACTCCATTGTATATACATGCCACATTTTCTTTATTCATTCATCCATTGATGGATACCTAGGTTGGTTACATAGTCTGATCAGTGTGAATTGTGTTGCTATAAACATGGGTATGTATTTATAACAATAGTATACTGATATTCTTTTTTATTAAACCATTATAATTATACATAGTATTTGATTTCTTTTTTTCTTGTTTCGCAGTGCGGGGTGTGTGTGGGGGGGTTCCATCCCCAGTTTTTTGAGGAGTCTCACAGTGCTTTCTATAGTGGTTGTACAAATTTTCAGTCTTACCAGCAATGTCTGAATGTATTTTTTCTCCCATTCCTCACCAGCATTTACTATTGTTTGTGTTCTTTATAATTGCCATTCTGACTGGGGTGAGCTAAAATCTCGGTATCATTTTGATTTGCATTTCCTTGATTGCTAAAAATGTTGAACATTTTTTCATACATTTACTGATCATTTGTGTTTCCTCTTTTTAGAAATTTCTATTTAGTTCTTTGGCCAATTTTAAAAATCTTGTTGTTGTCAGCATTGAGTTTTTTGAGTTCTTTATATATTCCGGATATTAATCCCCTGACGGAGGAGTGGATGGAAAAGATTTTTTTTCACATTCTGTAGGCTTTCTCTTCATTCTGTTAATCATTTCCCTGGATACGCAGATGCTTTTAACTTTGATGGCCCCCCACTTATTGATTTTTGCTGTAGATTGGTTTTTTTATTCTCTATTTTATTAATTTTGGCTCTGATCTTTATTATTTCCTGTATTCTATAGATTCTGGACTTAGTCTGTTCTTTTTCTAAGGCCTTGAGGTTCACATCAGTTTATTTATTTGGAATCTATTTTTTTAACATAGGCACTTACAATAAATTTTCCTCCTACTGCTTTCACAGTGTCACAGAGATCTTGATATTTTCATATGTTTTTTCAATTCACTTTTCTTTAATAGTTCTTCTTAGTTATACATGACAGTAAGATCCATTTTGATAAGATATGGAATTTATTTGATTCTAATTAGGATCCCATTCCTGTGGGTGGGATTCACTTAGGTATTTTTTTATGTGTAGATGGGGAAATTATGTTAGATTTATTCTACTGTCCTCCCTATTCCTGTTACCCCCTCTTGATTTCTTCTTTGATCCATTCTTCATTTACAAGAGTATTGCTTAATCCTCACATGTTTGTGTGGTTTTGTTATTTTTTTCTTGCTGTGGATTTCTGGTTTTATTCTAGAAATATTATGATCTGATATGATGCATGGGATCATACCAACTTTTTGTATTTGCTAAGACTTACACTGGGACCTAGAATAAGGTTTGTTTTGAAGAAGGTTCCATGATTAGAAGGAAAATTCAGCTGTTTGGGAGTGAAATAATTTGTAGATGTGTATTAGATCCTTTTGATTTATAGTATTATTTAGGTTGGACAGATATTTATTGATTGCATGATTTAATGATCTTTTTATTGGTGATAACATTATGTTGAAATATCCCAATATTAGTGTATTAGGGTCTATCTGGGATTTAATGACAAAGAGTATTTTTTATATTGGGTGCATTGACATTTGGGGCATATATATTACCATCATTTCTTTTTGTTGGATTGTTCCCTTTGCCAGAATATAATAGTCCTCATTGTCTCTTCTAATTAATTTGTGCTTGAAATCAGCTTTGTCAGACATGAGAATGTCTACCCTGACTTGATTTTAGAGTCTGATTACATCAAATATTTTTTCCATCCTTTTACTTTGAGGCTTGGAGTGTCCTTACCTATGAGATTAGTCTCTTGCAAACAGCATATGGTTGAAACTTGCATTTTGATTCATTCTGCTATTCTATGTCTTCTATCTGGAATTGAGACCATTTATAGTCAGTGTTATTATGGATATGTACTTGTGATTTGCTGCCACTTTGATTTCTTGTGGTATTTAATTCTGTTTCTTGGTTCTCCTTTAGATGATTTGTCTTCTATTGTTCTTCATTTTTTGGGGGGTTTTGGAATTTGTTTTTGGGTTCCTGTGTGTGCAACTTAATCTTTGAGTATCCTTTGTAGTGGTGACTTGGTTGTCATATATTCCCTTAGTTTATCCTTGTCATGGATGGTTTTCATTCCCGTCAAATTTTGAAAGAGAGTTTTGCTAGATACAGCAATCTTGATTGCATTTTTTTTTCTTTTAGAACTTGAAATATCTCATTCCATGATCTTCTTGATTTAAGGGGCCGGGCTGAAATGCTTGATGTCTTCTTGAACTGTATTGGTTCAGCATCAGAGTCTCTGTTCTGGAATCTTGAAGTGTCCCCGTGTCTTTCTAGCCCCTCTCAGAGGGAGGGGAAGCCAGGACTAGCAGACAGTGATCGATATAGACATTTTAAGATAAATGTCTTGTGTCTCCTTGAAAGCAGTAGCCCTAATTATCACCTATACAGAAATGGTTGGGGGATGTCAACATTTACTCTAAGTAGCAGCAATACAAGACTGTGAACTAGATTGGCATTCAACCTCAGGTTTCTGCTATATCATCCACTGTGTTAATACTCCCATTAATATGGATGATGTGTGAACTGCATAAACTATATGATTCTATTATTTAGTGGGATTACAGCTTCTTAGGAAAAGAGAAAGTAGAGTGGGAATGTAAAATAATAAACAAGTACAGAGGGAAGTTATTAATGTGAAAGTAAAATTTTGAGAAAGAACATAATTCTTTTTTTCAAATCTAACCACACAGTGAGTATATGAGTATACACACACATACCTACATACATGCACATACACAATGATGCATAATGAAAAGAAGTGAAAAATAATGCAATATAATAAAATGATATTTGGAAAAAATGTTAGAGTTACAATTTCCAAGAAGATGAATCAAAAAAAAAGATTTAAAAGTGAGAGTATGGTGGAACAAAAGAAGAAAGAAAAAAATCTCGCTGAGAGATAATGAATGAGCTCCTTTCTACTGAGGAGGTCAAAACTGTTGGCAGGGATGGACGCTCAACTCATTCTTTGTAATTACTTTTGACTTTGTCACCCTTGGGTTGAGCGTTGGAGACTGTGAAGCCTGACAACTTGTGTTCCTCACTGAGCTGCCAGCCTTTGGGGTTAGATGGGAGAGATGGTGGTACTAGATCTCAGTTCCCAACCCCCCAGGATATGGTGCTTCAGCACAATCTGGGTGTGACAAATTGTATATCTCTCTGACAGGGGCTATGTAGAGAGCTACATTAAAGATTCCAGTAATTACAGTTTAGACTTCACCCAACTCTACTCTGTGAGTTTGAGAATTAATCCTCTCCCCTTATTGTGTGTGTGGGGGTGGGTATACTCGTCTCTGCCATCTGTCTGCTCTCTAGGGTCTCTGGTAAAATCCACTTTGGGGTCATAGGAATAAAATCTGTGCCTTGGAGCGCAAATGGTCCCGTGTGACCCCTGTAGTGACAGCAACAACAGTATGGGCTTACTTTGTGATCCAGAGCCTGAATGGTCCAGGTAAAATTTTTCTTTGTGACTATGTCAGTGTCTTTGGTTCAAGAACTTTCTGCTTTCTGGGGTTTGTCTGTTTTTGTTTGGTTGATTGGTTTTTGTTTTTTAGTCAGTTGCAGGGGATCCCATTCTCCAGTCTGACCTCCTCTTTCAGTTGCCTGGTTGCCTCAGGCAGGTGCAGCAGCCACGTTTCACTTGCACACAGGTGGCCTGGAGGCAGGAGGCAGGGCCATCTGGAGTGATCCGTCCAGTCTCCCCTGAGGAACTAAGGGCTGGGGCCTAGCCACCCAAGGGGCCGAGGCACTGGAGCACTCCAGCCGCTCTCCCCATGAGATGATCAGGGGACGCGGCAGGGCTACCTGGGGCATGTAGCATGGAGGTGGCTTTCTCCACCAGGAGCCTGGGGAGCATTTTCCCCAGGAGCCTAGCCGTTGGTTTCACTGCCCGCCCGGGAGGGTTTTCTGGTGTGTGTTCCTGGGGGTGGGGGGGTGGGAGGAGCTAATCTTGGATTTATTTTTACCAAAAGATGACACCCAGCAACTCTTGAGTCCATTAAAATCAGCCTTTCTCTCTAATCCACGGGTTTCTCCAAGTCAATTTTCTTCATTTAAAAAATATTTCTTGGGGCTGGGTTTGTGGCTCAGTGGTAGAGCGCTTGCCTGGCATGTGTGAGGCCCTGGGTTCGAGTCTCAGCACAACATATAAATAAATAAAATAAGGGTCCACCAACAACTAAAAAAAAAAAAAATTGGAAAAAAATTATTTCTTTATCCGCAGTTCTCAACTTCCCCTTTGGCTGCACTGCCAGTCCCCCTTGTGACCACCACTAGTGGCCCAGTTGGTCCTCCCAAGCTGGCGCTTCTTGTATTATTTCTTCTGTTCAGGTATCTGACTTTATGACTAAAAATATATTTTTACAGTTTAGTATTAAGCTTCACTGTGTTCTCCTGGCTATCTACCTTGCAAAGAAGCGTCCCTTTTTGTAGGTCTAATGCTGAGGAGCTGCTAGGTGAAGCTTGTTCCCTCTACCCCACCCCCTTTTCTAGATCCTGATGACACTAACTCTTTAGGATAAGTACTGAGGAGTGGGCTAGTTGGGTCAGGTGGTGGTTCCATTCCTACTTTTCTGAGGAAACTCCATACTGATTTCCTTAATGGTGGTACTAATTTATAATCCCTCCAACAGTGTAATAGTGTTCCTTTTTCTCTATATCCTCTTCAGCAATTATTATTATTTGTATTCTTGATGATTGCCATTCTGATTAGTGTGAGATGAAATCTCACTGTAGTTTTGATTTGCATTTCTGTAATTGCTAATGATGAACTCTTTTTTTTTCTCATATATTTGTTGGCTATTTGTATTTCTTTTTTTTTTCCGGTGGACATAACATCTTTATTTTAATTTTATGTGGTGCTGAGGATTGAACCCAGCGCCCCGCACATACTAGGCTTGAGTCATATCCCCAGCCCTCTCAGGTAGATTTTAGAATCATTTTATCATGTTTCTAAAATATTTACCTAGAAATTTTGATTGACAGTGGTGCAATTTACATATTTAGGGACAAGTGACATTGTTTATCTTCCCATTGAAGAACATGGCATTCCCCTTCATAAATTCCTATATTCTTTTATATAAGCACAATTTTATAGTTTTCATCTTATAGGTCTTATACATATTTGTTGGATGTATTCACTCATATAAATGTGAGAGCTGTTTTTGTGTTTTGTTTTCTTGGTGAATTAGACTTTTATTCTTTGTGTATAAGGAATCTACTGACTTCTGTGTTGATTTTTAATTAGTTGATCACTTTGTTATTATTTTCAATAGGTTTTAGTTGATTTTCTTGTGGTTTTTTATTAGCTACACATGAAAGTACAATGATCTTGACAGTTCATACATTTGAATCAAATGGGGTATAATTTCTCATTTTTCTGATTGTACAGGTTGCAGGATCACATTGGTAATACAGTCACCTATATACATACAGCAATAGTCTTTTGAGAAGTTTCTGTTTAGTTCATTTGCCCATTTATTAATTGGGCTGTTTTTTGATGGTAGGTTTCTTTTTTCTTTATAGTCTGAATATTAATCTGTTCTCAGAAGAAAAGCTAGCAAAGATTTGCTCCCATTCTATAAATTGTATCTTCACATTCTTAATTGTTGCCTTTATTGTCCAGAAGCTTTTGAATTGGATGTTCTCACATTTATTAAGTCTTGACATTATTTATCCTGAGCTTTAGAGATTCTATTTTTAAAAAATCATTGTGTGTGCCTATCTATTCAAGTGTTGACTCTACATTTTCTTCTAGGAGTTGCACACTTTCTGGGCTAATTCCTGGGTGTTGAACCCATTTTGAGTTGACTTAATGCTGGGTGAGAGATAAGGATCTTGTCTCATTCTCCTACATATGGATAATCAGTTTTTCCATCACCATTTGTTTAAAAGACTGTCTTTTCTCCAATATATGTTTTTGGCACTGTTGTCAAGGACCTGATGACTGCAACTGTGTAGGTTTGTCTTTTTGACTCCTATTCTGTACCATTGGTCTGTGTGTCTGTTTTCATGTCAATACCATGTAATTTTGTAACTATAGCTCTGTAACGTAACTTGAATATTATTGTAAGGCCTCCAGCATTGCATTTTTGGCTTAAAACTGCTTTGGCTATCCTGGTTTTTTATTATCCAAATGAATTTTAGGACTGTTTTTTTTTTTTTCTAGTTCTGTGAAGAATGTCATTGGTATTTTGTTAAGGATTGCATTAAATATGTATGATGCTTTTGATGGCATAACCATTTTAAAAATATTAATTCTGCCTATCCATGCACATGAGAAGTCTTTCCATCTTTTTGTCTCATCCTCAATTACTTTCTTCAATGTTCTGTAGATTTCACTTTAGAGGTATTTCACTTCCTTTGTTAGATTTATCCCTAGTATTTTGATGTTGTTGTTTGTTTGTTTACTTGCTTTTTAAGGTTATTGTAAATGGGATTGTTTTTCTGATTTATTTTTCAGAAGATTAATTATTGCTCTTAGGAGAACTATTGATCTTCATGTGTTGATTTTGTAACCTGCTGCTTTGCTAAATTTATTTATTATCTCTAGCATTCTTTTGTGGAGTTGTTTGGATCTTTTAAGTATAGGACCAGATCATCTGCAAACAGCAATAATTTGACTTCTTCCTTTCTTATTTTTATCCCTTTTCTTTTCTGGCCTAGTTGTTCTGGCTAGAATATCTAGTACTCTATTGAGTAGGAGTGGTGGGAATGAACATCTTAAGCTTGTTTTAAATTTCAAAGGAAAAGCTTTTAGTTTTCTCCATCCATTATGATATTGGCTTAGGGTTTGTCATATGTAGGCTTTACGATATTGAGATAAGTTTCTTTATTCCCTAGTCTCTCAGTGTTTTTATCATGAACAGGTGCTGAGCTTTGCCAAGGCTTTCTCTGAATTTATTGAGATGATACTAATATTTGTGTTATAAATTAAATTTATTGATTTGCATATGTTAAACTATTCTTGCATTCCTAGAATGAAACCAAATTGGTCATGATACATAATCTTCTTAATATGTGTCCCATCCCTTTCTGTTTTATATAATAATTTGCAGAGCATTGGAATTAGTTCTTCTTTAAATATCTGGTAGAATTCAGCCGAGTCCTTAGAATCAATCTAATCTTGAAATTTTCTTTGTTGGAAGGCTTTTTGTCATTGATTCTCACTGCTAGGTTTTGACCTGTTCAGGTTTTCTATATCCCCTTGATTCAATTTGGCATGTCATATTTGTCTAGAAATGTATCCATTTCTTCTGTTTTCCAATTTATTGGAGTATAAGTTTTTGAAACAATTCCTAATGATCCTCTGGATTTCTTTGAAGTCTTTAGAGATTTTTCCTTTTTCATCCCTAATTTTATTAATTTGTGTCTTGTCTCTTTTTCTTTTGATTAGTTTGGTCATGGGATTGTTAACCTTGTTTATCTTTTCAAAGAACCAATTCTTCAGTTCATTGATCTTTTATATTATTTTTTATTCTCAATTTCATTGCTTTTGTCACTGATCTTAATTATTTCCAATATTCTACTTGTTTTGTAATTGGTTGGTTTTTGATTTTCAAGACCTTGAGATGCATCATTGTTTATTTGGGATCTTTCTAATTTTTTTATGTAGGCACTCATAGTCTTAAAACTGCCTTCATAGTGTCCCTCATGTCCTGGAATGCTATATCACAGTTCTCATTTGATACAACAATTTAAAAAGTTCTCAGTTTTTTTATCACTCATTTATAATTCAAATATATAATGTTCAATGTTCATGTTCTTATATAGTTTCTGTATGGTGTTTTGTCATTGATTTCTAATCCATTCCATTATGATTAGGTAAGAAGCAAGGAATTATATACTTTTTTGAATTTGCTAAGACTTGTTTGTAGCCTAAAATATTACCTATTTTGGAGAAGGTTCCATTGGCCACTGAGAAAAAAGTGTATTAAGCTGTTATTGGATGAAATATTATACAAATATTTGTTAAGTCCACTTAGTATATAATATAGGTCTGAAGAGTCTTTACGGAGTTTATGTCTGGAGGAACTATCTGATGGTGAGAAAGCTGCATTTAAATCAGTCAGTATTATTGAACTGGGGTCTATCTGAATCTTTAATTTGAATAGTGTCTTTTATGTAGTTAGGTTCAGCAACATTTGGAACATAAATATTGACTTCTGTTAGTCTTCTTTTCAGACTGTTCCCTTCTTTGCCTTTTCTGATTAATTTTGGTTTGAAGTTTGCTATATTGGATATGAGAGAACCTACTTCTGTTGCTTTTGTGTTGCATTTGCCCACTATATTAATTTCCATCCTTTCACTTTCAGTTTGTGGTTGTCTGTGCTTTTAAGGTGAGTCTCTGGTAAACTATATGGTTGGGTCTTGTTTTTAAATCCATTCTGCTACCCCATGTCTTATAATTAGAGAGTTGAGACCATTCATATTCAATGTTATTATAGAGAGAAGTTTATAAATTTCTGCCATTTTTGTTTGTTTTGAAGGTTTAATGTGGTCCTGTTTCTCATTTGCTTAGATATTCTTCAAATGAGAATTCTTCATTTGTGAGCTCTTGAGTTTGCCTTTGATTTCTTCTGAAGTATTTCTTTCAGTACTGGCTAAGTAGACATTAATTCTTTTCTGCTTATCTTGAACATTTTTTCTTTCTTTTTTTTTAATTTTGAATGATTGCTTTGCTCAATATAGCAATCTTGGTTGAGAGTTATTTTCTTTTAGGACCTGAAACACACCATTCCAGCACCTTCTGGATCAGAATTTGGAATTGATTCTGATTGGCTTGCCTTTAAATGTGACCTGATATTTTTCTCTTGAGACTTTTAAAATTCTGTCCTTCTTTGGTATGTTAGGTATTTTAATTAGAATGTGTTGTGGAGAGATTCTTTTTTGATTGTGTCTATTTGGGATATTGAATGCACCTGGGTATCCATCTCATTCTCAAGGTTTGGAAAATTTTGTTATTATTTTCCTAAAGAGAAAAAATAACAGAAATACCTCTCTTCAACTAAAATGATTGTTAAATTTGATCTCTAAGGGTTGTCCAAGGGTTCTTATACATTCTGGTCATGGCTACTTATTTTCTTTAATACTGTCTCAAAGTTCAAGGCTGGCGACTTTGTCTTCCACCTCTGAGATTCTGTCTTCAGCATGGTCTACTCTATTAGTTAGACATTCAACTGAACATTTGATTTATTGTGTTTATTTCCAGGATTTCTATTTGGCTTTTCTTCAGTATCTCTATCTGCTTATTGAATTTCTCATTTATATCCTTTACTGACTTTCTTAATTCATTCAGTTATTTTTCTGTATTCTTTTGTAATTTATTGATTATTGTTATAATAATTTTCTTGAATTATTTATCCAATATTTCATACTATTCAATATATGTAGAGCCAGTTGCTGGTGAATTTATAAACTTTAGGAGATATTATTTTACCATGTTTTTCAAATTCCTTGTCTTCCTATGTTAGGTTTTATTCATCTGTTGGGATGAATTTCTCTTCTACTCTTATGTGTAGTCCTTTTTAAGGCATAACTTTCTCTTGCTTTAGTGTTAATTCTGCTTTGTTTTTCTTTGTTTGTTTGTTTCTGTAGGAATGGATGTCCATGAGTGGAAATTGAGGGCCATCCAAACCATTCCTACTTCAGTCTTGTCATTAGTTTGGAATTTTGTGTCTTCTGTCTTTGTATTAAAGTATAGCTAAAGTATGACTGTGTTTATTTTGTGACTGGGTTTAATTCAGCAGGAGAGCTTCTACCCAGTGAACTTGTAATATCCCTGTAGAATCCCAGCATCTCATGGAGAAGGAAGAAAAAAAAAAAACAATGGCAACAAACAAATCTCAAACAATAAACAAACAGCATTAAAATAAATATCCAGTGCCTTTCATAACATCTACAATGCTAATCACCACAATAGGAATAGCCAACATCAAAAAAAAAAATCCATGAAATAGATCTGGTATTAAAGTATCAGCAGGTGTCAGTTATGCCATACGCAGTACTAATAACTACAATAACATGAATGGTGGGATAGGCATTATATAAACCAAATAGTTCTAAAAGATGGTAAAAGAATACTTGTAAACTACATAGTTGGGTCTTGTTTTTAAATCCATTCTGGTACCCCATGTCTTATAATTAGAGAGTTGAGACCATTCATTTTCAATGTTATTATAGAGAGAAGTTTATAAATTCTTGCCATTTTGTTTGTTTTGAAGGTTTAATGTGGTCCTGTTTCTCATTTGCTTTTCATTAAGAGAAAAGAAAATTTGAAAGGAAGGTAAAATAAAGTTTAGAACGTTCAAAACATGAAAAGAGACAATGCAGAAGAAATTTAGTGAGGGATGGCTATAAAGAGGGTGAAGAAAAATTAGAAATAGCAAAATAAAGGGGGGGGGGAAGAAAGTACAAGAGAATTTCACTGTTGGCAACAGAAGAAAGGAGAAAACCCTAAGCCTCAAAAGATAACAGAAGGAAAAACAACAATAATAAATATGCTGAAAATGAAAACAAAATAAATAAATATGTATATGTTGGTTTATAATACATATTAATGTAGAATATAAACAGAATATAAATATATTAGTATAATATGTAAAACATCATGAGCAAATCAGGACAGCCAGAATACCAAAAACAAAAAAAAAAAAGGAAAATAGATGCTTAATAAAAAATAATTGTCTCCACTGAGATAGTCAAAACTGTAAACTAGGATGGATGGTCACTGTCTATGCCCAGCTGACCTTCTTTCCATTTCTTCTTGGGCTATGTACCAAGAAAGAAAGAAAGGAAGGAAGGAAGGAAGGAAGGAAGGAAGGAAGGAAGGAAGGAAGGAAGAGTACAAGGCTGAGGGTTTTCAACCCTTTCTATTTTTGTGTAGCTCACCAAACTGCCAGTGGGAGTGGCCTAAAATTGAAATAGCTCTCAGTTTGCCATCTCACCAGGATAAGGAAGGGTGGAATAAGAAATATTGCCCATTGGAGTTTTGTCCAGACAGATCAGATTGATGTCTTTTCTACTTTGTTTTTCTCAGATATTTTGCCACAGCAATGGAAAACTAACAAATACTTTGTCTTGTCCTTTTTATTAATTGGAGACACTTGTAAATGCTAGTCTGAGATTCTGATTAGCAGGAGTTCATCGGTATTATCATTCTGAGATAATGTGGTTGTATACAAAGAGCCCTAATTCCTAGCACCAAAGTCAAATACAGTCCAAGCCCCTAAGAGCTCAGAAGATAAGAAAACCAGAATATTGGGGGGGTGGAAAGGTTAGATAAGTGGCAAGGAGAGGGAACTAGAGGTCCTTCTAGAGGCTCGAGTGCTGGCCCCTCTCACTGGGGCTCACAGGTGGACTATCCTCAGATTAGACAGACTGAATGTAATTCTGGATATGGGCCCATACTGATGGTCATGCTATCTTTAGGGTTTATGAGCTCTCATGACCACGTTTAGGCAAAGCTATATGTGACTGGCACATTATGAGCTGTCCACTGAGAAATGGCAGGCTACACTTTAAGGGTTCTCATAATTTTTCTGAGGCCAAGTTTGTGGGACCAATTTGCAAATATAACTTTTAGCTATGTTTTCCCATAGACACTAGTTCAGCCCCAGTCTCCCAAACCAGGCATTTAAGATCACTCAACTCCCTGGTCACAATGACCTCTTTCAGGCCTTGGCTCCACTATCACTTTCTTAATGAAACCTGAACTGATCACACTGTTTTAAATGACTAGCAACCCCAAAAGTAAGGGCACAGCCGAGGTTCCGTACTTTTTTTCTTTTATCCATAGCAATAGCCTGCTTCTGTTAAATGTTGCAATTTACTTATATGTTCTGTTTCCTCTTTGTTTATCTCCCCTGCTAGAATTCAAAATCCATGAGGTCAGAGATTTTTGCCAGTTTCATTTTATGATGCAATCAGGGTCCTAAAACAGTGACTGGCATATTATGAGCTCTCCATAAATATTTAATGAATGAATGCAAACATCAGCCCCAAATGCCAAATACAGAAGACCTTGACTTAAATAAATGGTAAGTTTAAAGTAGAATTATATTCAGAAGACTTTTGTTGGTTTAGGGCAAAATATACTTCATTAATTTCTTGTCCCTGAAACAACTATCAGTAACTTTGGAAAACCAAAGTTATCAAGAAAATATTCCTAAGTAAGGCCAGGGTACAACCTACTGATGGAATTTAAGCACCCCACTTTTAGAGTCCATGCTCTGGAGTCAGTTTCCAAAGGTTAAATACAGCACTGAAATTATCATATTCTTCAACTTGTTACCTTTATAGGCCTCCGTGTACTATTTTCATGATGAAGATAACAATGATATCTCTGGAAAAGTTTAGCACTGTGTCTAGCATACTGTGCCATTGTTATTATATCTTTAAGCTCAATTATAAATATTTTTAATTCATCTTAACTTCATAGTTTTTAGCCCTGCCCCCCCCAAAAAAAACCCCATCAACATTTATATTAACAGGTAAAATCAACCACAATTAACCATGCAAGTTCACAGTATTTCCATGGACCTTTCTAAATTATAGCCAATTAGTTCCTAAATCCATCCCACCAGGATACCAGTTCTAAATCTAATTTCTTATTGACATTCATTATCTAAGTCTGTTGCTAAAACAAAGTACTTAATACTAGGTACTTTATAAAGAAAAGAGATATATTTTGTCTCATGGCTCTATCCAAGATTGGGCAGCCATGTCTGATCAGCTGACAGTGAGAGAGCCCTGTGCTATGCCTACTCATGGTGGAGAAGAAGCAGAAAAAGAGAGCAGGCATGTGGAGAAAGAACAGCTTTGTGAGATGGAGACAAAAGGAAGACTTACTTGCTTATCACTCGTGTAAATAATTAATCCAGTCCTATGAAACCAAACTCACTTCTAAAAGACAAAGTCCAGTTTTGAGAAAATTAACCTAGTCTCTTGATAAATGCATTAAGTCATTTGTGATGATGGAGCGCCCCACCAATACACCCCACCACTTCTCTGTTACCTTGAGATCCAGCGTTGCTACTATGTGAACCTTTGGGAGACAGACCATATCTAAGGCATAGAAGTTATGTCTACCGCTGTGGTCTCTGTAGGAACTAATCCTGTCTTGGGAAATCTGACTCAGATCAACTGCATTGGCTCTCCTAGCTTAGATCATATATAATTAGGACATGTACCCACATAGTACATCAAGATCTAAATCTCAACCTTTGGAACCTAAACCCAACCTAACAAACCAAGAAGATTCTCCTTGACCAGAGGTCTTGGACATTCTCAAGCATAAAACTTTAATATTGAACTCACCACTTATTCTCTTTGATGTTATACAAGACATTCTCTCATTCTTTCTTCTGTTTCATGTTTACCGAGCACTGTTTCATGTATTTATGCACGGACATCAGCGTTAACACAAAAATTTAATATATGAAATCCTGCTATATAAATTGTCTCCACGAATTGCAATATATTTGATGACACATAATATATTTTCTGGCGAAGGCAATAGAAACTGGAGGACTGTACATCTTGCTACCTGTGAATCGCAGTAATAAACTATCAAAGCAAAAGGCAGATATACTAATTCAGATCAATATAGCTTAATGTCACTGCAAACTTATTAAATGCCATGCCACCATTGCCTTTCTCATGAAAGAAGAATTGCCTAAGGAATATTAATAAATTTCCAAGCTGAAAAACCTTATATAAGGCCATACCTGAGACATATATCATTTCTTTTACAATTCAGATTTTCAAATGCATAAATAGGACAATAAATTCTGAGAGAAGCTATTCAACATTCGGTGGCTTCAGTTCTTGCTCCCAGCCTTCTCTGCGAGCAACAGCATCCACATGAGTCCAAAGAATTGAGTTTCACTTTCATCTTTGAGAAAGTCCAATTTTAGAAACACAAAGCATTAGTTACCTTTTTTCCGTTCAGATTACCACATTCGTAAGAATATCATTTTACATGCACACGCCTTGGATTGGATACAATCAGATTATCTTTGGAATTGTGTTTGCCTTTGCTCCTCTCAGATTGGATTTTTCCAAAGATCTTACACCTTGTGAAATGCTAGCCACGGTGCAGAGCGCTTTAGGAGTGTTCTTCCTTTCAGCCCTCTGTTGACGGGTGGTTGCACAGACAAGAGGGCAGAAGCCAATGACTGAGTGTGCAGGCTCAGAGGTGAAGGCATTTAATTATAGTTTTAGTTCAGACTCTGAATTTCTTGGGGAACATCCAAGGTTCCTGCGTCGGCGTCAGCATTTATAAAATAGGTAAAGCACAACTCTTCACCTATCTTCCCACAAGAAAATTACTACCCACATCAATTCCCCTTCCAGAGCTCTGGCTCCAACGAGGCCAATTACGTGGGGAAGAGGGTGTTTGAAATGCAGTTTGAGATGTGGAGATGAAATGTGACATATTAAACAATCATCATTAGTAAATGTAGAAAAAGGGGGAAATAAGACAAGAGTGATATGGAGACCATTCACTGAGCACCTGGTAAAGGGGAGAAATTCTGCAGGTTGCTTTGCATCTATCATTGACATCTTCACTGCCATCTTGCAAACAGATGAGCTCACTGAGGTTTATAGAGGTCAAATAATTTGGCCATGTTCCCACATTTAACAGGGAGCAGAGCCTGGGATTAAATCCAGCTTCACCTCTGGCTCTTATGAACAAGCATAGCTCTGTAATTATCATGAGATTTAGAAGAACATAGCGGGAGGCAGCGGGCTTCTATGCATCTCAAGTGATTAGTGACTGTGTATGTGTGTATGGCTGTCATGCTCCTTTATTCTCTGTGTTACTTTTACTCCTAAATCACAGCAAATATTTAGCTATCCTTGGGCTCTTCTACAAAATACAGGGCTTAGTCCTCTCCTCTCCCTGCATTGCTCCCAGTGACGGCTCCTATTGTATGTTCAACAGAGATTATCACTGCCTTTTTATGCTAGTCTCAGAGTCTCTGGTAACTATAACCCTTGAAAGCCATTTAAGTCTCTATTTTTGAAGACTTTGTGTCCATATTTGATTATCTTTCTTACTTCTAGTATGAACTTAATATTAAAGAATAAGCAACCCAGAAGCTATGCTACTTGCTGTTCCCCCTAACACACTGCACTCCTTCTACATGCTGTGCCCTTGTCCATGGTTTTATCTAACTGGAATGTCTTTTCTTCCTTCTCTAAGTTGTTTCCCTTTGATTAATTTTTCATGGCCAAGGTCAAATATCATACGCCCTACAAAGCTTCCACTAAACGGCTGTACTAGTTCATTTTGTGTTGCTATAACAAAATACCTGAGGCTGGTGTTGTATTAAAGAAAAGAGGTCATTGGCCTATGATTCTGGTTGCCGGAAAATACAAATAGTATGATTTGCATTTTATGATTTGTATGATTCTGCATCTGGCAAGGGCCCCTCTAGCTATACCACAATGTGACAGAGAAGCAGAAAGGGAAATGGTCATGTGCAGAAGAGCACATGTGAGGAAGGAAGAGTAGGGAGGAGCCAGGCTCACACTTTAAGGACAACTCACTCTTATAAAAATTAATCCGTTTCTAAGAGACCTGACCGACTCCTGCAATATTAATACATTTACGGGGTGGAGCCTTCAGGACCTAATTAATTAGGCTTAATTAGGCCATCCATTAGGCCCTCTTCTTAAAATTTTTACCCCTTCTCACCACCGTACAGAGGCACACATTTTAGCATGTGAATCTCTGGGGGACATGCCATATCCCAACCATAGCAACTGCCCCCTTCAATAAAGCAATCTCTTTCCTGTGTTTCTATTAGTACATTACACTTTAATCTGAACATTAAGCATTTGTTTGAGCAGAATCAGTTATACCCATCTCTCTTTTTGTAGCTCATCACTGTATTTTCTGTACCAAACAAAGCTTGGTGCATAATAGCAATTCAGTATTTGTTGATCTGCCAGAGACCAGCAGGATGAATGATCATAAACTAAAACAGATACCTGGGAAAGTAAATACTGAATCAGATTTAAGCTTTAATTTTGATGTAAAAATTTCCTGGAGACAAAATTCCACCTGAAGGTGGGATGAGTTGGGTGGGGGGGGAGTAAGCTAAAAATAAACAATAAAGCAAAAGATATGGAAATTCCATGAAGGCAATTGAAGCTTTCTTTGTGTTAAGATTCTTACCTGCAACTTTTGACAATAATAACGAATACCTCTGTACAATACTGGCAAGTTCACAAAATGTTCGTTTAAAAAAAAAAAATCATCTGGGCAAGGATGTGACTCTGCTTTGAAAACAAAGAACTGGAGTCTCAGAAAATTGATCAATGATCACAGTTCAAGGTCAGACAATCCATTAGTTAGAGGTCGAGCTGAAACTTGGAACCTGGGTGTTCCTTAATTTCCCATTCCATCTCTTCTTTGCCTTACAGCATATACTCGAGTGTCAATCAACCCTCTTCAATTGTCAGTTGGCCTCAGCTCAGTATTTTCCTTCATTACCCTTTTTTTTATCACTTTTTCCAATTCCCTTCACTTTTCTCCCTGAAATCCCCACACAAGTCTCTTTCAGATTGTCACTTTGTGAAGAAAGAACACCCTAAACAATGCCAGGTGCTCTGTCTTGTCTTAAATCATTAAACCCTGAGACTGTGGTGGGAAAGTGACTATTGGCAGCAAATTGGTCTTTTCAGCTACACCTGTTCACACAGAGAGCAGTCACTCCTGGGAGAATCATCCTAAAATATTGACTGTTCTACTTTTAGTGTTCTCCAAGGCACTGCCATTTAATGCTCTTGAGAAGGAGAAGAATCTTAACAAAAAGTTCTGTTTCCTAATAGCATTTCATGCCTGCTGCTCTACAGCTCCACAAATTGCAAGTCAACAAAAATACACGGAGCATCTAATACGAGTCCTGCTCTGTTTTGAATGCTGAAGATTCTCCAGTTTCCATGAGATAGGGTCTCTTCGGAACAGTCAAGTATAACACAATGGAGGGTGAAATCATGCGTCACAAACTGAGCAGTCTGGTACCAAACTGCTTTACAGTTTCTTCCAACAACTTCCACGCCACTAATTTGTCCAGCCGTGGCGCCCCCTGCCCCTCTGCTCCTTCCTAGGCAATGTCCCCTTCTATCATTCACAGCAGCCCAAGCCTTCACCATTCTCCTCAGGTGTCCTTTCCTTAATGTCCCAGCTCTCATACTCAGTAAAACCTTGTCTCATACTTCTCAACATAGTTCAAAAATGTCCCCAACTTTATGAGCACTGCCATTCCATCCTCTGAGCCAGCAGACTTATTTCATCTTCTTTTTTCTATACCCTTGGCTCTCCTGTCTCAGTGGGAGGCAGTATTTCTCTTTCTGCTGGCACCCATGTCTTCCTGCTTGTCCAAGACCTCATGTCATCAGCTACCCTCCATCTTCCCTTTCTATGCAACATGTCCCACTATTCCTGGTTCTTCTCTCTTAGCAAACAAACACATGCAATTCTCTCTCATCCTCCTGCTATCCAAGTCATAAACCTAGTCGTCACCTTTGGCTCTGCTTTATCTCCACAATCAGTGCAGGCCATAGATTCAAACTCCTAAAGTCCCCTCACATCGATGGATCCACATTTCCAGCTCATTGCTAAGACCTCAAAGCCATGTGACAAGGTTCATTCCGGTAAACTCCTGAACAGCCCTCTCTGGCTCCATTTTCCCTTCTCTCCAATCCAACCGCTACCATGCTAGCAGGTAGCTTTTCTAAAATCTGAAACTAATCAAGCTACTACTCTGCTTACATCTTTTTATGGCTCCCTCTTGCCTATAAAACAAAATTAGACTCCTTTGCACAATGTACAAGATTCTTCCAGAGCTGCCTCCCACTCTCTGGCCAGTCACTCTGCCTCTCCCACGTGGCATTCCAGTCCTCTTCAACTTCTCTGATTCCTCCCACGGTCTCTGGCCTTGGGTTCATGTTCCCCCTCTGCCTAACACACTTCACTCCGCCCACATTCCAGCCTTGACAAGTCCTCTTCCTTCAAGACTTCCCTGACTTCCTTTAGGTGCCCCCACAGGCTCAGACACACTCTGACAACAGCCACTGCTCGGGGAAGCCAGAAATTATTTTCACTTGTTAAAATATGGCTCGTTTTAGGGACTTTATCTAAATGGGTTTTTGTTCACATGTCATTTGGGGCCACGCTTCTTTGGACACCCAGCACTGAATTATAACCGCCGCTCATTTTCCCTTTGCATACAAAAATTCGTGTTTGTATGAAACAGGATAATTTTCCTATCAGGAGGGGCTTCTTTGGAAATTCCATTTGCAAAGCACGGCAGATGTAGAGAGCTCTGGGAAAAGAGCAGTCAAGACAGTTAATCACAGGAGCCTGCTTTTCAGTAACCCAAGCCAGATGCTACAGTAGGTCAGTGACAAGTGAACTACAAATAAAATAATTATCACATAGGCTACATCAGGTGCCGAAACCTGGATGGAGGCTAAACTTCTTCATTTTTTTAGCAGAAATTATACACCTGTTTCCCATCAGAAGTGAGTAAAGACATATCAGCCATTTGTCTTGATCATAAGAAAATCATTCAATCATATATAATCAGTCCATGGTACCCTTGTTCTAAAGATTGATTCTGATTGTTGTGGAAATGAGCCAGCAATAGCACAACTGCACAGTGGTTAAGATTGCGGCAATGAGATTCCTCTTTCCTGGACTGACCTGGGCTTGGTCACTTACTTGTCATGCAGCATGAGCATAGTTCCACACCTCTCAGTGTCTCTAGACATTTGCAAGAGAAGAAGAAGAATGGTCACAGTAAGATTTACCTCACAGAGATGTGACAAGGATTAGACAATATGCAAAATATCTGGCATATGTTAAATGACCAGTAAGTGGTATTAACATTTATCTTGTTAAATTAAAAAAAAAAATCTGAAAGAATTTTCAAGAGGTAAATGGTTTTATTCTGTAAGGTTAACTCATGTTTCTCCCTTCTCCTGAGTGTTACTTCTACCCATTGTTCTTTTGATAGCCCAGTGGATCTTCATTTTGGATTTGGTTAAAAGAGGGAAGAGAGTTTTGAGTGACGCAGCCAATTTTATTAAATTCCTATTTTAATCGCAAGATTCTTTTTAAGAATTTTAGTTTCCGAGCTCTCCATTGCCTGACCATATGTTTCAGAAAAGATCCCAGCCCAAGACTGGGTTAACTCCATTAGCCTTCCCATTGGAATGTGGTTGGTTATGAATAACAGATGTTTTATGCTGCCATGCTGGGCACTTAGATCATGGAAGACATTCCTTCACAAAAATTGTTACCCAGCCTATGAATAAAGGAAAAATACCTAGTACCTAAGAGATATAGACATTAGCAGAATTTGCTTTGGTGTTTACTTTAAAAGCTTAATTGTAGCCCTTAGTAACTGAAGGGAAATTTTATCAAAATGTATAAGGTATTCCAAAATAACAACAGCAGCAAATCTATTTTGGTATTGATTTGATTCACTCACTGTAGCAAGGTGGAAAAAAGAACAATGAGTTACACCATTTATTTGGATTATAAAAATTCATTCTTATATTTAGATGAATGAACTCTGAAATATATATATATCCTCAGATATCTTTCACTTTCAACAATATATATACATATATCTACAGACACACATAAACATAGTATTGGGGATGGAATGAAATCAGAGGAAACTTTTTCTAAGTTCTTTTTGTAAAGCTTTGAAGGGTTTTTGACCAAGTGTAATCCATTCTATTACACAGTTTTACAGCTGCTGCTCCTTTATCTTTCTCAAATTTGTTTCATTATATGCCCTGAAGAAAGAATAACTGGTGAGTTCATGAATTAAGACAATTGTCAAGAGGGTGAGCAATTTCTTGTGTAGACACTGGGCACTGGGCTCAGTGCTTCACATACACAACCCCAATTAACCCTGGTGTGGCAGAAAATTGCTGTCGCCCCCATTGTACAGATACAAAGGAAATAAGACAGCCCGGAGCAGATACTTACCCTTGGCAGGGCTGCCTCATTCTATAACATCTTTACCTCTTGTGTTGTAATGTCAACTCTGATTTGTTTTCCCTCTGAGTAGTTAGTTTTCACTTCCTAACAGTTTTCACCATTTTTCTCTGAAACCTTCCCACTGAAGTCTTCATGTCTACTCAGAACTTTAATCTGTCTTTTATATATGTGTGCATGTGTGCATGTGCACTCGTGCACACACGTCTGTGCACACACACACACACACACACACACTTGATCACAGACCTAAAATTCTTTACTGATTCATTTCAAAAATATTTATTGAATACCTACAGTGTACCTGGCTCTAAATCTAGGAATGGGGGACACAAGAAGCCTTTATGAATGTTCCACTTCCCAGGGGTGATAGATACTAAAGAAATAATTTTTTAAAAGGCATTTTATTATAGTTTCAGCAAGTGGTGGAGTAGAACAGAACACAAAATAAGAGCATCTAACATGGGGACTTACCTTGCCATTGAGAAGAAAAAGAAAATCCCATCTTTATTATAACCTATTGTGAAAAAGGGAATACCCTTCTTCAGACAGCCCTACTTCTGTTAAAAAAAAAAAAAAGTAGTTCCTAACTGTGTGAACTACTTTTCCCCTTGCTTTCTGGCTGCCTGAAGCAACTTTACATTCTTGATCCCTCATATATTTCCCTCCATGACCAAAGATCACAGAACTCTCAGTGCTTCTGAGGACATACGTGCCTGTATAGTAGCTCCACTGAAACATTTCACTTTCAGCAGTGTTAGTTACCTCTAATTAACCATGATCTAAATATATTAAATGGAAAATTCTGGGAATAAACAACCTCTAAGTTTTAGGTGATGTGCCGTTCTAAGTAAATCTCACACATTTCACTCTGCCACACACAGGACATGAATCATCCATTATCCAGTGTTTCCAAGCTGTATATGCTATCCACCCTAGTCACTTAGTGGTTGTCTTAATTTATCAATTGTCATAGAATTTCAGGGCTTGTGTTCAAATAATTCTTACTTTACTTAATATTGGTGCCAAAGTGTAAAATTTTATTATTGTATATTGTTATAATTTTTCTATTTTATTTTAGGTACTATTTATGTCTTACTATGACTAGTTGATAAATTAAACTTTACTATTTACTATAAATTACAGGAAAAAAACATAGGATACATAGGATTCAGTGTTATCCATGATTTCAGGCATCCACTGGGAGTCTTAGAGCAAATCCTCCACAGATAAGGGCAAGACTATTGTACACTGATTGTTATGATGTACCTTCCCATGCCAGTGTTTTAACATAAATAAGCTATAGTTCCTATTTTTAACCTATGTATATGTGGCACTGGATTTCAAATTCCATTCTAAGTACCTTTCTTTTGATTACTCTTACTTGTTAAATGCACTGTACAAACTGACAATAGTTGAAATAGTTGAGTCTTACTGTTTTTTGTGTTTTTCTTTTCTCTTAGTCATATTCTCTCTCACGTATGTATATGTGTATAGTGCATATGTGTATAATGTGTGTATTTAAATGTATTTATGTAGACATGTAAGTATATATATTTATATATATACACAAATACACTGTGTATATGCATTATATATGTGTGTATATATGTGTGTGTGTGTGTGTGTGTGTGTGTGTGTTATACATAGGTATGTATATATTTGATGCCAGAAATTGTATTACTGGATACAAAGTTGGGAACAGACCACTGGATATGGTCTATAGTCCCAGTGACTCAGGAGGCTGAGGCAGGAGAATCACAAATTTGAGACCAACTTCAGCAACTTAATGACACTCTGTCACAAAATTAAAAATAAAAACAGGGGTAGGGAGAGATGTGGTTTGAAGGTTAAGTGCCCCTGGATCCAATCCCCAGTACAAAAAAAAAATTAGGGGACAGAATAGATATGAGCTGTCCTCATAGAGCTTATATGCTAATCTTTGCTGACATATAAATACTGACTTATCAACTATTTAACTTTTTAAAAGTTCTTATCTCTGTGAAAGATGCAGAAACAGCAGAAAATAATATCCCTGTCCTCCCAGAATTCATGATCTCATGAGGCAGACAATATCTAAACACATGAGAATATACTGTCCCTAATGGAAATGGGTATAGACTTGATTGGTATTATAATTTGACTCTGGAATGTTGCCCACTGTCTCCTGTGTTCAGAGGTGGGGCTTTGGGGAAGTGGTAGGATCTGAGGGTTCTGACCTCAACAGCATTTTCATCCACTGATGGCTGAACAGACTACTGGGAGGTGGACCTGGTTGAAGGAAGTCAGTCACTGGGGCCATGCCCTGAGAGGGTTTCTCACTCTCTGCTCCCCTCCCTCTCTCTTTGCTTCCCAGCTACCATGAGCTGGGAAGCTTTCCTCTGCTGACTCCTTCTGTCATAATGTTCAGAGCAATGGAGCCAGCTGACCATGGACTAAAACATCTGAAACTGTGAGCCCAAATAAATCTTTCCTTTTTTAACTTGTCTGTGTCATGTGCTTTGGTCAACAGCAACAAAACCTAACTAACACAGTTGGCCAGAGAATGAGATGAGATTTGAAAGTGTCTTGAAGGAAAAGTTGACTTGGATAAGTGATTAACAGAAAGGAGGCTTTCCAGGATGAAAATGACAGAGGACCACCTAACAGAGACAGGATTATCCTGATTGCAAGTTTACCAGAACAAGGGAAGGCTGGCGCCCTAAGATAAGCCATCTGGAGTTGTTTTGACAGATAATGCATAGCTCTTCTTTTCATGATCAGTGAACCATACGGGGGTCTCTTTATAACCATTGTTATACTGGAAATACTATTTTTGAAAATGTACCTGGATTGGAAGGGCAAAGAAACAAGAAGGAAAGAGACAGGTATGAACATTATTGGCTTGATGCAGGCAGGATGATGTCAGTACAAGTGAGGAACCACAAGAGGTAATACATGGGATGCGGGTGGTTTGGAAGGAAGTGCTGGGGAGGGGTGTGAGGAGAGAGGAGGTGCATGACAGACTCTAGTAAATGCAGGAAGCAATTTCACTCAAGCTGGGGTTTGCTGAATTTTACATGGTCCTGGGGCTTCTGTATGGATGTGTCCTGCGGTGGTTTCCAGCACGGGCCTGGTCTAGGTAAGAAGGTGAGCCTGCAAGGCTGGGTGTCATTGGAGGAGAGTGACTTTGCAAGCAACGGAAACTGATGAGCTTTATGGACAGAACAGATGCAGAAGCAAACCCAACTCCAGGAGCCAAACAAGTTAGCAATCGCTAGTTATCTACTGGAAGCAGATAAACAAAATAGTTAGACTTTGTATATTAAGAATGTAAGTTACCTATGCCGCATGTTTTAGGGTATGAATTTCTTGGGGAAATGTAAATGCTTTAAAAGAAAAACAACAACTCTTTATTAAATCATCCTCTTCTGAATTTTGCAATCTCATAGAGAAGTTGATATTGTTGGCTTGGAAGAGGCCAGATTTCATAATTACCTGACAAAGTCTCATGGTTCCTGGAAAAATAGTAAACTCCCTATACAGACAATGAGAAGAGGCAGTGGATTTATTTCCAATAGTTCCATAAATCACAGGAAAACTTGAAAGATTCAATTAAGAGCAGAAATTGTCCCTAGAAAATTTAATAGAGGTAGTTTTTTTCTTGCAGATTCTTGTCACTTTCAGCTCAGGGCTCCCTATGTTAAAAGCTGTGGTAATGGATAATTAAATGAACTTTTATTTCTGAAACTCGAGCAAATGATTTGTGATACTGTCATCGAATATGCTCCATACATACCAACATATTTGCCAGTGAACTCTCAAGACATCTCTTCCCAATTAAAAAAAAATCACAAAGTATTTAAATTATAAGCTGTAATTTTGTTTCTAAAAAATACAAGTGCTTGTGTGATGGTGCACGCCTGTAATCCCAGCAACTGGAGAGGCTGAGGCAGGAGGATCGCAAGTTCAAAGACAGCCTCAGAAAAAGCGAGGTACTAAGCAACTCAGTGAGACCCTGTCTTTGAATACATAGGGCTGGGTATGTGGCCCAGTGGTCAAGTGCCCTTGAGTTCAATCCATTGTACCCTCCCTCAAAAAAAAAAAAAAAAAAAATATATATATATATATATATATATATATACACACACACAAGAGAGTAAAGGTATAATTTTTAAAATATGTAATGTCTGTCTCCCAAATGTCAGCACCAATTCTGTCTGATGCTTGAAACTTTAAAAATATAAACATATTGCTAGTGTTAGTTCTTAGTTTTAGCTTACTCCTTGAGTGGAGCATATTTCAAGCCATGCTATTCCTGCTTATCAGGAAATTATTCCCAGGTAGGAATATTACCCATGGTATTGCTAGTTTCTTATTTATCTTACTAGGCAATTTGAGGACAAATGACAGTTTACAGTTGTAGATTCTCATTCTACCTTTTAGTCTGACAAGCTCTTACCTAGCTCCATGTCATTTTTCCTCATAAATCATTCATTTGTCCATTTAATAAATATTTAGTGAAAAGTATTGGATAGATAACTTAAATATAAACAAGATAGAAGAGGTCCCTAATCTCATGAAGTTTATAGCTGGTGTGTGTGTGTGTGTGTGTGTGTGTGTGTGTGTGTGTGTGTGTGTGTGTATAAGGCAAAGTTGGGAATAGGAAAGAAAAGATTCAAAAATAATAAAGCAGGGAAATTTCAGATAGTATTTGCTGCTATGAGGAAGAAGATTGGTTTACCCTATCTGCATCATACCACTTGTGGAAACTTAGTGCACTAATGCACCTTTCAAGGTTGTTAAAAAGTAGATCTCAGCGGAAAGGGGAAGGAGATGAAGAAAGAAAATACTAAAACACAGGAGAAACCATGGTGGGTCTCATGGCTTTGGCCAGGTGTTTGGTTTAGTTTTAGGTGTAACAGAGCTAAGGACAGTACTGTGACGTGATTTGATCTGTAACTCTAAAGACCACATTGTTACTGTATGGGGAAGACCTGGAGGAGTGGGAGCAGAAAATCCAGAGATCCCTCCCACGCTCTTTCTTCTGGACCATTGGCAGGCTCCTGCACATCTTTGGCACACCCTGCTTCATTGTAACTTGTATGTTTAATAGGTTTCAAGTTTCTGGAAAGCACAGATGTTATATTATATCCCAGATACTACCAAAGTACCTGGAACACTGTAAGTGCTCAAAATACATTTATTCAACACACGCATGAGTTGAGGTAAAATGTTGCAAATATAATCACTTGAGTTTTTGGAAACATAGTATTTGGTAAAGCTGAACATATCCTTCTGTGTCCTGATTTATTAAATATATTATCCATGTTGGAAAACAGATGCCATCTATAATAAAAAAAGATATGACTGTGATTTAGATGTGTCATAATTTATTTATAGTAAACAGATTGTGTGTGTTTTTTATAGAGAAAAAAAATAAAATGTTGCTTATGAACAGGAAATCTTTAGAGGCCCTCTAGGGTTTAGGTTGGTCCCACCAAGCTAAGAAGGGTTTCAATATATCTTTGTTTAATAAATGGAATTGAACTTGATAGAATGTTTTACCTAGCAGACTTCATTGGCCTATACAAATTATATATGAGCAGAGTACTTTGGAATAAACGACTAAAATCTTGGAAGGAATTAAATTTAATATCCTGGGAGAGAGAACCATTGATATTTAAAGGTCTTGGTAAATAATCAAACTGTTACTTTTCATGTGACTTGACCACTAGAGACTTCAGGTACTTCACAGCTTTGGCTTTGTCAGTGTGACAGTCATTCCATGTAACTTATTCTTTTTTTTGTTGTAGCTATTGCACTATATCTCACAATACAGGATAGCAAAATGTTCAAGACACGAATTCCCAGGTAGCTCCACTGACAACTGTAAACAGCAATATGACACCAGAATAAAACATTATTCAGCCTTTGATTAATGGCAAGAGAAGCTTAGATGTGGTATGCAGGCTTTTGTTTTCTTTTCCTAAGCCAGAGTATTCTATAAAACCTCCAACCACACAACCAGTAACAAGAGGTATAGAGAGAAATCATTCCCTGATTGCAGGAGAGAACAATCAGCTTCTTGATGTAGATCTTGCTTTTCTAAATCTTGGTAATCTAAACCTTAGAGATATTAATCCTAGCATTAACAATGCTAGGTTTCCTTCAGTGTTAACATTGCAACAGTGGATAGACACAAAACTACAGAAATACAAGAGCCAAGGTGAAGAGATAGGGCTGATGAGAACCCTGTGACTTATGGCTGGAAACTGGAGCAAATGCAGGCTGTGACTTCTATGTTTCCTTACTCTCAGGATCTGGCCATTACGTCTTAGATTAGGGTACAAGGCAAGAGGATAATAAAAAGAACAACAATAATATTACTCATATTTTTGCTTTTTTAGTATCTTCACTCTATGACATACATATCACCATAACCCTTATCATTAATTCCCATAATGATCACACAGGGTAAATTGTCATCTCTATGTTTAGCTAAAGAGATTGCAACTTGAAAGATCAATAGAGTAGAGGGAAGGGAACAGGAAGTGGAAGAGGAGGGAAAGGGGAAGTGCTAGGGAATGAATTAGAGCAAATTATATTCCATGCTTTTATAATTATGTCAAAATAAAGCCTAATGTTATGTATAACAAAAATAAAAAAAGAAAGAAACTGCCATTCAAAAATGGTTGAGGGAGCTGAGGTTGTGGCTCAGTGGTTGAGCACTTGTCTAGCATGTGTGAGGCACTGGGTTCAATCCCCAGCACCACATAATTAAAAAAAAAACACCTAAATAAACAAAATAAAGGTATTAAATTTATTTTTTAAAAATGGTTGAGGAACTTACTCAAAACTATATATCTAGTAGGAGGCAGATCATAGTCCAAATCCAAGTGCATCTGGATTCTCAGACCCCACCCAGCTCCAAAAACAGTCTGAAGGTATAAGTTTGGATTTAAACTCACATAAGCACAACATACACAATGGGTCCAAACAGACTCACCAACAGTGAATGATGGAGAACCAGTTGGCATTGGAGGTCCCATCAAGAATCAGAACAGAAACAGCCCCCCTAGCAAATCTGTTAAAGGTTTACCTCCCGAGGGGAGAAAGAATTGGATTTAAGCCCAAAAGAATACTACAGTGAGAATAAGTATTTCATATTTCATTCATTCATTTAGTAAATATTTCTTCTAAGGGTAAGTTCAGTTCTCCATCAATGCTTGCTGTCTTTATAATGTAACAAGTAAACCACCATCTTGGGTACTGTTGAGGACAGTATGTGAAGTGACCTGACCTGACCCATCAGATCGGGGCAGTCAAGATTTTCACACTCAGAGGGGCAAACCAGGTAAGCAGAATGCTGGAGAAGCCATTATCTGATCAGGGACCATCGTGATCTGAATATGACCCACATCAAGATAGGGTGTTATTATTATCCAAAGTACATGTATGAAGAAATGAATTGGGTGCATATAATTTGTATAAAACCAGAGATATGAAAATTGTGCTTTATATGTGTAGTAAGAATTGTTTTCTACTTTGCAAGCAGCACATCAGTGTCCCTGATGTTTACTGCCTACCTGCTAAGCTAGTGTCACATTTTTAGGTTCTTTCAAGTCCAGGAGTCTCCCATTGAAATGTGGAATTCTGAATAGGGTCAGTTAGTAGTTCGGCTTCTTGATGTAGACTGCTTTTCTAAATCTTGGTAATCTAAAACTTGGAGATATTAAACAAGTCATTGCCTCATTTTTGTCTCTCCTCTAAAATCACTAATTAGGATACCCTGCTAAGCCCTCACCGGCCAGGAGGCCTTGCCACTTGCTTTTGCACCAGCTCTAGGGGATTGTCCTTTCTACGTGGTCAAAAATGGCATGCTCAGCCAGTGCGAGTCGTACCATCCTTCTTGCTTTTTTTTTTTAAAGGGCTATTTTAAGAGCAATTGTAAGTGGACAGAAAAATTATGCAGGAAGTATAGAGGACTCCTTTATTCATGTCTTATTAGCCAAAACTTAGTCACTTGTTCACACTCAGCTATAATGGAGACGGAGAAGTAGAGTCAATGTTCCTTTTGGTGCTTTTCCCAGATTAAAAATAAATCAAGGTTTTATCACAAAGGGTAGAATAATGGACATTGAGAAATAACTAGTAGCTTATCATAATAACTATATCATAATCCTAATTATATACCATGTAATTATTATGTGATGATTATATCCTGACTCTCCACTTTATTTTAAACTCCGTTAGGGCACAGACCACATATCTGTTTTTGTTTATTGTGAAATCTTCAACATCAAGCACAATGCCTTCCATGTACTAGGTATTTTAAAAAAAACATTCTGAATAAATGAGTCAAAGAACAAAATAGAATTTGGAAATATTAAATGAAACTTGCTTACCTAAATATATATATACACACACACACATATGTGTGTGTGTGTGTATACACACACACATATATATATATATATGTATACACACACACACACACAAGAAAACACAAAGTGATGCTGGGTCTTTAAGACTTCTCTAAATGTCAAAAGCTTAGCCTTCATTCACTTTCAATCACTATTTTTTATTTTCAAACTCTTCGGTAAGCATCTTCTGAAGTTTAATATATACCTCAAAAGTACAAGTTTTTTGTTATACAATAGTATAAGAAAGATTGCATATAATAACCAGTTTGTATTTTGTAATCATTTTAAAACACTGAAAAATGCTGCAGAAATAAATTCAATTAGCTCACTATTTTTTTAATTCTTGGATAGCAATTCTCTTTTTTTCCCCTAAATGAAGCATTTAATTTTTTTATATTTGTTCTAATTAGTTACACATGACAGAAGAATGCATTTTGTTTCCTTGTACACAAATGGAGCACACCTTTTCCTCTCTTCTTGTACATGATATAGAGTCACACCACATGTGCAGTCATACAAGTATCTAGGGTCATGATGTCTATCTCATTCCACCATCTTTACTGCCCTCATGTCCCCTCCTCTCCCCTTTATCCAATCAAAGTTCCTCCACTCTTCCCATGCCCCGCCCCCCATTAGGGATCAGCATCCACTTATCAAAGAGAATATTTGGCCTTTGTTTTTTTGGGATTTGCTTACTTCGCTTAGCATGATATTCTCCAACTCCATCCATTTACCTGCAAATGCCATAATTTCATTCTTCTTTGTGACTGAGTAATATTCCATTGTCTATATATACACAACATTTTTTTATCCATTTATATTTTTAAGAGCACATAGGTCGGTTCCACAGCTTAACTATTTTGAATTGAGCTGATATGGATGTGGCTGAGTTACTATAGTATGCTGATTTTAAATCTTTTGGGTACCAAGGAGGGCGATATCAGCGTCAAATAATGGTTCCATCCAATGTTTTCTGAGGAATCTCCATACTGCTTTCCAGAGTGGTTGCACCAATTTTTCATGCCACCAGCAATCTATGAATGTAGCTTCTCCCCCAACATCCTCACCAACACTTATTATTTCTTGTATTCTTAATAATTAAATTGCCTTTCTGACTGGAGTGAGATGAAATCTTAGAGTAGTTTTGATTTGCATTTCTCTAAATACTAGAGAAGTTGAACATTTTTTCATAGATTTGTTGATAGATTATATATCTCCTTTTGAGAAGTATCTGTTCAGTTCCTTAGCCCATTTACTGATTGTGTTATTTGTTTTTTGGTGTTGAGTTTTCTGTGTTCTTTATGTAACTATTCCCTTTTTGAAAGAAACATTTCATAATGTCTAGTGGAACCCTGGTGTGGCGGACGGTATGTACTTTGGGGAATGCTGCTTTAGGCAAAAGCTATTGTGTGTCTTAGACCAAGGAGGGTTCATTGTCAAAACAATATTGTTGGAAGTTTAATGTAATGGCAGGAAAGCCCAAGGGAAGATGAAGTAGATGAAGATTTTTCTTTCTTTTTTTATGGTGTTGGGGTTGAACCTCGGGCTTTCATATGCTAGGCAAACACACCCTCAGACCAGGTGCAGAATTCTAAAAGGCTTATTGAATAGTTTTCTAATATTTTTATTTTCAGAAGAATTGACATAGTAACCTGGATTTGTTCATGCCAGATAAATTAATGTCACAGCAAAGAAAAAAAAATTCATTATATCGTATTTGTTGTTTTGTTGATTATGTTTGGAGGGTGACTTTAGGACCTTACCAGATAACATTTCTATTTCCCTGAAATCTTGAGCAGATCAGTTTTAGAAACTGCTATTTAATTTGCTGTAATACTCTACCACAGGAATAAATGAGTAGCCAAAATACATGCCATATACAGAAACTCACCGTATTATAAAAACCAATTCAACTCCAAGTAGATAATGAGCTGCACGATAAAATGTTGTTTTCTCTATGTATTTATTTTCAGGTTACAATCTGCCACTGCTAGGAATATGTACTTTGTGTTGCTTTATATTCATAGCATTCCTTTTTAATTTCACAACTTAAACCAAGTAACTTTTTCCTTTCTCTTTTCATTTCCTCCATTTTGCTCTCTTTACTTGAAAAATGCTGTTATAATCCCCAAGAGTGCTTCCTTTACTTGATTCATTCATTCATTGCACAGGAATCTGTTCCAAGACTTTACTGTGTAGACTTGCCCCTCGGGTTATCTATTTAAATATCTGATCAGCTTCAACGTCCTCTAACTTGTATGCAAGTGGGGATGGCAGAAGTGTTATGGAAATCAATTGAGCTAATTTTGCACCCCTCTCTTATTCACAATGTGAATAATCCAAATCAAAGTGTTTATACAAAAATTTCTTTAAGAATAATAAAAACTAATATTGAGAATATTTTTTCATGATCTTTTGAATTCTTTCTACTATATTATCAAAGGTATTTCCATGCAATTCATGTGTTGGCCCCAAGTTGCATTAGATCATGTGAGAGGCCAGAATATGTGCCCTCCCCCTTTTTTATTAGAACTCTTTTGAGTTGAAGGTGATTAGGAAGTGGGTGCAGGAAAGCTCTGCCCTGAAGCAGAACACAGGCTTACAAAGACAGAAGGTATCCCACTCCATGAGCTCTCTCCACCAGGAGAACAAAGGTTAACCACTGAACACGACTGAAGCCTCTCATCAGGCTGCAGACAGCACCCAAGGAACTTCAAGCTTTACCAACTTGACATTTATTTGCCCTCCCATAAGCTGCTACCATTTCTCTAAAACTTCACTGTTCTTTAGTAAAGATGTGTCTAAGCCAGAACTCAAAGGCACCTCTTTGGGAATTATCTCTTGTTTACATATAAAACAAAATACCAATAAATATCCACTCACATTTTCTTGCTCATGAGGTTTTTGTCATAGGGGTCTGTTCCAACTGGAATTCATGATGATGGAGGAAAACAAGCACTTTTTTTTTCCCTATCTTATAATCACAAATCCAAAGTTCTTATCTTGCTAACAATTCACAATGGCCCTGGGAGATGAGGCTGTGAAATGCCTTTCCTCCTGCATGCTGTCCTGGTACCTGGTTCTCACTGCCTCAACCCTGGCTACTCTGCAGTGCCCCAGGGCCTCCTGTTAACCTGTACGAGAAGCCTTGAGTTTAGAACTTAAATTAGTAAAAACTCTAACATTTCCTTTGGATCATGGGAGTGAATCTGGACCTTTATGAGAGAAAAAGAAAGAGAGAGGGTTATTCCTCTGATATTCTAATGAAAAGTAATAAATATTCTCAAATGGGATACGTGTGTTCAGTTTTCATTGCTATAGTGGAATATCCCAGACAGGGTAATTTCTAAAGAATAAGGGTTTATTCAGCTCCTGAGTCTGAAGGCTGGGAGTTCAAGATCAAGGGGCCCCATCAAGTGAGATCCCTTTAGCTGGTGGAGATTCTGCAGAGCCCTGAGGTGATGCCAAGACACACCAGGCACACCTGCCTACATCTCTCTTCCTTTCCTTTTGGAGCTACTAATGCCAACAAAGGGGCTCCACTGCATAAACTAATTTAATTACCTCCCAGAGGCCACACCTTTACATGCCATTAACGTGTGATTTAGGGAACTGAGTTTCAAAACATGAAATCTGGGTGGCATATTCAAATCCTAGTAGCCTGTGTGCATACGTGAACTGCCGGAAGCAAACCACCACTCCCAAAGAGCCGAGTGGAGGTCCTGGATCTCTTGACACTGTAGGTTCCACAGTGTGAACACAAAATGGGACAACACCAAAGCCCTGATCTGAGAGGTGACTTCCAGGCCAAGGCAGGGGCTCCAACTTCTGTCCCCCAAGACTCTCTGTCACCCAAGTCAGATCCACTGCTATTAACAAGCGCCTTAGGGAGAACTGAACTAGATCTGAGCTTTCTACTGCAAACGCTTCTCCTGGGCTGTGTGGAGGGGAGGGAAGAAAACTCCTGGGGGAGGCGGAGTGTTTGAGGAAGGAAGTTGGACAAGCCTTGAGTGAGACTAAGACCAACCCTGAGAAACCGATGTGGGAAACTGGGAACTGAGTCCATTTTAGTCTTGATGGGGAGGCTGTGAGATCCAGGAAGATAGCAAGAGAGGGATGGTGTCATTTGTGTCTTTGGGGCTTTTATTCCCATTCAAAATCAAATAAAACTCGTTTCTCCTTATTTCTGATCACATTCTCCTTCACTCACTTCTCGGACTTCCTGTCGTTCCTGCGTCATTCTGGACTTGTCACCTACCTGTCCAACATGGCACATCCTCAGCTTTCAGGTCTTTACTCAAATGCCACCTTGTCATGAGGCCTCCCTGCCCCACCCCTCCCTCTGAAAATTCCCTGAGCCCCTCTCCTAGCTTATTTTTCTCTTTGTCACTTGCTGCCATCTAATCAACATTTCGTGTGTTTCCCGACTCATTTCTGTCTTTAATACCACACGGAGGTCTCAGAGTGGGGACTTTTTTTCTGTCTCATCCACCCCTGTGCCTGCAGAGCCTGGAGAAGGCCTGTGCCAGAGCAGATTTTCACAAAGCATCTGCTGATCAAATGATCTAATAGCAGACTGGCAAACTGAACCTCTTTTGGGGTTTGACTTACACCTTCCTCCTTCAGACTGTACAGCTTGGCTTTTCCCTGTGATTTTCAAAAACACAAAGAACAATTCTATTCACCTGTCATCAGATCAGAAGAAAGTCTGTCACTTTCACGAGAGCCTCAGAGTTTAGCAAGATGCAGATCAGGCTGTAGTGCTTATTCATCTGTCCAACATGTGACTGATCATACCTGGGACAGGGTGAGGTCTGAAAGCCACCTGCAGGCTCTGAGTCTCTTTCTGTCACTTCATACAGCAGAGGATGCCTGGTGCTATCCGGAGCTCCTGTGGCATTGATTAATATGACAAGTGAGCAAGATTCAGAATAGAATGTGAATCCACATGGCACTGGTTTACAATGCCACTGTGGACAGAGTTGTGTGGCAATCCTACACCTGAACCCTATCTGCGGGGACTGTGATTTCCTCCCTTGAATCACTTTGGAAGTGATTTCCATAACCAGAAAGGATTGAGATCCACTGATTCAGGGAAAAAAATACACGCCTAATCTTTACTTTACCTGCAGTTCCTCCTCAATAGCTCTTCAGCATCGGTATAATGTCTCTGTGTGTAGGTGTGTGTTTGTGTACAGGTGTGCCAGAAATATGAAGCAAAACCTGTAACTGTGTTGTAGGGAAACTGCCAGGGATAAATGTCAGACCTCTCAAAGTTTTGCTTTGGATTCCAGAAATGTGGGTTACCCTTGAAAACTACAAACCGTTCATAGCTTTCATTTTATGTGATAAAGAAATTCTCATTTCCACCTATTAAGGTCACAAAATAAAATTGATTATAATTTGAGAATTGTTTAAAAAATTAGACATTCAAAACTTTAAACACAAGTCACAGATCAGACTGAAAAAGACATTTTCTGATGGGTAGATTGGCAGCCTACTTACTTTGGTTTGATTGTAACATGAGGAGAAGATATATCAAATAGCTTGTGTGTCCTAGTAGAGAAAGGGCCCAAGTGACAGTAGCTATGTTTTAAAAGAATGACAAAGGCCAAATACTGTGGACATGGGAAAATCTATGACACCACAGTGGTGGGTTTTAGAAACTGCACTTCACAACTATTTGTGAGCTGTTGGCCCCTTTGGTCACTGAGGTGAAAATGGGTGTTTTTCTTGTATGCTTCCTTCTTACCTCAGCTGTGATCTCCTGTCAGTATCTGCACCAACTGCGATTCTAAGGGAGCTCCTTGCTAAGGTATTCTGAAGATGCCCATTTCTTCTTTCCAGATGCATTATTTGCACTATCGGGCAGAAGTCTCCTCTCCCGTCTTTCAATCTTCTGCCATAGTAAACACAGCAGATGTTGTGCTGGCAGCCAGTCCTGCAGCTAGAGCCTCTCGCCCTGGGAATGGGTCAGATGCAGAATGGTTGAAGAAAAATCGGAAGAATTTTATAACCTGAAGCTGACTTCTTTGCTCACTCTCCTTTTTACTGCAGATGAACGCTTAGGCCTGGCCATTACCATGGGGCTCCGCCAGGCTCTGCCCAATTTATACATTTTCTCCCTTCACCTTATTACCTTCCTTCTGTTCCCTAGCTCCCTAAAGTGGGTGTCCTTGGCTAAATATATACCCCTGCAAGATTACAGAGGTTGTTTTATGTATATTTATAATCTTTTTAAATATGATTTGTATAGACCTATCAGTCTGATTCTTTTCATTATTTTCAGTCAGCAATATACTTTCAAGATACATACAACACCCTGATATTGCTTCCAAATGCTGGGCAGTGGGCTCTGTGTGCATCTGCCTGGTTTTACTTAATCTTTTCTAAGGTTTCCTCTGGTTTTCACTACCACAAACAATGATGCAGTAGACAGCCTTAGACGTGTTGAAGAGCGGTCTACAACTAAAATCAGTGTTGAGGAATTTCAGGGCATTACATATAGCATTTCATGAGGCACTGACGATTTCCTCAGTGTTTCCAACTGGCTTACATTTCCTCCAACGGAATATGAGGAATCTCACTTTGTTACCATCTACGATGTTTGCTCTGACCCTAATTTCTAATTCTTACCAATCTAAAGGGGGTTGAAGGATCAGTTCATTACTGTTTAAGATCACATTTCTATGACTATAAGAGTGAGGGTAAAAATCTCTCCTACTTCTAAGGCATCTAGGTTATCCTGTTTGTGAGTTGCCTATTCACAGCCACTGACCATTTTATATTTTATAACTTGCAGATGAACAGATGTTTCTGTGATGTTGTAGAAAATTATCCCTTGGTTTCTGATGTTGCAAATAGAATTCCCAATTTGTCACTTGTTTTTTTTTGTTTTTTGTTTTTTTTTTACCTTCAGTGTCCTTCTTTGACAAAAATCCTTAATTTTGGTGTACTAATAATCCAACCTTTTTTTTTTTTTAATTTAGGACTATGCTTCAGAGTTTTTTTTTTTTTTACTTTAAAAAATCCCATTTGCCTATTTGGTTTAGAATTTTTTAAAAAACCAATTTTCATGGTTTACATATGAGGTGCCCCCCAAAAGCTCATGTGTGCGACAATGAAATTAGAAAAATAATCTTATTTACAACAGCATCAAAAAGAATTCAATACTTAGGAATAAACTTAATTAAGGAGTTGGAATACTTTAAAACCAAAACCTATAAAACACTGGTGAAAGTAAATAAAGAAACAAATAAATGGAAAGCCATCCTTAGTTCACAATTGAAAGCCTTAATGTTGATAAGATTATACCCAAAGCAATCTATAAATTCAATTCTATCCCAATGAATTTTTTTAAAAAAAGATAGAAAAACAGTTCCAAAATTTATGTGAAAGCACAAAGAATCTTAAATTGAAAAAAATCTTCAGAAAAAAAGAACAAAGCTAGAGGCAGCACACTTTGTGAATTCAAAATATATTATAAAGCTACAGCAATTAAAAAAAACAGTAGGTCCTGTATAAAGACAGGTATGTAGACCAGTGGAATGCAACAGAAATCAATCCTTGCTTATGTGACCAACTGATCTTCAACAGGTGGCAAGAATACACCATAAGGAAAGGATAACTTCTTCAACAGAGCTGGGAAAACTGGACATTCACATGCAAAAGGATAAAAGTGAACTGGCCTCATACACAAAAATCAATTCAAAATGGATTAATAACTTGCACATAAAACCCCAAACTGCAAAGCTTCTAGAAGGAAATAAAGGGGAAAGTACTTTGACATTGGCAATAATTTCATGGCTATAATTCCCAAAGTACAGGCAACAGAAGTAAAAATAGACAAGTGAAATCATATCAAACTATAAAGCTCTTGCACGAGTAAAAAGGCAATCGGGGGAATTGGAGAAAATATCTGCAAACCACATACCCAACAAGGGGCTAATATCCAAAATATATAAGAAACTTTTTAAACTAATAGCAAAAAAAAAAAAAAAAAAAAAAAAGAGCCTGATTTTAAAATGGACAAAGGAGCTGTATAGACATTTTCAAGAAAAGATACATGAAGCCAAGAGGTGTCTGAAAAGGTCCTCAACATCTTCCATCATCAGGAAAATGCAAATCAAAAACCATAAAAAATCCTGCAAAATGCAACAACATGGATGAAACTTAAGGACAATATGAAATAAGCCACCACATAAGGACAAATACTGCACAGCTTATCATACCTAGGAGGCTTCTCAACTAGTGTGATTCACAGACACTGAAAGAACAGTGGTACCAAAAGATGGGTCTGGAAGATGGAGTACTGCAAGTCAGGGATTTAAAGTTTCCATTATACAAGATAATATATGAGTTCAAGAGCTTCTGTGAAGCGTTGTGCCTAAATTGGGAACATTGCGTTATATGTTTAAAAATCTGTTAGGAGTACAGATCTCCTGCAAAACATTTTTTTACCACCATAAAATTTTAAAACAAAACATTTTTAAAGTAGGAAAGATGAAGGCGGGAACACTTGAACAATTTTCAGTGGACAATTCGTAACTGGTACTCTGACCTCAGACTTCTAGCCTCCAGCACTGTAAGGAATGAATGCTTATGGTCCAGGCCGGCCAGTGTGTGCATCTTCTCACAGCGACTCCAGCTGATTGTGACACTACTGTATTTGTCCCCGGTGTGGATTTGCTCCATTAATAATCTTCCTTTTTCACTTTTCTTTGTATTTCTTTACCTATTCATTCTATTGGTGTCATCTCTTCAACGGAAAAATTATGCATGTCTTTCTATCCACTGTTTTTTTGGGAGGGGTAAATTTTCTTCCTTTTTATCACTTTGGGGCTTTGTTGTTTTTTAATGACTAATTCTACCTCATAACCCACAATAGTTGGTACTTGGGCAGGAGACACAAGACATGGCAAGGAACAAACAAGGGTAGAATGGGGGGCATTGATGACAAGGTGCTGAGACAGTCCAGGCGAACATAGAAGGGGTTTGGCAGGCACATGGGCAGTGAGGAGAGTGGGAAGGCCTGAGAGGCAGGAGCAAGGGGTAGAGTCTAGAGGACAGAGGAGGAGAAGTGAAATATCCACTTCAGAAAGTGGGAGCACAGGAGTTACAAAAGAAAGTGAATAGAACTGTTCTGCAGGGTTTGAAGAACACCATTTATCCACGTATCAACTCGTCCAATTGTGTAATTTCCTCTAGTGAACCTCAGCTGCTTGGTTCAGTCAGTCAGGAGAATGGTAGATAATTAGGGAATCCATGACTTGCAGGATTAATCTCAAATTAGCATTGGATGTACTTACCATCTCTGTAGAAGTGTCAGCAGCAGGTCCCTGTCTACTGTGTACATAACACAATCTAAATATTTCTTCCTCTGGCAATTCAAGGTCTCTCTAGAATCTGGTCAAGATTTAAAAAATTCAACTTAACCCTATCTCATTTTCTTCCTGTCATGTAAAACTGTGTGCCATTCTCATAAGCATTCTGATTTCCTTTATACGGCTTTGATAGTGCCTCTCCATGTACTGAAAGACTGTTGCCTTCTCTTCACGCTCCCTTCAAAATCATCCTTCAAATCCAACTGAAATCCAGACCTCCATAGGAAGCCCTACTCCTGGAAGAGAGGAGAACACTTCTATGTGCCTCCTTTCAGTTGTCTGTGTACTTGACTTGGTTTAGCCAGCAAACCACATGAAGATGTAGGGACAAGAGCTTTGCTACAAGCTAGCACACTTGCTCTGTCTGCTTTGTAACTCTTTTTCCCTTAAGTCCACGTTCTTCCCTTCCTCTAGCATCTTTCCTTCCTCTAGGCTTTCCTTTGGGAAACAGCCTCTCCTACAACTCTCATCCATATAATTTGGGGAGAGACACTCTTTGGTATATGGGATACCTGGGTGACCCAGGTCGGTGACCCAGACCAGCACACAGCAACGGTGTGGTCTCTGAGGTGAATGTTTCTCTGAAGTGAAGGGGCATTAGATCAGTGAAATCAGTCCCAGAACGTGGGGAGAAGCTCCTGAGCAGTGGTGGTCAGCAGCAGAATGTGACTCGGAAGCCACTAGCAGGCCCACCCGGAGAGGGCATGTGGGGGAGGTAGGCCACGGGGAGAGAGAACATCCACCAAAGGTAAGGAGAAATAATCTATTTGGGGGGTGCAGGGGAGGTGCAGGGATTGAACTCAGGGGCACTCAACAATGAGCCCCATCCCCAGCCCTACTTTTGTATTTTATTTAGAGACAGGGTCTCACTGAGTTGCTTAGCACCTCACCATTGCTGAGGCTGGCTCTGAACTCACGATCCTCCTGCCTCAGCCTCCTCAGTGGCTGGGATTACAGGCATGCGCCACTGCACTAGGCAGGAGAAATATTCTTAACATCATCATTGAAGTTCTGAGCTATGGGAATGCCACAAGATGGATTCCTGAGCTTCTCAGGAATGTCACCAATGCATCCCCTTCTTTGTTTAAGTAAGTTTGAGTTTTTGAATCCTTGAAGTCCCACCCCCTTTATGAATAGTCACCCATGACATTCAGGCCTCTGAGGCATCTACTGTGTTCCATCCACACCAATCCCACATTCACTACTGCCATGTTTGAATGTGTCCCTCAAAGTTTCATGTGTTGCAAAGTTACTCCCTGTGTTCATGTTAATTATGTCTGAAGGTGGGGTGTTAGGGTCTGTAAACAAGTCGGGTTGGCGCCTGGCATTTTGCCAGAGGGAGTGGTTTGTGAGGTGGCGCCAGCGAGCCATTAAGTGTGGAGATTCCTTATTGGTTGACTGCTGTATCTAGTTTATGTTAATTAAGATAAGCTGTGTGGAATGTATATATACCCCTCCTGTCCTACAATAAACGGCTCCCACTCCTGCTGTATCAGTCTACACAAGTTGCTCGTCACCCCCTCCCCTTATTTTGCTGCAGCTGGACTGCGGCAGTGGGGCCTCTGGGAGGTAATTAGAATTAGATGAAGTCATCAAAGAGGGGCCTCCATGATGCATTAGTGGCTTTTTAGGAAGAGAAAGAGAAACCTGAGCTAGCACACTTGCTGTCTGGCCATGTGATGCCATCAGCCAGGTTATGATGCAGCAAGAAGGCCCTCACCAGAGGCTGAGCAGATGCCACAGCCTTGTTCTTGAACTTCCCAGACTCCAGAACCATAAGCCAAAGGAACTTCTATTCTTTATCAGTTACCCAATCTCAAATATTTTGTAAGAGCAACAGAAAACAGACTAAGAAAAAGACAAAATGATTTACTTGGTTATTTCTCTGGATAAGTACATTTTCTACCTACCTCTTGATCTAAGAGTCTGTCATTTGAGCCTGTTTACTGCAGCCCCTGAAGCCAGATTTCCTGGAGTCTGAGTCCTGGATGTACCACTTACCTGCTGAGTGACCTTGAGCAAAGCAGCTTACCATTGTGTGCTTCTGATTCATCCTCCATACAAAAGAAATTAGTACAGTCCAACACCTTGTAGAGTAGTTGTAAAAATTTAATCACAGCAAAGTCCTGGAAACATATCTGACACATTGTGTATACCATACAAACAAGCTCCATGTAAGTGTGAGCTATTTTTATTACTTTTATTATAACAGTGATGATTAT